>NW_024609897.1:1200000-1931179 GCF_016920785.2 Ixodes scapularis
CGAACCCTCGGAGGGGAACGCTGCACGGGCATGCGTTACCCCGCACCTCCACCAATATGTCACGGGTGGTGACCAAAAAAACAGTAGATGATCAGGAAGAAATAAACGTTTAATGTGGCGAACTTGTGCCAAAAAAATAAAAGAGTACAAAAGATAATAACAAAGCGTCGCGGGCGTCGAAATCGGCGAAACCGCAGGATCGAGCGCTGGGGCGAGACTGACTCGACAAGGTCGCGGGCGGCCTCTTATCTAGAGTGCGTCGCTATCTCGAAGATTCGGCGAAAGCGGTTCGAGCGTCGCGTGATCGGGGCGAGAATGAACACGCGCTTTCTAGAAAACAAAAGCAGGGATAAATGATAGAAGTTACGTGTGGCACATGAATAAACGGGAACTTTCTGGAGGACCGTGACCGAGCGTTGCTTTCTCAGCCTTGCTCGCGGCAATATGAGAGACGATGTTTTTTCTAATAAAACCAGTTGTGAGTTAGCGCCCGTCCTGTCGTCTTTGTACCCTTATTGTCCTTGCTTTGATTGAGCTTTTTAACCTTTAAAATCAGCATTTTTGCCCTCCTCTAGTAGACAAAAGCTAGGGGTGTTACAAAATGTGCGGAACATACAGACGTTCTTGATTTTTATTGTTAAGTTCACGATTAAACTCTCTTCTTTGAACGAAGTATTCGTCACACAAATCCCTTTCAGGTGAAAAACCCAGATTTCGTCCTAAAGACCCATGCGCCCCCGGAGCTTTTGTTGAAAGTTGAATCGATCTCGGAGACAAGCTCAAATATGCGAAAAGAAGTGGTCATACGGTCAGTAATCAGTCACATCCCCCCCTCCCCCCCCCACCCCTCCAAACGCCCTCGAAAATACTGACCTTTTTCAGTTAAAACTGAATATGGAAAAATTAATTCGGCGTACTTTTACCGGTTTTATTCGGTTTATGCCGAATACGCTAAACACTAAATATAGCGTATGGAGTTAAAAATGCGTGTATCAAAGTAGGCACTGTAAAGGAATGGAAGGTCTAGGCCAATTCGCCGAAAGCTAACTCATCATCGGTCAATTTGTCGAATAGGCCGATTCGTAATAGGCCAATTCATTAAAGAGCAATTTGTGAAAGAGGCCAACTGGTCGCCGCTTTTTCAAAGCCATAATATATTATTTGTCACCCCTTTCATGAGTGCCAAATTAGTTGCCATATTGCACTTAGCTTCTCTGTCAAAACACGAATACATGATGATCATTTCATTATTAGTAAGGTTTCAAATTAATGTACTTTGCTAATCGCAGGCCCTGCCGGAGGGAGACGATTCGGGCCCGGCTTCGAAGTGAAGTTAAGTAGAATAATGCATTGTGAACATACAAGTTTTATTTATATCAGTACACAAAGGTGCCTTTCTTCTTATTACACGTATTGGAGTGTCCGCCTTATAGCATGTCGGCAACTCTTTCTGTCTTGACAAACTGCTGATTATCAACGACACACAAAAAAAAATCAGACAAACGTACCAACAATAGCTTCGCTGTAAAAGGAGGCTTGAGCAATTGCATTTAATTGCTTAATGCTAGCCGCCTGTCACCTTACGGGAATGCTTTACGCTGGATGCGGTTCGGTATCTCCTGTTGTGCTAGAAATTGTGGTTCACTAACAACTTCTACGCCTTCCAAATTGTGGGTCCGACAGGTACAGTTAGGGGTCACGAAGTAGTTGCTACCATCAGTATTTTTTTTTTGTGGATTTAGTTTAGCTAGTTTCAACATACATTTTATTATATGGTCTGTTACTAGAATCATCATGAAAACTGACTCTTGTAGCCCTGTGAACAGCTCAAGCGGGGGTCGTGACGCGATATTTTAAATTTGGGAGGAGGGAGGAGGGGGGGGGGGGGAAGGTCTCCGGGACGCGGAGTTTGGTAAGCACTGAAATAGGCAATAATAGCGACAATTAATGGTAATAGCAACAATAAATGAAGCGGCAAAGGACGTTCGAAATTATTCGCGCAGACAGAGGTCAAACGCGCGCTCGAAGTTGCTACATCCGTGCCGTTTTGTCGCGTTCTATTCTGACGCGTGCTGTTTTGCCGCCGTGCGGTTTTGACGCTGTGCTGTTTTGACGCGTGCTGTTTTGACCGTGCTGTTTTGTCGCGTGCTGCTTTGTCGTGTTCTGTTTTGTCGCATTCCCGACGAGTACGTCTGCATGATAAAAAAACTTTAGGTAAAATGTTGACCTAAAGTAAACTGTATGGGCGAGATTTGTAGCGCCATACAAATAGAGAAGGTTGTACGTGTCCCAGCTACTTTGAACGCCGGCAGGTGTCCGTTTTGCGCATCAGAGACTACTGTGAACAATCAAAGTACTTTCCCTATTGCCGGACAATAACTACGAACCTGTTTGCATTTGCGGCTGAAGTAATAGCTTATGAGTGCGTGTCTTTTGACTGTTTCAAACTACACATAAATGTTGATTTAAAATCAGGAATTGTATATTATCTTGGTAAATTTAGCGCAAATCTTACCAAGATCTCTAGCCAATTTTATCAGGTTGTATAGCCAACTAGCCCACCAGATGATTTTAATATTGTATATTATGCCGCTTATAACAGCGAAGGCAAAATATATCATTTTTACTTTCTTTAAAATTATGCATAGAAATAACAAAACCGATTAATCATTTAATTATTCATTTAAAGGGTGGCGATTAATCGAGTTAATTATTAATCGACGTCCAGCCCTCCCTATTAGTTCATTTCACATTATGATGTATCACAGGAAAGGCTACAAGCGTGATCTCCTTGCTCTAGAGCAGTAGTTCTCAAATGGGGGTCCGCGAAGGCATTCAAGGGGTCCGCGAGGCTCATCCTCATCAGTTAAGCCCGGAAACAAAAGCTGTGTTTGTTCAGGTTGAGAGCAAACGTTCCGATTTTCGGGTGAGTTTTCTCGTGTATGTGTCAATAAGATAAGTCTACTTCACACTAGCTCTTAGTTGTGTCCATTTATTGAATTCTTATCATAATTAACCTCTATCTTTCCCTCCCCTCACCGCCAGCTGGGTCCTCCGTCATCTCCGCCCAACCACAAGAGGTCTGTGAAACAACAATGGTTGAGAACCACTGTTCTAGAGCACATCTCGGCAGCACCAGCTCTCGTGCTGACAACGCCATAAGCTCGTGCTTCTAGCCTTCCCTGCGGTATACTATAAGGTGAAACGGAGTATAGTAGCAATATTTGAGAACTGTCTACTCTATAGCTTATACATAGCTTGTCCAATAAAGTAGGGGATGGGCTATCACCGTATCACCAAGTTGTTATGGTTCACTTCGTTTGATTCTGCTTGCAAGTTTCAGTATCATCATCGAGCATCACAGCGGCAGTACGCTTCTGAAGCCGGAGTGACGTCGCGACTTAAAATGGTCAACAGGTTCTCCTCATGTAAATCAGCCTTTAAGCGTTCACTCTGCAACTTTCTCGTGGAATGAATTGCCGAACGTCACATTATTTACGCGAAGCTTTGCGGTGTAATTTCGCTTTGGCGACTAAACTAATTAGACATAACTAGCTAGACGTAGAATATACAATTCCAGCGCGAACAAGAGCACGGAGACTCACACCGACGCCGACATCAAATTTCTGTTAGTTTGTTGATGCGGGACGCAGCGCTTGTAGCCCATACCTCATCGCGCATTCGCGGTGCCAGTGGCGTGCCAAAAGGGGCGCTCCAGCTGATTTGTAAACATGAGTTGGTGTATACATTTCCGCTGTACCTCCGTGAGTGTCGCTGGGGCGGGAGGCATTCAACGTCATAACTATACCGGCGTCCCAACCGCCAGGTGGTATTGAGAAATCGTTTTATTCCTATATAAATTAATTTTTCGTGTATTTATGAGCGGAAGACTGCCGTTTCTAAAGTACTGACACAACGTAGTTTCTGGCTAAACAAAAATATAAGAGCTAAAATTTCGTTTCCATACCCATTTAAAGGAACCGTGAAATGATTTTTCAACATTCTCCTCCTTAGCCTTCCTCCTCAACTCAAAAGTAAAATGAGAAATCACGTGGTTGTGACGTGTCTGGCAACCGGATACGATGACTCCAAGCTTCCACCGTGCTTTTCAAGCACACCATAAAACTTTCATTTGCAAGTGATGACAAGTGCCGCCAGGGCACTCATTGGTCGAGAGCGCGAATCCAAATTTTTGTCGAAGGGTTGATTGTTAAAGAGGGCAAACATCCGAGTGACGCAGTGCTCGTGTCCAATGCGTGAGCCGGAGCGGGTTAACGTGCTTTGGGTACTGCGGTTGTATCACAGAACAAAAAGGTTGGAGATTTCGAAGGAAATTTAGGTGGTACGAAATAGTCCACTATTTTTAAGTTCGTACCGAAAAGCAGGTTTTGGACTTTCTACCCTCTCTCTTTTGGCCGACTAAATGATGTGCAATTAGTAAAATGTCTTTGTAAAATGATTCATCCCTGCCGAAAATGTATTTATAACACTTTCTAGACCGAGCGTAAGTATGCCTTACACCAGCGGTTCTCAAAAGGGGTCCATGAACGCATTCTAGGGGTGTGCGAAGTCCTGCCCCGTCAGTCAAGCCCGGCAATAAAAGTTGTCTTTTTTTTATTTTCGAGTAAATTTTATTGTGTATATGTCGATAAGAGTAGCCTACTTCATACTATCCCTTAGTAATACTCACTTTTTAAATCATTATCGTAATTACCCTTTTCCTTACCACGAACGGGGTCCTCCATCATCTCCGCCGACCAACAAGGGGTCCGCGAATCATCAATGGTTGAGAACCACTGCTTTACACAATATAACTATCAGCAATCTCGACTGTATATTTTTATCTTATGAATATTGAAATGCTTATACGAGACACGGTGCCTCCAGCTGAATTCAAATAACCAGCATTTGAACATTTTGAAGCAACACGAGACTGAGGAAATACGAAAGTTGACAGAAAGGGAAGAGAAGGAGAACGTCTCAAAGTCGTTATCCTTCTCTTCTATTGCTCTAAAATTTTGCAATTTTTCTGCCACGGGTTGCTTTAATATATGTTCAATATACACGAGCTCACTTTCGCCCTTACGTTGTGTTCGTTAAATAGGATTATTGAGAGTGAAATAACTCACAGGTTGCGCAACAGCCACGAAGAGTGTGTAGGCCCGGAAGCAATCAGCCAGCTTGTCCTGCAGTTTGCTAAGGTCCTGCGTCATGCCACAGAAACCAAACGTAAGAATCAACAAATAATGGTGTTACATTTAAAATTAAAAAAAACAAACGGCGCTGAGGAGGGGGGGGGGGGGGGGGGGGAGAGAAAAACGTTGTGTTATGTCTTTTTTTCCTCCGTCTTGCGTGTCAGTACGTCTATTGACAACCAGCTTGTCTATGCAATGACGTTGAATTCAATTACTGTTTTTATAATAATCGAACAATAAAAAAACACAGACACTCTATGCGTTTCTTGGGCGCTACGACGCTTTGCGCATTTATATTCTTGAAAAAAGAAAAAGAAAAATGCGCAATCTTTTATTTATTTTTTTTTGTAACCCTTGTAACCATCCTACCTGAAAATTTTTCATCGGGGGTACTAGAAGCATCATTAAAGCAAATGAACCTCTCAATTCAACCATGACGCTCGCGTTGTCTTGAGCACTCCGACTTCAGATGCACAAAATGAACGGAAACGCTTTTAGGTAGTAGATAGGTATGGAGACAATGGGCGCGTTCATGCAAGAGACTGCACCACCTCCGAAATGACAGTTTTATTTTGCGGCACATTTGTTTCCAGGCACCCTTCAGTAGTCGCACAAGGTTGAATGTTACTTTCTTTTTTTTTTACTTTGATCAACAAGAACAACAGAAAAGGAGATAATTAAGCCTTCAGTATCTTTACGCAATAAATGATGCACTGCCTTTTAAAATCGGGGATACTCGCTCAACGTTATAGAAGGGAAATGTGACGATACTGTATGGGACCGCTACTAACACTAGACCTTTAGCCTGCGTTATAACTATACTTCCTTTCAGTTGAATTTATGCATTTTTATTATCTAGTTGAGACAAAACTTTCGCAAACGGCAAAGTTTTTATCACATTCACATTCACAGAGACCCTGGGAGTAGACGCCGAATTATGACACGCCGGAAATCTACCTCGATAAATGGAAATGCCTTAAAAGGGAAGCTCCTGTGAATATTTTCGATTTTGGGATTCCGACCGCTTTTAACTCAATCAGTAAACCTGAATTACAAGGAATATTTGTTTTCGATATTGCGTTTAGGTTTATAAATATCAAGGCTCAAAATTTGGTTTCGGGCGCCTATAGGAACCCCGAAACTATCTCTTTAAGGGGATGGCAACACTGGTCATCAGCTGTACGACCGCGACATGGCATCACCCTGGTGCTTCGGTGCACGGTACAACGTGTGGAATCAACCGTAGCACCACGTGGACGTGACGTCACTGGGGTGCTGCTGTACGCGTCGTCGCCCAGCGTTGCTCGATTAAAAGCTAACTCACTTGCCACCCGCTAAAGAGCAACTGGCAGCATCTTCAAAATTTGGTTTTAGTGGAGGACGCAGCTTTACTTTGACGCAATCTTTCGGCTGTGATCATAATTAGCGCCATTAAAGCGATACCAGTCACTTATTTTCGTTTCGTTTTCAACCGCAGTTACCCTTTAGTACCCAAATTTGCATCAAATTCAGGTAGATCCCATCTCCTACTGCAATTGCAGGGGATGATGCAGTGGGTAAGTTTGCCTCAGAAGCTCATGCCCATCGCTGAGTACTGGTATTGCCCGATGATGACACAAAACATCGGATGCCTGCTCGAGACTAAATATTTATTCTTAGCCATGCCAGCTACAGTCCCAGATATCGGGGCATAGATGTTTAGAGGCTTATCACGACTTGAAGTCTCAACACTCTACCGATCAAGGTTGGGCAGTTTCTGGGAAATAAATATTGAGGTCTTACGTTGCAATGCAACTGAAGGGTGCCGCAGGGACTCGTTAGGAATGTACCCAGGGTACGAGCCCTCAACGCTGCGCTCCGGATGCCGAAACAGAACCTCAATGTCATTAAGGTGGTAAGAATAGCTCCTGGTGTCACACAGTTGGCACGGATTCATAACTCAACTGCCACATCTGACACATCCACAGTGTTCAAGCCCATGTACTGTGGCACTGTCATCTGCTGGAAGACGGAAGTCAGCGTCTAACTAAAAGTTTAAAACTTAAAATATATTTCCTTTGCCTTCAGAATCATGTGGCGAAGTAATGTTTCACAAAGGATATTGTGTGGAGACAGAATATTAAGAGTATGCTTGAGGAGTTTGTTAAAGCCGCTTTCTCATGAGCGAAACGTAAAGTAAAAACGCTTCTAATCACATGTTGGGATAAAGCAATACCGGTTGATAAAAGAAAACTGCTCTCAAAATGTTTAGTCACTCTACATAACTCTAGCCTATACAACATATTTCAGGACAACGGTTGTTAACAATTGCTGTGTCGACGCTTACCTTCATACGTCGGGTCACATTAGCGTGGGCGTAGCACAGATGAGTTGTGACGCAGATGTTCTTCAAGATCTACAAAAACAGATTTATCTCAAATGAAAAGTTTCTTAAAAGAAGAAAATTACTTCCATATTCAAGCGCTTACCACATTGCAACAAGAGGCCACTTCCCTCCACAGCAACGCAGACATGGGCACCATACGATTTTCAAGTAATTGAAATATTTATTTAGATCACTTACAGTATTTTGTGTTTTTTACGTATAGAAAAACTTGTAGAGAAAATATACGAAAAATATCTTGGTATTTCTTGAAAACAAGTATGTTTACATATCTTTAAATATGCTGAAGGTCCTTTTTAACACAAACAAAAACCAAGGCCTGAAGATCATTATATCTTGTGCAGAACAGACAAAAAAGGTATGAACCGAGGAACAGACATTAAGCTTCGAGGGAAAAAAGTAACAGAAAAATTATACGTCAAGGCTCAAAAATGCCCACGGAGGTTCACAACAAAACTCAGCTACCCTTTGTATATTACTCTCTCTCTCTCTCTCTCTCTTTCTACATTTCTTGCTTTTGTAGTTCTAGATTAACTTGGTAATATTAGATGCCCGCTGTCCGTCGTCGTGTTGTGATGATGGGAGAAGTTTACGGCAGTTCACATGCGAACAGTGTGCGTGAGCTCCATAGCTCACTTATAATATTGTGATCATTTGCTTCGATGGACGCAGAACGTACGCTTCCCTTCTACAGAAAAGTTTGAGCACGGCGAGCAATGCGAATAAAAACGCGTCGTTCAGCGCATGAGAAAAGAAACGGAAAGAAAAAGCGAGAGGGATTGACAGCATGTCCAGGATCGATGATGCAGTAGCATCACGTGCAAACCATGCACGGGAAATCGGTTGAGTTGGCAGTCAGCGAGAAATATTAGTCGATATTCTTACAGCTGTTTATACAATTCTACGCTTGACATTGTGCTATCAGTGTCAGCCAAAAGGAACCAGTTTCAACCTGGTTCTTTTATATTACAAGCGCAAGCACTCCCTCACAATAAAAAGTAAAAAAAACCCTAAAAATTAGGCGGTACACTTGACCTTGGTCTCACAGATTATGCATGGCCAAAAATTTGTGACAGGCGCGTCTAGTTCACTTATCTGTCCCCTTGTGGCCTATTCATCTTCAGCTTTTACAAAGTGTGCAGATTTCCGCACACGCAAGGTGTGTGCCAAGTGCAAAAAAAAAAAAAAGAAACACAAAAAAACTGTAATTTTAAAGATAAAAAAAAGGATGAGATAATGACTGTCTTGCGGTTGCAACATGCTGATAACTTTATAGTTCTCCCTTACCACTTCATGACGGTCAAAGAAAGAACGTCAGAACTCCTAAACAACTTCGCAAAAGTCAACGCACGCATTTTTATAGTTCTACCAGCTTCATTGGAGTGCAATACGGTTAGGTATCTTCAGAGATAACTGTGTTGTGAGAGAGTGTAGGGCATAAAACCTATAATCTTTCTATTGCTTGATTCCTCACATGACGTACTTGAGGAGAGATTGGGAGCTTATGTATTTCAGATATAATTTTCTACGTGTTCATTTATTTCCACTTTTCGCCCGGTATAATGTTGTCACCAAAAAAAAAGAATGAGAAATTTAGAACGAAACATGCACGTTTATTGAGGAAAACATGTGTCGACTAACTTAAAGAAAAATGTGCCACATATCTTGTGTTGTATCTTGTATGAAAGCAGCGCGTCAGCGCTGCTTTCATACAGGCGACGCGTTCATGTATAATTCAAAACAAGAACAGTCGATGACAGCCGTGAAGGGGCTGGGATTTCAGAGAATGGAACACAATAATAAAATAAGGACCCGGGTTGAGCGGGATTGAAACCCCATTATTGTGCATGACAGCCGCAGGCGCTTGCAACTCCGTCAGGCACGCGGCTTTTTAGATTTTTCTTTTTTATCTGATTTGGACAATAGCACAATGCGGTGACACACAATCGCTATAAAACATTAAAAGACACCTGCAATTTTGGCTGGAAATTGTCGAACGTGCTACAAGTTGTTGAGGGTAGACAACACCTCAAGAAGTGGCAGCTACTCAGGTGTACGTTGCTGGTCCTTATACATTTCCTTTAGAAAGCACATGTACTCAACAAAATATTTAGTATGCACTGGGCGAACATCGATATCCGTTTTTTTTAATATCAGCTGAACGTATAGAAAAGGCGAAGGAGAGGATACGTCCTATACGTTGAGCTGGTATTCAAGAAAGCATGTCAAACCAGCCGACTTAGCTCTAGGCCGCCACATCGATATCCGTGTGGTGTACACCCATGCGGCACCGCCATTTGATGTGCACACTCAGCAGTACAATCATGTTGTAGGGAACGTCATTTTCCCTTTGTGGTGAATATCGTATGCCATGGGACGTTAATGGGAAGTCGTTTTTGAGGGGTATTAGTAGGACGCCCCAAAAGAAAACCGCATCCCAAAAGTCTAGCAAATCGTGTTCAACCGTTTCTTGCCTTTGCACAGTATGCAGTTGTTAGACCAAGCTACTGTATGGGAGTGCCGTAACGACACCGACGCTTACGCACGACATGCTTTCCTTTGTGCAGCTCCCGTTGTTCAAGAAGGCCATCGTCATCGCGCTGTCACTGGGCTGTGCGTCTGTCATTAGCTGTTCTCATGGGCCACTATCGCCGACTCTTCCAGCCGTCTCATTCACCAAGCCCCGCCAAAACTTCCGTCTAAGCGCAGTGACGTCAACCTGGACAAAAACGCCCCCAGAATCCCCGGCCGCCGCCTTACATAAGGACGGACCCAGCTCTGCTCCTTTCAGTGGGCACGGGAGCGCCGTAACGACACCGACGCTCACGCATGACATGTTTGCCTTTGTGCAGGTTTGTAAAAGTTTCTCGTTACATACAAAAAATTCAAGCTACGTATTCATCTTACGCTTTCCGTGCCCCAAAGTGCTGTTTTGTTTTGCTTGCGATTGTTTTCATATTTTTGGTAAATTACTACTACTCTCTGGTTACGTCGAAACCAACCCCGGCCCTCCAAAGGTTGATCGAACGCACATTGAGGATATGCATCTATTGCTACTAAGACTTGACGCTAATGTAACGAGCCTGTCGACGGGCCAGGCTGCTCTAAAAGCAGAGGTTGAGAAAGTACTTCATAAGCAAACGAAACTCAAAAACTCGGTCTGTGCCCTTACCACCAAGCTCAATTCTCTTGAAAAAGAAACGGCAACCATCGCACAGGCGAAAGCAGATACTTGTGCACTTCAGCATTTTGCCACAGTACAAACAGCTGTAACTAAAGCCATGACGTCCCGGCTTAATGATATGGACAATCATTCCCGCCGATGTAATTTGAAAATTCATGGAATACCCTATTGCGTAGGTAAACCTTGGTCATCCACTGAACAAAAAGTAAGAGATTTGGCCAAAAATAATTTACGTCTTACGCTTGATAGCTCCCAGATTGAGCGTGCGCACAGACTAGGAGCGCCCTCACAAGAAAAAGACAGGCCGGTTATTGTAACTTTTTCCTCTTACAAAACAAAAAATCAACCACTTCTTTGTGAGCCTAAATTACGAAGTACAGAGATTACCATCTCTGAGGACTTCTCTGCGAATATCCGCGTCGCACGAAAGAAACTTTACTCGTTTGCGTGACCCCGCAGGGTCAGCCATTTAGAATTCGGTTTGACAAATTGCATATGGTTCCTAAGACCTTCAGCCACGACGCACTTTTGGATTCCGTAATTAAAACTTCCCCATATGGCCGGGCAGCGAGTGGGAGCAGAAGTGTTGCCACTATTAGCTCCCCGGTTGAAGTTGTTGCCGCTATTACATCCCGAATTGTTGCCGCTGTTAGCTCCTAAATTGGTGTTGTATACTTAAATGCCCGTAGCCTAATGCCAAAACGAGAGGAACTTTGTTCTTTTATTTCCTCCTGTGATGCTAAAATTGTACTAATCTCAGAGATTTGGCTTCATTTCTGTATAGACACCAATGAAATATTGCCCAATCACCCTAACTGTATCATTCATTGGCGAGATCGATGCGGCCGTCGTTTGGGGGTGTTTTAATGTGCGTACATTAAAGTATCCAAAGTTCCCTTCTTCTTATCTCCAGCACTATCGAAGCAATCTGGGTATCAATAAAATGCGGTTTTAAATTAATCTTGCTTGGCACCTGTTACAGGCCACCCGATGCGTCATCTAATTTTGTGCCTTCTTTGCTTGATGAACTTTCCGCGTAATGTGTGCAACTTCCTGACCATCCTGTTCTTTTATTTGGCGATTTTATTTTTTCTGATATTAAATGGAATTCGCCTGGTCAAGATTGTATTCATGGTGTCAGTGACTGTCGTGAGTTTGTTAAACTTTGTTTAGATTTCAATCTGTCCTAGATGGTTTCTTCTCCAACGCGTGTAAATGACATGTGCTCAAATGTATCAGACTTGGTATTCAACCTGAGTGTATCTCGTCGCTGTCTGGATTCGAAAGCATAAGTGATCACAACGCAGTACACTGTGACCTAGCATTTGAAGCACCTGAATGTATAAGACTTGTTAAAACGATACGGCTATATAACAAAGAAAATGATGAGCAGTTTAACATGGACCTTTCAAGTTACTTCTCATTCTTAGATAAATTTGGTAGTAGGGATGTGAACGAAAGCTGGTGTAAATTAAAGAACAAAATATTAGAACTTGTTGGAATACATGTCCCAAGCACCACCATAAGTTCCCGATCCTCTAATCCCTGTTACTCGCGCTCGCTGAAAATACTCAAAAGTAAAAAGAAACGTCGTTTTCGTACAGTAAAAAATAAAAACACAACTTAATCTTGGGACAGGTATAATGAATGCGCAAATGAGTACAAACGCATGCTTGCGGAACAGAAACGTGTTTTCGACCAGAAAACCCTCCCATCCCAGCTACTCAATAACCCTCGCCAATTCTGGCAAGTTGTGAACCATACTCCACGCTCACCACTTTACCTCCAAGATGAAATTAAAAACAAAATAGAGGCAAGTCAGTGTGCCTCAGTTTTAAATGGCATGTTCTCTGCTCAAGTCACCATCCCTAGTCCTTTAGCATTGTTACCAACCATTGCTTACAACCTCCCTTATACGGATCCAATATATGTCGATTTTGACGGTATTGTAAAAATTATTAAATCCATGAAACTGTCTTCATCCTGTGGCGTCGACAACATCAATTCTAAATTACTTCAGCGCACAGTGTGTTCGTCGAGTCTTTTTGTAACTAAAATTTTTCAACAGTCCCTGAATGCAGAGGCAGTTCCTGACGATTGGAGGATCGGAAAGGTCATTCCGGTCCACAAGAGTGGTAATAAATAGTCTTCCTTAAACTATAAGCCTTTCTCCCCCACTTCTGTACCTTCAAAAATACAGGAGCAGATAATCCATAAGAATCTATCCATTTACCACGATTCTATTCCGTTTTTCAAATCACTTCACCTCGATTCTATTTCCTTTTTTAACAAGGCACAGCACGGCTTCCGTAGAAACTCTTCTTGTGAAACACAACCTCTTTGCTTAACTCATGGCCTTTTTTGTAACCTCGACTCCGATTTTCCAACCGATGCTGTATTTCTTGACATTGCTAAAGCTTTTAACAAAGTACCGCATAAACAACTGCTACTAAACCTTTCGTCGTTCAACGTTGACACCAACGTAGTCATGGATTAAATCTTTCCTCTCGCAACGAAACAAGTTTGTTTATGCTAACGGCTCTTGATCTGCCTTGGCCCCTGTTACATTCGGTGTGCCCCAAGGAACAGTCCTTGGTCCACTACTCTTCCTTATTTACATCAACGACCTTCCACTTCAGGTATCTTCATCAATGCGTTTATTTGCGGATGATTGTGTCGTTTATTGTAAAATAACATCTCTCTCTGATTCTGTAGCGCTACAAAATGCCCTTGACTCTATTAATAAATGGTGTAGTAATTCGCAAATTTCCCTCAAAGTGAACAAATTTACACATGCGCTTCTCTCGTTCCACCTTGCAAACTTCCTCTCCTCTTACTCTTACTGCTGTTCGTCTACAAAAAACTGATACATACAAGTATATTGGTGTTTATCTAACTGAAAACGTCTCTTGAACACAGTCATATTGTTTCAGTGGTGTCTGCTGCTAGCCGAAGCCTAAGTTACCTTCGTCGCAACTTCAGATCTGTCCCAACAGACCTAAAGCGACTTCTTTAGATTTCCCTAGTACGATCGGAATTAGAGTATGCATCCTCCATTTGGCACCCTGGCCTATCTTCACTAACAGATAGTATTGAGGCTGTCTGTTAGCCGTAGTTACAATACATCAAAAAGTTTATTCGACTGAGTAACCTGCAGTTTATGCATCATCACCTTGAAAATTTGCCACAATAATGAAGGCATGTGATGCAATGAAGTAGTCACATGGCAATTTGTTCAAAACAAAACGTTTCGAATTTATGGTCATGTTTGCATATTAAAGGGGCACTCAAGTGCATTATGATATCGTCCCTTTATTTTCATAACTCAATCTATCGGATCCAAGCATTCTAAAAATCCAAAAATTAGATTCACGGACGGCCGATTTCCCTATTAAGAATCCAATCAAAGATAGAGGTTCTGCGCCGTGGCGCAGAACACCAGGGGCGCTGTCAGACGGGAAGGCAGCAGGGGAGGGCGTGCGCCAGCCAATAACCAGTGACAGCTTGCCGGAACACTGATTTTTCAAATGCGTGCGTATTCGTTGGACTGATTTTTCGAATGTGTGCGTATTCGACGGACTCATTTTAAAAGTGTTCATCGAATGTGGTGTCGTCGTATGAAAATTCTTCGGCGGACAGCAGTTATCAGGTTCATCTCGTACGACGCGACTCCTACGCGCGACGCCACCCCGAACGCGCCGCAAACTTAGACAACCTCAGACCACGGCGCTGCAAAGCGTCTTCGGCATCGACACCGGACTCCGGACGCTGAAGACCGCTCCCGACTTCAGAACCCAGCGGCTTTACAACACAAAGTAATAGGCGATACGCTCTTTATCGTAAAACTAGCATGTATTGTTGATACCGATATTCTGTTTAAGGTGTCCATGTGGTTGCTGCATGCCGATGGAGACCGTTGTCAAGTGTGTCTGCCGCCGGGAGTACCCTGCCGCCGTACGCAAGCAGCAGGACCGGCAGAGCTGCGTGACGAGCCGCTTGGATTTCGACTCGCTGTGCCTCAATCCGGGCGTGCTACAATTCGCGTTACATAATATGCGCCACTATGGGCGGAAGAAAAGTGGGGTAACAAGGAACAACTAAGTACGACTTGCCGATCGCAAAACTTTCGATAGGCGTGGACACCGTTGGACCGGTTTTTCTTGCGGCGCGTACGCATGCGATACCTTTCAGTAGGAAGCACTATGCAGTTGATATTCTGCCGGAAGCACGCGCTAAAGTCACTGGATTTAGTGACTTTAGCCGGCGCAACCACCAGGTGAACAAATTGCCAGCAATTGTCACCTATTGCATTTCTTATTGTCAAAACGATTATCTGCGTAGAGTAACTCAGTGTAAAGGTGTCCGCGTCTTAAACCGCGGGCCCAGGTTCGATCTAGATTGTAGGAATACTGTCATTTTTTTTATTCAAATATTTGGCGATATTTACAGTTCTTTTTTTTTTTTTTTTTTTTCAGAACACTTTGAGCGATGTATTGCGTTTTTAATGTTCGCTTCGCGCGTCTGCTTTTTTATTGTTTCTCGTGCATTTTCGTTTTCATGCCCATGCCTCCTAAGTTGCGAGCTGAAGATAACGAGGAATCTAGCGACACAGAGTCTGATTCGGGCTCCGGTCTGTCGACGGCTGAGAATATAGCCCTCATGAACCTCATGTCCACCGCCCTCGAGTTGGTGACGGAGCGTTTAGCAGCCGTCACGGGCGAGACCGGCGGCCAGCGGCAGCGCGAGCCCTACCTACGGGGCTCAACGACCGCAAGTCCGTCGCTGACTTCTTTGCGGAGCTGGACGTCTACGCAAGAGCGTCCAGCGCCCCGGAAGCCTACGTGCTGAAGCGGATGTTCCCCCTTGCCTTGGCGGCGAGTGCGAAACAATGGTGAGTGTTGCAAACTCAATTTTCATTTTTCGAAGCGTTCCGCCGCAGCTTCCGAAACGAGTTCCTGGCACCGGGGGATGAGTCCCGAGTCCAGTGTGATATCAAGTGTCGCACACAGCACCCAGAAGAGGGCCCTGTAGAGTAATTCCGGGTCATAAAGGAACTGTTCAACCGAGCAGTGCAAGCTGCTTGCGAGTAGGAGAGGGTTGCTGACTTCATACGAGAGTATGAAGTCACCAGTTAAGGTAGGAAGTGATCCTATCGTGGTTTGTATGGTAAACATAACTTGTGCGAGAAAGGTTTGGGCAAAAGGCGTCGTCCGAAAGCGGTCGTTCTTCTTTGCCCAGGGAGGCTTCGCAAGGCGCTAGGAACGCTATCCGCCTGTACATGTTCGCTGCCAGGCAACAGAGAAGCCTTTTCAAACGCCACTCTTCAATGGAGCTAATCAACAGATAGATCTAAATACGTTGCTAATAATTCACAGCGCACAAAAAACAGGACAATATAAAAAGACATGCACACAAAGAAATAACTTTTACGCGGCGCTGACTGTCAACTCTGGGATATATTAAACATCACCTTCGTTATCTTTTACTCTCAGGCACAAAAAAAAATAAAAATAAAATAAAAATTACCAGGGAAGAACAGAGAAAAAAAAGAAAAAAAGAAAAGAAGACAAAAAAAAGGAAGACAAAAGAATACAAAACAGGACGGAGAAAAGGGAAAAAAAGGAAATGAAAGAGGAAGGGATAAAGTTCGACCACATTAAAAGTTACTAAGGAGGTTTTCCTTAATAATCGAACTCTTTTTGGGATAAATTAATCGACGGTGTACTACCACATAATCCATCTAGCATGTCTATGCTAGCGGCTTCGATGGTTTCTCTAGTCAGTTTGTTCTTGCTTCATACCAGTACTATGCAATTGTTTAGAAGGGGGGAGCATCCAGAATCTCTGCAATGAATGCCCAAGTGACCTGAGTTAGCGTTAAGAGCGTTGTTGCTATGTTCTCGAAGTCTGTCGTTAAGACAGTGACCCGTCTGCCCGGCGTAGCGCTTCTCACAGGTAAGAGTGGAGGACCAGATCACTCTTTCTGCACAGAAAACGAACTTCATCTTGTGGTTTTTGTTGCAGCACCCTGGTAGAATAGATGGCCCATATACCCGCTTGCATAGTATGGAAAGTTTGTGCAGAGCAGAGAAGACTATGTCGATGTTGACTCTATTGGCTACCGTCTTAAGCTTCTGAAACAGATTGTGAATAAAAGGCACTATGACAGGCCTTGCGGTGCGTTCCCTTCTTATGGGGTTAGTGGCTTCTGCTTGCTTGACCTCCCTATGTATGCATTCAAAGAGTGAAATTAAAAACGACAAAGAATATCCCGTTGAAACCAATTGAGATATTTGAGTTTGAAAGCTCATATGGGTCATGTGCACAAATTTCTGGAGAGAGTTTTTTAGGCAAAATTTAGCAATGCCTCTTTTAACAATTTTGAGTGTGCGGAACTATGATTGACCAATAGTTATTTTGCCCTCGGTTCGTAAGACCAGCAGGTGTGACTACTTAAAAAAAAAAAAAAAAAACACTCTAAGGTCTAAGGATCGTATCAAACACTCGACCGGAAGTTCGTGTGTAAGTTTTAACAGATCAAGGCATTTTGGAAGGTAGAAAGAAGATCGGCCACCAAGGTGGAAAATGTGTTGTCGTCACTGTCAATGAAAACCAAGTAGTCATGCACGTGCCGAAACACGCGCACTATTTTTAAACTGTTCAAGATTTGCTGTAAGGTTCTTTTGTGGAAGGCCATAAAGAGGTCACAGAAAACAGGAGCTATACAAGAACCTATACATAATCCGGTTTTTTCTAAATATGTTAAACCATTCCAGGTGGTAAAAGTAGAATGCAGGTAGGTGGATATTAGGTCCAGGAAACACTTGCTGGACACCCCCGCTGCAAATCAAAGGGCTACGACACCAATGGAGTCGACACTGTCCTTTATGCACCTCAGAAAACGATCTTGAGATAGGGTACAAAAGGGATCCTTAACTTCGATAGAAAAGGCAAAGAGCCTTCTGTCTTTGGGTTCTTGGAGAAATTGCAAGACCACATCTGAGCTCCTAATAAAGTAGGGATCATTAACGTAGCGATGGGCTTTTGCCATATGCCTCTTTCAGACACAATGACCCGAGGGGGAAATCGGTTTTATGTGTTTTTGCATTCAAGAAAATCTAAAGGGTAGACAGTTTACTCCGGTCAATGGATGAACCAAATTGCTTGAGGATAAGCGATGTAGATAATTGCTTATCTCGGCTTTTTGATTTTACTTAAGGAAATGCATGATGGGACTGGAAAGTGGACTCAAGGGCTGCACAGGCCTTAGTGCCAAACAAGTGTTTATGCAAGAGCACAAAACTTCCTCCTTCTCAGTCCACAGGCAGTAGAGCTAAGCTATGCTCTTTTAAATGTGACTCAACATTCTTGATTGCCAGAGGTCTGACCGGATATTTTCGATCTAAAAGAATATCTACTCCTGAAATGCACCTACCAGAGTGCTGCAACAAAAACCACAAAACC
This sequence comes from Ixodes scapularis, assembly GCF_016920785.2. NCBI lineage: Eukaryota > Metazoa > Arthropoda > Arachnida > Ixodida > Ixodidae > Ixodes > Ixodes scapularis. Next base: position 1,218,227 of record NW_024609897.1, read on the forward strand.
AAGTTCGTTTCCTGTGCAGAAGTGATCTATTCCTTCCCTCTTACCTGTGGGAAGCGCTGCGTCAGGCAGACGGGTCGCTGCCTTAACGATAGACTTCGAGAACATAACAACAACGCCATTAACGCTAACTCAGGTAACACTGGCATTCGTTGCAGAGATTGTCGACGCTCCCACCTGGGACGAAGCAACAACAAACTGACTAGAAGTATCATCGAAGCCGCTAGCATAGACATGCTAGATAGACTATGTGTTATTACCCCGTCAATTACCTTATCCCGAAAAGAGTTAGATAATTTAGGAAAACCTCCTTAGTAACTTTAATGCAGTCGGACTTTATCCCTTCCTCGTTCATTTCTTTTTTTTTTCTTCATTTTGTATTTTATTCCCTCGTTGTTGTTGTTGTTTTTTTCTTTTCTTTACTCCTTCTTTCTTTGTTCTTCCTTGGTTATTTTTTTATTTTGTTATTTTTAGTGCATAAGAGTAAAAGCTAACGAAGTTGATGTTTATTATATCCCAGAGTTGACAGTCAGCCCTGCGTGAGATAATATGTCTTTGTGTGCATGTATTTTTACAGTGTGTTCTGTTTTGTGCACTCTGAAGTATTAGCATGATTCACCAACTGGCCCAAGTTGAAGTAGTGGCTGAAAAAAACTTTCAGCCTTTCCACTCTGATGAAGAAGGAAGACCAGCGAAGCTGTACTATGGTGGGAATGAAGCAATGGCCGGCCGCAGGTCGGGAAGCCGGAGCGGAAAGGCTCAAAAGGTTTCCGCCATCTATAAGCGATGACGGCAAGCAGACAACAGGCAAGCCGGTTGTCTGGTTGCCGCCGTCGCTCATAGATGGCGGTAGCTGTCCAGAGTCTTGTGTCATCGGGTCATTTGACGACGGGCACGATCCTCAGGAAACTATCTCTTAACAGCTCCGCTGTAAAACGTTGAATCAGACTGTACCTTGACAGCTATGGCCGGAGAATAGTTGAGCTCGACGGCAAGACGTGCCACACATCTGCTGAGCCACTTGGATCCCAGCGATGCGCTCCGTGTCGTGGTCAACACACCTGTGAAAAAAAAAAAACTCGATAAACGGCGTTTACATGAAACCCTTGCTGTTGAACTCTCGTATGAAGTCATGCAAGCCCACTGGCCTTAGTCCCTCTTAAATTTTAGTCGTATCATTAATAATATCTTAATGAGATAGCTTTACATGGGGGCGTGACACACTGCAGGGATTTCGGTGTGGGCGTTTGCCGTTGTCTGTCGTCCGAGTGGAGATAGAAAAAGCTCTCTTCTCTCCCTTCATGGCGCGAGGAGAAAGAAATCAGGTATTCCCATTGGCCGCGCAGCGCGAACATGGAAGAAAGGAGAACCTCGTTGACCCACCAATAACGGCGCGACGACGAGGAAGCGTCAGCGGAGCGTCTTCTCCGTCGTCTGCTAACGATATCTTAAAAACAGGTGTTTTTAAACATTACTCACGTTATACAAAATTCTATTTTGTCAGTATCCAGTAGATATGCACAGTGTTGTACACGTTCCTCAAAAAAAGGAACGAAAGCTCGTTGCTCGTTCCTTCTGATTTTTGGAACGCGTTCCCGTTACAAGCTCCATATGTGAAAAAGGAACTCGTTCCCGTTACAGTTAAAGAAATTGAACGTATCGTTAAATATACGTTGCATTTGTATTTTGCTGATTACCATATTTAAATAGATTAATATCTTTTTTTTATATATCTCATCAAATGGGAACATGCAAATTTATATGTCGTGATGGAAGGGCACCAAGAGAAGAAAACAAGCAGAATCAAGGTTTGATTTGTTGATATATTCAAGTTTAAAAATATCAGCTTTTAACCATATTTATGTTTGTGGTGAACAATTCATACGAACCAAATGTACGGTTACCGCACATTGCACGAGCGTTTTACAACAACCTCACACGTTTCAATCTAACAAAGTCCCTTGTTTGAACTTAACAACAGTTCAACAATAGTTGCTTCTCGATGTTACTGTCCGCAAGACGAACTAGTGAAGGAGAGGATAGGGCTTTCGGAAGGTTAGTCTTGAAAACTACAAGTACGTCTTTGTGAAGGTTAGATTCGTTGTTCAGTTTGAAGGTGGGGGAAAAGAGGAGAAGGTATAAAGGTTAATTTCTATGGATCTGTGAAGTGACCAATGTTCGGGATACAAGGGTGCGTTCGATCCCTATTGAAAAAGGCCAATATGAAGTCGGCTTATTGGAAATATTGTATTCCAATGAAGATGATGGAAACCAATAAAAACGTATTGTTATCCGATTAACCCAATAAGCACGATGGGAATTCATATCGGAGCACAATATCCCGATATAGTATGCGGTTATTGGTATACAACAGGATATTGGAGCACAATATCCCGATATAACTTGCGGTTATTGGTATACAACACGATATCGGAGCACAATACCCCGATATAATACACGGTTATTGGAATAGAATACGACATCGCGTGCATATTGGTGACCGACATGGACATACTGTACGGCCACACGATATAGAAATATCGGTCGTCGATCATGGGACCAAAGGAAAATACAATATGATATCGCGGGCATAAATCTCAGAACGCGGATACCAAGTTACCAACATGAATTACGTTGACATATCCACACGGCAATACGCGAGAAATATATTAGGTGTGGATACACACATAGTATAAACGTTCTGCGTTGCGAACACATTAACATTGATCGACAGTGCAAGTATGTACAGCTGTTAGTACGGCACACAGTACACACAGCCTTGCGCGTTTGAAACTAGACAACCACCAAACCATTCAGAATAACTATAGCCGGAACACCCGCCGCGACCTACCTTTTAATGACAAAGCCCAATAACGACGTGCTCATTGGAGTGATTGTTTTCCAACAATTGTTTATTGCAGTTGTAATGCAACAAAAGTTGATCGCCAAACGATAAACTCAACGTACCGGGATACAATTCGATGTTGCAACACAACATCGCAATACAACAAGAAACCATCGGTATTGAGACACAACCACCAGACCGAATACAATATCAATACGAAGTTACCGACGACGAGAAACACAACATCAAACACGATATGTTCGAAGTTACCGGTGTTGGGACCGAAATCGAACACGATACGTGGCAATGTCGGTTCGCACGATAAAATAATGAGGGTGAATAGGTTTGACAGGTCACATGCATGTAGTTGCTTCTTACGCGCACATTTATCGATATTGACCCACCTTTCTGGGTAATCCTACGTGGTACACAAAATCCACGACGACATGCGAGCACATTTCACCCACCACTTTTCGTCACCTGTTTCGCGAGATTCACACACTGTACAAAAAACGACGTGAAAACTACGTGCATTTGCGCCATCAAACGATACGTTACAGCCTCGTTTTTCGAGAAGATAGTTTCCATCGCCAACCCGCGCGCGCGCGCGCAAGCTCGCGCTTTGGAAGCAGTTTGAACTTCGAACTGTTCGAACTGTTCGAACTTCGAAGGGAGCGAGCCCGGCGAGCCCGCGATGCCCGCGAGTCGGCGTGCTGCCGAGCCAGCAGAGCGGCCGAGAGAGCTGAGAGAGCCGAGAAGCTGAGCATGCGCAGTGCGCAGCGGGCGGGCGTCGGTTGCGCGACCCGGCTGACCCGGCCACAGTTTATCATATACAGTTTGCCCACTGTAGAATAAGCCTGTGGTAATCGCAAACCACGTGATCGAGGGCCTTGTGTGAATAAAAGTACATTGTAGAACTAAACTCATTACATATTACTCACACAATATTAATTATATTGATAACCTAATAATTTAGAAAGAGCGAAAGTTCCTTAAACAATTATTTAAACTCGTAAAAGCGCCCTCTCACCACGGATGGGGTAACTAACCACATTTTATGCTTCGTTTTTATTGTTTTGCTTTTCAAGATGGCGGCCCCCATGGCATTTTGTGTACCCGGTTCTCGCGTCCGCTTGCGTTGCGCTTTCGCTTTATTGTGACGTGCGCACAACTGGACGACAATCACAGGTAATTTATTCACACAAGAGTTATTTCAAGCAGGCAAATGTTTATTTTCGTTCTACATAGTACAATTTATAAAACGTTACAAACAGCACATGCAATGATGCGGTTGCTGACGGGTATTATCGAACATACACGGTAGTACAAACAGTTTGAATGTTAGCCTTCAAGCTATGTGCATAAACAATGATAAACCCAAGATCAACAAACATAGTCTAAACACGTAGAAGTAAAGTCGCGGTAAAGGTATTTCAAAACAACTATTCATAAACCATGCAAAAAAAAAAAAAACTGAACAGACGCGACAGTTTTACATAACGAGTGCGATTACAAACCAGTTGCTTTAACAGTAACTGCAGGCTAATGTGGTAAATAAAGCTGTGCTTGGAGGTGCATTTGACCTGCCTGTCCTTTCCCCGCCCCCAAGATGAATGTTCAACACACCTGGGCGGTATGTTCGACTACAAATGTTTCGTTTCTCCTAAAAAGAAACGGAAGTGATGGAAGTGAAGATATCGCGTCTGATTGGTTAGAGGCTCAAATGATGAAAGTTCCCGCTTTCGTCATTTGAGCCTCTAACTAATCAGACGCAATATCGTCACTTCCATCACTTCCCTTTCTTCTTAGGAGAAACAAGACATTTGTCGAACATTGTTCCCCTGGTCAGTTTTCTATGATATGTTGGATCTAGCCAGTCAATTTTTTCAGCACAATGTTAAGCTGTTAGGTTCGATGACAGCGCGCCTTTACAACTCTCCGTCTCCTGATCTGCCTAACGGGGCTACTGGCCCTTCGACAAAAATATCACCTATCATCGACAAACCGTAAGCACCTAGAATGCCACTTTCTGACTGCAGCATCACCATTGAACATTGTAATCCATGGAAGCAACCTCCTGGCTCAGCATTCTTCACTCATCGCCCTCGCCAACCTCACCTAATCTCGTTATTGCTGATCACTGGTGAATCACACCCGCCAGCAATATGAAAGTGAACACCTTACCTGGATTCTTGCCCGTTTTACGGCTCCCTAAAGCTATACTGACTCTACAAATAGTATGTGGCTTGGGGGTCTAAACTTTGCATTCTAGCCTTCTCCTGGAACAGAGCTTGTTCCAAAACTTGCAGGAGCGTCAAAAACAAGAAGAGGGCTGTTCACCTTCATATCGCTCACGGGTGTACCTTCAAACTCCGGCTCACGTCCCACCTGCCCCTGCTGTTTCCTGTCTGTCGACAATGTCGCCACTCTCCAATGCGACATTTATGATTTGTGGTTCCACCAGAAATGTGAAGATGTATCTCTCGCTTTGTATAGACGCCTCTCCTCATTGTCAACCGAGTGGCTCTGTGCGGCATGCCAGCTCCCACCCCTGGCCGATGACCTCTTTTCATCCCCTAAGCAGCACAGAGCCCCTGAGTACCCCACCATCATCGCCAACTCTACCAAGTAGTTCTCCGACCCGCCTCCGGCGAGCGACATCGGCAGCATTCACCGTTCGCATGACAACTTCGCATTTGGCATAGTTGGCGTGTGAAAAGTGCGCGATCGGAGTCTACAGACTCCAATCCCGTTTGGTTTTCCAACATTTGCTTTCTAAAAAACAACCTTCCTGACTTTAAAGCGCTGAAGTAATCTTTCCCGAATACAATATTCGCTGTGTGCGAGACATGGCTGGACGCCTGTCTTTGGTGGGCAATTAATGGGGAATTGATCAATCTCGCACAATTCTCTTTATTCCAGCAAAACTGTCCCTCCTTGGGGCGAAGGAGTCCGTCCTCGCCATGCCATAACACCTGCCCTGCCACCGTCTCGACCACCTCACCCCTTCGGGTCTAGAAGTCATCTTTGTCGAGGTATTTTGCAAACATGGAAAGCTTCTTCTGGTGTCTACCTACTGCCCACCCTCCCTCCGTGAACAATCGTATGCCCTCCTCCAAAAGAGCCTACAGCGCGTCGACCCCAGCAAGTTCTCTGCACTGTTCATCTGATCCGCTCGATGACATGCTGTAAGACGTATTGGAAACTGCTGGCCTCACCCAACTTCATGACGCCTCATTCTACATTTCTCAAAACAGCAACGCTACATTCCTCGACCTCGTCTGCACCAATAATCCCACCTTATCCTACCGCTGCACAGTGAAATCCAGCCTACCAGGCAGTGATCGCAGTGCTCTCCTCACCAATATCCATTGCCCTAAGCGAGGTCTTCAAGCCAAGAAGTTCCAGTAGTTCTAAAAAACCGATTTCCCTCATCTCAATCAGCTCATCCACCTCGCTTCCTGGTCCATCATGTTTGATCACCCATCGGCTGACGAGGCCGATGACCTCTCGCTTAACATATCAGCAATTCAGCACAAATGTGTTCACCCTAAGGATCAACAGGAGGCACGGCAGCCTTCCATAGATGACAAAGGAGATTGCAGTCTTAATCAGACGTAAACACTGACTATTCAAAAAAGTGCCTCTAAATTCCACTCATCTTAACCAAGCCCACCAGGCACGTACCGAAGTCAAGCATCTCATTCATATCTCCCATAACGATTACCTACCAACTAAGAGCAAAAGCAACCTGCCAGCCCAAACTCTTGGGCATGTTTTCACTATAAAAAAACAAATGTTCCACGCGCCGGTCTTCACACATCACGGCAGGCCCTATTCTAATCTTGACGACATAGCACAGCTCTTCTCTTACCACATTTCTCGGGCTGTAGCATTACTTGACCCTACCGCACCTAACCCTTGTCCCACTCAACCCACAACTCAGCCAATCAAGGCCACACCAGCAAACACACTCTCTTCCATAGTCATTCTTCAAAGTGAAACCTACCAAGCCCTCGCCTGTGACAACTCCTCTCAACGCCCTAGATCAGACAGCCTCCACCCTGCATTGCTTAAATCCTGTGCTGGCTGTATCTCCCCCGTCCTCACTCGCCTCTTCAACTATTTTCTCTAGCCGCCTCGGTGGCTCCAAGGCGAGAGCGCTGGCCTACGGATCCCCATGTGGCGGGTTCGAATCCCGGCCGAGGTGCCCGCAATCTGACGGAGGCTTATTGCGGAGAAGGCGCCGTGTAACCGAGCTTTCGGTTGCACGTCAAAAGATCCCCAGGTGGTCCAAATTAATCCTCAGTCCTCCGCTGGGGCGTGCCAGATGCCCATTGTTGGTTTGGCACGTAAAACTCCCAAATTTGACTTTTTGAAGGATTTTCTCTCCCACAGCTCTGTTCCTAAATCCTGGAAAGTTGAGTCAGTAACGCCTCTCAAAAAGGGACACGGTGCCCCCTCAAGTCTAAAATCCACTTGTGATGGAGTGTACTACCGACTCATTCGGTGCTGTGCGTGCGGGCACGAGTGTGTGTGTGTGTCCCACCGTGGCGTTCGCGCCAGATTACAAAGAATCCTCGCCTCGCGCCCAGGGGAAGAAAAGAGGACAAAGAAGAGGGACAGCAAAAAAAGGGCGGTTTAGCCATCGCAAGCCTTCGGACGGAGAACGTTGTAGCAGTTGTCTGTGTTGCGAACTAGTCCTGGGTACTGTCTCTCCTCAACGTCGGGGCCCGACGTTGAGGAGAGACAGTACCCAGGACTAGTTCCGGCACATATAACTTCATCTAAACTCGGCTTGAGTTCGCGACACAGACCACTGCTACGACGTTCTCCGTCCGAAGGTTTGCGATGTCTAAACCAAACAATGGAGCCCCCGCCAATATGGTTTCCGCCCGGCAGGAGCTGCGAATCGGCCCTTGCAGCTTTCACTTATGCACTCAGCACCAGCCTCGACAACCGAACTCCGTGCGAGATCGTCCAGTTAGACTTCAGAAAGGCTTTTAACAGCGCAGACCACATCTTGTTTCTATCCAAACTCCAACAGATGGGAATCTCCGGCATGAGGAATTAAAAATTTACTTTTTCACACTACCTTATTCTTCAAGGGCTCTTTTCGTGATTTAGCACAAACTGGAAACACTACTAACAGGTAGGGTGTCGACTGAGCTAGGTCATGTGTGCCATTGCGTGTCAAAGGGGCTTTGAGAAAACTAATTGAAGAACACTTTGTCCAAGCTCAAGAGAAAAAATCTTGTTCTTGACCACTGGCTAACACAACATGATGGGAGCAACCAGTTATTGTTTTCTTCCGGTGACTTCAGAACGAGGTCTACTGGCACGACAACCAGCTCTGGTTGTCGTGCTGATCCCTAAGACAGATCGTGATGAGGAAGAGCTAGAGATAAAATTTAAAAGCGCTAACAAAGACGAGGACAAAAAGGAAGGCGAACAGGACGAGCGCTTGCTCCCAACTGAACATTTAGCGCTTTTATATTTTATATCATGAACCAACTCGCCCGCTTCGCCACTTTAGTAAGAGCTAGAGCCCTCCTAGCCACTGTTTTTTCCCAGATATGCAGAACTACCTTTACTGCACTTACCCAACCATTTACACAGTTTGTTATATGACAAGTTGCAGATTATTGTCAAGTGACCACTTGTGGCTGCGACATTCATAACATTCCTCATGAGGAATGTTATGCCGCAATGTCAATTTCGGTGGCCCTATTACAGCTATAATCTGTTTCAGCCTATTTTACAAAGAAAAGCACTGCCGCCCTTTGGAGCTAATCAGAGCAACGAAGCAAGTTTTGTGAGAGCTCTCCGTAGGAGGTGTATACTCCCACAATATGTTGTCCCGTCCCTCAGCCAAATGTTCCAATTGTCTCGTTGGTGCCGTAGCTTTGGTAATGCCCTGTAAGCTGCAGAAGGATGAGTCAACCTAGTTCCAGTAACAGTTCACCTCACGTACGAATATGACCAGAAAATGCTCATGCTACCCAAGGATGAGGGTCGACAAATTTCCCAGCGTACGGTCTCCGATTTTCTTCTTGTGGCCCAGATGATGAGCTGCCTCTTGAGTTTCCTCACTTCATCCCCCTGGTTACTGATGGTCCTTGTCTCTGATGTCCGGCCCTTGCAGCTTGCCTCCACACGTTTGTCGCCCTCGTGGTATTACTGGAACAAGAAAGTAACAGTATACAGTGAATGGACAAAGCGAGACACACCTTATACTCAGGGGCAGATCCAGAACTCCGTTTGGGGAGGGGGGGGGGGACAGAAAGTTTGTAAGGATGCTATTCTCCCCTTCTTTCGTGTGCACCGGGGGGTCCAGCCATGTCAAATTGCCCTCCGAGATGGGGGGGGGGGGCGCCCCCGTCACCCCCTTTTGGATCTCCCCCTTGGATCTGTCCCTGCTTATACTTCTAAATTAGATAAGTACTGTGGGTCTTACTGCATGGCGTGCCAAGCGGAGATAAATAATGTCTGGAGCTTGACGGGGGGAGCAGGGGTCTCGACGCATGCTGGACGACAGGTGCCAGATGCTGCCATACCCACAGGGTATCCTGACGAGAGAGAGAAGACAGGTGTGAGTCCAGGAAATTGGCATGTTTGAGCAACACTTTTTAGAGTTGCCTTCCCGTTAATTCCCTTCAAGGGACATCCATCTGATAAGTTAATTCAGAATCATGTTCAATGTACCCAGTCAACTTGCTTAGCCAAATGCAAATATATAACAAGTGGTAAATTCACTTTTTATAATGTTGCGTGTTTTTTTGTTTTGTTTTTTACACCTTATGCTATGATGCCAACTTCTCTTTTATGATTTTACAGATTAGCAAATCCAAGGTTCGGTCCTGATCCGCGTCATTTGCTACTATATTTATATATTTTCCAGTAAAGTGGTGTGAAAGTTTCGATACGTGGAGGTTGCGCGTGAACAAGCAATTCATTACGTTCGACCGTTTTACAAGTCACGTCCGACGTACATACGACTAAGAAATTAACCGAGTCACATACACTGCGTTGGAGAAAAGACGATCGTGCCATGGCCTGACGCGAAGGACAGCACGAGCACTTTAAAATGTTTGCACTCACCAGCAGCGAACTTGAAGCGGAATCCCGGAATCTCGAACGGCGAAGTGAGTCCCCGGCTTTTTGGCTTCTTGCCTGAGCAGGCCCATTTAGAACACATTCATAGCGCGATTCGCTAACTCACGTGACATTAAAACGCCAAGCGAGGATCCAACCGAAAGGGAAATGTACTAGGAAAGAGAAATTCGCAGAACAGCAACACCGACAACGCCGACAACGCGACCGGCGACATGGCTTCGGTTAGGGCAATGAAGTTTTTGAAGCTAACGGTAACTGCTCGATTTTTTCTTTCCATGTTGGTTTATTATTATTACCTAACTTATTATGTTTTCTAAAAATAATAACATTAACGCACTCAATTTAGTCAATTGCGATTCTTTTTTACCCTGTTTTTTTGTTAGTTTTTGTTTGACAACTGCGTGTGCTCCAATGTAACGTCAGTCACTGTTCACACTCGGCTAGCTTTGCCAGTTTGTTATCTCACGTGCGAAATAGACGTAGAAACCAGCGCCGCGTCTCTTTCGGATACTCAGCCTCCAGCCCCCTTCCTTCCGACGTGCTTTCTGCCGCGACCGTTCGGCGCATTGGATTCGCGGGCGCGTCAGGCTCGTTCAAAGCTGGTTCGAAGAGGCGTTGTTTGAAGCTGACGAGTCGCCGAAGTGTTACCGGAGCTTCTCTTTAGGAAAGTCGCAATCGACGCTCGGCGGCTCGGCTCTGAGATCGTACTTTTCTCCTCCCGGGTAGACCATGAGTGCCGATGAACGAATTTGAAAAACGCTAGCGAGTGACTTTGTGACGCCGCCCAACTGTGCTTCTATCAACGACGCAAAGCAAATAATGTACAAAAAAAAACAAAAAGAAAACGCGTTTTTTTATATTTTGTTGGCCATGTTTCACCTCAACGCAAAGTGAATCGCGGCTGAACGTCGGTTGACTCATTACTGTGCCTAGATTGTAACGGAACCTTTTTGGTGTGATCTTATTCTGATATCGTTATATCTCGCCTTTTCATCTTAGCTGCACATTTCTAGACGACATTCTACACATTGCACTCCTTGTCGACATGTCGCTGGTGCTTGAGACTAATTGGAAGTCACTGTTTGCTCACTCCTTGGTGCACATATTTTATGTTCAACATCAGTTATCTGAAGGAGGCTCCATGAAACCCCTGAATTTGTTTAGAGGTACCTCTACATACTGCATTAGAGTGCTGTTTAGTGTGTTGTAGGTTCGTACAAAACCAAATTGCACTCTGTAATATACCTTATGACTGTTTACTACAATTAAAGTTGCAATGAAGCATTGGCCACGAGGGGTAACTCGGCCAACGTGGCCGACGAATTCCTCGCATAATTTTCTCCGTGGGTCATTTTGGATGTTGACACATTTTCTTGTGAATAATGAGTGTTATGCACATATGTTTCTTCTACTTTTCAGACAGGTACATCAGTTAGATAAACCCCAGCAAAGGCAGCAAGAGAGTCTCATAGGGTCACACCAAGGATAACGGCATTCTTGTCCGAGTGCTGGGTCTTCTCACCGAACTTCACTGAACATAATGGTACATTTCCTTTCCTTAACTTTCTGGGAGCCAAAGGTGAAAGACTAGGCAGAGGGCATGACAGGCGGTCGGCGGAGAAGTCACGAGCTGGCGCGAGACAGTGCGTGCTGAGCGAGGCTGGAGCTGGGCAGGAACATCGGAGCCGGGCTGCCTGGCCTGGCCCATGCCGAACCCCGGAGCGGTCCACCAGCGAGGTTTGAAGTCCGGACCGGTAGAAATGGCGAGTCCTGGCCACCTAGCCTAGGCCATGACGATCCCGGGGTGATTCCACAGCGAGACTCGGGCAGTGATAGCCCGGGACAGCCAGTCTACGCAGCGCTGGCGTGGCAAGGACGATCCGCAGGCCTGACCACTGACTCCGACTGTGAGCTCTGATCGACGGGTGACAACAAGGGTCGGCGTGCCTGGACTGCCGGCTCCGAACGACGGGCAACCGTGAGGTACAGTCAACTTATTCGCTGTCTTCTCGTTGCTGTATGTCACTCCCTGGGTGACAGGTGGAGCGCATACCAATTGGGCGGTGATTATTAGTAGCTAAGCGAACTCCATAAAGAAACCAACATTAAAATGGAAAATCCAACGTGGGGCTCGTTCGGTATGCCTCTGCTTCTAGTCGTCCCCAGGGAGTATCACGGATTCGTTAAGCGGGTTGTTCACTAACGCTAACGATGCCCGTTGAGACTAATATGTTGGAATTTTGGCGACTTGTCTCACGGCAGAGCTCAGCAGGTGTCTCCTCGAATCGAGTACCTAAAGGGCTCGAAGAACAAGGTTGCAGACCCGCTTTCTCGGGTACCCCATATGAGTGGTTGGCAAGAGACGGGGAGCGCGTTTAAGATGTAAGAAAGTTGTCTTCAGAGGCAGAGGAGAGTCACGGCATGTTCGCTGGAAGGCAGTATAACGAGTGGCAGGAGGGGAAACAGCCATGACTCATTGCAGATTTAGGATTTAGGCTTGGGGTGATGCGGTAGGCAAGTAAGCGCTTGTCGAGGCCTGGAGTACAGATGGGTTTTCGTCAATGGATGTTGGAAAGATTGCAGAAATGGCAGTTGACACCGGGAACACTGGCAGACAAGATTGTCAGCGGGTGTCGGGTAAACTGGCGGAAATTGCGGTTGGCACCTGGAATGCTGGCAGGCGAGTTAATGAGCACTATTATTTGTAACTGCTGGGCCAAGACGGCTAGTTGCTTTGCGTCAGTCCAACAATCGACGAAGGGCGGAGGGACGACTCTCCCTTGAGGGGGGTCGTTCCAAGAAAGCTACGAAATGATTTATATGATCCTTTCTCGACTTCACTCTGGCCGGTTGTGGCAGTGACAGCAAGACTTTTAATAAGTTATGTCGCGTCACGACCTGGCCAGGGATGCGGCGGTAGACATTTAGGTGGCTTGTAGCTGTCCAGCTTGCCTTGAGGTGTGAACAGTTGAAGCAGGCTTGCTCGCTGAGCGTGAACGGTGGAAGCGAGCCTAAGGCCCACTTCAGACGGGGCAATTTCCCCCAGCAACTTTGCGTCGCAACACCAGCAACACGGGCCGCCTGCGTTCACACGCTGCAACCGAATTGCTATGACTTGCCATCATCATGAATTTGGATTTTTCTTGCACTATATAGACGCACAAATACGTGCTAAAAACGTGTTTTTATATCTTTGAGTTGCGTTGAGAATACTCACTCATGTTTCTGAAAAAGTTTATTTCCAAAATGATCCATTTCAAACCAGGACCAAGTCTTCAGCTGTCATCCTCACCACCACAGGGGTGTCACGTGAAAATATTGCGTCCCTGATTGGCTGCTGCCGCTTCAAACTTCTCCAGTTTGTTAGAGTTGCTTGTTTGTTTTGAGCCGAACCTGATCTCAGAAATTCGTGCTGATCTGGGAAAAACCTAGGGAACCACCCGCCAGCAACCTCAAAATTGCTAGAAACGTTGCCCCGTCTGAAGTGGTCCTTAGGGAACTGAAATCAAGGGCAGTGGAGCTCTGGGTTCAAACCCACCTGGAGACGTTTCTTTTCTTTTTGCCTTTTTTTGGCACACTGTTAACGACTTCATTTTCGCGGGCTCAAATTTTCGCGAATCGGGCCAAAGCTGAAAATTTGAAATTATTCGCGGGTTCTAACTTTCGCGAACCGAGCTTAGCTTCCGTAGTGTTCACATATTGCCCGAGTTGTTCGCGGGACGTATTTTTCGCGTTTGTAGGCGAATCGCGAAATTCGCGTAAATTAGTTCCTCGCGAAAATTTAGTCGTTTACAGTATATATATATATATATATATATATATATATATATATATATATATATATATATATATATATATATATATATATATATATATAAATAAAACTTTTTTAAGTTTTAACGTATAGACTCATAATTTACACACTAATTCACATTCAGAAGGGCTTTTATTCACACACTGGCTCCCAAGTGCTTGCAATAGCTTCTTGCTGAGCTATTGCAAGCTCTGCAAGGGGAGGGGCATCTTCCCACCCTTTCCAGGCTGGAAAGCTGTGGCTTGCACAGCTCAAGCAGGTCGCACCTCGCACACTGGCTCCATCATCAAGCATAGGGGCTGCATGAGTTGCGCCACACCGTAAAGCGCGAGACACAAGCGCGAAAAAACCATCCGATCCGACGTGCGAACCGCCGGAACGACGTCCGAGGGCGAGGGTTTTCGTCGCACCGGAGCGTCGGACGGGGGCTCCGTCCGGCGACGGCATGCGACCAACTTGCTAGATATCGCCGCACGCACGGTCCGATTTTCGGAAGGCCGCAGTGGCCACAGCCAATGAGCACGGATGGCGAAGGTCATGTTGTCAAGTGGCTTTTGGACCGATCGGGCGAGGAGGCGCGACGTGGTTCGGGGAAGCGGATGTGGCAGTGCGCGGTGCGTGACGCGAGGCGAGTCGTGGTTGTGAAGGAAACGGACGCCATCGAGTTTCCCGCGCGCACAAAACGAGCTGCTCATTTCGCGCGCCAAAGCAAGCCAGCCTTGTGGGACCGATCGAGCCCGTCGAAACCCGAATATACTCCGTTTCACCTTAGGATGGACAGCAACGGACGCTACGAGCCATTCCAATGTCATGTGAGCTTCGGGAGAGACGCAGCAATGCGCGCGGTACGTAGTCACGTGATTTGTACACAGTGCTCGTTTCCCTGGGATGGCTCTAAGGTCCGCTGCGGTTCTTCGCGATTAAGTAATGTTAAGCAGAAAAATAGCCTCACGGAAAATCTTCACACACGCACACTTTGATAGAATGTAATAAAAATATTACGTTTGTTTTAAAGTCAGAAAAACGAAGAAGGGCGAGGGAAGTATTTTAGTTTTCTAGGCTAGGTGGCGCGAGCTACCGCCGTTATAAATATAGCCATTAGCATCCATCCATCCATTTGGTAGAGGGACACCCGAAACTGGGCGGAGCTGAACGGAGCGACGCAACGACGCGTCGGAAACCATGTGTCGCGAACCGTCCTGCGCGGCGATTCGGAGCAGCCATCTTCCCGACAGTTCGCACGCCGGATCGGACAGTTTTGACGCGCATGTGTCTCGCGCTTAAGGCTATATACGGTCGGGTCACAGCACCTGGGACCATTCGTCGCTGTGCTCAGCTATGGTATGGTAGCATGGTCAGGGCATGAAGCAGGGGTACAACTTGGAAATGCTCATCTTCATCACATTTGAAGCACATTTTTTTATTACTTTTGTGTCGAGTTGTCAGCATTTTAAGGGTGAGGAAGCAAGCAGCAGCGAGAGCAAGAAAGAAATTGAAAGCCGCTCTTCATGAGAAATTATTACGAGCACTATTAAGCCGTGGAGTATTCTTAAAACGCTTCTAAAGTTGAATTAGCATATAAATTATGTGCTAGTGCCTCAAAAAAAAAAATTTAAATAAAATTAATAAGCGAAATTTTAAATATAATTAATATTTCGAAAATATACACCAGGAGGACTTAAACCAGAACTACACAGTCTGCAAATTTGAAATTTGACCACAATAAACCACTTGGCCACCCCCAATTTTATTTTTAGGTCGTTTATCGAGGTATATGAATTTCGTTTGCAGCTGTCGACTGCAAGAGAGATAGCCTTATTTTCATTTACTTTACTATTCCCATCAAATATGACAAGTGACCAAGAATAGAAACTCATTTGTCGGCCGAGGCACTGTACTTGCATCAAGGCAAACTAGTCTGGCTTGGTAGGCTTATATTTTGTTTCATCACCCGTTTAGGATTCTGTTGTCGCTCATCAAAAGAAAAAAAAAACTGACTAAGTCTGACTTATTCTGGTTTGCAGGTACCCTTGGCAGTAAACTCTGCTAAGTGGGGCAAGATATATATTATACATTTTTTAGCAAATATGCATTGTTTTAGCAAAATGAGCTACACGTTTTGACTAAGGTGAAACAGAACGAGCCTTGCCACCTCGGTCTGGTTTCATCTCTCGCAGACACTATTTCCTGCTTTTTGTGGTTTGTATCAGACTTTTGTGTCTCTCTCCGGCCAAAGCATCTGTGTTAGACTCAGACTGGTTTCTTTAGGATATGTGCAGGTAATCTTCGCAGCAAATGGCTGCCAATCAGGAACACAAGTTTGTTCTCGGCCACCAAGAGCAAGTATTTTCAAGGTGAGCTATTACCCGCCTGTATGAGTTTTGTGTTTCATTCCTCTTGGATGCCATTTCCTATGTGTTCTAGTCTTGCATTAGTATTTTGTTGTGTCTCTTCTGCAAAAACACCCAAGTTTGACTTAAACCGGGTCTTTCTTATACATGCAGGTCTTGGTGGCGAGCACCAGCCAATCAAGGCCAGAAGTTTACTCTTTGCCGCTCATGGCAAATGTTTTCAAGGTGAGTGATTGATGCCTATCTGAGTTGTGTGTTTTATTCCTCACAGACACTCTATTTCCTGTCTTTATAGTGGTCTTGTGTCAGGCTTTTGCGTCTCTGTCTGGCCAAAGCATCTGTGTTAGACTAAAACTGGGTTATTTAGGATATGTGCAGGTATTCTTCGCAGGAAATGGCTGCCAATCAGGAACACGAGTTTTTTCTCGGCTACCAAGGGCAAGTATTTTCAAGGCGAGCTATTGCCCGCGTATATCAGTGATGTGATGGCTGCGCCAATTGCGCCAAACTGCGCCAAGGGGCTAACCCTGCTACATCCTGCTACATTTTGCCAAAATATGGGTAATCTGCGCCAAAGGGCCAATTTTGGTCGCCTTTCAAAACTGGAACTAAACTAAGTACCGTAACTGAGCATGCATGAGCTAGGCGGCGCAAACGGCCGCCCGACACAAAATACCCTGCATCAATCGTCCATGGTTTTTTGCATGGTTTTTTCCGCCATGCCGTCTCTCCTTTCATGTCTCGTCGTCTCGTAAGTGTAAGTCTCGTCTCGCTTTTTTTTTTAACGATAGTTGCCGGCGTGTGTGTGTGTGCTGCGACGCTAGCGTGCTGGGTACCAGCCATGACGTGACGCTGTGAAACGAAACTATGTTTCGGTGCGGTGGGAGTTACTTTTTGAGCTGAAGCTCTCGCTCCTGAAATCAACGGCCGCAGGACGTTGGAGATATGGAGCGTCCTAAACTGAAACATAAGGACCGCCGCTTGTTCATCAACATTCATGTTCTTGTTTAAAACATACGCTGCTACAAAATCTCTCTCTAGCTCAAAGACTGCTGTGTCGAAGTATTGATTACCTAGGTTTCTCTTGGTGGGCTTTCTTTCGAGAGGGACCCCGGTACGTGAACAATGTGTCGCGAAGAAAAGTTGAAGTGAGCTGAAGCAAAGAAGGGAATGTCTGCACGCTGAAGCCACAGAGCGCGCTTGTTTGTCTCGAGTTCAGCCGTTGCACAAAGCGACCCTGACTAGCGATGTCTTGCATCAATGCGCTCAGGTTCTTTTTTGCTGTGTTTATCTCATACCTCACCTGCCGGCCTTGGAAGCACGCGGCGCTGGACTCTTTTTTGTCGCATGCTGGGCAGTTACATTTTGCATAGACTTTTGGCAACCAGTTGGCGGCAGAGCGGAGAGGCATGGTTTCGGTTTCGATCGAACAGCCGTTTCGCTCGCGCGACGAAGCACGTGACCTGCAAGCCCGCAGGAGTTGCCCTCACGTGCATGTGAACCAACGATGCGAACATAATTGCACAACAGAGGCACCAGCCGGGACGCTTGCAATTCATTGTTTTACATTTAATTAGTTTTGACGAAAATCTGGCACGTCGGCAACCAGTAAAACGGTGGCAAGCAGTTTTTCGGAATTGCTTGGCAATGCCTACTGCACTGTACACTTGTGGGATGTCGCAATATTTCTTTGGAGACCTTGAAATTGGACATTCATTACTACCCTAAGCTAAAGCAAAGCTTGCTCCAGCCTTGCAGAATGTTTCGAAAAGCAAAAAGAAATGTGTCATGTCATTGGCATTTCAGTTACATCTTGAAAGACTCCCAGGCGGCCGAACTTCATCATAATTGGTTTATTTCGGCGAGCATGATTCTCTTCGCGTGTCCAGCATTTAAAACAAATATTTTTATTTTTATTAGAATATCTGCTTTAAAAGCTACTTTTGCTGCTCCAAAACGGCTTAGGCCAATCACATCACTGCTATATGAGTTTCAGCATTTGTCAAGGAGCGCAAAAATCACAGACCGGGGGTTGGCCATTGCAAAAATGTTGACTCAGAAGCGCATAGGGAGGAAGCTTTACAAAAGTATCCACCTGCATCTACAAGTGAAACCAAAACTAAGAATCTGGGTTCCATTTGAAAAAAAAAAATTGTCAGCCCGAATTTACTCAAGGCGGCACGGAGCAAACAAGCCATGCTACGAGTAGGCTTGGTTCAGGCTTTAGTAGGGGTGGTCGATGACTTGGTGTTTTCTAAAAAGTTGTCTTTTTCTAAAAGTGTGGTGGTCGAATATTCGGGGATGGGCATTGAGTCAGGATCTTAAGGTAAAAATTTCATCCACATGCCGGGATTCATGTGCCTTGTCCCCCTAGCTAGGGGGACAAGGCCTTCAAAATTTTAGGTTCGCAAAAGGGGTGCGTCAGTATTGACGTCTCATTTTACGTCAGGCCTTTCATTTTAAAACTCCCTATAAATGACATGGCTAAAATTCGTTTGGGTGTACTTCCTCCCAGCAAGTATATGGTTCTGTCTCAAAAGGTCTAATCTGATGTTGACTGCACCTCAGGTCTCCACCGACGATTCATCAGGACGAGACCCAACCGGGACACTAGGGAGGAGCGGCTTAAGCAAGGGAGGCTACATATACGACAGCTTCTTGCAGACAAGAAACAAAAATAGATAGATGGTGAGTGTTTCAATTGCTAAGCCTTTTGGCATGCACATTCTGTTTGTTATGATTGAAGATTCCTGCAGAGTTCAATAATTTCAACTATTGTTAAATACCGAGCATGCGCTCAGATCGCAGAAGCGCCTACCCTCTGATTCGAAACGATCCGCAACTAATCAAAGGGCATACCAGACACCCATCCACCTGTTTTCAGCAATGCTCAAAATATTAAAAGAGCACATCAAGCGCCAGGTGCTTTGGCGTCTTTGCCACAATGGCGCCAGTTGCAGAGCTGGCAGACCTGTGACTGGCACAAGCCATGGCATGGCCTTTGGGAACCAGGGAATCGAGATTAAAGAAGTAGCGCAGAAATTGGAGGCGGGTGGTGGAGGTGAGCAGAGTTAATGGAAAACAAGGATGAAGGGGGTCCGTCGCATGAGGCATCTATGTCCCGTGCATGTAATTTGAATGTGCTGTAGGCAGCTACTCGAAAAAAATTGTTACTTGTACGTAAGTAATCAAAAATTTCTCTTGCAGCTTCCACGGCCCACAAGCCAGCAGGTGCCAGTTCGCTCTCGTTCAAAGGTGAGGATTCCAGATTTTCTAGTTTGCTCTGAACCAGCAATACTGAAGCCAAACAAGCGGTACGGCATATTTAATTGACGGAACTTAGAACGACTGGGGACGCTTTCACTGAAGCTTGTTTTGCTGCAATACACGCGTGTATTGTAGCAAAACAAGCTTCAGTGAAAGCGTCCCCAGTCGTTCTGAGCTCCGTCAATTAAATATGCCGTATCGCTTGTCTGTCTGGCTTCAGTGTTGCTGTAGGCGACAAAACATGTGCCCAGTTTTGTCACAAGAGGCATATTATGTCACGCACATGTAATTTTGATTTTATCTGGCTTAGTGTGCTGTAGGTGGCTGGTCAAAAAAATTGGTACTTGGACGCAGCTAATCGCAAATCTTTCTGACAGTTTCCAAGGCTTAAGAGCCAGCAGGTCCCAGTTTGCTTCTCCTCAGAGGTGAGAATTCCAGATTCCCGAAGCAGGAATACTGAAGCCAGACGGCCGGTACAGCATTTTTAATTGACAGAGCTCGGAACGACTGGGGGCTCGTGCATTGAAGCTTATTTTTCTGTAATACACGCGAGCGACATTGACGTATGCCCAGTTTCGTTGCAAGAGGTTATCTATGTTCTGCGCATGTAATTGTTTTAATCTTTTCGACTTAGTGTACTTTACGGGGCTACTCAATGTAATTGCTACTTGAACGGAACTAATCGCAAATCTTTCTTCCAGGTTCCATGGCCTACAAGCAAGCAAGCACCAGTTTGTTTTTCCTCAAAGGTGAGCATTCCAGATACTTTAGTTAGGTGCAAAGCAGGAACTGTGAAGCCAGACGAGCCGATAGGTTTATTTAATTGACGGAGCTCAGAATGATCCGTGGCAGTGGAATGGAAGCTTATTTTTCCACAATCAAACGCAGACATAATTTTGAATCTATCCGGCTTAGTGAAGGATTGCTACTTGTTGCGAACTAATCAGAAATTATTATTTTGCAGTTTCTATATGGCTACAGCTAGCAGGTGCTGCTTTCATTAAAAGGTGAGGATTTCACATTCTGTTTTCAAACAGCAAGTTTTTGAATGAGGGTCCTAAACAATTTCTTTTGCAGTAAATGCCAGATCCTCCAGTTCAGGAATATGTTAAATATATTTGGTATGAATAAGCCCAGTGTTTTGCTTCTTTATTCATAATTTGACAACAACACTTTTTATTTTATCACTCAGAAATACACACAAGACGAGACTGCGTTGCAAAGAAATGTCGTGCTGAACGTGATATTACAACTCGCGTACAGTTTTATTGGTAGCCGATATAATATATTGGATTCCAATATCCATAATACGCTGAGTATATTGGAATCGTAAACCCTTATTGGATCCCCATATGACACATGGGGATCCAATAAGGGTTTATACGGTATTGGATTCCAATATTTTCAGCGTATTATGGATATTGGAATCCCATAACAAATCCTTATTGTAATACAATACAATAAATGTAATGTTTTCCAATACACTGTCTATATTGTATTGCAATACAATAAAAATATATTGTTTACCAATATCCATAATACGCTGTTTATATTGGGGTTTTCCAATAGGGATGTCTGGTAGTCTGTGATTTTGTTATAACTGTAGGTCTCTTTATGGAAGTTCAGAAATGACTTTAGTCGGCCTTAGATTTCTGGGAGTATGAGGATTAGTGGAAAGGGGGGGGGGGGGGGGCATAGAAAGGAGCTGAGTTCGAAACGTCCCTCTTTCTGACTTTTCCTGTGACTATAAGTTTTGCTTTTTGTATCGCAGTCTCGGGCACTCAAAAAAGAATCAATGTCTACCAGCTCTCCTGCGGCCGACTCTTACCAGGCGAGGACCACACAAAGTAAACCCTAAGATAAGTAGCCAAAAAGTTAACAAATTAAAAACAATATGTTCGTAAAGATATAGTTCTTACGTTTTTAAAATTTCTCTCGTAGAAATGAAATAAAAAATTACCCCACTGAACAAAAGAAAGGAACGCCGTTACTCTTTCCGTTCCAGTAAAAATATAACGAGTTCGCGTTCCAGTTCCACCGATGTGAAATGGAACGGCGGTGATCCTTCGTTCCTCCTAAAAGGAACGCGTTCCAGGAACGCCGCTCTTTGGAGCGCCGTTCCGTACAACACCGCATATGCATAATGTTGGTTGGTTTTAGAAACTTCCATCGGCGTTCGATTTGACAATACCATTTCTACTTCTCGAGCCCAACTCGAAACGTAGAATATGCTCTGCCGAAAGTCGTCGCCTTGCACCCGTCGTCCCAGCATAGCTTCGCCTCGTTTATCTGCATACGTCCTCCTCTCCGCTCATCACTAGACCTCAGCATTATACCAAATCGATTACGCCCTCCCTTCACTGCTCATTAACACAGATAAACCCTGAGCCTTCGTTTGCGTCGTCACTGCCCCAGACTAATCCTAATAGCGCTGCCGCGCCAAAGCCGTAGTCCGTCCCACGAGTGGGCGTGGAGGGAACGGCTGGCTTAGGCGGCTCGCGATCGGCATCGCACCCGGGCTGAGCATTAACGACAGGCCGCCCCTGCCGCGCGTACACGGCAACGCACTCTAAAAAAGAAATGGAGGATAAAGGTAGCGGCGGCGCGTCTTCCTCCCTTCTACTGACGCGCCCCCAAGCGGACACGAGAAAAAGGAATGACGAAACGTTTATTTATTTATTTATTTATTAAATACCTTAAAGGTCCTTCTGGGAAGCACATTACATAAGGGGGAGATAAGTACATCATATCTGAAATACACAAAAAATAATAAAATGAAAACATGCAAAGCAGTGCAAACATATAAAAATATTATAAATCAAGCAACAAAAAATAAAATCTTCCACAGTATTGCTAACGTACAAGAAATCGTGTCATACAATGCCTAAATGGCTGCCGATAAGAGAACGAAAGCTATCATGGGTTCATCTCGGTGACAATGCGCTCTGTTAGATCATTCCACCACACTGCTGTTTTGGGAAAGAAGGAATACAAAAAAGAGTGCGGCAGGTAAAACGGTCAATCTTACATGAGTGATTAAGACGAGGTGTAACGAAATGCGACTGTGTTAGGGTGCCTTGACTAAGAGATGGTACATAGTAAATGCGATGAAAAAGGCATAAGCGAGAAAGCTTGAGTCTTAAGGCCAGTTCTGGAAGGTCCGCTTTCTGTTTTAATAAGCTGACGCTGGAATGTCGAGAATAATCAGAAAAAATGAAGCGCTCGACACGGTTTTGAAAGGCTTCCATTTCAGTGATCAAATATGCTTGGTGAGGCTCCCAGATGCTCGATGCGTACTCAAGTTTCGGCCAGCCGATGAAAGGTATGCAGTTTTCTTTAAGTGAGGAGGAGCAGAACGAAGTATATGTTTTAGGCAGCCCGGAGAACGATTGCACGATGCTAACAGTGACCGAATATGTACCTTCCAGGAGAGATGCGAGTCGACGTGAACACCGAAGTATTTATAAGAGAAAACGGACTCAACAACGTTAGAATCAATAAAATAGTTATAAGAAAAAAAGGTCTCTTTCCTAACAAATGAGATGAGTTTGCATTTAGAAGGGTTAAGCTTCATGAGCCAAGTCGAGCACCATAATGATAGGTTAGTTAGGTCATATTGTAGTTTCATGCTATCTTCTTCGTTAGAAATTTGCCTATATACAACGCAGTCGTCTGCAAAAATACGGATGCGGGAGGGAATACATGAAGGTAAGTCATTAATATATATTAAGAAAAGCAAGGGTTCAAGGACAGAGCCTTGAGGAACACCCGAAGACACAGGAATAGAAGGTGAACTATGAGAGTTCACGACCGTGTACTGACTTCGGTCAGAAAGCCAGACTTTGATCCACAGGATGATGTTATTATCTAATTTTTGATGGGTAAGTTTTTTGCAACAGGCGTTTATGTGGGACCCGGTCGAGCGCTTTGGCGAAATCAAGAAAAATAACATCAATTTGGGAACCGAAGTCAATAGAAAGATGGGTATCCTGAATGAATCCTGCGAGTTGAGTCTCGCAGGAATGACCCTTCCGGAAACCATGCTGGTAATTAGAAATTAATTGATTTTCCTGTAAAACGCGAATGATGTTCGAATGTAATATATGTTCACGCGTTTGTGAGGCTATGCTTGTAATTGATATGGGCCGATAGTTTAAGGGGGAGCTGCGTTCACCTGATTTCAATAACGGGATAATTTTACTGGCCTTCCAGTCACTAAGAACTGAATGAGAAAGCAAAAATTGTGAAAAATTGCGGACAATATGACACTGGAAACTGTTTTAGTATTCATTAAAACCTTCAAATTAATTTCGTCTTCACCACTCGAAGAAGAAATTTTCGAGTTATCAATTAGTTTTACAACACCAGATTACTTAATCGCTAAACATTTCTTTTGATCATGTTCAAAAAACGTATCCAAAATGGGTAGGGCTGTATTCTCAGATGAAAATACTGCAGAAAAAGCAGAATTCAAAACACGAACACTTTCGAGGTGAGATAGTGAATTTCCTGACATATCAATTAGATTTAATGCATCAGCCGATTTAGCATTAATTACTGTCCAAAATGTTTTGGAGTTTGTACGCAACATATTGGGGAGAGTGATTTGGTAGTGAGAATTTCTATTTAGAGCAACTTTTTGCTTATATTCTGTTTCGCACACATGGTATGCATGCCAGTCGGAGGGACTGCCACAGCATCTGGCACGCCTGAATAGACGTTTTTTCTTACTCCCTAGGCGCCTCAGGCTTGCATCATACCATGAAGAAACATTTGACGTCCTAATGAAAATAACAGGAATATGCTTATCAATAAAATATTTCACTGTGCGGCTTTCAAAGTTAAGGAAGAAAACCTGTTCATAAAAAAGTGCTAATTCGCTGTTCATTGCATCGTAGTAAGCCCGGCCAAATGGCTGCGCTAACTAATGGGTTTACGAATGGTTCCCTTTCTTCTGACTGCCAGAATGATTTGTGCAAATAGGACGTTGTCATCAGATAACCTTGGAAGGGTAGTCATTGGATGAAACACGTCGGGTTGTGTAGTCAAGGTAAGGTCAAGAATATTTGAGGTCGAAGGAGTGGAGCGTGTAGGCATTGTTACAAGCTGCGAGAGGTTGAAGTCAAGGCAAGCCTCCATGAAACTTTCACACTCAGCAATGTTACCCTGACAAGACGGTTGACTTTGAGACCAATCTAGTGGGCAGGAGATCGAACTATAGGGGGCGCTCTGACCCGTTTGTTTTCCCCACGCTCGGTGTTTACTCAACACAAGGCCTGTACACATGCCAACAGGCCTTATGGGCATGGCCATGTCATCTTCTATAGTCGGTTACAGGTCAAGAAGGTAGGAGAAGCTCCTCCCTTAAGCGGTGATGCGCCCGTTTCAAATCTCTTTGCAGTCGAAAGAAGAGTTCACTGGAAACGCTCCTTGTTCCGCTTCAATGGATTCCAACTTGTCTCCGATCCCACTTTTTCAGAAAACGACCTTTGTATTCATTGAAGGGGGAACCGAGCCCCTGAAAGCAGCCTTTGTATCCATCGGGGGGGATGCTAATCCCCGAAAGTCGTATTTGTTTCCGTCGGTGGGGGAAAACTCTAATCTCCCTCTCGTGGCTTCCACAATGCTTAGTCAAAGTCGAAAGATAAAGCAAATATGTAAAGAAAGGCAAGACACTCCTCGCGCGTTGGCCGCGACGTCACGGAAACGGTGGGACGCTATTGGATGCGGTGGTGGCGGAGGGATATCTGATTCCCTTTGAGGGGCATTTGCCGCTACCTTCTTAACCTGTAACTGACTATACAATAGAGCGCGGGGCACAGTTTAATGTAAAAAATACTAACAATCGACGAAGCGACGTTAAGTGCCGGATCTATCTTCTGAGAATGCGAGCTTGACCCACTTCGGCTTTTGTGCTAAGCTGGGATCGTGCATGCTGCATTGTTCATGCAGGCCGTCGTGGAAACAAAAGAGCCCCGCCTCCCCCTCGCCGGAGAACACGAACTCCAGTCGAACGCTGACGCCGCGTTCGGTTATGTCGGCCGAGCGCTGCGTCATTGTGTTTGTTGTCCCCATCCGTGTAGTTGATAAGTTAACCGCTTGGGGCGTAACGGTCTGTCCTCCTCCCCAATAGAGGGATAATTAATATCACCGAAAATTATAAAGCAGCAGCCAGGAAATCGTAGTGACAATTCATGAAGTATATCTTGAAAAGCTAAAACGAAGCCCAATTTATAATCAGGGGGTCTGTAACAGACCCCAAACACAACAGTAGCATATTTTCTTTTTAAGGAAAACCGTGCACTTTCTAAATACGTGTCAACGCAAATAGGTGTAAAAACTATACTTTTCGAGACAGCAAAAATAACCCAGCCACCCTGCGTTGTTGTCTATTCTGACGAAATATAGTAAACGATGACACGCCCTCAAAGATAATCGAGTCATCCACTTCATCATTCAACCAGGTTTCCATGAGAGCAACGACATCAGCCGAGGAAGATTCAATGAAAGATGAGATGTCGTCTCGCATTGATAACACACTCCAAATGTTTGTATACAAACATTCCGATTTATTTCAGCAGAATGCGAGGTGGGACTCGGGTACATCAAGATTACGACACGGCATATTGAGACATGCAGGGGAACTGGGAAAAACAGTTTGCGATAACGAATAGTTGACATGTCATTCATCTACATCGGTGGCGTTTACTAGCGGGACTGCAGATTCAAGGGCATTGTCCCAGACATATGCTGCGTCATTCGCAAAAAGTTTTTCAAAACGCAAGCGTACTTTGTCCCCAGCCTTCACGACAGTTTTAGAAAATTTAAGCAGATTTTTACGCTTGACTCTAACTGCTTCTGAGTAGTCGTTGCTAACACTAAATTCAGTGCCTTTTAGTTCAAATCCGTTTGAAAGAACACTTCCCGTTTCTTTTTCATTCAAGAATTTGGCTATTATTGGCCTGTGCTTATCACTTGATAAACGACCTAGTCAATGTGCTCTGGAGATGTTTTCCACTTTTACGCCAAGCTTCCATTCACACAGTTCCATAATCAACAACTCGGAATCCAGCCAGCTTTCACGTTCACTTTTCTTTTATTTCAAAAAAGATCAGATTATTCCTACCTGCGCGATTTCCTAATTCATCAACCTTCGATTGAAGATGAAACACAAGAATGTCCCGGTGCACCTCGTTCTCAAGCGGGACAGAGCTCAAACTTGTGGTAGGCGCTTGGTTATTTTCGAACAGTGATACTCGCTCTTCCAAAGATTTGATCGTTGCTTCAGAACGTTTCTGATTCGCTTCTAGTTCCTTAATACTGTTCAGCACTGTTTTTTGAGCAGTTTATATTTTTTTACAATAGTAAGAACTGACGCGAGCTGCTCTTCCTGCTGTTTCACATAGATCCGGGATTAGAATCAATATCACAGGCTAGAAAAGCAGTATCGAACTCAGCCACAGCGACTCGAAAATTGACAAAGCGTTCTGCCGAGGTTAGCACACTAATGATGGGTTAGTAGACAGTTTTTGTCGAAGGGGCACGACACTTTAAAGAGGCGGCACGACAAGGGAGGGCGAAAGCTTTCTCCTTCTGCAGGCAGACGGGAGAAAGCTTTCGCTCTCCCGACCGATCCTCTTTCGGTTTCGTATTTTAAAGCACGTCGCTCAAGTGGTTTAATAAATGTTGTTGAGTTGATTGAGCGTCAGCGGCAGCGAAGGCCGCCTGTAATTCCGTCTTCTATTCCAAACGTGCAGAACATTTCGGTTGCATTGACGTTTTTATCACTAATTTCATGAAACGAGCAAACGAAGCCGCTAGAAACAGCGAAGTTCCGGAGCAGTGCCAGCAGCGCTACGTACACTGTGTCGGAACCACGCGGGAGTGTGTCAACGTTTTCGACGTTATGAAAATCGCAGGAACTGCGTCCAACACAGGCAGGTTTTGATGCCGGCTGCCTGGGTGCCTTCCGTGCTGAGTTCGGTTCTGTTTTCCGATGCCGAGTGCCAACCGGCTATCAACGTGTTTCTGTATTTCTGCGTGTCAGCAACAGAGCAGCAACATTGTGATGGCAATGTTGTGGGTTGTGAACTGAAGACTGGAATTATCGCCGATGTGACCGTGTGTTCGCGCATCAGTGGTGTAACAACAAGATGAGATGACGTAAACTGTCGGGCATTGATGCCGCTGGTCGGGCCGTGATCGGAGGGGGCGGGGTGTCACAGGTTGACATTCCGCCTTACATTAAAGAGTTTAAGACCACTTGAGGGATTAGGTGCAATCGATCGACGTGCGGATAGTCATGTTGGAATGCTGGTCTGAGCAGTAAGCTCCTATCGTACAGTGGCCAATGTGACTGTCGGTTGTCTCCTCCCCGAGAGCGATTGCGCTCTGGGTAAAGGACTGAACAGTACGAAATTATAACGGAAAGTACGTATATTTACAGTGTGGAATTTTAACATAAAAAAATAGAAGGTAAAGTCTCTAATTAACAAGCTACTCTTTACTTTGCTGTTTAAATATACTACGTTTCCTGGAGAAATTGCCCTGCAAGTAACACGCTGGGATGAGCGCTAGACGTTTTCGTGCTCACCCGGCTTAGCTCCGTACACTTAGCACCTGCCGGAAGTCGCGGCTTTGACTGCGTTCAAGGTGATCCAAAAGCGATTTCTCTGCCCGTGAAGCAACAATTCCAGCTTAGTGAATATCCGCACTAAATGGGTTAATTCAAGACGGCAATTGCAGCCGTGCGCGAACAGCACAAATAGGAAAACAAACACTACAATAGAAATACAGGCTCCGACATGCCGTGCGGGGAAACAAACTCATGGCTTCGAACCACATTGGAGCAACTTGATTTATTGGCTTTTAGATAATTACGGCATGATCGAGCGTTTGCTTTTTATTAAGAGATTCATCCCATGAGCTATTCAAAGTACTCTCAGAGCTATTACATTGCTAGAAAAATAGCAACATGCTGGGAATATGTTTTATTGCTTAGGCAGTCGCCGAGAAATTCCTATCGTACAAAACGACTAGTATAAAAGACGGAAACTCAGAGCTTGGGTGTAGTGCCCGGTATAGTGCGCCGTTGAATTGATGTATGTATGTGTCATGTATTGAGTATGCGCATAGTATGTTCACCTGATGGTTCTAGTATGCGTATAGTGTCTACATGTGTGTATAGTAGGGCAGTAGTAGGGGCTCCCGAAGATCCCGAAGCGCAATGATGGCTGCAGGAAATATTTTTTGTAGAACATGAATTGGGCGCTACCTAGCGCCGCCACCTAGCCTAGCTACTTGCAATTACCCTGCCTGACCCTGCCATCTGGTGGCAAGCGATAGGACCTTCTTTCACGCTACACGATAAACAGCGGCTTGAAGTTCGTTTTTCTGAGAGCGGCTTTTGGTTTCGCGAATTGGTTTGCCATTCCTCCGTGATGTGCGGTTGACGAAGGAATTGTGACTTGAGGAAAAACAAAGGTAAGAACTAAAGTGCGCGAAGTAACTGGGTATCGGCTGTCTCGCTTAACATCGGAGTGCTGACGACGAGAAGACTGAGCAACTGCTATCGAAACATGAGTTTCTCTACCTGGGGGGGGATCTGGCTTTGCAAATAAACACAGTTCGCGTAAAGCTCGTGTTACGCTTTTATTTGCTGCTCCTCTCGTCCCGTACAAGAGACGCAGCGTCCTCGTTAAGCCTTCTTAAGCTCGATTTGCTCGATTCAGGGCCGACATAATGAGATGCAGGCGACGGAGGAACGATTGGCTCCCCTGCTTCAGGGACGAAAGTTTTTCCCTTTCTAAAGGAACATAGGCTACAAGATTTTTCCTCCCCTTAGGGATAACTATCGATACCCTTGTTTCTAAAAGTGCGTGAGCATCCCAGACGCAACAGCGCGCAGCGTAGCGCTTTGCACTGCCTTACAAGGCTTACGTCGAAGAAAACGACGCGCACCAGCACCATTTTCGACATCGTACTTACAAAGTACATTGGCACACGCATAATGTGTCTCGCATTGTCCCCTTACTTTACCGATCACCGAACTCTCGTGGAAGTCGTTAGCGGTATCCATGACTAACAACGACGGCAATGAGCATTAACCACTTCGCACTTCCGACCTCATGCACGTGACGGCACTATTTATTTCGAATTAAGCGAAGGTTTTACTGTTGTCGCTTTTATTACTAGCCGAATCGTGGGCAAAAAAGACACAGCGTCTCCAAAGGAGCCTACTTCCCTTGGTTGATTGAAATCTTCGCTGTCCAATACACACGTACTTGAAAGCACCTATTGAGACCTTATCCATCTCCTCCGAGTTGAGGTTGCCTACACCGGAAGCGTCCTCTACTGGATTCGGCTGCTGGAGTCATCGAGCTGCACGTGCGGCCATGCCGTGCAAGACGTTGAACACATCATACGGGACCTTCAGCAAACCGTTACCGTGCTCCGCATACTACGTATTGGAGCCTTTGAAGCGTGGTTTTATGTGCGTGGCCCGAATGATACCGTTCGTCGGCGCGGGCTATAAAACACGCTTAAAAAAGTACGGCGTACATGCAGAACTCGATAACTTTTCCCTAAATGTCCCTAAGACGGAGCTTTAGAAACTCTGTTTCGGAGCAGATGGTTCCGAAGTCATGATCGGTACAGCTGATCCGTTCCCTCAAACCGCACGTGGAATGTAACGTATTTTAGCGATTGTAAACCTGGCGCCACCCTGTAAACGATGATGATGATTGCGTTTGACTGGCAGCGCCATCTTCTAGGTAGCATGTGAAACATTCTGCAGAATGCAAATCTGTGGCTGGTGTGTCTGGCGTACGGCTAATGTAAAAAAGGCGGCCGACCTAACATGTACCGGTCGGAATTCCAAGACCTGCGATGCTAGATAAGTAAAAAGTGCCTGAACGATCGCTAAGGTAGGTAATGTGTCTGACGACCCATAAACTTGAACGATTCATCACGTTGTGTGTCGTCGGACCCTCCCTTTGTCTTTTCGCGGTCGCCGCGACAGCTAGTCAACCTGTAGATTACAAATATTTACTAGCATGCGTAGTTTACAGCATTCACGATGGTTTACCATCGTTAGCACTTCTCGGAATGATTTGGTTCAAACTCTCAAAGATAGCAGAGCAACAGGATGGTAACTCGCCGGCTGGTGTCCTGAGCCTGACACTCGACTGGGTCCGCGGGGTCAGTCGCCAAGCCAACCGCCATCTTTCTTCTTTTTTTCACCGGGTAGTGAACATGGCAGGCTTCATTGCGGTGACAATTCCAGCGGCAGGAGTGGGAGAAACGAAAGAGAAGAACCTCCTGAAGCCCCCAACGACTCGAGCGCGCGCATGCGCAGTTTAGTCAGCGATTCGTTCGAGGACAAAGTGTTCCAGAGGAAACGACTCGTTAAAACTCTCTATTAACTGCACTACATATATACGATCGGTGGTGAATTCGATTACAGGTTGGACTAAGCATAATGAACAATAACACATTTTATTCAGCCAAAGCTTTAAGTACTTGGCCTGACTTAAAAACAAAGAGCACCAGAAGCAGGTATGAGGTTTTTTAAGGGTTTTGAATGACACTAGAAGTAATTTCAAATTTTAATTAGGGTAATGAAAATAAACGTTCTGCATTCTCAGGCGTTTAGACAGGTGTTAGTATTCCCTCGCATATAACTATTTAGATTATTTTCCCTTTTGTACACATGCCTTAACACGTAATCTCTCATTGTGTAAGTTCCGATGGTTTTTTGGTGTACATGGGTTCTGTTCGATGAAGTTTTCACTAGAAAGTTTTAGGGAACCGTTTCTGCACGCCCGAAACGGTACGATGGGCCCTCTGGTACGAACTGCGGATATGCGAGTCTTCTGTGGTAGCGCATGCGCAGTTCTACCGGAGGGCCCATTGTACCGTATCGGATGTGCAAAAACGGTTCCCTAAAACTTCCTAATGTGTACAAATTTTACGATTGATTATCGTACGCCATATCGTACGCTCTATTTATTTCTCCAGTTTGCGGTTGCCCCGGGCCCAGAATATGGGAACGAATTCTTCGCTTCATCGAATAAACGCTAAACCGAGAAAGCGAACAGCCTACTTACACTTGCAGAAGCCGAGGGAGAGGAGGTGACAAAGGCGCGTGATACTATCAGAGTACCGAGCTCTGGCTGGAACGATTAGGGGGTACACGCAAAGCTAGCTGCCTCTTGTCTGCACTCACTGTTCGAAAGCGAACGCCGGACAGCGGCGTCCGGCGTTCAGCGTTCGCTTTCGAGCGAACGCCGAGCGTGAGGCGTACACATTGGGCACTTTTCTATGGGTGTTTTCACTCACTTCCTTATCATTACCGACGTCTAAATAAACGCAAGGGACGGCTTGTTAAGCTAACGCTTCTTGCTACGTGATTCGATTTTCGGCGTTTCTATCGGCTCAAGCGGCAATCTCATTAACGGCGGAAGGACATAAATGGCCAGCCTAAAATCACGGTGTCGTTAGTTTTGTATAAAAACCCTATGGCTGGTAACATGGTCATTCAGCTCTTGATTCTGTAGAATAAACGGGTAAAACGCCTCCGGAAATTTCCGCATTGCAACTGACCTGATAAACCTCGTGGGAACGCGATCAGGGTGCCGCCTACGTATGTCTCCACCCTCCTCGCCATCTATACATTGCTTTCTCTTCCGCCGCCCCGCCTAGTTGTTGGCCTTCTGGGAGCGGCTCGATGTTGGTAAGGGGGCGAACCGCAAAATCCATGACGTCACGATGCGTGGCTGTAGTGTAGACTGTTACGTGACAAGTTTCGTCAAGTGACGAATAGAAAAAGTGACTAAAAATGTTTGGTATTCTCATATACAATTTCTGATGAAATCTTCGTATTTTTGCTTTCATAATTTGGCAGCGTAATTGAAGGTACGTAAAGTTTCGCGGGGCGTGAAGACCTAGGATAGCTTTTTTTAGGCTAGAGAACCCTTTAAAGACCGACGACCAGTTCGAGCTTTCCACTATTCCCTCGCTTCCTCCTCTTCCCCATCTACCCTGTCCACCGTTGCCTGTTTCTTTTCTTCCCATGGTGAGGAGGATCTTCTGCCTTGCAGAATCTCAAGTGTAGTCCTCGGCCTTTAAGACGCTCAGAACTCGATTCACCTTGTGTTTCCCACATAAAAACTAAACCGGTTCTGTTTCTTTTTTAGAAAAAAACAACATTAAAATTGTTTTTATTTGGTTTCCAAGATTACGAACATCAAAATGATATCGCAGACAAATGCGCCTAGTAGCCACAACACAGTAGCGTTGAAGCCCCTTCCTTTCCGCCGCGTTCGGTGCCACGAAGGAATCGTGTTGTATATTGTACACAAAAATCTCAACATTTTTGCGCTTTCCGCAAGCTTTTACCCGCGGGCATTCAAAAGCGCCGCACGCGTTCCGTCACACGCGCAAAGCAGCTGTGAGACTTCTGTGTGCATGGCGTCTCACCCCGCAACTTTTTTGTTTGTTTTTTAGTTGTTTTTTTTTGGCGTTTATGCGGAGAGCGAATCGTCTGCATCTTGCGCAGCGGTTACGGTGACGTCAGAACGACGCCGAGCTCTGATTGGCTTCCCTTGAAAGGATAGTGGGTAAGCCTTGAACGCTAGATGCCTCAAGATCTACTCACTATTTTTTTCAATGAGCCAATAAGAGCTCAGCACTACGAACTTGCGCTCCGCATTGATACGTTGAGCTCAAATGCTTGAGATATTCAAACTCTTCTTTTATTTTTTCAAAGCTTTTTTTTTGTTACGCTGCGGTTACGTGGCATCTTATAAACGACATTTTGCAGACATCCTCTGATGTCTTCAATGTGTGAAGAAAACATGCTTTGAACATACTCGAGGCGTGTCCGCAGATATATCGGTCATCATGTAAGCGGCAAATCGTTTGAATTTTTGTATAATGTACGAGGAATGTACCCGCGGAGCTTTGGAGGGTCGTTGCTTCGATCGAAGTGCGGGACTTACCCGTGTTACCGGCACAGTGGTCCCTCGCGTCGACGACCGCCTGTCTTTCAAAGAGCCCCGTCAACATAACCAGCAAAGACATAGGAAACAATCCAGCTGGTGCCATCGCGCGCTCGTTCTGGAGCTTTGACGGGTGGTAAGCAACACTGCTGTCCCCAAGCAGCAGCTACACGATCGAGGCTTAATTTATCAAGTGCACATATCACGACAGGGCCGTTGTTGATACAGCCGGCTTTGGCGTTTCGAAGAAGGTCATCGTGCATCGCCTCGTTTAATGTGAACAGACGCTATAATGATGCTCGTTTCACCGTCGCATTTGCGCTATAAGGCTGATAAATGTTCCTCAGTTTGCAGTACGCCAGAGAACGTGGGCCGTGGAGCAAGTGCTCCTTATTGGCCAGATGCGAGCGATGTCGATCGTGACGGCGGCGCTGCGATCGATCGTCATTGAAGGGGCACACACGTAATATACTCTGCACATGGCAACTCCCGGTTCCTTTGATTACACTTTGAGCTCTTTCGACCTAATTCACCTCGCGCTCTTTCGCCCTTTTACTTAGGCAGTACGAGGCAACGCTACTAAATCAGAGTCAGTTGACAAGCTCCCTGGAATTTTTGGCATTTTTTCGTAACGCGTCCTCTCGGCCGCGCTCGCTACTCTATCAGCCAAGCCCATAAGAACAAAAGTGACGGAACCGGTGCAGCGTTGGTTGTGGGCAGTGTTGTACGGAACGGCGTTCCAAGGAACAGGCGTTTCTTGAACGCGTTCCTTTTAGGAGGAACGAAGGAATGCCGCCGTTCCATTTTGCATCGGTGGAACTGGAACGCGAACGCGTCGGAGTTTTCCTGGAACAAAAAGAAGAACGCGTTTCTTTATTTTTGTCCAGTGGGGTTATTTTTATTTGATTTTAAAGAAGGCAATTCTAAAAGTATATAAAAAAAGATCTTTACGAAGAGCAAGATCTCGTTGACATTTTGGTTACTTATCTTAGGGTTTATACTGTGTGGTGTTCGCTTGGTAAGAGTCGAGTGCAAGAGAGCTAGTGGACATTGATTCTTTTATGAGTGCCCGAGACTACGGTACAAAAAGCAAAACGTTTGGTCGAAGGAAAAGACATAAAAGGGGAAAGTTTCAAACTCAGCTACTTTCTTTGCTTCCACAAATCCTGATACACCCAGGGATTCAAGGCCGACTACAGCCATCAATGAACTTCCACGAAGAGACCTACTGTTACAACAGAAGAACAGGTTACCAGACATCGCACACACCCTTCAATCTTTAACATTGGTCGCTATATGCTACTTTTTTTGCTTTCACGAATCCTCATATATTCAAAAATCAAAGGCCGACTAGTTCCATCACTGAACTTCCACAAAGAGGACTAAAGTTACAACAAAAGGGCAGGTTACCAAAACATCGAACCCACTGTTGTAGCCCGAACATTGGTCACTTTAAAGATACACAGAAATTAACTCTTATGTGTTCTCCCCTTGTCCCCCACTTTCAAACTCAACAACAATTTCAACCTTCATTAAGAAGGGTTGTAGTTTTCAAGACAGACATTTCAAAAACCCTACGGTTTTCTTCACGTGCTCGTTTTGCGGACAACAGTATCGAGGAGCAACTCCCGTTAAGTTCGCACAAGGAAGTTTCTTAAGGCTGGTTCACACTGCCCCATTTTCTTACGTTAAGCTATGTTACGAAATATTATGTTCAAGTTACCGGGACCTCTGTGTGCTTCATATTATGCGAGGCTTCCTGTCCAACGAGGAAGCATGACACGCGACATTTAAGACACGAATATTTCGGTGACTTCTACGTAACGTAACTTTACGTAAGAAAATCGGGCAATGTGAATGAGCCTTTAGAATAAAACGTGTGAGGCTGTTGTAAAGCGCTCGTGCAATGTGGGGTTACGGTACATTTGGCTCGTCTCAACGGCCACCATAAACATGAATATGGTTAAAAGCTGCGTATTTTTAAATGTGAATAAATCAACAAATGAAATCCTGCTCCCGCTTGTTTGCTTCTCCTGGTGCCTTTCCATCACGGCATTGAACTTCCTATGTTCCCATTTGATGAGACAGATTAAAAAAAAAATCTTTCCTCGATTTATGGTAGTCAGCAAAATACATATGTAACGTATATGTAATGATACGTTTCATTTGTTTTTTTTACTGTAACGGGATTGAGTTTCTTTTGGACATATGTAACTTGTAACGGTAACGCGTTCCGAAAATCAGAAGAAACGAGGGACGATCTTTCGTTACTTTTTTGGGGGTAAGTTTACAACACTGGTTGTAGGGTGCCTGTAATAAAATGATTCTAATGTTTTTGTTGGTTTGTTGTTTTTTTTTTGTTGTTTTTTAGTAATGAACATAAAGTTTGCACATATGTTTACGCATAAAGAGCGTTTTTTTTTAAAACTGTCCTATACTCCATTCCCCAATGGGAGCGGTGTATCTTGAAACATCAACCAAGTTGCAAACAATTGGTCTAGGGGGAGCTTTATCGTGAATTTCGATCTTTCATACTAGATATAACTTATCAGATCATGAGATATCGAGTCTGGAGTAGTAATTATGTTTTCTAAACAATAAATATGAAGCGAAACCAAAACCAGCAGTTAGGCCACATTGAAATGACACCAAAAGTGATAGTTAGCATGCATGCAGCCCGATTCTATTTGGCCCACGTGTGAAAATGGAGCGTGGCAAGTTTGCCGATTTCATCAAGCTCGTCCAAGACAAGTTTCTATCCAGAAATGTTACAGACCTTCGATGACATTTTGAACGATTCTCCGTTTGCCTTCGACCCGCGGGCATTGCTTCCGAGGGAACAACCCGCAACCGTATCACCGATGCGACGATATCTGAACCTAGACGCCGCTCCCGAGACAAAACGGTGTGGAGATTTTTGTTTTTCAACACAATGTTAAAAACAGTGTTCTTACCGGCTCGATGTTCTTTAAATTTGGTGTACTCTGTTCAATTGCGTGATGTGAAATTGTCAGAATGAAAAAACGAGGTAACTGAAAATCGCGCGAAATTTTTGGTGTGTCTTTGTTTGTAAAAATGTTTGAAGTTTCTTTGGCACTGATATTTAGTTACCAGTTATATTACTTATATCCACAAGTGCTACTATGGTTCTTGCAAGCCGCCACTGCTCCATGAGGACATGTGCTATGAAGAAATCACGAAAACGGTTCCACTCTTCTTTATTACTCGAAATGTTTAATTCAGCTAAAGAAAAGGTAAATCCAGATTAGGAGCTATAATCACTGACATGATGGGAATGTTAAGGGAAGTTGACAGGAATCCCTGATCCAAGCACAGGCCGCCTGTGAACTGAGCATCGCACGCAACGAGTTGATTAGGGTGTTATGCCTTCACCGAGAGTCGCTGAAAGTTCATAATTTGGTGATGGAGCACTACAAACCAAGGGATGTGGAGACACGATGAATGCAGGTAGATACTGTGGGATTCGCGGCCCATCAAAGGGCAAAAGAACCTGTGCTCCGCGCCCGGCGCGCAACGTGCGCGCGAGCCACACTCGAGGCTCGGGGGGCTCGCGAGTCGGTTGGCTGCCGCCAGACAGTAAAGGTGTGTTCTATGAGATCTGCTTCGTTGGTCCTTCTTGCGGGTGAGCAGTAGCACCGAACCCTACATTAAATGGCGCAACAACGTGGGGCTCGCTGCTTGTCTGGGGCCGGGTAAAACAAAGCCACGATGGACGAGATTAACATCATCCGCGATGGACGCCTGCTTGGATGCCGCTGCCAGGCCAAGGCAAGTCCTGGGGGACCCTGCTGGAAAGGCCTACTCCAGGTACTCGGGCTGCTGCGAACAGCAGCCGTTGTACAGCCCGTCGAACGCCCTGCCAGACTTCGCAAGAGGAGCAGCGAATATCTTCGAGCTGTCCACGGGCGGCTGCGCGAGGGACCCCTGACTGCGAGCGCCGCGATCTCCAAAATTATGGCCCCGGCGGACGTTCACTTTCTGCTGCGCTTCGCCATCTCGGTGGAGCATTCTTAACACAACACTGAATAGATCAGAGACGCCAAGGAGAGGCTTCGAGAGAGGCAAGAACCAGTAGGAAGACATTGAGACGATCACGGGAGGCGTCAATTATCCGCTTTGAGGTTAAGCTGTCCGGTTCTCCCGCTTTGATCTTCCTGTATTGCTTTTGGCACATCAGTCAAGGAGGTTGTAAAGGCTATAGAATGCAGGGCTTATCGCTGGATTTTAATTTATTTTAAAGCGACAGTGCTGGCGTTTGCGTAAGTTCTCCCTTTTCCCCCGATCTAGTCGTAGTGCAAGCTGGAAGACTTTTTAAGTTAAGTGGCGCTAGTGATGATGCTCGGTTGGGGGAAGGGAGACTGGTCAGAAAACAGGCAAACCGTTTGTTATTCTCTCTTTTCCCCTTAATTTTATATCAGTGTTTATTGGAAAGCGAAAGTGACTGCTTTGACATACGTTCTTTCTCTTCACGCGAGCTAGTCGGGGTGTAAGCTGGAAGACTTTTTAAAGTTAAGCGGCGCTACTGACGATGCTCGTTTGGGGAGAGACCGGCAGGAAAGCAGACCAATACTTTGTTATTGTCCCTTTTTCTTAATTTTAAGATGTGGACCCGGTTATTGGCTACATGAAGTTAATCATATTTGTGAGGTGTTCTGCCCCGCGAAGTAGGGTTGGTGCAAACGTCTGAAGTAATGAACTGCCTGCTGATTTTGTGATACGTGAGCAATCCAGAAGGGGGGGAAGATGTGGGGATTTCGGACACTGAGAACTTCGGCGACGATGCGGACGGCGCGGGAGAAACGAGCGCGGGGCCAAAGCACGGGGCACGAGGCGCGTGACGGGGGGACAGGACAGTTGAGCCATGGCGGCGCAAGCCACCGAACACCGGGCTCGAAGAATAAACATGTCTCCATCATGACTTGGCCCCTTCCTCCGGACAAGCGGTGAGCGAGAATACCACAATACTTACGACCCATGTCACTTGACTTATGCGGATAGTATATGGAAATATTGGTACGTTAATAAGTCATCCTTAGAGGGGAGGACGACCTGGAGCAGAAAATACTGAAGGGAGGCTGGAGTGGGGAGGAAGATACCGTTTCTCTACTCCTGACTTCAGTCTGCTCCTAAAAACAGGACTACTTTGAAACCAAAATAGTCCTGTAGTCTTTCTTTAACTCTCAGCACACATAAAAATATTTTGGGTTTATTTTATTTTGGTTTTATTTTGAGTAATCCACCAACAACTCAAAGCCTCCTTAGTGGTGCACTTATCAATGAGCCAATTAGGAGCAAAATTTTAAGCAGGATAAAACCAAAATGTTAGGACAAAAAATAGTCTCAGCACACTTTCGAAATTACGCTTTTCATAAAAAATATCAAGACTAACATTCCCACAAATCTCCTCTAAATGGGGATACGTCACTTGTAGGCGTGTCATGCGTGCAGCGTCGTAAAAATTGGTAGGGTAAAACAAAGTATAAAGTCTACTAGACCTTCGAGGAACTTGCAAGTACAGGGTGTCACAAAAGAAAATTTACACAGTCTTTTTTACCGCAAAAATAAACTAGGCATTGCCGAACGCTCATTTTCCGCCCAAAGGTAGAGCTAGAGGTCACAACCAGATGCCAAAGTTTCAGCCCGATTCGACAACTTAATCAAAAGTTATAAGTGATATTCTGAAAAGTTCAATGGGAAAATGGAGCCTAATTTTGCCCGTTTTCGGTTTCTGGTGCCATAGAGCCCCATGTGTTTGAAAACACCGTCGGCCGCCATTTTCCCATTGAAATTTTCAGAAAATTACTTATAAGTTTTGATTAAGTTATCGGATCGGGCTGAAACTTTGGCATCTGGTTGTGACCTTTAGTTCTACCTTTGGGCGGAGAATGAGCGTTCGGCGATGCCTAGTTTATTTTTGCGGTAAAAAATACTGTGTAAATTTTCTTTTGTGACACCCTGTAGATGTGACTGAGTAGCTCTGGTGAAAAAATTATACCATTTACAATCTTACACACATATCTCAGTGTACGAATTGTCCTCTCGTTCTGCAACGAGTCTAGCTTCACGAGTTCACAAATCCCCTCATAACTATAAAAATAATGCGGTTGAAAATAACGATCAAACAAGACAGGAACGAATCTGCGTTGAACACTCTCAATTATACCTGAATTTGTCACTCCAATAGAGTTCCAGACAACTGAGGCATATTCAACACGACTCCGCACCAGTGAAGAAAGCAAATGTAGAACACAATGTGGGTTAAAATAATCGCGCGTCACTCGCGTGATGGCTCCCAGCGCTCTAAAGGAAGCATTCGCAATTGTAGTCACGTGATGATGGAAATGAATTGCAGGATCCATAAAAACACCTAGATCACGGATGACCTCATCGTGAGTTATATCGGTGGCATCTAATGTACAAGGGAAACTGAGAATCTCACGCTTTCTAGAAAAGGACATCACTTTCGCGTTTGACTCGTTGAAGAATAAGTCATGCGATAAACACCACACAGAAATAGAATCTATACTACGCTGAAAACATTCAACATCGTGAACCGTTTTAACCGCCGCAAACAACTTAATAGCATCAGCACATAACAACAACCCCGTGCGATTAATACAGGAAGCTAGATCATTTACAAAGACTAAAAACAGCAAAGGACCGAGGTTACTGCCTTGAGGAACCCTATAAGTAGATAAAAAAGGAGCAGATAGTCGGTCGGATAGTTGAACAAAGTTCAGCCGATGAGTAGGTAACTATCAAGGAGACGACAGTACGTAAGAGACAGACCGTAACTAGAGAATTTACTCAAAAAAGTTGATGATAAACTTTGTCGAAAGCTTTGCTCATATCAAAGTACACTACATCCGCTTGCCCTCCGCTATGGACAGAAGATGCCACATGGTACTCTCTGATGCAGGAAGGAAGATAGGTTTGTTTCTGTGGAGAGGCGTTTCATGAAACTATGTTGCTCAGGAATAATCTTTCGACAAAATATGCATAAAGGCGGGTGTGCAAAACAATTTCACAAACTTTGGACAGACTATAGTTGAGGGAGACTGGCCTATTGTTCCATTTAACTCTCGGCATATATAAAAGTATTATAGTAGTTTTAAAGGTTTCTGTAATATTGCTAATTATTTCCTTTCAGAAAGCTCAGATACACGGCCTACCGGGTCTTTGTGAACTGGGTGTCTCGCTACTGCGGAAAATAAAATCACCACCACTTGCCGGTTTGCTTTCTGAGAAAAATTAGAAAGGTATTTTTTTTTCACCTTCTTATCAACTGTTTTCTTGGGTATAGGGTAGCCTTCTCTGTATGCTGTCGACTGGTTTGTTGCATATACATTGTTTTTTTTCTCTCGAAATGTTTATCCCAATTAAACAAATGGTAAATTAAAACCAGGGCCTGTAATCAGTGACCTGATGAGAATGTCAAGGGGAGCTCTCAGAATTATATGATTCAATCACAACCCTGCTGTGTTTTAGAGGGCATTCACTCCGTCTGGCATCAAGTTGTCTACAGTTATGCATATGCAGTCACAGAACTTCACCAGGATATTAACTCCTCCCTGAGGTTATTATCTTGTTGGTCATTGCACAGAGCGCAATATTAAACAATAAAACACAAGGAAACCAGATAAAACTTAATTGTAAATAAAGGGGCACATTTGAGGCATAATCAAACTAAACCCGTAAGTGTGCCTTTTAATATTAAGACAAATAAAAACTACATCAGCAGGGGAGACAAAATTAAACAAAACAATATTAAAGAAAAAAGAAAACACCAGAGTCCCTTAGAAGAAGCTGCCATATGCATTCAAACATACAGCCTACTTCTCGGCCAGGCAGCGGATGCAGTCCACTAAAAAATGGAGTGTGACTGCTCCTTAAACCACTTAGTCACTGCTGCCGCCTGCATCAGAGTATAATCCTTGTACTTTTAAAGGGGTTAAGGTGCGCCAAAAATAAAATACGAGATATCTATACTGCTAGGACCCATTGTATGTTTTTATAACCTTGATCGATTTCTTCTGAAAATGGCGCAATAGTTCCGTGGATAAGTCGATTTACAAGTGAGACCCTCGGAGCCGCCTCATTCGAAAATGCTGCCGTTTTTATTGGCACCGTGGCGTCATCCGTACGACAAGCGGCGTCCCCTTGCACGCACTCGCAGAATTGGTTTTCTGGTCGTCTCGCGCTT
This sequence comes from Ixodes scapularis, assembly GCF_016920785.2. Classification (NCBI taxonomy): domain Eukaryota; kingdom Metazoa; phylum Arthropoda; class Arachnida; order Ixodida; family Ixodidae; genus Ixodes; species Ixodes scapularis. The sequence goes on from NW_024609897.1 coordinate 1,259,841, forward strand.
CAGCTTCCACTTTTACCTTCCGCGTTTCGAGCACGCGGTTTCAGATGCTGACGTCAACGGCAACATTCGCTTCGTCGGATTCTTCGACACTGATCGCTGCAGCGATGAAAGTGATGTTATCAAATGATGTTGGAAGCTGGTCATTTTGGCTTCGACCACATCACGACCAGCTCCTGCGACGACGACAAGAGCGTCGCGGAAGAACTCGCCGTTGCCCGCGACGACCGCGCAGGCGTGTATAGGGTGGATGATCAAAGGGCGACGGTATCCGAGCAACGGTATATATACGTTGAATAGCTGAGTATCGTGAGAGTGTGCTATCGGAATCCTACCGCAGCTAGGCAAGCTTGGGCGAGCTTGGGGGCGCCTAGAATGAAACAGCGTTCTACTAAATACGATGATCACTTGGTCTATGTGCACCATGGTGTAACTAACTTGAGCAGCGTTGCCTCGTCGCAAGACGAAAATGAGCAACATTCGTAAATTGATAATTGCAATTAATAGAGCTTCAAAAATGAAATACATTTACAATTCTCTGTAATGACGAATTAAAAGGCAGCTCTTGACGTCACACGTCGAGGGTAAAACGTTTCCGCTAAATTCCACGGGAAAAGGTTTCCCTAAATTTAGCGTCAAGTTTTTTTCGCTAAATTTGTCGGGAAAATTTTCAATAAATTTAGAAGAAAAACTTCTCCGCCAAACGTAGCAAAAAAGGTTTCCACCAAATTAAGCGGAAAAGTTTTACCCTCGGGACGTAACACGGGACGCCACATCTGATGTCAGACGTGAAGGTCATGACGAAAGTCACGACCTTCACGAAGCCTTCACGAGTGACTTTACGAGGGAAAAAGGAGGGAGGAGAAGAAGGGGGAGGAGGAGGAGAGGATACCCTCCTCTCCGTACCTTCCCCTACTCTCTCTCAAGAGCGGCGGTGTATTTCGGCTTTACAGGGAATTATAAACGTCTCTAATTTTTCTATGACCTAACTCTTTTAAGAGTGAAAACAGAATAAAGTCACATAGTGACATATCGGGACTCTAAGCTTGATGGTGCAGAACCTTCTACCTACTCTACACGAATACATTCTGCACAATGGTCGCAACATGTGGACAAGCATTGCATCAGAACTACTTCACCAGGAAACAACGTGCCCAGTCTTGAATACTTAAAGGCTCTATGTAGCCCCAGGCAGCACACCAATGTTGGACCTACATTGGGCCAACAATGGCAAACGCTGGCTCCGGAGGTTGGTCCAACATTGGTATTCTGGCCGAGCGCAACTTCTTCCAATGTTGGCCCAGCCATTGGCACCAACGTTGGGCCATCGTTCAACCAAGGTTCCAGCCATCATTGGCACCAACGTTGGGCCATCGTTCAACCAACCTTCCAGCCGTCATTGGCGCCAACGTTGGGCCATCGTTCAACCAATGATCCAGCCATCATTGGCACCTTTTTTAGGCCATCGTTAAACCAATATTTCAGCCATAGTTGGCATCCACACTATGTCATTGGCTATGCCAATTTTGGCTTTCACACTAATTCAATGGCTATGCCATCATTGCTATACAAGTTGAATCATTAAATAGGCCGGTATCGGCAGTCAAGCCGATTCATTTGCATGTCCCAGTGTTGATGCCATATCTTTAATGCTGGCTATGCAATGATGGCACTGTGTTTAAATCCTGGTTATTCCAACATTGGGTTTTAAGAACCCCTGGCCTGTTTCTTATTAGCAGCCCACTGCAAGAAAAACATTCTGGGCGCAAATGGCAAGGTCCTCCTATGCTTTGTCTGTGCACTATTTTATCTGGCGAGCAAATGACTAATTCAAGATCAATTAATACTTTTTTCGGAACTTTTATTGAAAGGGGCTAGGGAGGAAGCTCAGCGGGGAGCCTATGCCTGGTCCTGCCCTATTGGAAAACCCCAATATAAGCAGCGTATTATGGATATTGGTAAACAATATCTTTTTATTGTATTGCAATACAATATAGACAGTGTATTGGAAAACATTACATTTATTGTATTGTATTAAAAAAGGATTTGTTATGGGATTCCAATATCCATAATACGCTGAAAATATTGGAATCCAATACCGTATAAACCCTTATTGGATCCCCATGTGTCGTATGGGGATCCAATAAGGGTTTACGATTCCAATATACTCAGCGTATTATGGATATTGGAATCCAATATATTATATCGGCTACCAATAAAACTATATACGAGTTGGAATATCACGTTCAGCGCAACATTTCTCTGCAACGCAGTCTCTTCTTGTGTGCATTTCTGAGTGATAAATTAAAAAAATGTTGCTGTTGTGAAATTGTGAATAAAGAAGAAAAACACTGGACTTATCCATACCAAATATATTTAACATATTCCTGAACTGGAGGATCTGGCATTTACTGCAAAAGAAAGTTAATTGTTTAGGACTCTCATTCAAAAACTTGATGTTTGAAAACAGAATGTGAAATCCTCACCTTAATGAAAACAGCACCTGCCAGCTGTAGTTATATAGAAACTGCAAAATAAAAATTTGTGATTAGTTCGCGACAAGTAGCAATCCTTCACCAAGCGGGTAGATTCAAAATTATGTCTGCGTTTGATTGTGGAAAAATAAGCTTCAATGCCACTGCCACAGGTCATTCTGAGCTCGGTCAATTAAATATATGTATCCGCTCGTCTGGCTTCACTATTCCTGCTTCGCACCTAACTAGAGTATCTGGAATGCTCACCTTTGAGGAAAAACGAATTGGTGCTTGCTTGCTTGTAGGCCGTGGAAACTGGAAGAGAGATTTGCGGTTAGTTGCGTCCAAGTAGCAGTTACTTTGAGTAGCCACGTAAAGTACACTAAGTCTGAAAGATTCAAAATTATATGCGCGGGACATAGATATCCTCTTGCGACGTAACTGGGCACGTGTCAATGTCGCCCGCTTGTATTACAGAAAAATAAGCTTCAATGCAGGAGCTCCCAGTCGTTCTGAGCTCCGTCAATTAAAAATGCTGTACCGGTCATATGGCTTCAGTATTCCTCCTTCGGGAATCTGGAATTCTCACCTTTGAAGAAAAGCAAACTGGGACCTGCTAGCTCTTAGGCTGTGGAAACTGCCAGAAAGATTTGCGATTAGCTGCGTCCAAGTATCAATTTCTTTGACCAGCCACCTACAGCACACTAAGCCGGATAAATTCAAAATTACATGTGCGTGACATAATATGCCTCTTGCGACAAAACTGGGCACACGTTTTGTCGCCTACAGCAACACTGAAGCCAGACAGACAAGAGGTACGGCACCTTTAATTGACGGAGAGAACGAGTAGGGACGCTTTCACTGAAGCTTGTTTTGCTGCAATACACACCTGTATTGCAGCAAAACAAGCTTCAGTGAAAGCGTCCCCAGTCGTTCTGTCAATTAAATATGCCGTACCGCTTCTCTGGCTTCAGTATTGCTGCTTCAGAGCAATCTAGAAAATCTAGAATCCTCACCTTTGAACGAGAATGAACTGGCGCCGGCTGGCTTGTGGGCCATGGAAACTGCAAGAGAGGTTTGCGATTAGTTACGTCCAAGTAACAATTTTTTTGGGTAGCCACCTACAGCACACTCAAAATTACATGCACGGGACACAGATGCCTCATGCGACGGAACTCCCTTCATCCTTGTTTTCTGTTAACTCTGCTCACCTTCACCACTCGCCTCCAATTTCTGCGCTACTTCTTTAATCTCGATTCCCTGGTTCCCAAAGGCCATGCCATGGCTTGCGCCAGTCACGGATCTGTCAGCCCTGCGACTGGCGCTATTGTGGCAAAGGCGCCACAGCACCTGGCGCTTGATGTGCTCTTTCAATATTTTGAGCATGGCTCAAAACAGGTGGATGGGTGTCTGGTATGCCCTTTGCTTATTTGCGGATCGTTTCGAATCAGAGGGTAGGCACTTCTGCGACCTGGACGCATGCTCGGTATTTTACAATAGTTGAAACCAAACTCTGCAGGAATTTTGAAACATAACAAACATAATGTGCACGCCAAAAGGCATAGCAAATGAAACACACACCATCTATCTATTTTCGTTTCTTGTCCGCAAGAAGCTGTCGTATATGTAGCCTCCCTTGCTTAAGCCTTTCCTCCCTAGTGTCCCGGTCGGGTCTCGTCCTGATGAATCGTCGGTGGAGACCTGAGGAGCGGTCAACATCAGATTAGACCTTTTTGAGACAGAACCATATACTTGCTAAGAGGAAGTACACCCAAACGAATCTCAGGCATGTCATTTATAGTGTGTTTTAAATTGAGACGAATGATGTAAAATGAGACGTCAATACTGACGCACCCCTTTTGCGAACCCAAAATTTTGAAGGCCTAGTGCCCCTCGCTAGGGGGACAAGGCACATGAATCCCGGCATGTGGATGAAATTTTTACCTTAACATCCCGACTCAATGCCCATCCCTGAATATTCGACCACCACACATTTAGAAAAAAAAATATTTTTTTTAGAAAACACCGAGTTATCTACCACCCCTACAAACGCCTGAACCAAGCATACTCTACCGTGGCTTGTTTGCTCAGTGCCGCCCCCGAGTTAATTCGGGCTGACAATGTTGTTTTTTTTTTTTTTTCAAATGGAACCCACATTCTTAGTTTTGGTTTGTCTTGTAGAAGCAGGTGGATACTTTTATAAAGCTTCCTCCCAATGCGCTTCCGAGTCAACATTTTTGCAATGGCCAACCCCCGGGCTTTGATTTTGCGCTCCTTGATGAATGCTGAAACTCATATAGGCGGGCAATAGCTCGCCTTGAAAATACTTGCTTTTGGTGGCCGAGAACAAACTCGTGTTCCTGATTGGCAGCCACTTGCTGCCAAGAATTGCTGCACATATCCTAAAGATTAGTCTAACACAGATGCTTTGGCCGGACAGAGACACAAAAGCCTGAAACAAGGCCACTATACAGACAGGAAATAGAGTGTCTGTGAGGAATGAAACGCACAACTCAGATAGGCGTCAATCACTCACCTTGAAAACACTTGCCATGCGCGGCAAAGAGCAAACTTCTGGCCTTGATTGGCTGGTGCTTGCCACCAAGACCTGCATGTATGAGAAAGAACCTGGTCTTAGTCAAACTTGGGTGTTTTTGCAGAAGAGAGACAACAAAATACTAATGCAAGACCACTACACATAAGTTATGGCATTCAAGAGGAATGAAATACAAAACTCATAGGCGGGCAATAGCTCACCTTGAAAATACTTGCTGTCGGTGGCCGAGAACGAACTCGTGTTCCTGATTGGAAGCCATTTGCTGCGAAGAATACCTGTAGATATCCTAAAGAACCCAGTCTTAGTGTAACACAGATGCTTTGGCCGGACAGAAGAGATGAAAAAAGACCCAAGTGGAGAGGCTCGTTCTGTTTCACGTTAGTCAAATAGTGTAGCTCATTTTGCTAAAACGATGCATATTTGCTAAAAAAAAGTATCTATATTTTGCCCCATTTAGCAGAGTTTACTGCCAAGGGTACCTGCACACCAGAATAAGTCAGAATTAGTCAGTTTTTTTTTTCTTCTTTTGATGAGCGACAACAGAATCCTAAACAGATGATGAAACAAAATATGAACACAGCAAGACAGGCTAGTTTGCCTTGATGCAAGCACAGTGCCTCGGCCAACCAAATGAGGTTCTATTCTTTATCACTTGTCATATTTGGTGGGAATAGTAAAGTAAATGAAAAGAAGGCAATCTCTCTTGCAGCCGACAGCTGCAAACAAAATTCATATACCTCGATGAACGACCTGGAAATGAAATTGGGTGGTGGCCAAGTGGTTTAAGGTGTCAAATTTCAAACTTACAGACTGTAGTTTTGGTTTAAGTCCTCCTGGTGTATATTTTTATCCTTATAACTATATTTACATTTTTTTTGTATTTTTGAGGCACAAGTACTTAATTTATACGCTAATTCACCTTTAGGAGCGTTTTAATTACACTCCATGCCTTTCTAGTGCTCGTAATTGATTCTTAATGAAAGCGGTCTTAAATTTTTCTTTTCTAGCTGTCGCTGCTGCTTGCTTTCTCACCTTTAGAATGCTGACAACTCGACACAAAAGTAATGAAAAATGTGTTTAAAATGTCATGAAGATCAGCATTTCCAAGCTGTACCCCTGCTTCATGCCCCGACCATGCCACCATACCATAGCTGAGTGCACTGACAAATGGTCCCAGGTTTGTCACCGAACTGTTTTTTGGGCTTACGGTGTGGCGCGACTCATGCAGCACCTATGCTTCGCGATGGAGCCAGTGAGCGAGGTGTGACACACTAGAGCTGTGCAAGCCACAGCTTTACAGCCTGCAAAGCGTGGGAAGATCCCTCTCCCTTTGCAGAGCTGGCATTAGCTCACCGAGAAGCTATTGCAAGCACTAGAAAGCCACAGAGTGTGAATAAAAGCGCTTCTGAAAATGAATTAGCGTGTAAATTATGCATCTATATGTTAAAACTTAAAAAAAAGTATATATGTATATATATATATCTATTTAAATACTAAAAAAGGCAAAAAAGAAAAAAAAATGTTTCCAGGTGGGCTTGCCCCCAGAGCTCCACGGCCCTTGAATTCAAGTTCCTTAAAGCCCGCTTCAGACAGAACAATTTCGCCCAGCAACTTCATGTCGCAACACCAGCAACACGGGCCGCCCGCGTTCACATGCAGCAACCGAATTGCTACGACTTGCCATCATCATCATGAAATTTTATTTTTCTTACAGTATTTAGACACACAGTTATATCCTAAAAACATGTTTTTATATCTTTAAATTGGGCTGAGAATACTAACTCGTCTTTTTGAAACAGTTCATTTTCAAAAATGATCCATTTCAAACCAGAACTAAGTCCTCAGTTCTCATCATCACGACCACAGGGGTGTCACGTGAAAATATTGCATTCCTGATTGGCTGCTGCCGCTTCAAACATCTCCGAGTAGTCAGAGTTGCTCGTCCGCTTCGAGCTGGACCCAATCTCAGCAATTCGTGTCGATCTAGTGAAAACTAGGGAACAACCCGCCAGCAGCCCCAAAATTGCTGGAAAGGTTGCCCCGTCTGAAGCGATCCTATACTCTGTTTCATACATAGAGTGCAACGCAGTCAAAGCTGACGCACCGGTTTGCATTGCTGACCGTGCCTATGTTCGCCCCATAAGATAGTGCGTCCCCTGCAGAAAAATCTTAAAAAGTCGGAAAATGTGCCTCCTCGGGGCTACTAACTGATATTGGCGTTATGATTTCAACGGAGCACAAATGTTTTTCAAGAAAAAGGAAAAGATAATGTAAACCACCTTAAATTGTTTTCGTGTTCATCCGTGTGGCAGCCGCTGTGGGTGTTCGGGTTGTGTGGCACTGGCTAATTTTGAGAAGATGGCGTCCTACGCAGCAAGCTCAAGCACCTTTCCTGCTCGGATGTTTTCGAAGATTCGTTGTGCGAAAATCTTGAAAGAGTGCAAGCAGATGTTCGCCAATGTGTACGGGAGTATAAGAACACACTCCCCGGAGAATTCGGTCGTGAAGTCCTGGAGACGGCCAGTAACGACACTGGAGTGTGCCCTGTACTGTCGCGAAGTGCAAGGCGCAGTGCCTATCTGGCAAGGTGGCGTCCCCGAAGCAAAGACCTCGCAACGTGAAAGTTTCGAGCACGGGGACCGTCAAGCATGACGAGTTCACACAGAACGCCATTCGCCTGAAGGTGCATCGCAAGTGCTCCGAGAGGGAGATTCCTACCCTTGACAGCTATTTCAAAATAAACTGTACAGGCCACAACTATTGTTGATTAACGTTTTATTATAAATTTTGGGACAAGGCCGCTATCAGGGCGATTCCTCATTCCACGCTGCACGAAAGAAAAATATAACTCGGTGCTGGAGGCAAATAACACTTGCAAAGCGGCAGACCAGATGGTAGAAACCTGGCCTCTCGGCGACTTATAAATAAAAATCAAGAAGGAGGAACTGAAATATGCACTTCGTCAATGCGCACAATCTTGCACAAAAAGTATGTCTAAAAAAAAACAAAAAAACAAAAAGCTTTGCGCGTAAAACGGGTTCAAATCACGGCCACTGAGACGTCAATATCGCCAGAGCAGCGCCTTCTACCACTCGTGTCCACGAAACGCGCGGAGTAACGCTTTTTCTATTTTTTCATGCACACCACTTTAGTACCTTTGACAGCGTTGCACGCTAAGTATGAAATAGAGTATAAGACACCCTATTGTCTGGTACAGAGACAATTTATGAATGCTTGGGTGTTTAAACGATCTACTACACATTTTACAGAAACAAAAAAAAAACATTGGGTGTTTAAATGTTGTACTACCCCTTTTTTCAATAGAAAAAAGCAACAATAAAAAAAACACATTTCAGAAAAAAAGGTTAAGGAAAGGGAATGTACCATTATGTTCAGTGAAGTTTGGTGACAAGACTCGGGACTCGAGCAGGAATGCAGTTATCCTTGGTGTGACCCGATGAGACTGTCTTGCTGCCTTTGCTGGGGTTTATCTAACTGAAGTACCTGTACGAAAAGTAGAACACATGTGCATAACACTCATTAACCACAAGCAAACTTGTCAATGTCCAAAATGACCCATGAAAAAAATTATGCGAGGACTTTTCAGGCTGCGTTGGCCGAGTCACCTCTTGTGGCTAATGTTTCATAGCAATTTTAATTGTAGTGAACAGTTATAGGGTATATTACGAACAAAGTGCAATTTGGTTTTGTAGGAAACTATAACACACAAAACGACACTTGAATGCAGTATGTTGAGGTACCTCTAAACAAACTCCAGGGTTTCATGGCGCCTCCTTCAGATACCTGATGTTGAACATGAAATATGTGCACCAAGGAGTGACCAAACAGCGACTTCAGATTTGTCTCTAACACCAACGACATGTCGACAAGGAGTGCAACGTGTAGAAGGTCGTCTAGAAGTGTGCCAAGATGAAAAAGCAAGATGTAACGATATCAGAATAAGATCACACCAACGAGGCACCATTGTGGTGAGACAATCTACGATGTAGAGACAGTAATCGGGAGACAACCGACGTACGGCCGCGATTTACTTTGCGGCGACTGAAATAAAACATGGCAAAACAAAAAATCTGAAAATTGTAAAACGCGTTTTTTTTTTTTTTTTTTACCTTATTTTTTGAGCGCAGCCGGTAGCAGAGCAGTTGGGCGGCGTCACGAAAATCTGACAGACTCGCTAGCTTTTCTCAACTTCGTACGGCGCCAGTCGGCACCACAGATGAATGGTCGGCACTCTTAGTCTACCAGGGAAAAAAAAATACGAGCTCAGAGCCCAGCGTCGATCGCGACTTTCGTTAAGAGAAGCTCCGGTAACACTTCGGCGACTCGCGAGCGTTAAACAACGCCTCTTCGAACGAGCCCAATAATCCAACACGTCGAACGGTTTGCGCCGGTAAGCACGCTGGGAGCCAGGGGGCTGGAGGTTCAATATCCGAAAGAGACGAGGCGCTGGTTTCTAGTCTATTTCGCACATGAGATAACAAGCCGAGTGATAGCTAGCTGAGTGTAAACACTGACTGAAGTTACATCAGAGTACACGCAGTCGAAATGACGTCTGCAACAGAGCACAGCCAGACGCTTTCAGCAGGGGACGCATGCGTTCAAATAAGGTGCGATTTCAAAACATCATGTATCCCTTCTGTCCTTCAGTGTTCACTTTGATCTGTGTATACCAAAGCACTCAATGCTGCAAGTAATAAAGTCGTATATACGTACCTTTCGAAGCGATTGAAAGTGCGTTGGTTTCACTTGGAACCCACAAGCAAAGTGCGCGACGAACTTGACGAGCCGTTATCCGTCGGTCCCGCCATCGCCGCTGTTTCGCCGGGTTGGCGCGGTCGCGGTCGCTGCGCAATGGGCGCAATCGCGTAATCTCGGCGGCTTGGCTAGGCTTGGCTGGATCAGTGGATTCGGCCACTCGGCGGCTCGCTCAGCTGCTTGTCTGGCTCGATGGGCTACTCGCGGCTTGCTCGGCTCGCCTCCCTTCGGAGTTCGAACTGCCTCCGAAGCTCGAGCGCTCGAGCTTTCGCGCGCGCGGGTTGACGATGGAAACTTTTCTCATAAAACGATTCTGTAACGTATCGTTTGATGGCGCAAATGCACGTATTTTTCCCGCCGTTTTTTACAGTGTGTGAATCTTGCGAAACATGCGACGAAGAGTGGTGGGTGAAATGTGCTCGTGTGTGGTTGTGGATTTTGTGTACGACGTAGGATTACCGAGAAAGGTGGGTCAATATCGATAAATGTGCGGGTAAGAAGCACGTGACCTGTCAAGCCCATTAATCCTCATTAGTTTATCGTGCGAACTGACATTGTCACGTATCGCGTTCGATTTGGGTTCCAACATCGGTAACCTAACTTTTGTTGCATTAAAACTGCAATAAACATTTGTTTGAAAACGATCACTCCAATGAGCACGTCGTTATTGGGCTTTCTCATTGAAAGGTAGGTCGCGGGTGTCCCAGCTAGTTATTCTGAATGGTTTGGTGGTTGTCTAGCATTTCAAGCGCTCGAGGCTGTGTGTACTGTGTGCCGTACGTACACTTGCGCTTTCGATCAATTGTGTTTGCAACGCGGAACGTTTGTGTTTTGTGTGTATCCACCTCCAATATCGTTCTCTCTCGTATTGCTGTATGGTAACTCCTGCTGTTCTACAATATCATTCACGCGATGTCATATATGTGGGCGTACCGATATCCACATGTTGCTTCACGGGCGATCAAGACTGTGTTACGTATCCTCTTAGTCCGCGGTATATGCCGATGTAATTCATGTTGGTAACTTGGAATTCGTTCTGAGATTTATCCACGCGATATTGTATTCTCCTTTGGGCCCGTGATCGACGACCGATATTTATATATCGTGTGGTCGCGCAGTATGTCCATGTCGGTCACCAATATGCACGCGGTGTCGTATTCTATTCCAATAACCGTAAGTTCTGTCGGGATATTGTGCTTCGATATCGTGTTGTATACCAATAACCGCAAGTTATATCGGGATATTGTGCTCCAATATCCTGTTGTATAGCAATAACCACATACTATATCGGGATATTGTGCTCCGATATGAATTCCCATCGTGCGTATTGGGTTAATCGGATGACAATAAGTTTTTATTGGTTTCCATCAACTTCATTGGAATACAATATTTCCAATAAGCCGAGTTCATATTGGCCTTTTTCAATAGGGTGGGGAAGGTCCTGGGGCGAGTCCTGGGGCTGGGGAGCCATTACGGCTTCCGAACGCCTCTTCCTGCAGCCTCCCCTGTCGCAAGACCCTGGCAGCCACTTCAGCACCATTTTTAAGCTGCCGATTCTTCAATTGTTAGCTTCGCACTGATGGCATCTACGAAAAGATCCAAAGGTCAAAGATCACCGCTCTCAAACCCACATTGGTCTTAGTAAAGCACACTCCCAAGCAGCACTTCAACAAATGAGTGTCCCCTAAAAAGTCCCTCGCTCACGACTTTTCAGTCCTTGCGGCGTAGCACCCGTGGTAGCCGATGGTCAGGGGTCTACGACGTCAGGGCCGAGGTCCGGACGTAGTGACGAGGCAGTTGACCGATGGCCGAAGGCTTGAATCAGGCCCCGTACGCCGGTGGCAGCCTATGACCAGGTGTCCGCCAAGGTCTGGGCCGAAGGACGTAGCGACGAGGCAGTTGGGCGTCGGCCGAAGGCTTAAGTCAGGCCCAGAACGTCTGTGGCACGGAGTGGCAGCGGGTGTTCAACTGCGCCACGCATGGAGTCTTGTCTACCTCCGGAAGGTTGGCGCCCGGACTGCGTGAGAAGTGGGTTGTGGGTCGGGCCTCTTGACGTCTGGTCACGCCGACGGAGGTCCGGCCTGGTCGCGTCTGCACCGTCCTTTGTCAACCGCCCGAATCCCCTCTCGCGCTCCTCGCATGCCCCCACCTCGCCTTCTTCTTTCTCGTCCTCTTCGGCTGGTCGCGGGATCGCTCATCACACCAGACTAAAGGCCGGTTCAGACACTTGCGTTTGAGTGCGTTTGACTGCGTTGCGGCGAGAACCGAAAGCGAGTCACCGGCACATCTGTGCTTCGTATGAAGCGTGGAATCCAATTCAAGGAATCTTCTTGGCACGCGATATAAGCAGCAGGGATGTCCTGGTGTCTCGCTGTCGCAACGCAGTCAAACGCAGTCAAACGCAACTGTGTGAACCGGGCTTAAGCCAATCAATTACCAACGTTGGTAGGCCACTGGCTAAGACAGGCAATTGGTAGCCAGCTTAAACCAATCGATTGCCAATTTGGGTAACGCGTTGGCTCTATTACAGCTTATATTTCTGAGGGCGTTGTCACTACCGTAGTCAGTACTGCAGTTGCCGTATTTTGTACGCACTTTGAAGTCATTTTTGGGCAAGCAGGCATAATGCTCAGCTTCTTCTGTTATATGTCGCGTGATAACCTTTCTTTGCAGATTGAAATGCGCATCAGCTTTATGTCACCTCCTACCTCAAACATTGGGTGTTCGAGATGTTGATTCAACGCAATATTTTATTCGTGAAGACATGTAATTGCTTAATCAGTCGCTGGATATTTGTTTAAGGTTTTATTTTTTTGCTAAAATTATTAGTGCTTTTTATTTATTTTTTAATTTTGTCCGGTTCAGTCTGAATTATAGGCCGCGTTTTGCGGCTCAGCAAAGCGGGTTGCCTTGAGATTTTCAAGATCACATACAGCTGACAATACACCCGTGTCCTAGGTTGGGGAGGCGGGTGGAAATTTCGGGGTTGAACCCTGCCCCCCCCCCCCCTCTTTGGAAAGGTTTCCCGGCTGCGTCGCTAAATGGGCATAAGAGAAGAGGCACTATGCTTTTTGCCGTATAAACATATACACAAATCGAAGGAAGCGTGCATTTTGTATTTCGTGTGGAATTCACTAAGCATACCTATCAGTTTTGGGAAGACGCGTGTTAGTTATAGTCGGTGACAGGTGGTAGAAGCTCCTCCCATCTCTTTCCATATTTGTAGATCGAAAGATCAGGAGGAGTCGACCTCCTCCCCAGCGTTTATTTTTAACCTCTCACCGAACACGGTTTTTTTCTGCGTGGACGTTCAAACTTGCTACAGCTCGCAATGCATACAGCGTTCAAATTCAGTTGCTAACTTGCTCTGCGTGTGAAAACAAGAATCGTTACCCCTTGAGGCATAGCTAGAGATTGTTCTCAGCGTGCACGATCAGCACATTAAAAGAACTAAGCCAATTATATATAACATTGGTAAGCCACTGGCTAAGACAGGCCAATGTTGCCCAGCCTAAGTCAATCGATTACCAATGTCGGTAATTGATTGGCTTAAGCTGGCCAACATTGGCCAACTGGCCAACGTTGGTAAGCCATTGGCTGAGGTAGGCCAATGTTGGCCATCCTAAGCCAATCGAATACCAACGTTGGTGAGCCGTTGGTCAAGTCAGGCCAACGTTGGCCAGTATATTCCAGTGTAGTACCAATATTGGTTCTACTATGGCCACATTGGCCCAATATTGGACAATTGTTTGCCAATTAAATACCAATGTTGGCCCCACGTCGTGTGCTGTCTGGGGCTTGTCTACCCTAGCGAAAAAACCAGATTAACTTTTCGCTATCTGGATTATGGAACTGAAAATCTATCTGGATTTTATTTTGATTTCGCATTTTCAGAAATTTTTCTTTTGTTTTCAATCTATATTTAAGGATTCCAGAACCAATTCCAGTTAGATTTTCAGTTTCATACTTCAAATAGTAAACAAAAAAAGTTAAAGGAGCTTTTCGGTAGGGAATGGAACTTTGTAGGGGTTTGCAGTTATGTTCATGACACGCTCCTTAAAGGTCGTCAACAAATGCCCTTCATAGGCAGAAAATGTGGCTAGCATTACATTTCCGGCCAAAGCATGGGACTCGAATTTTCATTTTAGGGATACGAAATGTTTCCATTACATGCTTGCTGGTTTGCTGGAGGGCTAAAAGCAATGACACCAGGTTTCGTCGCTGTCCACTATGCGCCACAAATATGCCTCAGCCTCTGCTTCATACTGCAGCCAGTGGTGTAAATTCTAACATATGAATTCTTTCTTACGGTGGTCAGACAGCATTCGTAAGATCCATTGGGAACACACCTTCCGATACTTCACTTTTTCCTAACCACCATTTGGAGTCCCAAATGACATTGCGAACTGCTCTGCTAGCGAAGGTAGCCTCTAACACTGGCCTTCCAGTAGTATTTTATCAGTCTTGGCGATAGCTTCATCTGTAGCAGCAATATAAACCCGAACCTGCTGCGACAGAGCTGTAATTTTCTCACGTCCTTCACGAACCATTTTACCCAGCCAGAGACTGTTGCCTTTTACACACAATTATCAGCAGTACCGCCTGCATCCTGCGATGAATGCCGACTGGACGTCACCCTTCCGAATGTTAGAAACTGAATCGCCACTTGCTAAGCCACCTTGTGTGGACTACCAATCACAACGAACATATGGTAAACGGTGTCCAACACAAGCCCGACATGCGAGGAGAACGAACGCTTGCTCGCTTGTTCTTTGGCTTGCGCTCATCACATTAATTGCATCATCGAACAACTTCCGCAGTGACCTGTGTGGCACGGACAGACGAAACCAGGGTAATGTGCCACAGGACACATTGCCTTGGTTTTAGAAAAAACAATATTCCTCTAAAACTATGTATTATATACGGCACAGAGCCGGTATTAAATATACAGGTTCACACAAGGGCATGGTAACTATCGGAGAGATGGTTGAATAAAATTTCACATATAGCAGGAGTTTTGTATAAATAGAGAAAAGAAAACTACTTTACCACAAATTATATGCATGTTAATAGAGCAGTTTGCAGTGTAAAGTTGCAAGATTTTATCCGAAATTTCCGTTGGTGCATTTTGTTATATGCACTTATTAGTTTGAGCAGTAAAGAGGCCCAAAAATACACCTGCAACAAAGAAGTCAGCGACATATTTAAAAGACTCCTCTATGCCAAAGAAATCCTGTGATAAGAGGGTGATGAATACTGTTCTCTTATTTTCGCCAGAAAGTGACGCGGTAAGCGGTGGCGATTTAATTTTCTGCAGTGGCGCCGCACCCAGCTCCCAAAGACCCGGAAGGTCGTGTATCTGAGCTTTTGGAAGGAAATAACTTGCATTAATAAAGGACACTTTAAAGCTACTAGCATAGATTTATATTTTCTGAGAGTCAAAGGAAGAATACTTTGGTTCCTATAGACCAGTGTCTGGTTAGTTCCATGGGGGCCGC
This sequence comes from Ixodes scapularis, assembly GCF_016920785.2. Lineage (NCBI taxonomy): Eukaryota > Metazoa > Arthropoda > Arachnida > Ixodida > Ixodidae > Ixodes > Ixodes scapularis. The sequence continues at coordinate 1,275,143 of NW_024609897.1, forward strand.
CATGTTTGTTTCTGCTGATGTCACGACACGGCAAAACTTGTTTTTTTAGAAACCTGCTTACCTAGCGTAGCGCAAGAAAGTCAGAAATGCATAGTCACGAAGCTACAAGAGCAACACGATGCCGAGGGTGCTATAAAAAGCAAAAATATTGTTTTATGCGCAGTGCCTCTCGTCACAAGAGCCTGCGTTTGAGGTTATTATTTCCCATTTTTATCGCGGGGTTTTAGGACTTCCGACACTGGTTTATAGTCAATGAGAGGTTAGAAACGGATGACTAGCTGGAGAGGAGCAGACTGAAGTCCGGAGTGGAGAGACGGTTTCCTCTTCCCCTCTCCAGCCTTCCCTCTGTTTTTATATCTCCAGCTCGTCCTGCGTTCTAAAGATGACATTGTAACGTACCAATCTTCCCAAATAATACCTGCATACGTCACGTGATCCTGGTCCTAAATATTTAACTGTTTTCACCGTTTCTCCCTATCCGTTGATTTGTAGTGCTCCGTCATCAGGGCTTTCAGCGACTCTCGGTGAAGGCATAACCCCTTACTCAAATTGTTGCGTGTGATACAACCCTGCCCCATGTAACGAACGACCTTCGCGGCCGGACCTGGACGAGGATCGCCACCCCTTTTGTAACATTCCCGAGGACGCGCCTTTCGCTGACAATCTCAAGCTGGGATTATTTTCCCCGCTGCCCTGGTACCGTCGACAAAAGAGCAAGACAAGCCGTCGTCGATACCGGCTCAAGTTGGGTGCTGAAACGGAAATGCGTTCTCTTTGAGGCGTCCAAGCAGGAACCAACGGCCACGGTGATCCCTGCTAAGCCGAAAGAAGGAGATAAGCCGTGAACGGGAACTGCCCGGATATCGGCGTCCAAGGTCTTCTCCGTCCCGACCAGGGAGTGGGACGGTATCCTCCGGCGTTCGTGCTCTCTTAGAGCCAACAAAAGGATCAACCGGTGTGTCCGTTTGGGCGTGCTCATAGGCGGTGCCCGGACGTTTGGGAATGAGCTTCTAGGTGTCACCTCGACCTAGATTCCAGGAGCAAGGCCAAATCTCAAGTGTCACTGAAGAAACGGCTGCCACTATACAAGCCTGGAGGAACCGGAAGAGCACTTATCCTCTGTGTGTGCGTGTGCGTGCGAGTGGGCGGTGCCTGACCAGTTGGGGAACGGCGTCCTGGCCTAGGGACGTAGGGAAGGGGGACATTATAAAAAGAGCGGTTTTACGCTCCCTCTTCGTGTTCTCACGTTGTTCTCATGCCGAACGGCAGACTGTACATTGTATGTAAATAAACAGTTTGAGAAGAGACACCCTGGCTCGCTACCAACTCTGCCCGATGTCCTGGGCGACGCATGGCTCCAGCGGAGATCGACATGGACAAGCCCCGAGTCTTTACAACTGGATGGCGGACGGTGGGATCGACAGCTACGACCATTGAGCGGCAGCAACAACGGATCTCATGGGCCGTGAGCCGAGTCTGGTGAGTGACGGCATCTTTTCTCTGTCGCCAGGCCTGTAAGATCGAGGTGTATTTTGCAGGGGCGTAAGTAACTACCGAAAAGGCAATTTTAAGGTTGTTGTGTGTCGGTAGTGCAGAGTTTTGCCACCCAGATAGGTCACAGACATGGATCTGCAGCGTTTGCTAAAGTGTCAGTTGCTCGACTTGTGTGAGGAGCTCGGGGTAGACGCGAACACATCGATGAAAAAACCGGAGCTTGTTAAGGCTATCCAGGACGAAAATCTTGACAACGAGGAAATCGAAGAGATGTGGGAAAAAATCAAAACAAAAAAAGGAGACGAAGCAAAATTCAAGGAATTAGAACTAGAAAAACTTCGTCTCGAGGTGGAGCTAAGGAAAACGAGCGGAGGACGGGAAACGGAGGTAGAGGGCACCCGAAGTCTCTATGACATGACGAAGCTTATTCAGGCTTTCAAGGTGGGACAGGACATGGGCCTCTACCTGGTAAACTTCGAGAGAGCTTGCGAGAGGGCCCGTTTTAATCGGGTATCTTGGGCCAGAAGGTTGCTGAGTGTTCTGCCATGCGAGGCAGCCGGGGTAATCGCGAGGTTATCCGCGGACGACTCGGACGACTACGAGCGCGTGAAGAGCTGCCTGCTCAAGAAGTATCGGTTGTCGGCAGAAGCGTTCAGACAGAAGTTCAGGGGCGTGACCAAAAAGTCGGAAGCCAGTTATGCGGAGTTCGCATACGAACTTCGGTCGTACCTTGTCGAATGGATGAAGGTCGCCGAGTCGTATGACGACAAAGAGAAAATGCTGGAGACGGTCGCGCTCGAACAGTTCTATAAGACTCTTCCTGAAAGCATGCGAACCTGGATTCAAGATAAGTCAGGAGTAGACTCTGTTTATCGAGCCGCAGACCTTGCGGATGAGTACAGTTCCCGTAGAGGCGGAAAAGAGGGAATGAGGAGAACCTTTGAGAAGGAAAGCGGAGATGAGCGGAAAAAAGGGGGCTGGAAAAGAACAGAGTCGCGAAAGGAGGAAGACAAGGAGGAGAATATCTCCACGACCTCCCGGGGCAACGGGCCAGACAGTCAGCAAAAGAAGAAACCCTTTGAGGCCAGGAGGCCGATAAGGTTCTTCAATTGCCATGAAACTGGGCACATTGCCGCGGGATGTCAAAAACCAAAGGTGGTTTTCGCCTTAGCGAGTAAGTGCGAGGAGAATGAGGAGCTCCTGAGTCCGTATCTTTTTGACATGACAGTGAACGGAAAGTCGTGCCGCGTGTTGCGCGACAGTGGGGCTACCATTGACCTAATTCACCCGTCGTACGTTACTGAGACCCATTACAATGGGAAATGTAGCTGGATCAAGTCGGTGCTGGACGAGGGGAGCGTGTGTCTCCCTGTGGCCGATGTTCTGATTTCTGGACCATTCGGAGAGGTGCGTACTGAGGCGGCTGTTTCAGACAAACTGCCGCCACAGTACCCCTACCTATTTTCGAACCGAACAGACAGGATTTTGAAAGAACAGGGCAAAAGCCTCGGGGAGGGACTCGTTCAAGCGCTCACGAGGGCTAAAGCTCGCGAAATTTTAACGCGGCTCAGTTATGACGAGGCTAGCCCAGGGAGACCGAAAGACCCGCCGACGGGGGTCTCGGAGCAAACCAGCTCCGGGGAAGCAGAGAAAGACCGGGGGAGTGAGGAAAACGTCGCGGTCGAAAAAGAAACTCGCCAAGAGCAGCTAACCGAACTGGACGAGTTAATATTGCCCCCGTCGTCGGGAAACTTTGAGAAACTCGTGTCCGTAACGAAGGAAGTTCTGATTAAGGAGCAAAGGGCTGATCCTAGTCTAGATAAGGTGTGGGAAACCTCCAAGGAGGGCGTGGCCAGGAAAAACGTTTCATTTCCTGTCCGTGACGGTGTGCTGTACCGACACTACCGAGATCGGTCGGGTCGCACGTTTGATCAGCTGGTAGTGCCGGAGAAATATCGAGCTGATGTGTTGCGCCTGTGCCACGGAGCGGGATGGTCCGGTCACTTGGGCAACAAAAAGACGAAAGATCGGCTCCTCACGGAATTCTACTGGCCGGGATGCTTCCGAGATGCCGAGTCTCAGGTGCGGGCGTGCGATGTCTGTCAGAGAGTGGGAAAACCCAATGAAAAATGCAAAGCGCCCCTGAGACTTGTGCCGATAATCTCGGAGCCATTCAGGCGGGTAGTCATTGATGTGGTGGGTCCTCTTCCGGCTACTAAGGCGGGGTACCGCTATGCTCTAACGGTCATGTGCGCGGCTACCAAGTTCCCCGAAGCGGTCCCCATGAAGGAACAGAGTTCAGTAGAGGTGGTGAACGCACTTCTGTCAATTTCTGCGAGGGTAGGCTTCCCCCAAGAGGTCCAGAGCGACCAAGGGAGCGTTTTCACAAGCGCTTTGACTACTGGTTTCCTCGAGAGGTGCGGTATAAAGGTTATACACAGTTCCGTATATCACCCGCAGTCAAACAGTGTCGAGAGGTGTCACTCAGTTATGAAGCGGGTCCTGAGGGCGCTAACTTATGAAAGCGGGAACGAATGGGACGCCTGCCTGTCGGCAATGTTGTTCGCGCTGCGCTCCGTGACTCACGAGGCAACCGGCTTCAGCCCGGCCGAACTAGTGTATGGACGGTGTTTGCGGACTCCACTGCGGCTGCTCCGCGAAACTTGGGAGACCAAGGGATCCGATCCGAGCGTGGTGCAGTACATCCTTGATCTGCTAGAGCGATTCCGAAGCACGAGAGAGGTGGCGGAGATTAATATGCGCGAGGCCCAGAGCAGAGCGAAACGGTATTACGACCGAAACGCCCGTGTCAGGGAGTACCGTGCGGGCGATCAAGTCCTCTTGCTCCGTCCCTCACGCCAAAATAAGCTGCAGGTGCAGTGGGAGGGACCATTCAAAGTCACTCAAAAGCTGTCGGATACTAACTATGCAATCGAAACCAGAGGCAAGAGAAAGGAAATCAGAATCTATCACTGCAATCTGATGAAGCTTTACGTGAGCGAAACGGAAGTGGTGAACTTGACACTAAACGCCCCAGAGGAAGTTCAGACTGATGTTCCGCTGCTTTGGGAGGCTGGAGCGGCGCCGGTCGGAGTAAATGAAGTCATGGCTCAGGCGGTTCGTTCGGAGGATCTTTCGGTCTCACAGCGAGCTGAATTGAGAGATCTTCTGGAAAAGTACGAGAACTTGTTCTCAATGTCTCCCGGACGAACCTCTCTTGCCACGCATGACATTGAGCTAACATCAAACGTCGCGGTACGATCCCGTCCCTATCGCATGTCACCAAGGCAGCAGGCTATCTTAAAAGACGAGGTGGAGCGCATGCTGCACTTAGGGGTAATCGTTCCGTGTGAAAGTGATTACTCTTCCCCTATGATCATCGTAGAGGCTGCGGGAAGGGATCCCCGACCATGCATTGACTATCGCAAACTCAATGCAATCACCAGAGACCAGGCTTACCCGATTCCCAACGTGGAGGAAAGAGTTGAGACGGTTAGTGGGGCTAGATACGTCTCGACTTTAGACCTAGTGCGCGGATACTGGCAGGTCCCGATGACGGAAAGAGCTAGCCATTACGCAGCCTTCGTGACCCCAACGGGCACATTCCGCCCGTTGGTTTTGAGCTTCGGCCTTAAAAACGCTCCGTTCTGTTTCTCGCGAATGATGGACAGAATTTTGCGTGGGGCGGAAAGCTACGCGCTACCGTATCTAGACGACATCGCCATTTTTTTGGACAACTTGGGCAGATCACATGAACCACCTTTCTGACATATTTGAAAGGTTGAGGAGCGCGGGTCTAACCGCGAAACCAAGTAAGTGTCAGCTGGCGAGAGGCGAGGTTAGATACCTCGGCCATATCGTGGGTCAGGGGCTAAGAAGGCCCGACGAACTCAAGGTTGAGGCTGTAAGAGACTTCCCGCGACCTGAGAAAAAAACTGGCATAAGGGCTTTTTTGGGGCTGACGGGGTATTACCTACGCTATATCCCGCAGTACTCAGAAAAGGCTAGCCCCCTAACCGATGCGCTGCGGAAGACCGAACCCGATAAGATTCGGTGGGACGACACAAAAGAACAGGCCTTCCAGAGCTTGAAAAATTCTCTCTGCTGTTCCCCCATACTTCGGGCCCCGGATTATAGTCGCTCGTTTATAGTACAGTGCGATGCCAGTAATCGCGGCTTGGGGGTGATTTTATGTCAGGAGGATGATGCGGGAGAGGAGCACCCCGTGCTGTACGCAAGCCGGAAACTCAGCAGCCGAGAGGAGGCTTACAGTGTGTCGGAAAAGGAATGCGCCGGTTTAATTTGGGAAACTCAAAAGCTCTCCTGTTACCTTTACGGAGCTCCGTTCGTTTTCGTCACCGACCACTGTCCTTTGACATGGTTAACTCAAATGTCGACAAAAAATGCCCTACTTCTGCGGTGGAGTTTGGCTTTACAAGAATTAACCTTCACGGTTAAGTACAAGAGGGGGGCAGCTAACTCCAACGTAGACGGACTTAGCAGGTCGTTTTGAGATTATTTGTTCTGGATGTTGCCTTGCGAGTTGGGCCAAATTTTAAGAAGTTTCATTGCGTTTTCTTTTACTTTTTGTAATCTTCATACATGTCAGCGATTTCGCTTTGTGCAATGTTGCCCTATCGCGGGCTTTTCTTGGTGGTGTCAATGGCAGAAAAAGTGATAGGTTTATTGCCGCAGAAAAAAGGCCTGGCGGTTGGGGAGAGGGTGCTGCCGCTCGCTGGATTTGGTTGTAACGGTTCGTGTCTCTGTTGATGTGTTGGCTACTCACGACGATTTCGAAGCTGATCTCTCCAGGAAAGCAGCTGATACTCCTCCCCTTCCGAGATCTGCCTTTGCGTGGAGGAGCTGTAACGAACGACCTTCGCGGCCGGACCTGGACGAGGATCGCCACCCCTTTTGTAACATTCCCGAGGACGCGCCTTTCGCTGACAATCTCAAGCTGGGATTATTTTCCCCGCTGCCCTGGTACCGTCGACAAAAGAGCAAGACAAGCCGTCGTCGATACCGGCTCAAGTTGGGTGCTGAAACGGAAATGCGTTCTCTTTGAGGCGTCCAAGCAGGAACCAACGGCCACGGTGATCCCTGCTAAGCCGAAAGAAGGAGATAAGCCGTGAACGGGAACTGCCCGGATATCGGCGTCCAAGGTCTTCTCCGTCCCGACCAGGGAGTGGGACGGTACCCTCCGGGCGTTCGTGCTCTCTTAGAGCCAACAAAAGGATCAACCGGTGTGTCCGTTTGGGCGTGCTCATAGGCGGTGCCCGGACGTTTGGGAATGAGCTTCTAGGTGTCACCTCGACCTAGATTCCAGGAGCAAGGCCAAATCTCAAGTGTCACTGAAGAAACGGCTGCCACTATACAAGCCTGGAGGAACCGGAAGAGCACTTATCCTCTGTGTGTGCGTGTGCGTGCGAGTGGGCGGTGCCTGACCAGTTGGGGAACGGCGTCCTGGCCTAGGGACGTAGGGAAGGGGGACATTATAAAAAGAGCGGTTTTACGCTCCCTCTTCGTGTTCTCACGTTGTTCTCATGCCGAACGGCAGACTGTACATAGTATGTAAATAAACAGTTTGAGAAGAGACACCCTGGCTCGCTACCAACTCTGCCCGATGTCCTGGGCGACGCATGGCTCCAGCGGAGATCGACATGGACAAGCCCCGAGTCTTTACACCCAGCAGTCGGGGCATTTTCGCGATTTCTCCACAGCACATGTCCTCATTGGGCAGTGCCGAATGACAAAAGCCGCAAGAGCACTTGTACACATAAGCAGTAACAACTGCCAACAAAGTGTTATGATCCGAGATACTTCGAACAATTTGATACAACAAGAAAACACCAAAAATCTCGTGCAATATGCAGTTGCTTCGTTTCTGCATTCTGGCAATTTCGCACCAAGAAAATAAAAAAGTCCGCCAAACTAAAAATAACATCGAGTCGGTAAGGACGAAGTTCTTAGCAGTTTTGGAAAACAAGAAAAACCTTCCCTTCCTTTTTGCCTCTGAAGCGGCATCTGGGTCGGTGATGCGGCTGCGAGTCGTTCCCTCGGAGGCGATGCTCGTGGTTCGAAGGCAAACGGCGAATCGTTCAAAATGCCTGTAACATTTCTAGATTGTCACTCTACTCAGACGAGCGTAGTGAATCGTAGCCACGCTTCATTTTCACAGGCGGATCAAACAGAATCGGGCTGCAGTCGTGCACTAATATAACTTCGGCGGGTCGTTTCAAGGTGGCCGTTCTGTTGGTTTCGGTTTCGCTGCATAATAAAACCGATTGGTCTGATTTGGGCTAGGAGTGGGTGGACGAAGTTGGATATTGTTGGTATAGCGTCACAGCTCATCTCTCGACCCTTATGTACGGTTAGAGCTCAGCTAGTAGCTCTCTTCTGTGAAATGACTGCAGCATAAGCGGAATCTCGATCTTGACGGGAACCCAGTGCTTCCTACGCACACCAACGGTTCCTGTTGCTGATGGCTGTACATATCGCGGAGAAGTGTGAAACGTCATTCCTTGGCTCAGCTCACACGCGCTGCCCGGTGGTTGTGGCGCTCAACCGCGGAGCAAAAATCTTAGCCATTCACAAAACAAGTTAAGCACAAAAGCAAAAATGAAGCACGTTGCGGCCTTCACTCGCAAGCAAACGACTAGACAAAAATGCTCGCTTTGCATTATTTTACGTACAGATATTTAATGTTGCCAAAGAAAGCACCGTTTGATCTAGGGTGCGACTGGAGCACTTTAAAATTTAATTATTCATGCGGAGGGGCGTACGAAATTCAGATATTGCACGGACAATTCGTTTCAAGGCAACGCGGAGCGCAAGTTCGTGTGATTCTTGTACAGGGGTTGCTGTGGCGTCAGTACGACGGGCTCTTATTAAGTGATTGAGAAAAAAATGGGTAGACCTCGAGGCAATCTAGCTTTGAGGCCTACCCACTATCCTTTCAATAAAAGTCAATCAGAGATTGACATCGTTCTGACATCAAGCAGACCACTGGATCTCTGCATAACAATGATATTCAATTGCTTTTACGAATACAAAATTACACAGGATGTCAGGTTCGTTCGGGAAGGTGAGAGAATCATGGAAGCCAGAGCCAGCGGGAGAACTCAAACGTACTTTACTGTAAGAAGAAAACAAAAAGAAAAAGAAAAAAAACTGGAATACGATCAGCGTCGGATAAATGAAATAAATACTGCATTCAAAAGTAAAGATATATACTGTCAACACAGATAGTCATCACCCCGTATAGTCACCATGGGATGTGGCGGGTGGATCGTCGTTGGGCGGATCGTCGGAGAATGATGTCCGGCCCGCTGGTGCCCTTCGGACCAAGATGACGATGCCGAGCGGGGTGATCCAAGCTTGGCGGAGTCGATTGCGAGGACGGAACGTAGCCGACCGGTTCAAGCCTGGCGGAGTCGATTTCGAGGACGGGACATAGCCGACACGAGCTCCGCAACCCCAGTAGTCAGCCATCAAATCTCGCGCCTCGTCGGATTGCTTCGAAGCCTTCTCGCGCCTCTTTATCCTTCTTCTTTTTTTTTTTTTTTTTTCATGCTACCACAAGTCTTTCCTTTGTTCCTTTTCTTTTTCCCTGTCTTATAAATTATGACAATACCCCCGAACTACGAGAATTTTATTCGCAGAAAGTTCTTTCTTCACCTTATCTTCTGCACAGGGAATCGTTCCGCCATCGTCGACCCAAAATTGAGGCAAGTGACCCAGCAGTTCCGCACCTCGTCTTCATCGTCAACGCGGGAGAACGTTTGAGTTCTCCCGCTGGCTCTGGCTTCCATGATTCTCTCACCTTCCCGAACGAACCTGACACAGGGCAATCCCTTTAAAGGGTAAGTGCAAAGAAAAAAACTTTTTTTTTAACAGCTTAATTGGGACAAGCATGCCAAGAAACAATTTTTCCGCGAGAAACGAAAATTTTTACAGCAATATTTATGGCGCGAGTTTGATTTTAGTTTGCGGCTATTTCGCCCGTTTTAAATCGCGCGCCACGAAGTTGGGATTCGGTGACATTGAATCCCAATCGGCAGCTATACTTCTCATTGGGTAAGAGTTTGATTGACAGCTTAGATCTTGGTTGTTAAACCTTTGTTATATGGTGCAATTTCCTTTTGAGCCGCATATCTTTACGTTTAAAGAATAACCAATGTGATGAGAGTTATTATTCTTTACAAAAGGTTTACAAGACGGGCACTTCCGTTCGGATTCTTAACAAACAAAAGCTTTGCCATTTTGTCATGGCCGCCGAAGTCTCCGCTACCGCCTGTCTCGCCTACCTCGACTAATCGTTTCGCCGAAATGATCAGTGTTTCGTGCTGACCCAGGTGCTTGAGTGAGACTTCTTGAAGTTAAGTAGTGTGTGTTTAGCAGCTGTCGCAGGTGTTAGTGATAGGAAGCGATGCGGGGTTTTGGCTTTCATAGCGCGGTTCTTTCGTTTTCCTCTTTGCCTGCATAGCGTGTTTTTTTTTTGTTTTTTTTGCGCTTGCGCGTGCAAATGCTGTCTTTTCGGAGATGTCGGATGAGTGATTCCGACAGCGAGCCTTCCAGCAGCCATGTCGCCCCGAAAGGAATGCTATTTGGCTGGAGGCAATCGAGCGTTCGCGTAGCGACAAACGTGCCCATTTACGTTCTTGTCATATCGCTCCGGAGGCTGTCGCGATTCGCACCGGGTGCCCCGGGTGCATCGAACGTCCGCGACCAGACACAGCTGTTACGTGAAAAACCTGGCACAGCCAGGTTTACGTAATAGCTGTCCGCAGAAGCCCTCGGACGTACGAATTCTGCGTTAGCCGACAAATTGTTTTTCTCGGCTTTCGAACCATCTTACGTAAATTGTTTGAACGAATATGTACTGTTATCGTTAATCTTGGCTTGTGATCGCGGCTTTGTAGATTATCGTATTCGTTTTGCTGGAGAGACGCAAACGACGGGCATAACAAAATCGCTTGCATATTCCGCATACCTTGCAAAAGGACTTCCCCAGGCACCTTGCGAAAAGCGCGAAACACGGGGTCCGCACCGTCCCGACTTCCGGTATCTGCTTTAGAGCAGTTTTTACCTGCTAGTAGGTATACTAGGGGCAGTGCCAGAGAGCAAAGAGACAAAGTTCGGAAAGCTTGCTCACCCTCCTGAATTTCTGAACGTTCAAGTGATTGTACCGTAATCAATGCGCAACGCCTTTTCCCAGAATAAAAAAGAACTATGTTCATTACGTAAAAAATGGTCTCAGTTCATGCATCTGTGGGCAGGCAGGAAATCTTGCCCAAATTTATTCGCACCGCACGATGAGCGCAACACGTCGCTGTGCAAACGCAGTCCAACACGAAGTATAAAAACGGCAGATTTAGGACAATTCGGAGTTCATTGTTCGATTAAAACGACGCAATTTTGTTGAAAACGCCCACAGCTTTTTACTCACGGTATGCATCGGGAATTTTTCACATTTTGAAACGGAAAGAAGGAAGATTTACTTTTAAAAACGCTCGCTGCGTCCTCCCGGAGCAGTTTGACTGGATCAGTTGACGACGACGGGACTGAACCCGTTTAACCTCAACCCCACAACAGCCAATTTGAGCTTGAAGTTGGGTGTCTATTTCCAAGCACTGCACCACACACCACGAACGTTTCAGTTCTTTGCTGCATCGCCGTGTTGCGCCAAACAGAACGAGATCGCCGAAGTCAACGCAGCGCTGTCATGAACGTTGGCATGTGGTTGCACACTCGTGGACCCTGTGACTCCCTTCGCTTTCAAAGCACACACGACAATTAAGATTGCTACTTTTCGTCTTCCGGGAATATCACAGGGGCACTTCTCCTGTAATGTCTTCGCTATGTGCTCGCAAACCCCGCTGCTTTTCGTGTACCGTCAAACCAAAACAATACCGGCGCCATGTTTAGCGTGCGTTGTTGCCAGATCTTACCGGTTGGTTGGTTGGAAAATGTCTTTATTATAATTATGAAAAGGTGATTTACGCTCGCCGATCTTGACTTAAGTCATCTTCTTTGAGCGGATGAGTTTATGTTATGATTTGTTTTAGATGAATTGTGTGAGTTTGGCTTCCTTCACGTATGTGAGGAGGGAATCGAGGGTTGCCTTGCGATGCTCAGGGGATCCAGTGGGCAGAACCCATTCTTGACGGCTATTCGGTCGCATATGGTGTGGCAATGCCTCTAGGGCTTTCCGTCTCGTTTCTTGAGTGCGGGGACAGTCCCAGAAGACGTGGGTCTCCGAGGCGGTCTCCTCGCAGTATTCACAAAGGCTCTCGTTCCTGGGTTGGGTCGAGGGTCCTGCTTGTGGGTCCTGAAGTTCTGTATCGTGCTGTTTCGTTGCTAATCTGCTTTTCTTAAAAATGGCTGTGCGTTTGGGAACCATTGCTGTATGTGTGCGTAATCTTCTAAGGCATATTTTCTCCCAACGGGTGTAGTTTCCGCTGGGAGGGGATGCGGGTCTTCTCGGAGGAGGCTCCCGAGTCGCTCGCGGCGTGCCTGGCGTTCGACAGCCTTGAGTGCCAAGGGGTCGACTTCTTCTTCACCTTCCGGTTGGATTGGAGATCCAGTGTTGAATTTTTGTACGTCGTCGAAGTCAGTGCCAAGGCCGGGTAATTGATGAGGAGGGAGGGAGACCCGTGCGGCAGCGTCCGCGGCGTCGTTCCCGGGTATTTCCCGGGAACGACGCGGCGTGTTCCCGGGTATGGTATATTGTCACGGGTGGTGAGCAATAAACTAGAAATGAACAGGAATAAATAAACGTTTAATGTGGCGAACTTGTGCCAAAAATAAAGAAGGAAGCAGAAGAAAGCAGAGCGTCGCGGGCGTCGAAGTCGGCGTGTCAGCAGAATCGAGCGCTAGGGCGAGACTGACTCGACAAGGTCGCGGGCGGCCTCTTATCTAGAGTGCGCCGCTATCTCGAAGATTCGGCGCAAGCGGTTCGAGCGTCGCGTGATCGGGGCGAGAATGAACACGTACTTTCTAGAAAACAAAAGCAGGGATGAATGATAGAAGTTACGTGCGGTACATGAATAAACGGGAACTTTCTGGAGGACCGTGACCGAGCGTTTCTTTCTCAGCCTTGCGCGCGGCATTACTCCCCCCTTTCAAAGTGCATCGCCCCGATGCAGTGTAAAACAAATCAAAATAAAAAAGAACGATAAACTAAAGAGTATTTTGGAGCACAAAAGGTCCACAGTCCTATCGAGCGTAGTACGGCTTCAGGCGCACGACGTGGACGACCTCAGGTCGTGGTGGGCGGCGTGACGATGTTCGTGTTCCGTCGGGCATCACTTCGTAGTTCAGCTCGCCGAGGCGACGAAGTACCTTGTATGGTCCAAAGTACCGTTTCAGCAGTTTCTCACTGAGGCCGCGGCGACGGATGGGCGTCCAAACCCACACCCTGTCTCCGGGCTGGAAGTGAACGTCCCTGCGACGAAGGTTGTAGCGGCCCGCGTCGGCGCGTTGCTGGTCTTGAATTCTGAGTCGGGCGAGCTGGCGGACTTCTTCGGCCCGTTGAGCAACCACCTGGGCGTCGTCGCTCTCACTGTCAGCTGGCTCATGGGGCAGCATCGCGTCCAGCATGGTCGTTACTTTGCGCCCATGCACCAGTTGAGAGGGTGTCACTCCGGTGGTCTCTTGTACGGCCGTGTTGTAGGCAAATGTGACGTACGGCAACACCTCGTCCCATGTCTTGTGCTCCACGTCGACGTACATGGAGATCATGTCGGCGATGGTTTTGTTGAGTCTCTCCGTCAGCCCGTTGGTCTGCGGGTGGTACGCCGTGGTGCGACGATGGCTGGTGTGGCTGAGACGAAGGACTTCTTGCGTCAGCTGGGCCATGAATGATGATCCACGGTCTGAGATCAGGACTTCGGGAGCGCCGTGCCGGAGGACAATGGACTCGATGAAAAACTTGGCGACTTCAACAGCCGTTCCTGATGGAAGGGCTTTTGTCTCGGCGTACCGCGTGAGATAATCGGTTGCGACGATTATCCATCGGTTTCCTTGCGTCGACGTTGGGAAAGTTCCGAGTAAATCCATACCGATTTGCTGGAATGGGGCAGATGGCGGCGCAATAGGCTGAAGAAGTCCTGCCGGTCTCGTCGGTGGCTTCTTCCTTCGTTGACACTCGTGGCAAGATCGGGTGTAGTGGTGTACTGTCTTCGCAAGCTTGGGCCAGTAGTACTTTTCGCGTATCCTCGCAAGAGTCCTGCTGTAACCAAGGTGTCCCGCCGTCGGGTCATCGTGGCAGGCTTGAAAAATTTCTTCTCGAAGACTGGAAGGGATCACCAACAGCCACGCCGTGTTGCTGTCGCTGAAGTTCTCCTTGTACAGTACGCCTTGTCGGATGGAGAAGGTTGGCAGTGTTCGAACAAAACCGCGGGGAACGGCGCTTCCTTGCCCCTCTAGGTGTTCGATGAGTGCTCGCAGCTCAGGGTCGTCTCGTTGGAGTGCTGCCATGTCGCTTACATCCAGAGCGCCGAGGAAACACTCATCGTCGTCCTCTTTGGTGCAGGCAGGACCGGCCTCAACTGGGGCCCTTGACAGGCAGTCGGCGTCATTGTGCTTCCGGCCGGACTTGTACACCACGGCCATGTCGACCTCCTGCAGTCGTAGGCTCCACCGAGCGAGGCGTCCGGAGGGGTCCTTCAGATTCGCCAGCCAGCAGAGCGAGTGGTGGTCTGTGACTACGCGAAAAGAACTTCCATACAAATATGGGCGAAACTTTGTTATTGCCCATACGACAGCGAGGCACTCCTTTTCGGTCGTTGAATAGTTCCTCTCCGCTTTAGACAGCGTCCGACTTGCGTATGCGATAACTCGCTCGGCTCCGTCCTGCACTTGGACTAGTACCGCACCCAGTCCGGTGTTACTGGCGTCGGTGTGGATCTCGGTTTCAGCAAACTGGTCGAAATGGCCAAGAATCGGGGGCGTCTGGAGTCTTCGTTTGAGCTCGTCGAATGACCTCTGGTGCTCTTCTGTCCACTCGAACTTTACGGCGTCCTTCGTGAGGTGTGTCAGCGGTGCGGATAGCTTGGCGAAGTCTCGAACAAAGCGCCTGTAGTAGGCACAGAGTCCGAGAAATCTTCTCACGGCCTTCTTGTCAGACGGCGGCGTAAATGCAGCTACGGCGCGGGTCTTCTCGGGGTCAGGTAGAACACCCTTGTTGTTCACGACGTGGCCAAGGAACTTTAGTTCCCCATAGGCGAACCGACACTTTGTTGGCTTGAGTGACAGGCCGGCGGTCTTGATGGCTTGAAGCACGGCTCGAAGTCGTCTGAGGTGTTCGTCGAAATCTCGTGAGAATACCACGACATCGTCCAGGTAGACGAGGCAGCTCTGCCATTTCAGACCTGCCAGCACGGTGTCCATGACGCGCTGGAAGGTGGCTGGTGCTGTACAAAGTCCGAACGGCATCACTTTGAATTCGTATAGTCCGTCGGGAGTGACGAAGGCAGTTTTCTCCCGGTCACGTTCGTCGACTTCAATCTGCCAATAACCACTCTTCAGGTCCATCGACGAAAAATATCGGGAGTGGCGCAGTTGGTCTAACGTATCATCGATGCGCGGGAGCGGATAGACGTCCTTCTTTGTCACGGCGTTCAGTCGACGATAGTCCACGCAGAACCGCAGGGTTCCGTCCTTCTTCTTTACAAGGACGACTGGGGTCGCCCATGGGCTCCTTGAGGGTTGAATGATGTCGTCGTCGAGCATCTCCTGGACTTGATCTTGAATCACTTTCCTCTCCTTTAAGGAGACCCGATACGGCGACTGGTGGACAGGAAGTGCGTCGTCGTCGGTAACAATGCGATGTTTCGCCATTGGTGTCTGGCGAATCTTTGATGTCGTGGCAAAACAGTCACTGTATTCGGCAAGGAGATCAATCAGTTGCCGGCGCTTCGTAGCTGGGAGCTCGGGGTCGGTGTCGAGCGGCGGCGGCGTCGTGCTGTTCTGCTGTGGCGACGAGGTTTCCTCGGAGATTGCGGTGACCACGGCTGGCGCCTGAAGCTCCTCGACGTGGCCCACGGTGGTACCCTTCGTTAGGTGCTGCGGCTCCTCTCGAAAGTTCGTCACAAGAACAGTTGTACGTCTTTCTAGGAGATCCGTTACGCCTCTTGCGACGCCAATTCCTTTTTCGAGGAGCAGTTGGACGCTGCCTTCCAGAAGAGCTTCACCGTGCATGGCGGCGTCGGCCATAACGGTGACGAAAACACTCGACCGCGGCGGTTGGTTCACATGGTCGGCGATAACTCGGATCGCGGTTGATGTTGTGTTGGTCTCTACCGGCGGTAAAACAGGTTTCCGCAGCGTCAACTGGTTTGCCCCGAGGTCGATGACGGCGCCATACTCGCAGAGAAAGTCCATTCCGAGGATAACGTCCCTCGAACAGTCTTGCAGAACGACGAACTTCACAGGGCACGTTTCACCGTGGATCTCGACGCGAGCAGTGCATCTCCCGACTGGCGTGATGAGATGTCCTCCGGCGGTTCGTATTTGGGGTCCATCCCACGGCGTCATGACTTTTCGCAGGCGGCGAGAGAGCCTCCCACTCAAGACTGAGTAGTCTGCTCCGGTGTCCACGAGTGCCGATGAGTCGAGGCCGTCAATAACAACGTTTAAGTTGTTGGACACCGAAGCAGGAGCGTCGTTGTGATGCGTATCGTCGGGAGAGTGGGAGCGCTCCGTCGTTCGTGGAGGCTCTTTACGTCGGTCGTCTTCGGCAACTCCACCTCCAGGGGTTGCCGCGCCTAGTTTCCCCGGCGAGGAGCGAGGGGCGACAGGCTTTCACGTCGGGGTCGGTGCATCGGCGAAGCTGGACGTCGCGGTGACGGCGACCGGAACTCTCGGCGGGACGCAGGCTCGGGGGACTGGGGTCGTCGCAGGTACTCGTCGATCTCCCGAGGGCGTTCACCATACCGGGGGCGCGGGTCGCTTGGGTGGAATCCGCGCAGCCCGAGTCGACGGTATGGGCATCGGCGGTAGGTGTGGTCTGCCTCCCCGCAGTGGAAGCACAGATGGCGTCGGTCGGGCGTTCGCCACACATCGGTCTTCCCGGGTGCACGGGGCTCCTGGCTGGCGTACTGGGGCTGGTCGTCGTGGCGTCGGTCGTGCTGCGGCGCAGGAGACTGGCGTCGGGGCGGCGCGACATAGGCGCGAGGAGGAGGCGGTGGCCGTCGGGCCACTGCGGCGTAAGTTAGCGCGGGTTCTTCGGAGACTGCTGCGCTGATGGGAGCCTCTGGTTGAATGGCTCTCTGCACCTCTTCCCGCACGACCTCAGCGATGGAGAGCGAAGCTGGTCGGTCCGCGGCGGGTAGTAGCTTTCGCAGCTCCTCCCGGACGACGTCGCGAATGATCTCGCGAATGCTTGGGATGCTGGACCCAAGGTCGCAAGCGGACGGCGGAACCGCGCTGACGCCGGGTAGCCTCTGGTAGTGGCTGGCTCGGGCTTGCAGGGCACGCTCGATGTTCGTTGCCTCGGCGACAAAGTCTTCGACAGTTGTCGGAGGGCTGCGGACAAGGCCACCAAAGATGTTTTCTCTCACGCCCCGCATGAGGATTCGTAGCTTCTTCTCCTCTGTAGCCCGAGGGTCGGCGCGGGCGCTCAGGCGCAGGACGTCCTCTACGAAGCCGGTGACACTCTCGTTGGGGCCCTGGGTTCTGGTTCGCAGTAGGTCCTCGGCTCTCTCTCGGCGGTGGTGGTTGATGAAGGTAGCCTTGAGATCGTTCTTGAAAATGTCCCACGACGTCAGGGAGGACTCATGATTCTCGTACCAGTGCTTGGCAGTCCCCTCAAGCGAAAAATAGACATTGTGTAGGCGCTGCTCGTCTGTCCAGCAATTGTGGCGGGCAACGCGTTCATACTGGTCAATCCAGTCTTCGACGTCTTCGTACTGCTCGCCGTGGAATGGAGCCGGTGTCCGAGGAGCGACGGGTAGGTAGACGACGGCAGGAGCGGCGGGGGTCTGCGACTGGTTGGCCATCGTCGGCTGCCTGGTCCTGGGTGGTAAATGTCCGTATTCCGGGTGTAGCCCTTGGGTTCGGCGACTTGATCGAGTCTCGATCTGGTCTTCGTTGGGTCCTCGGGAGCTTGGGTTCGGACTTGCAGTGCGGGAACTTGGGGGGCTGCGCTGCACGAACATGCGGTACCCAGCACCTCCACCAAAATGTCACGGGTGGTGACCAATAAACTAGAAATGAACAGGAATAAATAAACGTTTAATGTGGCGAACTTGTGCCAAAAATAAAGAAGGAAACAGAAGAAAGCAGAGCGTCGCGGGCGCCGAAGTCGGCGTGTCAGCAGAATCGAGCGCTAGGGCGAGACTGACTCGACAAGGTCGCGGGCGGCCTCTTATCTAGAGTGCGCCGCTATCTCGAAGATTCGGCGAAAGCGGTTCGAGCGTCGCGTGATCGGGGCGAGAATGAACACGTACTTTCTAGAAAACAAAAGCAGGGATAAATGATAGAAGTTACGTGCGGTACATGAATAAATGGGAACTTTCTGGAGGACCGTGACCGAGCGTTTCTTTCTCAGCCTTGCGCGCGGCAATATATCTGTCTGAGGGTCTTCAAGTAATTTTTGAAGGTCATAGTTGTGTTTCTTAGCTGCTGTTTTTCTTCTCCTCATTTGCTCTTTGCTTAGGTTTTGGGGTAAAGGCTTCGTGTCCACGACTGTCCCATCGTACACGGTGGCGGGGGGATCGAGATCGCTGTGTCCGGGCACTCAATGTCTAATTTCATCAGGATGTTCCTGCCAGCTGTAGTCTTCTGCAGCCTAAGTACTTGGCTTATTTTATCTTCTTGAGCAATATCTCTGAGACAGTTCATTCCGGCGATTGTTTCCAGTTCTTCTATCTTGGTGCATTTCGGTAACCCGGTGACGACTCTCATCGCCATACGGTTAAGTACCTCTAGACCCTTCCGTTGCTCATTGTTGAGGCGAAGGTAATTAATTCCGTAGGTGGTTTTTGATATTAACAGGGCTCTGACTAGTTTTTTTAGTGTGTGTTCTTGCGCTCCCCATGACTTGCTCGTAACAAATTTGATTTTCCCCAGTGTAGCTTTCCAGTGGTTCTTAATTCCACGATACCATTTGCTTGCTCTGCCATCCTCTTGAAAGGTTACTCCCAGGATTTTGACAGAGTCGGTTCCTTGTATGGGGGTGCCGTTGACATTTAGATGAATTCTGTCGGAGGTTCCGTTTTCTTTCCTGCCTCTCTTATTTGCTACGGTAACACAGTTTGTCTTGTCTGGGGAGAGCCTCATTCCCACCCTTTGTAGGAAAGAGTGGATGGTGTCCAGGCACTCTTGCAGTGTCTCTTTTTGTTCTTCTACGCCTCGTTCATTCGACCAGATAGTAATGCCGTCTGCATAGATCGAATGACCCAGACCTTCAACCTTCTCTAGTGCAAAGGCTAAGTGTGCCATTACCATGTTAAAAAGCATTGGTGATAAGACCGCTCCTTCTGGTACTCCGATTGCGTTCTCCTTCTTTGGTCCATGTTCTTCCCCGACTACGACTTCGTACGTCCGGCCTTCTAAGAACGACTTTATAAGTCTTAGGTTGATGGCGCCTTGGACCACTGCATCGTGAGGTACGGTATCGAATGCCTTTTTGATATCGACTGCGACTATTGTCCTTGGGTACATGTTCGGGGGTCTTGCCAGTATGTCCTTGTGCATTAGGGCGATACTGTCGACGGTTGCAAGGCCAGGCCGGAACCCCGTTTGTACCGAGGAAAAGGCCGGTTCTTCGCCGTCTGCTTTTTTCTTGTATTCTAGCTGCCAGGTTATCCTAGCCAGGATCATTCGTTTGGTTATCTTACACAAATTAGAAGTGAGAAATATCGGTCGCAGGTTCTGAATCGAATCGGTTGGCTTGCCTGCTTTGGGGATAGGTATCACGGTGGAGTGTTTCCACCCCGCCGGTATCCTCCCGGTCTCCCATACTTCGTTGATGTACCGAAGTAGTTGCTCTTTTCCCACTTCAGGTAAGTTGCGTAAGGCGGCAACCGTGATATGGTCAGGGCCAGGTGTAGAGTTCTTGGCTGCGTGCAATGCTTCTAGTAGTTCTCCCATGTTGAATGGAGCATCCATGTCCATCTTATCATGGTACTCCGGTCTGTCTGCGGGGACGTCTTTGGGATTTTGCGGTTGTAGGAAGAAATAATCGCTCGCCATTTCAGCTAGCTTGCGCTCGGATATGCCCAATTTGAGTGCGAGGTTTTGGGCGGTGCATTTGGCCTTTTTCTTGCCCGTAAAGGCGCGAAAAGTCCGCCACACCTTCGTTGCTCCCCCTTGGTATTAAAGCCGTCACAGTGTTTGCGCCACCGAGATCTCTTGAGCTGGATGGTGTATCTCTTGGCTTTCGCCGTCGCTGCGTTGAATTTAATCCGGAATCTCCAGTGTTTTTTGTTCTTTCTGTAGCGTTGTTGCGCTTGAAGACGACTGGCCCAGAGGTTAAGCAGGTGAAGGTCTGGGTCGGGGTCGTCTGATTTAACTTGATAAATTTCGGTGGCACTTCGGAGGGCTTCCGTGATTCGGAGGCCTAGCTCGCCGACGAACGCGAGATCAGAAAATGCTTTGCGGAACTTGTCCCATTTGATGAATTTTGACTGTCTCCTGGCGTCTGAGTGTCGTTCCGCCGTCAGTTCAATCTGGATGGGGAGATGGTCGCTGCCCATACTGTCGGGTAGGACGGTCCACCGCGCCCTGACGTTACGTGAAGCCCAAGTGAGGTCTGGTGAGGTGTCACTCTGTCTTTATGTTTGTCCGATGCGGGTGGGTATATGCGGGTTGTTGAGAAGTCTCAGAGTAGCAGTTTTTGCCTGCTCTGCTATTTTTTTTCCTCTTATGTTGTTATATCGATAACCCCACATAGTGTTCTTGGCATTGAAATCACCTGCCACGATGATTTCCTCATCACATTTTCGTTCTTTGATAAAAGTTTGTAGCCAATTCATACTTTCGTCTTCCTTCTTCTGTGGTCTGATGTAGACCGAGGCTAGTATGAGTTTTCCCTTGGCGGTGTGTAGCCGCGCTGCTACAATTTCTTGGTGTTCGTCACGAATATGCGTCGTGTCGATGTGCGAGTGTGGGATACTGTCCCTAACTAGAAGAGCAGTTGTCCCGTTAGGATTGTGTAGTCCGTTCTGTTGATTTAGGATTGTCGGTATCTGGTATGCTTTGTACCCAGTAATGTTGATGTTCTGAGTATTTACTTCTTGTAGTAATAGGGCAAGAGGAGCGTTCTTACCCGCTCCTTCGATTCTTAGTTTGAGTTCAGCTGTTTTGGAACGGATGCCGTTGCAGTTCCACTGAAGGATCCACGGAGGCCTTCGTTTTTTGTTGTAGCTGTTGCCTTTCGCATAGTTATGCTCTGGCATTGAAAGCCTTGATGAGTCCCGTCATACCTTTGAATAGGTCGGTAATCTTTGCGTTCATGTCTGTCATCTTGTTTTCAAGAGATCGTAGTTTTTCATCTATTCGTTCTCTTTCTGCCTTGATGATGTGGGAAAAAGGGTCGTTCCCTTTTATTGACGGTAAACTTTTGCCTCCTGCCGAAGAACCGGCCACTAACATTGTCCACAGCTTGCCCGACGCTCCGGGCGTTATCGTGTCGGCATCACTAGTGTTTGGTAGCAGAGGCCAGGAATATTTATCTTTGCTAAACTGTTCGATTCCGTGTTTTGTTTGCGCCTTTTTCGTTCGCTGGAGCTTTTTACCGGGCGGTGGGATTGATCGTTTCGGGCATTTCTTGTCCATCCCAGTGTGAGGACCTTTGCAGTTGTAGCATCCCGGCGGCATTCTGCAGTTATCGCCTTCTTTGTGTGCTCTTCCACATTCTCCGCAGCGGCGGATTTTGCTGGGGCAAATGTCAGCTTTGTGCCCAATCGCGTGGCAATTTAGGCACACCATCGGTCTTGGTCTGTACTCGTAGACCTTGCAGGTTACTCCGCAGCATCTGATGTACTGCGGTCTTGTGTTACCTTCGAACGTGAGGATAGCTGTGGACCTCGTGGGTCCCACGATATGTACTCCCAGAATGTTATGAGTCCTGCATTCGAGCTCCGGAAGAATAGTCTCGTTGGTGTCATATTTTGCGTATCTGAAGTATGCGACCCCTTTACATTAGTTGGGGGCTTGTGCTTGCAGTGCCTGCACCTTCAGGGCTCCGTCTGGAGTGCCGATTTCGGTGATCTGTGTAAGTCGTTCTACCGCCTCTTTGTCTTTAGTGACGAGCGCAATAATGTTGGCTTTTTCATTGTATTTCATAGCTATGTTCTTCCATGATGTCACGCCCGTCGAGTGGGCTGTGGCTTTAATATGCTTCGGTAAGAACTCTTTTACGTCACGTTTGCAGGTGGGTCTTATAAGGACTGCCTGTGACAGCGTCTTTTGAGTCACGTTTGCAGGTGGGTCTGTTGAGCCCGCCGTAATGTCGGTTCTTTCTGTTTCCTGTTCTTCCTGAAGCAGGTCTTGAGAAAGCACACTGGTGGCTTTTCGCTTCTTTCTTTTCGACGCCAGCTGTGAGCTGCCTTCGTCTCCTTGGGTATTCAAGGACGATTCAGAACTCTGTGTTGCCATCGCCACGTCATCAGTTTCGTTTAGTGTAGGCACACTAGCCATTTGCGTCGCTGTGTTAGGATCAATTATAGGCAGTTCTGCTGGTTGGTCTCCAGAAGATTTCTTTTGTAGAAAGTGCTCTATTTCAGTCTCGTGTTCGGCGAATTTGCGCAGCGTTTCCAGGTCGATGGCTTGAAGTAGTTGCACAGCCATTGTGATGGTCGGGAGGTTGCTCATGCATTCCTTAATGCTCGCGGCGTGGTTGAGACTTTCAATAAGGTATTGTGCGTTTTCGTGACTGACCTTAAGGAAGTCCACCTTGTCTCCGGGTATATGCCGATAGCAGTCGGTGCCTGTTGCGATCCTAGCGAGTTCGTCGTCGTCGCCATTCTCTTTGTCCATCTCCATTGAGTGGATGTGGTCCGGGAGTCTTGGGTCTCTCTTGGTGTTCCTTTCTCTATTTGAGTTCACGGGGTGGGCGGTGGTGTAGGTGGTGATGGTAGTATCATTTGATTCCTGAAGTTTGTGGTCCGTTTCTGGTGGGCATGCCGTGACGGCCTTGCCGGCCGCCACAAAATTCTTCGTCAGGCTTAGCAGGTGGGAGCAGGAGCTTTGCGTGCACACGTCTGCTTACTCCGAGAGCTTCCTCTTCTTTTTCTCCAGATCTTACCGGAAGTCAAGACGCTGCGCCGTTCAATTCAGCAGCCAAGTCAACAAAAAAGAGCAATCCAAGACTGAGGGGCGGGGCGTAGTTCTCTTCCGCGGGGGTCGAAAGAGCGGGAGTTTCAAATGTGGAGATATTCTGGCTCAGACTAAATTACGTCCTGTGACGTCAATATTGCTAAAAAAATTATTTTTTTTCGCGAAACATTTGTTTTGTGACATGCTTGTCCCAATTAGGCTGTTTAAAAAAAACACTTTTTTCTTTGGAATTATCCTTTAAGCAAGAGCACACGAAGGGACCTAGACTACTTTCCTGCATACTTAAGTGACCACTATAGTGTGTGTCCTATGTGATCAAGTAAATTTGAGCTGACATATGCATAAAAGTGTGTGTTACTACAAGCACTGACATATGAGAACGACGGGAGGTCTTTGAGTTATCACGCCTTCAACGCGAGCTCTCTACCTGCTTTTATCTTCCCTAAGACTTCACCCTCTCAAGAGCTTCGAGCCTACACGCGCAATCAGAGCAGCGCAGAAGGCACGAGCTCGTACGGGAGGTTTCGGAAAGAGACGCCTGTTCTGTCCTTGTCACTGACAACACGCTCAATAACAGCTATCGCTTCTTCGCACACCGTGGCAAACATTTGCGAATTTTTATAAGGCCGATGAAACCGTTTTCTTGTTTAGTTTTTAGAGATGCAATTGAGAGAATGCGCATTTTTTTCAATTAAACAAGCATGCTGCTCTCAGATTTATAATCTGTCTTCCCAAGGCTCACACTAAAGCCAGAGCGCCGCTTCCAGACGGTTGATCAAACAGCCCGATTGGAAGGGGCGAATAAATCACGAAAAGACGGACAATCTACGACTTCCATTCGCAGCGCGGCCTTGCGAGCGACGACTCTAGGCATTTATGTGACTTGAAATATGATTTTGGCATACCATCTACTTTGAACTACTACAAGGTGCCGTCCAGGGCCACTGGAAAAGCTACGCTTTAACCCAGGGTCACACTGCTTATACGTCATTCAGAAGGCAGTCTAGAAACAGAAGACACCACAATATACGTGGTTCGAATGCCACGGGCCAAGTTTTCTCCTTGAACTCATTTCCATGCGGCATTCGAAGCACGGATCTTGCGGTGACTCCCGTTCAAATTTGTATGAAAACTCTCTTTTAAACTATGTATAAGCAGTGCAACCCAACGTTACTATTGGCGATGAGCGCGACCGAAAGCGTCGCTGTGGTCGGCCTTCCACGATTGGCCGAAAGCTGACTTATGACGTCGGAAAGGGTATATCATCGACGGAAATAAGAGGAATGAAAGAACTTTAATTTTGACGGTGTTGGCAGTGTTGCTTTGAGAGTGCAATAATTTCAAGCTTCCACCATGCTATTTAAAAACACCATCGAACTTGTTGTTCGCAAGGTAATGACGTCACAAGGGGGAACCGTAGGAGGGCGCCACCATAACTTCTCGCCGCTAATATTACCTCAGTTGTGGAACTCCCGCGGTAGGGCTATACCCCCCTCACTTACTTCAGTTCGCCTCCCGTCCTTTGAAGGGCCATCTAGATTTTTGTTTCCTAACTGTGTGTTCCATAGAGTACGGGGGAAGGCCATCTCGACGCTGTGCCCGATACGTACGTATTCCATCAAATACACTGCAGTTACGATAGCAGCCGTCCGGCTCTACAAACGACAGGAGGCGAGCCGTGGTGAGTGAGGGTGAGTACTGCTCGTGCAACAGCGTCTATGAGCAGTTCCGTAACTAAGATAATCTAAAAAACGTGTATGTAACCCCAGATTTAGTGTAACGACACTTCAGCCGGCTTGGGGCATAAAACCATTGTTGTCAATTACCTTAAGCTTTGCCTGAACTCGAAGCAAACAATTTTCAATGCCCCAGAATTCTTAAAGCGGTACCGGGTAGCACGTTAGAGAAACGACTAACTCGGCCAAAGTCTGGCAATCAGAGAAACTTTACTTGGATCTTTTGTACGGGTTTTTCGAAGCCGTTAGGTATTGCCAAAGTAAATATTTTTGGGCCTTTCTATAGCCAATGAAAATTGCGCCTCTCTTTGTCGCACGTGTTTCTTGTTTTGTCCATCTTTCAGTTGGCCCTTTTAACCTTTCAATAGATATTCTCTAGCTCGCCACCTAATTGCCAAAGTGCCAGAATTAGACCAAAGATGCCACAGTATAAAGTAAGGAACCAGCAGCGAAGCCTAAATTGTGCACGTGTTTGGTAATTTAGGCCCAAACTTCCCACATGAAAACCGAACAATGAGATGTGAAATTTAACGCCGGTGGCACTGTGGAGATTTAGGCCCAAAGATGCCGGATTACATTCAAACTACCAGCAGGGAAGTCTAACGTTGGCAATTGCTTGGTAAATTAGGGCCAATATATACCCAGACTCTGGCCAAAGAAGGTCCAGTTTGACTTGTCCTTACCTTCTTCTTTCTTTTTAAGGCCCTTAATTACCAGAAACAATCCAACATTTTTGCCAAAAGAATTGTGCTACCTGGTGTCTGTGAAGAAGCGAAACCATGCCGTCTGATCAAACGTAATGGTTTTGCTTTTGTTCTGTAGCTTTCTAGCATCTTTAGCAATGCCCATGAAGACGAATTTTCGAATTGTGACAATCACCACTAGCGGCCACTCTACACTAAGCACCAATATTGCGGCGCTCACATTAGAACATTTATAAATAAGGTGCCGATACTTTAAGCGTAAAAAACCAAGTTGCTTGTACACTTAGACAGCCTTGACGCTAGCATGCCTCTAAAGGTGACTTCTCCTACTTTAAGCGTAGTTTTTCTAGATTCTAGTGCCACCAATTTTGCTTAGGTCGTTTTATGTCAAGTTCTCGACAGAAACTGAGGGAATCAACATTGCCTTCTAACATATCCAAAGGATTCTTAAATGCTCTCAGTGCCAGCCACTTACCATGTGTGTCTTCGGTGTGGCTTTCGAAGGCCTGTGAAATTTCGACGGGTGTGGCAAAGGTCCTGGTACCTGTACCTTTTTTATTTGCATGGTTGTTGATCCGCTTTCTAGTAAGTTCATAGAACAGTTGGAATAAACATTCAGTGCCATCGATCAGAAAAGATGTCGACGAAAAATTTACCTTTATCAGAAGACTCCATATTCTTCACTGTAACGCAGTTTTAGATGCGGATTGTTCAGTTTACGTTGCAGTTAAGTCTCCAAAGCCCAGTTAATAATTCCTCTTCTTTTATTCTCTCTCCCCAAAAAAAAGCAAGAAAGAGAGCAAACTGACTTGCGAGGATTCCTGTATATACTGGGTGTCTCACTAATGATTTTAAACGTTGCTAATAGAGCGGTTGGAACAAAACAAAAACTTTTCGGGAACAAACTGCTAGCCACGGTGAACCCCAGATATTGCAAAGAAACATACTAATTAGTTCAATATTTAATTAAAATTAAACTTATGACTCCAATTTAAAATTACCGAGAGTAATAAAAAACCTGAAAAGAGGGCTGCAAAAAAAATGTTTACTTTTATTCTTAGAATTACGCAGCGACAAAGAAGCTCCTTGGTCAGTGGCGTTGTGTGCGAGCATGCTCGGGTCTCACTAGTTCTAGTAAGCTTGTGTAAAGTCAGAACCATTCCTACCTAATATCGTTCCACAGCCCCATCAATGCTCTGATTCTAGACGATTATAGAGATAGTAAATCTTATTAGACAACGAAAATTTACATGATCGCGGAGCTATTAGCAAGTGCATGGCTTGAAAAAGCTTAACCGAAACGAAGACAAGCTAATGGTACTATAGTTAACTAAAATGTTGGGACTCCATTACACGCTGTGAAGGTGGTTAGACAGCGCAGCTGTGGTATCACCCGCAACGATTGTCCACTGGACTATAGACGTTTTTTTATGGAATGCGCCACTAGGTCGTGCTCCAGTATTTGAGGTCACAGAGAACTTCCGGTTCATAAAAAGAATGTATAAAGGTCACCTTAACACCGCTGCTTCAAATTTAGATAAAACGTTTAACCACTAATTCTACAGGAACGTCAAAAGAACGAAGGAGTGCGAGATCTGTTAAATGGTTTGAATACTCTTGCAAACGAACTTGCCTCCTCCAAGATGTGATGTTGTACAGCCGAAGGCCTTCGTTGAATCTCCAACTTTGTTGTCCATGTAGCATTTATGCTTTCGAGCACTGCTGACATAACCAAGTTTAACAGGCTTGCGAAGACGGTGCGACCGGATTTCGCTCGTGGCGCAAGCGGCAGCTCATGCTCGTAACAGCAAAAGAGTCTCTACCAAATGATTGACGAAAGAAAAGTAAATGCATTGTACCGAAACGGTTTTACATATGCAAGACTCCGTACGCTGCCGTTGCTGCGGCAGCTTATGCCACCGCAATCTTTACCGAGAAACGCATGCGGGGAGCGTGCTTCACATTTCTAGCGCGGCTGGTGACGTCACTGCCCACTTCGTGCTCTGCGGTTGCCACGGAAGCCGATGCAACCGCAATTTTTGCCGAGAAATGCATGCGGGAAGCGCTGCGCGCTTGGCATTCTTCGCGCGCGCTTTATCGTCTATCATGAGGTTTGGAGACTTGCTTTTGGGTTTTCTTATTGAAAAAAGTGTCAAAACCAGATGATAAATTGTAAGGCGCGCGAACTCTGATAAGGCGCTCGTGATGGTTTTCTGCCGACTACTGTTTTGTCGACGGACACAAAAAAACTCGACAAACTAGTAGTATACATTTTCGCTCCCGTAATAAATATGCAAGAAAAAAATAGACCAGCCGCGATCACACTGCTAACGCATCATACAAAAAGAGTCTGCATACGATGTTGTAAATATTGCTTGTTGAGGGTCCTGTCAATGCGGAGCGTAAGTTCGTCTGCCACTTTTGCAGGTGAGTTGTGTTGACGAGCTCTGATTGGTTCTGATTGAAGGGTGTTGGGAAGACCTCGAAGCAAGCTGCCTTGAGATCTACCCCCTATCCTCCAATTAAAGCCAATCAGAGCTCGGCGTCGTTCTGACGTCACTGCAACTTCTGCAAAAAAAGCAGACTAACTTGGTCTCCGCATTGGTCACGAAAAACTCTCTGCTGACCGTTTTTGGTATGACCATGCTTTAGGAAGCATAGATAAAGCACAAGAGCGATTTCGATTTCTTTTTTCGGGTGCCCTTTGTCTGTAGTTTTATGTGAAACTGCTTGACAGGGATGGCTAACGGAAAGCGGCAAAGACCCTTGTTGTGATTGCCATCAAGCAACGTGAAATGCTCGAATGTAGAAGGAGCATGCCTCGTACGTTACTTGGAAGCAAATGGCGCCGCAGCTCTGAAATGAGCGGCTTTCGAAAGTGAATGGCGGCGGAGCACCAACTCATGGCACGTGTTTCTCGTGTTCGTAGAACAATCGTTGGCGGTACTTGTAAGAAACGCGAAGCGTGAGTTTTTTAGGGGCTTTAAAAAACTGCAAAGCCTTGATATGTTTGTGTTGCTCTCACTATAGGTAGCCTCAACGTCCTCGCACATGAAGACACTCTACCTTTTACAATCGCCAAATCTGCGAATGTGCAAAGCAAACGGCGGCACAATACTGAAATTCAAGGAGGTTATACATTATAAATGGTAGGAGGGGGAGTCCGTATTCAAGATATAGGGAGTAAAGGCTAACAACGCAAGTAGGTTTGGCCACGAAATGAACCCTCAGTCTCTCGGCCGGTGAGACTACTCTTTTTCTGTGCATATTTTCTTCTATTAAGTTTCCCATCTTCTACCAGAGTCTTGGGTAACTTTCATCATGATCAGGAAGCTCAGTTAATGAACGCCGCCGTGTAAATATGGGGCATACAACCGCGTTGCCATGGCATTGATGTGGCCACGCAGTTGACACCTGACAACGAAATGTCCTCTGTTTCTCGGTTAGTGAGAAGACCCTTTCCATTTTTGTTTTTCAATTCTTCTAGTCAGTTTTTCATCTTTTACCACAGTCTCGAATAATTTTCAACATGATAAACAAACTTAGTTAATGAACGCATCCATGTAAATGTGAGGAAAACAACGGCGTTATCATGAGATTGCAGTGGCAACGCGGTTGTTTTTCTAATATTTACATGACAACGTCCACTGGATCGGTGGCGAACAGGCGAGATTTCGAGCCTTGGAGCGTCGTCTAGAGCGAGTCATCATAGCGCAGCTTTCGAAAGCGAGCATATCAGGCTTAGTGGGCATGAACGCTCAAAACAAAACCAGGTTGAGAACACCGAAAGAACCCTGCTTCCAGCAGACGGTCGTTTCCACTCTGCCGGGTTGAGAATGTGCGCGCGCTTCAAAACTTCTTTTGGTGCGACTATCATATTGAAAGCCAGCCGCGACAGCCGGCAGACGAAGCAGATCCATGGAACAGACGTAGCTGATACACTAAACATTGCAACAGTCATGTAAAAAGGGTGCAAGAAGGGTGAAAGAAAACAAACCCTCTTGCACCATTTTTACATGATTTCTGGATATCGGTGGGTGTAAGAGGAATCTGCTAATGATTTACACCAATTTCTACGTTCCACCTGTAGGCATTGTGTCTGTAACCGGCTAAAAGGTTGTATGGGTAAATTGTACTCCCTTCATTCACATAGTTTAGATGGGCACAGTGGTGGTGCAGTCGAACACACGCCTCATTTCATAGCCGTTGATATTTATCACTTCGATGAAACTTGTTGTTGTGCGGCTATACAAAGATCGTGTGTGATAAATCGCCACACGAAGTTGCGTATGATTAGGGGTGATAGGGAATAGTTTAAAAGCGATAGCTTTATGGGCGACCCTCTGCAGAGATTTCGTCCTCGTCCCTTGTCGTGGTGTGCGCGGGAAAAATGAAAAAAAAACAAAAAAAACATCTTCCTCTTTTTGCGAGAAGAGGGAAGTCGGTACTTCCCTCCGCCGCGCCACGCACAGAGAGCGTAGAGTACAGCCCTAGCGTCCGTCGAAGAATCGCGCAACAAAAATAGATTCTACATGTCGTCTGCTTGAAAGGCTTGTTTTCAAACATTACACGCGTTATGCGAGATGTCACTTTGGCGGTCTCCAGGTGATAGCCGTAATATTGGATGGTTTTAGAAACTTCCACCGCGCTTACCCACTTACTTCACGGGTCACTGGTGGCAGTCGTCAGTGGCACCCACGACGCCAATCACGACGAGTATGACAATGAACCACGTCGCTTCTCCATCTTCAGGTACGTGACGGCACCACTTCATGGAGTGGTGCCGTGAGGGTCACGCATTAAGGCACGGTCGCCCAATAATTGCTCGACCGTGCTACAGCATTGCTTTGGGTTTTTCGCATGTTAGATATAGTTTTAGGGAGCCGTTTTTGCTCATCTGATGCTGTACGATGAGCACTCAGGCACGAACTGCGCATGTGCGAGCCTTATGCGGTAGCTTATGCGCAGTTTGTACCGGAGGGTTCATCGGACTCTATCGGATGTGCATAAAAGGTTCCCTAAAACTTTCTATTGTGGGGGAAACATACTTGTTTTTCTTTTTTGAAACTCCGATCGAACTTTCTGTCCGAAAGGAGCTGAACATTTCGCGTCGCGCGAGGATCAGATTTATCAGCTCAATTTTGATTTATTGAGAGGCTTCTCCGCTTGCAAAGATGAACGAAGACGCGGAAACATACAGCCCAGGCAGCATTTAATAGTGCGCCGATTTTGGCCTTAAAGCGATGATGAACCTAAATTTAGAGCGAACAAAACAAGGCTGGAGCGATAGGGGGAACGCTGCAAAACCCGAAAACATTATTCATTCAGCGATATCCCTAACAGTTGACCGTATCTTTGGAAAAGAAGTGCGCGATTGAACACGGCCGACGAGGCCGACGAGACGAGTCACGTCACGATTCTCATTTCCACTCCTTTTCCCTTTGTCCCCTCGAGCAGTTTAACCAAAGCGAGAAGGAGAGAAGCGAGGCCGCTTCCCCTCATTGTCAAACGTTGTAAGAAAACTGTGACGTCAAATTTCTCGTTTAATCGCGTCGTCCTTTTAAAAAAATACGGCCATCCGCTTGATATATCGATGTACGAGCGATGTTTGGGAGTTCGCAGCGTCCCATTCAAAGCGTCTCCGGGCTTATTTTGCGAAATCAAAATTTCAGTTCAGCATCCCTTTAAATCAAAGGGATTGTGCCGATACTATTTTGATTCAGCCGGTATCTGTGAAGTAACGGATGGGTCGATGCCAGGCTGACATACTGTACCAGCCGCCGTTCTTCGCTGGGTGTCGAGAAGGACCTTTGTGATTCGGCTGTGCGGAGAGATGGTTTTTGTATTTGAATATGCCATCGAGGTTTATATTTTTTACCGTCTCAAAACCCGACGTTGAAATAAGAAAAAAAAATTAAGCAAAACGGAATCGGCTTACTTTTAGCCCGATAAAGACACACGAAACGCAGGGGGAAATTGCGAAAATAATCCCTGGAGAAGGGGAACAAGAGGGACAAAGGACAAACACAAATCTCCAAATGCAGCTAGGTGACTGGTGCGCGACCGAAAAAAAATCCGCCTGTTCCGGTATCGAACACGGGGCCTCTCCACTAAAGGTGAAGCGCTCAACCAACTGAGCTAACCAGGGGTTAGACGTCGGTAGAGCAAACCGGTTTTATCTGCTGCCACAATTCTAACACCAACAAGGGTGAAGGTTGCAATTTAAGGTTCTGATTAAAATGCAGTTAAATGCAAACGTGCAAGCGAGCTGGACAAGAATGACGAAAATAATTTCTGCAGAAGGGGAACAAGAGGGACAAAGGACAAACACAAATCTCCAAACACAGATCGGTGACTGGTGCGCGACCCCTCTTGTCCAGGAGCAATCTAGCGGAAAGTTTTCCCCGCTTAATCTAGCGGAAAATTTTCCCCGCTAAATTTAGCGGAAAATTTTCCCCGCTAGATTTAGTGGAAATTTTCCCCGCTATGTTTAGCAGAAAACTTTCAACGCTAAATCTAGCCGAAAATTTTCCCCGCTAAATTTAGCGGAAACATTTCCCGGCTAATTTTATCGGGAAATTTTTTATACGTAAATTTAGCGGAAACTTTTAACTTAAACAGCGGTGAGCAGGAAAAGAGGAGCATAGAACTCTCTCCGTACCTTCCCCTCAACCTCCTCAAGAGCTGCGCTCTAATTCGGCGTTACAGGGAGTTGTAAACGGCTTTCATTTTTTGCATTCCGGTATAATCTTCCGGACGACCACTTGGCCTGTCGGCAAGAACTCCTCATATCCGGCGTCCATGTCTTTTGATGGCGTTAACAATCCTCCGGAGACCTTCATGCTGTCCTTGGTTTAACTCCTTCGAATGTTCATCGCGCAAACGAGGGTGAGACCGTCGTCGACGTCGCTCCTCGCCAGTCGGTGAGATAATCTCATTTTGAATGAATGATTGGGTCTTGAAAAAGTGTGACGGTAAGCATACATTCACTTACTATGGGGCAGTCGAGCAGCAGGCATGTCTTGAGACAATCGTCCCGTCGCAGGCGGCGTAATTAGATTTTGTTCCATAGGAGCAAGGTCCGAAAGTACAAGGATGGTACGTACGTCCTACCCCTCGCCTTGTCCGTGCACCTGGGATAGTTAGCAGCTCTCGCCGCCCGACATGCAGTTTCCGTGCTGCAAATCGGCTCACTTCACAGAAGAAACAGGCACCGTTCCTACAAAGGCCCTTGCCGTACCGTCATGCCAAGCGTTTTTTACCACTTTTCAATTACCGAATGGAGAAATCAACTAGAAAAATGTTGCCGCCCGGCGTCGCTAGCAGCACGCTTATCATGGCAACCTCCCAGGCCAAATATGAAGATCACTATCGGGGCTTCTGACGTCGTGTACCTAGATAATTTTGTGTCGTGTTGCTACTCTGGCAGCTGCCATATACAGTGGCTCTAGTCCCAACTGATGATCGTGACTTTGACGTCAAGGGAACCTTAAAAGGACGGCACCCAACGCGCCTGGAGACTACGAGCCCTAGCGCGAGCCTCTCGCTTGGATGTCTCTCATGGCTGTTCATGAGTGCATGGAACTCGAACCGTTTTAATTTCATGACCTCTACAACTATTATTTGGAAAATTGCGTGCTGTGTTGTTCCCTGTCGTCACTCAGTTGGAACGCCTCAAAGCTGGGGCGCCGAAACAAGGGAACTGGGAAGGGGGGGGGGGGGGGGGGGGGGCGATCCACCCTTCCCCCCCCCCCCCCCCCCAGCCCACTAGCGTCGGAAAAGGAGGCAAGTTGCTTAAAGGGGCAAAGGAGGGGGGGGGAGGGGGGGGAGGAGATCGCCGTAGCCCCAGACCATAGCCTCCCTATTCGCGACTCCAGCAAGACGGACGCCGCCAAGCGGGAAAACCGGGAACCAGCCGGTCCAGGTCGCTCCGCGCCCCTCCGCGTCTCTGGTGGCTTTCGCGGAGACGTGTTGTCGGCGCGGTGCCGAACGATGTAATTTGACGAAGGTCCAAATATTTCTTAAGTTTGCCTGAGTGATCATTAGTGTGGTGAAGCCTCAGTAGATTGTTTTCTTCTATTACGTGTTTGAAAGCCCGTTTACTCCACAGCACACGGTCGCGTGCTTTCGATTTCTGGGATGGGGAGGAATCACGGAAAAACTTTTTGATTTCTTGTCTGTCTCGAATCACATTCAAAGTGACGACTGCTTGGTAACTGATACTGGAGGGAACATCAATGTTGCAGTCAAGTGAATGGGAAGGTTCGATAGCTGCTTTTCTTGAGTTTGGTTGTGTTCGGTTAGCTTCAAGTTTGAGCCATCCACGCCGGTCGGTGCGTTGGCTATTCATCTTGGCTGCTTTTCGCCGAAAAAGCCTCTGGACCACACTGAAGGAGTTGTGCTGATTTCGCAATTACTTGATTCAGGAAAACTTGCTCACTGTAAATGATGAATGAGGGAAATCATCTGTTTTCAAAAGGTGGGAGAAGGTCTCGCAACGTTAGATGCTGTCACGGCATTTTGACCTATCGCGCCTCCAATATTTATATTACGAGGACGTCGAAGCCAGCAGCAATATACGTTTACATTGGTCAGGTTGACCTGCCACAAAAAAATACTAATTTTCTCCGTTCAGGATTCGAAGCAAAGTTCAATGCAGAGAGGTTCTGCGCGGATCTTCAATGAAGACTCTCTTCAGTTTGTCCCCGTGCTGCCGGCTATAGAACCATTTGGCTAAGTTTAAGTAGTATGTCTCCGTCTGTCAAATATACTTTTATTCAGCAGCTCACCTAATAGCTAGTCAACTAAGCTCATATTTCAACCCGAAGGATATACTAATATCGCTTTAGTGTGACCCCCCCCCCCCCCCTCCCCAATAGTACGTAATATAATACATAACCCGCTCGTCAAAATGACTTCTCGATTGCTACTAAAACCTGAATTGAAATACGAGTATCAGCTGCTTAGTGGGGCGCCGGCAGGTTAACATGGTCCTTGGCTCAAGAAGCGGTTGCTTAATTTTCGTAATTTTCATGCAGCCTGCGATGTTGGCCGAGCAGACGACTGGAGCTGTTTCGTAAACGCGGATAGGCACAGAAGCTCGATTTCGCGGACAGATAAGTCGCATGGTCGAGGCATGCGAGTTAGCTGAAAAGTTACTCTCTGTGGAACAATTCTATAGTCATCGCCGCTTTCCTTAGATGATCAAAACTGATTAGTATATTACCGTCTCTCCGGAGCCCATAGTTTCGGCTTTGAACGAAATCTCCGAAACGAAAGTTTGACATGAAAATAACAAAAAAACACCGGCAAAACAAAACTATGCTTTGCAAGTTTATCTGCACCGGCTACACTTAACCGTCTCAGTTCAAATACCTATAAAATTGGGCATTAAACAAAAGAAAATCTGTTAAATTGAACGCGCCACCTGTTCAGGCGGCCCGGCGGAGCCGCCGCGACCTGGACTCAGCCACCGTGTTTGTTTGGTGGTGGCGCCCCCTATAGGTCGCTGGAGTCGCGAATAAACCGTTTTACTAAAAGAGGGCGAGAGAGAAAAGGGGAAAGGGCTACCGGCGCTTTCCCTCTTTCTGATTGTGTAGAAAGAGTGAAAGTCCCGGATGAGAGGCTTGGCCGGTGTTGGGTGTCCGCAGTACCGGCAGTACCCCAACTTCGTTCGCACTTCCTTTCTGTTTTAAACTCGCAAATTTAATTATAGGTACGGGCTTCGATGGCAACAGTCCCCCGGTCATCGGGACACCGTTGCTCGGTCATAGGGTGCACGAATAAAAACAGAAAGCGTCGAATACTGCCCGAGGACTTATGTAGCTTGCGAGGAATCCAGCAAGGCGAGAGCGGCTGCAATGTCTTGCAATGCAATGCCGGGATCATGTAGAAAGCTCCATCGCTTTCCATATGACCCCGGTTTCAGGCGGCAGTGGATTGCGTCCGTAAACCGAAAAGGCGTTTCCTCAACGCCAACCTCTCGACTGTGCTCGGAACATTTTGTGAATGGAACGCGCACCGAACGCTGTACAGCTGATGAACATGGGGTACGCTCGCAAGGTGCGTGCGAGTTTTCTCGTGATAACTGCTGTTTGAGCTCGCGAAATTTTGTACCTGAATATATCTTAATATTGATAATTTCCTGTGGTGACTGACTCGATTTTATCATCTACAACACTTAGTTGAAGGCTCGTTTCCGCCGCCGGGTGAGGCTGAAAATTTTTGAAATGGTAGTTCTATCGGTTTTCCTCAATCGCGATCTCCTGCGTGATACCAGAGAGCCGGCAAAAGAGCTCCTTGGAGTGGCGCTGCTTTGTTGTTTCCTTTGATTGGGTGATTTGAAACGCCGGACAGTCGCTGCAGGGTACGTCTCGTGTGTTGCGATCTGCGTTTTCGAGCCCAGTGTGCAAGTTTCTTTGTTCGAGTCATGGCATCCGTCAGTGCGGCGACGGGGGGAACAGCGGCAGCGAACGTGCCAGCAATAGAAATTGGAGGTGAGTACTCAAACTATTGCATCAAATAGTAAAATTATTCGTGGCTGCTTTGAGACTTACCGCGGTTTCATATAAGTACATCTAGAACATCCTCGTCATCCACAAGGAAATATAAGAACACGGACACGAAGATAAAAGCAGCGCAGCGAAACGATCAGTAGAAGCTCCGGGTGTTTACAAAAGTTAATTGAGGTTCCCGTTTCGTGTATCGCTTGTTCATTACTAAAAATGGCTACGTTGAAATAGGCTCATTGCAAGGAAAAATTGATAAATGGTTCACCATTTCCAGTCATGCGGAAAGCGATGGAGCTTAAAAAACATTACAGCCGCACTCGCCTTGCCGGATTCCATGCAAGCTACTATAGGTCCTCGGACAGTATTCAACGCTTTCCGTCGTTATTCGTGCACCCTATCATCCAGCAATGGTGTCCCGATGACCGGGGAACTGTCGCCATTGAAGACCATGGCTCTAATTAAGTTTGAGAGTTTGAAACAAAGATGAAAGCACGAACGAAGTTGGGGCGCTGCAGACATCCAACACCGGCCAAGCCTCTCATCCGGGACTTTCACTCTTTCTATACAATCAGAAAGGAGGAAAGCGCCGGTAGCCCTTTCCCCTTTTCTCTCTCGCTCTCAAAATGGCGCTACCCACGATAAAACGGTCTATATATAACTGAAACATTTCCCAAAGGCACAATAAAAAATGTGGGTGAAAGAATATCCCCCTTCTTCACTGCCTTCGCCCCCCCCCCCCCCCCTTCCCCCTCTATCCCAAAGATTCTCTATGGTACTGCTTGACCCCTAATTTTCTTATCATCTATGTTTGTTGGCCGCACCCGCTTTGATTTCCCTTCCCCCGGTTTTTTTCTGGCCGTCCCCCGTCGCTCTGTCGTCTTTTGAACACTACTGACGTCGCTACCCACACTGCCTCTTGGTGACCGCGGTAGGCCTGTTAATCGTGGCGGAAGATGAGCTCGAAAACAGCCTACATTGAACACGGCTCTACAATAGCACACATATCAGGCTTCGTCTTGATTCCGAAGCGAAGATTTTGGCCTCAAAAAATTCCTTCCCGAAGTCGTGAACAGTCGCTCTGTCGTCACCGATAACTTCCACAAACGACGATCTTCCGACAAGGATGTTCTGAGTACTCACAGCCCGCCTAGGGACAATCTCGACAGCATTGACTCTATTAGCGGCGAGATTTTTCGGTGGTGCCCTCGTTTGGTTAGCTTTCGTGATGTCATTACCTTGTGTTCAAAAAGTTCGATGGTGTTTGTAATGGGCATGGTGGAAGCCTGAAATCATAGCGCTCTTAAAGCATTGCTGCCAACACCGTCAAAATTGAAGTTCTTATATTCCTCTTATTTCCCTTGATGAGAAATCCTTTGCTGGCATCATATGCAGCATTTGGCCAATTGTGGTGGGCCGACCACAGCGACGCTTTCGATCGCTCACGTCGCCAATAGCGATTTTCACATGCAGCAATTCTGCGGCCGAAATCGCTGCCGCTAGCGGCGCGGCGGC
This sequence comes from Ixodes scapularis, assembly GCF_016920785.2. NCBI lineage: Eukaryota > Metazoa > Arthropoda > Arachnida > Ixodida > Ixodidae > Ixodes > Ixodes scapularis. The sequence continues at coordinate 1,312,385 of NW_024609897.1, forward strand.
ACGGATAGGAATGTTTCATTTCACATGAGCGTTTTCTGCCGTTGCGATGACCAATGTTGTTTGCAGCAAGCAGATGCGCAGTTGCAGCAAGCACATGTTCCTAAATTTCTTGAGATGCGAGTCCCAAAGAACCCGACGCTTCGACATTTCACTGATAAGCAGTTCATCGAACTGGGCACAATACATTTTGTCTTACTTGGTTTGACGATCTGTGTTGAAAACTACACATCAATATCGTTCAGTTCTTCTTCTTCTTTTGTTTTTTCTGACTAGCGTTTGCAAAAGCCGTTTCCGATTAGCGTCTCTTGCGCGCGCTACAGCTGGCACTCATACGAGGAGAGTAAAAAATAGCCGCGTGTTTCATTGAGAGAACAAATTCCGAGGAAGGGGACAGCAATCCCTTACCTCCATAATCTCCTGAACAGTTCCGGCGTGACTGCTGGAGCAAAGAAGCTCGACCGGCCGAAAAAAAGAAACCGCAAACCAGTCGCTTGCGTACTTTCTCTGCTTGTCGTCCGCTTCAAGAACGTGAAAAAGCCGCCGTCCTATGCGCCCGCTTTCCCGCAACATTTCTCCTCCAGTCACGTGATTTCCCGCCGCATTGTGAGTGGCCAGCGCGGAAGCTGCCGCTCTGCCGCAACGAAAAAGTTCCAACCTGGCGGAACCGTGCCGCTCAGCCGCTGCGGCTGGCCAGAGCGCCGTGACGGCAGAAATCGCGCCGCTCATAGGGCCAAAATCGCTGCATGAGAAGCCCGCTTGACGCGGCGTAGAGATGTAGGGACACGCCGGCACGACGTCATCAGTGCAGCCGTTCAATCGGCTGGCCCCACGGTATTGCTCGGTTGCGCTCCGATGAACCTAACCTTGACTTTGTGCTTCACAATATTGCTAGGATCTGAGCACCGAGAGAGATTTCGATAATTTACATCGCGTCCCGCGTGACGCAATTGTTGCGAGTGTCCAATCAGCACTCTCCGCGAACTTCGGCCCCAACTTTGTGTTTGACGAGTTTAGCGACCCAGTTCAGCCTCCGATATTCATGGCGCCAAAAATCTCGAAGGCTTCAGTTCCGCGCCGCCATTTAACTGTAAGGGCCGCAGCAGGCGCTGCATGAGGCACGGAACTCGTGCATTGGCGAATTTCACTCTACTTGTAAAAGGAACACGAGCACACCAGGGGCTTCAGAGAAAGGTCCATTGTTTTGGAGCTCATTTTCTGTTGCAGCCTGCACGTGCTGTGCAGTCACAAACCACCGAACGCCGCACTCCCTCGTGAGTTCGATTTTGACGTTCATCGGGACAGGCGAGCAGAAATTAGCTCAGATGGGTTCCAAACAGAGCAAGCTGAAACCCAAAGTACTGCAAGACCTGCAGAATAACACAGACTTCACGGAAGACGAGATCAAGAAATGGTACAAGTGTTTTATGAAGGACAGTCCCAGCGGACGCATATCGGTCGACGAATTCAAGAAGCTCTACTGCAGGTACTTCCCGCTCGGTGACGCGTCCAAGTTCGCCGAAAACGTGTTTCGGACGTTCGCCACCGACAAGAATGGCTTCATGGACTTCCGCGAGTTCATGTGCGGCTTGCACGTGACGTCACGCGGGACGCCCGACGAAAAGATCGCGTGGGCCTTCAGCATGTACGACCTGGACGGAGACGGCTTCATCGAGAAGCACGAGATGATCGAAATGATCGCCGCCGTTCACAAGATGGTCGGATTTCCGACGAAGAGACTCACCGACGATGAGCTGACCCCCGAGCAGCGCACCGAAAAGATCTTTCTCAAGATGGACAAGAACAACGACGGCAAGCTCTCCGTGGATGAGTTCCTCGAAGGCGCCAGGCAGGACCCCTCTGTAGTCAGGCTTGTGTTGGGGGACCACAAGTTTGAGTGCAAGTAGACATGTCACCATTCGTACCGTCCTGTCTACTGTGAACTAGAAATGTGACGACTCCATTCAGCTATCAACTTCTGAAAAGATTAGGTGATTTCAAGATACAACTTTCTTAGCCTGTACTTATTTAATATATTTGATATCAACACATAACACTACCATTCCGTTTCATCATGACTTAAAATAAAGCAATGCTATTATTATAATTTTTCTACAATGTTATTTGCAAGTGAACGTTAGCATCGGCTTCGAGTGGTTCTTCTTTAAAGTGAACCTCATTAAATTGACCGGAGATGTAATTTCTGATTCTTTACCCCGCTGGTTGCTCTCTTAACTTCGCTGTCAGTATATGACAGCTGTCTATAATAAATCGCCTCTATAATCTTCGGAAACAATACACTTGTTCAAAGTAATTATTTATTCATTTGTATGGTGTAGCCCCGAAGCATTGCAGCAGAGGGTGGGGTACAGATCACATTTATACGTTGGAAACTCACACAAACCGTACCACAGCGAAAGTGATTCTAAAAGATGATGACGTCTCTCTGGTGATGGTCGGCGTTCAATGCTGCCACAACTTTGCCACTTGTTAGCTGGGCTAGCTTGTTCGTCTGACATCGGCAGGATGTGTAATGTATATCCTCGAACACATGACACTTCGCGAGCGCGACTCGCACAACTGTAATGCTTGGCCTGAACATGGTTAGCTTGCCATGCTTGTTTGTCTGGCCCCCCTAGGCAGTATATCTAGTCTACGCGGGCCACGGAAGGCGCGGGGGGGGGGGAGGGGGGGGGGGGGGGGGGAGGAGGGGGAGGGGGGTGTTGCGGCGGGCTGCCGTTCCGGGTGCCGCTGACCTTCGTGACACCACTGAATCTACATCCTCGGACACGTTACGCTTCGCGAGCGCGATTTGGAGAATTGAACCTTGCCCATATCACCTGACTGGGAAGAAGAAACCGCTCCCAAAAGAACGACCGAATGCACATCACGTAACGAACGTAATATAGACCTATTAATGTAATCAAAGTTGATCCTGTAAAATGAACGTTATTTTATTTCTTCAAGAACCAACGTCACATTGCCAAATAATGACACGTCAGCACCCGGCTCTGCTAACACACCTGTTTTGGTTCAAAGCGTGGGAACGGCAACGCTTCCAAACTTACAGTTAATCCTCCCTGTTGTTGACAGTACAATAACGTATACCTTTTGAAGAGAAGGATGTCACCAGCTGCAGTAGTTAGGAACACGAGGCAAAATCCTTCGAGCGGCGGCAGAGTGTAGCCTTCTGAGCGGATGTCTCTTCCCAGCTTGAGGGCTGCTTAGGGTATGGCGACGGTGATCTTAGCAGCTTCTATACAAAGACTGCACCAAGGGCGCTTAGGATTTCCGCGTAGCGATAATCTCGCGCCTTTTGGGCCCGGTCGTGGGAACGTTAAAAATGTCTTCCGAAGGAGTTTGAAATGAATGCGGTTATACATAGGCTTGTTGGGGTTTCTTTGCCACTTTTACGTAGTGGACATAATAAAAATTATTTTGTTTTCAATCATGCGGCATTTTGTCATCAAAAGTAACGAGTAACGGGTAACGTAATTTGAGAGGAGATACCGCAAAATAAGAACCACGTTCCTTTACTCGTTAGACATTTGGGACTCTAACGAGTACGTTAGCACGTTAGTAAAAAAACTGACGCGTTACCAGTAACGTCGTTACTTGTAACGCGTTAGTTCCAACACTGGTGCAAAATGAAAAAAAAAGAATGGAGGATTACTGCTTCATAAATGACACAAATATAATTCTCGAATCGGCACTCAAAATGGAGGAGAGAATCCCTCAGAAATAAAAAAAAAAAGTATTCTCTGAAAGAGCATAGTAAAAAGAAAAAATAAAGGGGGGGGGGGGGTGTTAAAAACATACTGCATTTTAAATGTTCCTCTGCTCCGCATCTTCGGCACAGACCAGATAGCGTGATTCCATAAAACTACTTTGTTTGCAAAATCACTTCTGCCAGAAAGTGCAGTTTTGTAAAGCGAAACGCTCGCGCCGTTCCTCACAATGCTGCACCAACAAAAATAATTTTCGTTTCTGAATACTTGAGATTCACTGAGCGCACACCTAATGCAGCGTACATATTGCACCACGGGATTTGATTTTCTCAGCAAAAAGATACATCATTGAACACTAGCACATAAACCGATGATGTCACGTGCAAACCATGTTATACAGTTCAGTTTTCCCGCTAAATTTAGCGGAGAAACTGCAGTGGTTTTGAGGTCACGTGACGCCGATTTCCCCACTAAATTTAGAGGAGGAAACTTAATCCGCCAAATTTATTGGGAAAATGTTCTTGCTATATTTAGCGAAAAACCTTTCGCTAAATATTCCGCTAAATTTAACGGGAAAGATCTTGCTGAATTTGTCCGCTAAATTTAGCGGGAAATTAAGCGAAAATTTCCCGCTAAAGGGGAAGGGAGGAGGAGATGAGGAGGGAAGGGTACGGAGGAGGAGAAAGGGTTACCTTCCCTTTCGTACCCACCCCTCCTACTCTTCAAGATCTGCGCTTTAATTTCGCATTACAGAGAAGTGTAAAGGTTTTTCTTTTTTTTTTTAATTTTGCATCGCGTTCGCTCGATCTAGTGAGTGGGACTCTAGCGACACCATAAACATAAAATAAAACAAAAATCTAATGTATTTTTAATATTATAGATAAAAAAGTTAAGAATTTTTAGCACTTTTTTTTTTTTGATGACGTTCTTGATTTGAACCAAGAACCGATACGACAAAGGCGTGCAACAACCACGCGCGATCTTCCTAAGTGTCGAAGATTTAACATCCAGTTATGAAGATGGGAATGCCCCACGAATTTAGGGGTGTTCCATTCACGTGCACCTATTCCATTCACGTGCACCTATTCGGGGCTGCACCTATGCAGCCCCGAAGCATTACAGCAGAGGGTGGGGTACAGATCACATTTTTACGCCTCCAGAATTTAATGTCGTCATTATCCGACTAATGTGGTCACTGAACGCTCGTGTTTGACACTGATAGGCACGCCTTTGGAAACAGCATTTGGTTTTCTTCGTCCCTTTGCAGTGCCCCTTTAAGCTGAAACCATGTATAGCAAAATGGGCTGCCTAAATTGTACAGTTGTGCAATATATATATCAGTCTCGCGATAATATGCGGCAGCCTAAGAAACTCTCAGAGGGCGCATGACGCGAAAAGCACAAAGTTGTAAAATGATGCCCCAAAAGGAGCGTACGCAAAAGCGAATATAACCTCAGCCTCTAAAGAGAGTATTCTGCGAAATGTCAAGCTCGTTCAAACCGATATCCAAATGGGATTTAAATTAGAAACATATTGTATGTTCTTCGCGCTATTTACGTGTAATCAGAAACATCATTGCACGCATCTCTATAAGAAAAATGCGGACCATAACGAACCACGTACTAAACACTTAGGACTCCGACGTTTCTAAACCGATTCGTTTTTTTTTTTTCTTCATCAGGAGCGACTATTTGCACGTGGAGAGCAGCAGCTTCTTTGCCAATTACGATGTGTCATTTGTTTCAGTCACTTTATTTTCTTCAAATGCCCTGCACTCATAAAAAAAAGTGTATAAATACACTTTACGCTCGATCATGCCGTAATTCTTTGAAAGCCAATAAATCAAGCCGCTCCAATGCGGTTCGAAGCCACTAGTTTGTTTCCCCGCACGGCACGTCGTAGCCTGTATTTCTATTGTAGTGTTTGTTTTTCTATTTGTGCTGTTCGCGCAAAGCTGCAATTGCCGTCTTGAATTAATCTCTGTAGAGCGGATATTCACTCAGCTGAAAGTGATGCTTCACGGGCTGAGAAATCGCGTTTCGATCAACTTCAATGCAGTCAAAGCCGCGACTGGCGACACGTGTTATGTGTACGGAGCTACGCCGTGGCGAGCCCGAAAACTTCTAGCGGTCATCCAAGCGCCACTTGGAGGGCATTGTCTCCAGGAACCGTAATATATTTAAACAGCAAAATAAAGGGTAGCCTTTTTTCAATTTTACCTACTATTGTTTTTTAATACTAAAATTTCACACTGTAAATATACGTGCTTTCCGTCACGATTTTGTACTGTTGTCCTTGCCCCAGAGCGCACTCGCTCTCGGGGACGAGACAATTCCGACAGTACAATTCCGACAGGCCACTGTACGATAGGAGCTTATACTATTCCGACCAGCGTTCCAACATGACTATCGCCACGTTGATCGATGACAGGTAATCCTTCAAGTGGTATTAAACTTTTTAATGTAAATAGGAATGTCCACCTGCGACACCCCGCCGTTTCCGATCCCGGCCCGACCAGCGGCATCAATGCCCGACAGTTTACGATCTCATCTTGTTGTTACACCACTGATACGCGAACACACGGTCACATCGGCGATAATTCCAGTCTTCTGTTCACGACCCACAACACTGCCAACACGATGTTGCAGCTATATTGCTGACACGCACAAATACATGTAGAACCACGTTGAACACCGGTTGCACTTGGCATTGGAAGCACGGAAGGCACCCAGGCAGCCGGCAGCAAAACCTGCCTTTCTTGGACGCAGTTCCTGCGGTTTCCATGCATAACGTCGAAAACGTCGACACAGTTCCGCGTGGTTTCGCTACTGTAGTTTCGTGCCGCGCGAGTTCCGCAATCCGGAGACGGCCATCCCCCAGTGTACGTGGCGCTGCTGGCACTGCTCCGGAACTTCGCTGTTTGTAGCGGTTTCGTTTGCTCGTTCGATAAAATTGGTGAAAAAATCGTCGATGCAACCGCAATGTTCTGCACGTTTAGAGTAGAAGACGGAATTACAGGCGGCCTTCGCCACCGCTGAAGCTCAGTCAAGTCAACAGCTATTTTTTAAACAACGTCCGCGACCTGCTCGAAAAACGAAACCGAAAGATGAGTCGGGAGGGCGAAAGCTTTCTCCCGTCTGCCTGGAAAAGGAGAAAAACGTTTCGTTCCTCCCCTTTTCTCGTGTCCGCTCGGGGGCGCGTCTGTAGAAGGGAGGAAGACGCGCCGTTGCTACTTTTTTCCTCCATTTTTTCTTAGAGTGTAGTCTGTTGACATACGCCGACGATTAATTATCTGCCGACCTATTTTGCCCGACCTATTGAAACGATGGGCTACTATCTCTTGAGGACTTGTTTGGTGAAAGTCTGTATTTCTCAAATGTTTGGCCCAACCAGACGGAGTTCCGTCAAACGCGTTTACCTTTAAAACCTGCATCTCTATACATTTATTTTTGAAAGTAAGGCGTCATGTATGGTATTATTTAGAAGAATACTCTTTATTATCTCTCTTTCTGCACATTTCGTGTAATAGCCTTCAGATCTATAACGTTAGCACATAGTCCTTTTTGGCATATCCTGCAACCCGGTATTTCACACTTTCAAACAGCGAACAAAAAAGCATGTTTTTGCAGACTCTACAGATGCCGTATTTTCGAGTATCGTCCTCCCGTGTCGGTCTCAAGCGGTTATGTGAACTTCATAGAGTCATATTTATTGATGACAAAAAAACATATTTTATTACTGCCTGAAGACTTCACAACATAAATAAAGGGCCGATCACCCTAAATATATACATCATAATTAACTGCACCCCAAAATTATCCGAAATATGCGTTGCAAATCTTTACTGGCGTCTTTATCCTCGATAGGCACCTCCCTAAATGATTTGAGAGAACCTTAAACATTCTTTTATTTTGAAGCTGATTTAAATAACGTATGTGTTCCCTGACGCATATTCAACTTCTCAAACATATAGAAGCATGTTGCCTCTTTTATGAGATCGACAACAATTTCATGTGTCTGTGGGCTAGACAAAAACAAAGTGCACAGAGGCGCTTGGCGGAACTATGACGATTGCGCACGCAGACCGTCAGAAAGTGACCAGTTAAGTATCTGCAATGTCGAGTAGAGTATGAAATACTACTTTGTCCTGTTTAATAAAAATAAAAAATAGCAAGGTAAGGCTTATTTGCAAATTAAATTGACCGGCATTTTCTCAAGAACAAACCTTAGACACCAAGCTATGTCGGAAATGTCCATTTCGGTACGCGCTAGTTTAGAACAGACAGGATCTGAATACGAAGGTCACTCTATTCTGCATCACCATTCGCCTGCATCACGGTGCTGAGTGTATACAATATTGGTCAGGAAAGCAAGCGTTGTGATTGCCGCTCAGTGTTCTATAGAAGGTAGACTGAAAGGGTTTGACGTAAAACTTTTTTGATAGTTTGTAAATATTTTTGCTTTTAGGTCAGTTCCGTCGTCATCATATATATTGTGAAACGTATTTTTGTAAGCTATATTTCAAAATATATGTAAAAAGAATGTGCTCCTTTCATGAAATTATGCACAGTAATTAATTCCTAAGTTCAAGAACACAACAGGATTCAACATGTAATACTGCGACGCAAAGTCGTACCAATCACGGATATTTTAGGCGACCTACGAAACTAATAACTTTCGATTCAGGAAAAATAAATGCGACTGAGGTAAAAAAAAATAGATTTTAGTCTTATATATTAACCTAGCCTTTGTTTTACTGTTTCACCGAAATTAATTAAATACCGCGATTTATGTTTGGTCCTTGAAAATAAAAGCGGATTCTACGAATAATAAAAAGCTACATAGATATTCGTTTCACTGTTGAAACCGTGCCTATTGCCAAAAACAAAAACGCGGACAATATTTTTATTTTTTTTAATTAGCGGTTTAAATTGTTTTGAGCCGGTTTCAACTGCTATTTTTGCTGAACCGGAACTGAATCGATAGCCTGAAACCCGAGCGAGAACCGGAACCGAACCGATAAACATTTCGGTTCAACATTCTGAAATCGATTTTGTCGCCTCTTTTATTCAATATTTGCGTTAATGATATCTCAGCAAGGCTAACTAGTTGCGAAATTTACCAGAATGCTGCTGACACATTACTTATTTCCAGTCACTAATACATCGTTTCCTGTTAAATCTGCGTTTATTTACACTATGTACAGTTCAAGTAGGAAAGAAGCTAGCCATTGCTCATGGAGGTTTGGAATCAGTCAGAGTCAGCTCTATCGCGGGTGCGCGCGTGCCCTTCTTGCGCCTCGTCTTCGTCTAGCTTTACCGATTTATATATCATATTGCCATTTTTGATTGACGTGCAGTCTTCTAGTGTGCTGGCTGCTTGATCCGGCGACTCCCTCGGGTAGTCCTTGGACTGGGGTCTGCCGGGACGTCCGCTTTGTCGTCCAGAGTTTCCCTGTCCTGGGCGTCTCTATTATGATCCACGGTGTCTCTATCCTGGGCATCATCTTTGTTGTCCACCGTGCCTCTGTCCTGGGCCGTGTCCTTGGGCTGTATCATTTGCGACTCGTCTCTGTCCTCCGTGGTCGGGTAGATTAAGAATGGAGACGCTTTTTCTTTGGCCTCTAGAGTTTCCAAGTGTGATCTTCTGGAGCCAATATGATCAACGTGTCGACACTGAAGTTTTCTGTCTTCCGCTCTTGTGTGAAATGATGGAATTTCTAACTGTTTCATGACTACTGAGGTAACCCATGCTGGTCCTCCACCAAAATATCTCACGTAGACGGTTTGACCTGCCGAATAATCTGCAGTTACTACGTCCGTCAGAACTTCTCGGTCTTCGCTTGTCGACGAGCTTTGCTTCATCAGATCGAGAGGTGTGGCGATCCGTCGGCCGAACATTGCTTCGGCAGGTGTTTTCCCCGTGGAGGTTGAAACCGTTGTATGATGCCTGAACAAGAACCTGGCGATTCTGCACTGGATTGTTCCTTCCTTGAGTTTCAAGAGTGCCTTTTTGTATCACCCACCATACGCTCCGCTTTCCCGTTTGTGGCCGGATGATATGAGGCGCTGGTGAGGTGTTTGATGCCGTTTCTCGTTAAGAACTCATCCAATTCGTTCGACACGAAATTCGGTGCGTTGTTGGAGAACAGGATTCTCGGTACTCCAAAAGTTGCAAAGGTGGAGCGAAGGGCGTCGATGAAGCATGTAGACGTCGTGGAGTGCATCGGCTTCACCTCCAACCACTTTGAGTAAGCGTCGACGACGATGAGTTTCGATATCCCGTCGATAGGTCCGGCGAAGTCGATGTGAAACGTCTCCCAGGGTCGAGTGGCAGTTGACCAGTCAGGCGTTGGTACCGCAGACTTGGCCCGATGATGTTGCTGGCACGTCTCACACGCAGCTGCTGTGGCTTCGATGTCTGCGTCAAGCTTCGGCCAGCAGAAAAGGCTCCGAGCAGTACTTTTCATAGCCACATTACCCGGGTGGTTAACATGCAGCATTTTCAAGGCTTGCTCTTGTGCTGCTTTTGGTAGAACAACACGTGCCCCTTACGTCACACTGCCGTTTTGTGTTGCCAACTCGAGTTCTCTGCGCTTGGACGGTGCGAACTCGTCTCCTGTCCACTTTCTGGTGGTTCCATCTTCTAGTTCTTGGTAGGCGTTTGACAAAACGGAGTCTTCTTTGGTTAGATGCGCGAGGCGTTGACCCGTCAAGGGTTGGCACTCCACTGTTTCAAGTATTAGTACATCTCCTGGTTGTGCGGCTTCGTCCTTCGTATTTGGCAGTGGAAGACGGCTGAGTTAGTCCGCGTTCTGGTGCGCCTTGCCTTGTCGGTAACACAACTCGTAGTCGTAGCAGCCAAGTAGAAGGCGCCATCGGGTCATGCGTGGTGACAGCATTACCGGAATCTGTCGACTTTGCCTCATTATTCCCAGAAGTGGCGTGTGATCGGTGTACACGGTTATTTGTCGCCCGGCGACGTACTGGTGGAAATGTTTCATGCCGAAGATAATGGTAGTCCTTCCTTATCCAGCTGAGCGTAATTACGTTCGCTTTTGCCCAGTGTTCTGGATGCGTAGGCAATGGGAGCTTCCTCTCCGGCGTCGTCCAGCTGTAATAGAACTGCCCCAATACCGTATGGTGATGTGTCGCAAGACAAAACAAGTTTCCGCTTGTCGTCATAGTGAGCGAGCAGGGGTGCTGAACTGAGCAGCACCTTCAGGCTCTTCGTTCCCCCAGCGCCACTCGGCGTCTTTGTCAAGCAGTTGATAAAGCCTTTCGGCGGTGGCTGCCCTGTTCCGCAGAAAACGACTGTAGAAGCTCACCATTCTAAGGAAGGCTTGGAGCTCATTTTTGTTGCTCGGTTCCGGGGCTTCCGTGATGGCCTTTACCTTCTCGGCCGTTGGACACGCGCCATCAGCGTCAACGTGGTAGCCTAGGCATTCTATCGCTGGAACCCCGAATTTGCATTTGGCTTGGGAGACCCGAAGTCCGGCTTCCGCGAGGCGTTAAAGAACGGCTTCCAAGCGTTCCACGTGTTCCTCTTCAGTTGCCCCTGTGACCATCATGTCGTCAAGGTATTCCCGTGCCTTCGATGCCTGCCAACAGCGTGTCCATGAACTGTTGAAACAGCAAAGGCGAAACCGAAACTCCAAAAGGAACTCGTTTAACGCGAAAGAGCCCCATCGGTGTCGTTGCAGTCAGTAGAGAGTATTAGCTTACCGCCTACCGGGCGACCGGGGGGTTACCGCGACCGTCACTGCAGAACTGCGCATGCGCCAATTATGCCACGCTACTCGGTTAACCGCGTTTACCGTCAATGGCGACTGCCGGGCATCGGCTCCGACGGCCGGCTAGACTAATCACTTACTGTTTTGGAATGGCGGGGGAGGCGTCTAGAAACAATCGTCGCACCACATAACATGGGAAAGGGCAAGTGAAGCGGCTTTGGTTGGCCTATAAAGGCTTTCGCCTACCCGAGGTCCATAGCAAAAATCCGGGCTTCCATGGCCGCCGGACAGGCCGGTTAAATAGATGGATGGTAACTGCTATGCCCCTTGTTTCGGGCGGCAACCTGAGCCACCTAGCCGACATTAGAGACTGGTGCTGATGGCAATGGAGCTGCGAATGCAAACAAGCAGCGTACAGGATGATGCTGTTTGCTTGCATTCGTGGGAGAACGGTGGCCGAGTCAAGGTATTGGCGTACGCCGATGATGTTGCAGTTTTCTGCAGCGATAAAAGAAGTGTGACCAACGCCATCGCATTGGTTAAACACTTTTGCGACGTTAGTGGTGCGGCTGTAAATCTAGAAAAATGCTACGGTTTTTGGCACGGCTCATGGGCTACAAAACCATTGGAGTTTGAAGGAATCAAATGGGGCTTGACGCCTACAAAATACCTTGGTGTACCACTCCAGCATATGCACAATCCTGGTGTTTACTGGTCCGAAGAAACAGCCGAACTGAAACGGAAGGTATCACGCTGGCCGAACCGTGACTTGTCAATATTTGCGAGGGCAACGGCCTGTAACATCTTCCTTGTCGCCAAGCTCATGTATGTGCTTCAAGTGTTGCAACGTACTCGAAGTTGTATGCAAAAAGTCCATAGAATCTGTGCTATGTTTATCTGGAAATCGAGTTGGGAACCGATGAGAAGAGATAATCTTTTCCGTCGCATCCCTCAGGGGGGACTGGGCCTTGCACACCTGTTTGTACGAAAACTTGTGTCACGATTCCTTTTTCTACGAGACATCGAACAGCCATTTATGCGCACTGTCATTCAAACAAAATTGGCGTGGCACTTGCCTACATTTTTGGTCTCAAGCTGCGGGGAGCAACCATCCAAAATAGGAGGTTTTCTCAAAGAGGTTGTCGATACGTACAATTTTTTGTCAGTTCGCTTTTCCAGGGACTTTTTGTCATCTATAAATAGGAAGGGCCTGTCTAATGCTTTGTATGACAGTCTTTTTCCAGAGCCCTTGTATCGCGCAGTGCACAGACAAAGCCCTGGCCAGGATGTTCTTTGTCGTGTTAAGAAAATGGCGATCCCGCCGCGTGCAAAAACTTTCTTCTTTAAACTTCACACCTCGACCCTCCCAGTAAAAGCATGACTCCACGAGAAAGGACTTTTTGTTCCTTGGACCACCAACTGCCTACTGTGTAAAACGCCTGAGACTATAGAGCACGTATTTATTTTTTGTTGGGACGCCCTTTTGTTTTGGGACGTGTTACAGAGGACGTTGAAAAAGGACTTAGAAATAACGTCACAATCGATTCGTTTTCTTCCAATTACTTCTCATGAACTTGTGCCGTACGACCTCATAATGCTCATTGGTCTATACAGTATCTGGTGCTCCAGAATGGCAGTTAGAAACGCAGATCTTAACCCACGGCCAGTTGAAGCATACTTCGTGGAATTTGTAACACAAATACGTTGTATCTACACGGATCAAGATGACCTGCCTTCGTGGGTAAAGAAATGTGAAAAACTATGTGAAAACTCCAAACGTTCTTAATGATGTGTGCTTAGCAAATGTATATGTAGCCTGAACATGCCGTCGGTGAATAAAACTGTTATAAAGACAAAAAAAAAGAGAACGGTGGCCGAGTGGGCTAACGCACCACAGCTCGGAGCACGTGTAGCGAAAGCTCGCGCTGCAGAACTCAGAGCACTGGGTTCAAATCCCCGTCCCTGCCCGGTTCGATCTGGACGAGCATCGTACCGGCTGCGTTCGTATAACCATGACTGGTGGTGCACGTTAAAGACTCCAGGTTTTCGGTCGTACCGCACTGGCCACACTGCCCATCTACAGCGAAGAAACAGTATCGCCAAATTCAGGCAGACTAACCTCGCGCTGTGTAAATATTCACACAACGACCAATTTCACTTTTTCTTTTGGCTTGCATTCGTTCCAATAAGCTTTCTATTCATTTGCGCGCTCCAATAAATTACCAGTTGCCACAAATCTCTTCAAGTAACCGCATGTTTTTTGTTTTGTTTTTTTATCACAGGGAACAAACAAATATATGAAAGAAAAGTAGAGGATCCAACATTACATTGCAATTTCTTAGCAAGCTAGCCAAGACTAGACTGCAGCGTCTTAGCGATCATGGCAATGGCGCGTAGTGAGAAGGTAGTATGTGGCCCTGCGCCTGTTTAGAGAATGCGTTTCAGCGCGTCCGATGATATATGTCTTTTGCAAGAGGCCGTCAATGCAGCACCATTTTCCAACCGGGCGAAGTGGTGCGAGGTAGCCGCGAACGTAAGTTGGGCCACCGGCAAAGATTTCACACCGCGCGGCGTGATGGAACGACTAGACCTCCTGCTGACCTATTTCCTTCGGGAGGAAAGGCACAATCTCCGAAAGTAAGTCGATCCTCGAGGTGCTACGTAATAGAGTATTATCACTTGCTAATAAGTGTTGGCGCTCTTGACTCAGGTCCGGCACAGAGGAACAATACTCTGAGAAAGAGAGACTCCTGCAAGATGTCGCAGAGCTTGCGCGGGAGCTGGGATACAAGCCCAAAACGGTCCTCAGGAAAAGGACCTTGTGCGCTCCAAGGAAAGTCTCGGCGCAACCACGTGCTCCGGCGCGAGACACCGCTAAGGCGGCGAGAGACGTCGCCGCTCTGGAAGGGTTCAATGCCGCGACCCCAGATGACGCCGCTGAAGGTGGGGAAGTTATCTGACAAGTGGGCACGTGGTCCATGGTTTACTTCTGTCTACTTTATGAAGTACATTCCGCCAATTTATATACTCCTCAAATAAGATTTGAGTAAAACCCTAAATCATTATTGGCATTTCTATCCTTGCGTGTTTTAAACGAGGTATACAGCAGGGGTGTTTGCTAGAAGCTAAATGTACAGCTAATAGGCTCAGCTGTCCACAACATTTTTTTTCCTTATCGGTATTGCGGTGTCCAAGCCACCCCCATCTACATAAAGATTACGTCACGATGCGTAGCTGTATCATTGGTTTTGCTAAAGCTACTTTTTTTCACTTGAGTTATTATGAGTCTTTTGTTGTCTCCCTACAGAGATGTTAAAGAAATATAATAGACCTGGTAATCACATCGATCTCATTAGTTACTGCGCCATGGGCGATATGTTGTCCCATGTGCATTAATCATGTTTCTAAACCCAGGCGAGAACAGTTCGGGACTTGGTGCGACAGCATCTGCAGCAGACTTGCTGGAGCAGATATACAATGTGGCAGAACACCAGGATGCTGTAGAGGAGCCAGCAAATTTGAGCCAAAGCATGTCCAGCTCTCAATCCTCTCTCGACGAGCAAAGACCCAGCACATCTCATTTAGCCCCACCAAGAGGTTAGTAAGAATCACGCTTTATTGGCTGCGTGAGGAAATCCTCTGTACTAGGTTCAAATCGTTCCAATATAGCGATCTTTGAAGGAACCATAAAGCAATTTTCAAATTTGTTCGGAATGGTTGCACAAAGAAAATCTGACTAATATTTCTGTGCCACGTTCAGAAAAAGTCCTTCATTCAAAAAACTTTTTACTGTGAACTTATTGAAATCCTGCTTTCGGGAAAGCACTTTGGGGCTGATGATGAAACGAAACAGTCTTTACATCTCAATCGAGACACGGGACAGCACGCCTTTCGACTTGTAAAACACAAATGATTTTATTCCTGTTAAGTTTCGAGTTGCCGGGCCGCCGGAAGGGAAGAGAGGGACAGCAGGAAAGGGCAGTGTTGTGGGAAGGAGCTGGCCTCCACACACGGTCGAGGTTTTTAGGCCACTGTCTGTGTCGTTGACGTCGCCAACTCAGACGCTAGGAAAGCCGCTTTTCTCACCGACAACACAGGCGAAGGCGACGAAATCTTGTTACGTGCCTCCTTCAATGCTGTACGCTTCGATATTTTCCTGCGCATAACAATGCGCTTTGCTGGCTCCTTATCCAGAAACTGTGCAAATATTCCCATTTCATCAGGCTGCTGCATCTCCTGTGTACTGTCTGGTTTCTTTCTTTATTGCACTTTATTATGTAGAGGCAGGTGTTAACTTCTCCTATTATAATATTCTATGCGAGGGTTATAAGTAAAAAGGTAATTGATATATTGTGTTAAATATTGGAAACAACTCAATTTTTCAATTTCCTCATATCTCCGGCAACATTTATAATGGATTACCGTTGCTACATTCCGTCTTAAAATTTTTTCTTGTTTATAATGGCAATAAACCATGTGAGCAATGCCCCTAAGTATCTGTATGCATGGTATCTGGTAGCAGTTGGCCTCTAGCTACTTAGAGAAGCCTTTCAACAGAATGTAGTGTGGTCTTTATAATTGTTTCTTGTTTTCTGCAGGAATGCAGAGACAAAATGCGGCCACACTAAGCTACTTACGCCTTCGTGGGAAGCGAGAATTGGACATCGAGAACAGGCGGCTCGCACTTGAGGAAAAAAGGCTTGCATTTGAAATGCAGAAACATGAAGACGAAATGCGTGAAAAGGAATGCAAAAGACTAGCCAAGGAAGAGGAGAAAAAAACGGCTGCGGCGCTCCAGGATGGCCAGCTCAAGCTCATTCAAACATTAATAGCAAAGCTGGATAAATAATAAAGCAACTAGAAAACCGTACTTATCTTTATCGCAAGGGAGACAAAGTGTCTGGTAATTACATCGACTCAGCCTTTTATTGAAACAATCTATACTACATATCGAAACAGAATGGCCAAAACCAGCAGGGGCGGATCAGGGTTTCTTTCCAAGAGGGGGTCAGGCCAGGGGGCGGAGGGAGAGAGCATGCTTACACACGGCCGAATATATGGCCCTAACTAAGACGTACGTGCTATCTCATTATGCCATTGTCCAATGTAATTGCAGGAGTGAAGATTGTGTTCGACTGCATTCAGCAAATCTCATTAAGAGTGACTTCCGGCTGCAAATTCAAAATTCTAGAAAGGGCAGGACATCCTGACTCCCCCGTGTGTCCGCCCTCTAGAGCCAGTAACAAAGCAATAAAACGGTAGAGGTGCTGAAGAGTTTGCGACAGTTAATCATGGCGACAGTTCCCCAAGATGGAAATATTTTAGAAGGATGCAGAAAAGAGGACATAATAGCTCTGCACCTTCTGAGGATGTTATTCTATCCTTTCTGAATCCTTACAATATATATTGCAGTCTAGGGAACACTGATTGATTCATTATTTTATTAATTATCACCCTTAAATGTCCACGGGGTGCTTTACATAGGGGGAGGGGGCAAAACTCGCATGTAAATTGAAAGAGAAACACACAAACTAGGATAGCAAACACAAAAAAAAAATTAGAACAAAATCAGAAAATGAAAGCAGCTGAAAGAGAACTTTCGATTTACATACGTAGAAACACCGCGTTACATGCCGCGCAAAATAGAAACAGCGGACCTGATGTAGAATTGAAACTAGAAAGGAAGGAACACTTGGTGTCCTATGCTATACATTTACATGCAAGTGCATCTATATACATCAAACATAACATGAAGTTTACGAATCAAGGAAAAGGGGCACAAGGTAATCATCAAGGGCGGGTGCCTCGACCTCAAAGAAATTAGACACTTGACTGCCGTATAGGCATGTGTGACAATTTGACAGTAGGGTGGCAACCTTATACATGCGCCCAAGTCTTTGACGCGACATTTTCTGGTTCTTGTGGAAATCCACAAAAGCAAAATCTGCGGCCACCTTCCCAAACCCCCACTCGACCGCCTGGCGGACTGTACTCATCCTCTTGTTAAAGAGAGCTTCGTGCGGCAGCAGGCGGGAGCCTCCAAATGGCTTGAGAAGGAGAGGCCGCAGTGGGTACGCTGGGTCTCCGTAGATGACGTATCTTTCACCGTGGTTGATGGCTTGCAAGTTGTCATAAAGGGCGGTGTCTTTGAGGATACCTGAAATTGGTTATTTGCATACATTTATTGGCACTGAACATCCAAGACCAAGGCCTCTCTTACATTTAGGAGCGACCTTAGGAGCTTCTTCAAAAAATGGAAAGTGAAACTCTTATTCTCTGATATCCCGTGGAATTGTTCTACTTCATCATTTGAGCTGTGTGAAACCATTCTTTTGTCATATACTGCTTTAGTTTCTTTAGGAATGGAGGACTACACCCATTCTCAAATTTGTGTTCGTTGAATGGAAAGCTGTTCACTGCGGGACAGGGCCTGCGCTGTATTGCGACTCCCACCAAATAAATATGGTACAGCGATGAAACCCATCGGCCTGGTTCCTTGGATACAACGCTTATATCGTGTTCAAAGTAGGTTTCAGCCCTTCATGCCATGTAGCTGGATGCTTATGAGTAATACTGTGGACAATGCTTGCTATTTAGATATTTGTCTACTACTGCGCGAACGAACGAACAATACTAAGGTAACCTAGAACTAGCTGCGCACACTCGCATAGGGTCGGTTGTTATTGTAACCTCGTGCAAAAAAAAAATGTGCATGGAAAGCATCAACGAAAATCTGAGCACAAAGAAGACACTTGCCTGCGTCATGTCGTCGCCCATTAAAAGGGCCATCTAATTGGCAGATGCTGCCGTTGGCAGACATCAGTGCTTGATATTTCTGCACGTGGTGCCGCTTGTGTCCGGAGAAATGCTCCTGTTGCCCCACCGACGGCCGGCAGATATGTCGGGCAGTGCCGTCGATGAAGCCCCAGCAGTTCTTTAACGGCGCACCTCTCGCATGCACCGCCTGCAAAACATCGCCCGGAAATTAAGGTTGACAGATGCACAGCGCAAACACCTGCAAAAGGCCGGCGTATTCTCACCTCGGAGAGCTTCTTGAGGCAGGGCACGTCAAGCCACTTGTGGTTCGTCAGGTCTGATAGCAGATGTCCAAACTGGTATTCTATATGCGCCATGACAGTGCTTACTACGCTCGAAATGACCGAGCTGTGCCGCCCGAACGTTCTTTCTAAATCGCAAAGGCGATTGGGGTACGCCAGCCTTCGCAGGGTCATGCACAGCGCCTCGTACCCCGGAACCCTCACTCGCTGGGCGCTTTTCACCTCGGCTGGAATTTTTAGAGCTGCCACCAGATCTTCTAAATCCATTTTTTCAAATCTAAAGCTCCTTTTGAATGTCCACTCGTCCATGTTCGGAACATCTACAAATCCGTGCTGCCCAATGTTGCGTCTGGGGACAGGCTCTGATTGAACAGAATATATCGCTTCAATCTCCGGCCACGTTAGCTCATTTAACAGTAAATTGTCGCCCAACACGCTGTAGCGCGCCATCACACCCGTGGAAGGAGCCGATGATCCGAACCGAGGCTGCCGCAGGTTACCTTCGACAGCACCACGTTGCACCACGGGCAAGGTGAGCACACGAGACGGCGTCGGCTAGCCCTCGACGGATGCGTTTGGCTTGAGGCGCGACCAGTATCCAACAGCTTAGCTGACAAATTAAGTTACTTGGTCGTATACCAAGGAAGTACCACTATAACTACTCGTAATGAGGAAAATATTTTTTAAAAGTGGCTTTTTATGCGGCATTTGTCCAAATAAATGTACCGCTTTAAAAACGAACCACGCCGGTATTCACTATCATCATCATGACTTTTTCCAGCCGTTGGAGAAAGAAGAAACTTCCATAGGCGCGGTCAGGCGCGGTTACGGTATGCTAAAACGTTCTTTACCTGCTACGCTCTCGGTCCGGTACCGGCTCGATGGTCGCGGTCGCGGTAACCCCGGCGGTCGCCCGGTACGCGGTAAGCTAAAACTCTCTAGTAACTCCGCTGTGGCGTCGTGCACTCGCAATTGCTGGTACGCTTATTGCAGATCTATCTTCAAGAAGATCTTTCCTCCCCGTACGATGGACAACAGGTCTGGTGCTGTGGGCAGCGGATATGCGTTTTCCTTGAATGCCGCGTTGACCGTACACCGATAGTCCCCACAAAGCCGTAATGTACCGTTCTTTTTTCGAACGATGACTAAGGGTGCCCAGGATAGCTAGGTTCGACATTGTACATGTACCTTTTTTTAGTACACGGAAGTGACGTCATCACGTCTGATTGGTTGGAAACAAAAGTGACGTAATTTCCCTAGAAAAATGTGGGCGGAGTCGGCAAAACTGGGCGGAGTCGGCTACCGGACGTGACAACAAAATGACGTTTCGTTTTGTACCGAGTACGTTTCAAAAGGTACTTGCTCGGAACTAGGTGTCATTGGCAGCATGTGTTCGGCGGCGAGGCGTCGCCGTCTCGTCAATTCGTCTTTTTCTTTAATAGAGCTTTTTTTTTCGCCAGAAAGGCTGTATCGGGAACACCGCGATGCATTCGAGCTCGCGGAGGAGATCTTTTGGAACCAATACCGCCTGCCCAAGATCGTGGTGCGGTGGTTGTGCGACGAACTTCGCGAGGAACCGGAGGTGAGGAGAGTGCGTACCTCATGGACGGTCATGACTGTGGAGCTTCAAGTGTTGTGTGCACTGTGCACTGCACTTCTACGGCACGGGGAGCTTCCAAGGCATGGTGGCGAGTGACGAACACGTAGCGCGGGACCAAAAGACAGTCAGCGTTGCGGTCCGCGCCGTGTCCGTCGCTATCGTGCGTCGTCTCGGGGTCCAGCGTGGCTGGATCCACTTCCCCGAGACGCCGAGCGAGAGGTTCGACGCGGAGAAGGGCTTCAGGCTGCTCGGCAGGATACCCGGCGTCATCGGTTGCGTGGACGGGACCATGGTCTCCATCGTCGGCCCGTCCAAGAACGACCCCACCGTCACGAAGGCGGCGTACTGGTGCCGCAAGTACTTCTACGCCCTCAACGTGATGGTGGTAAGTACACTCATGTTACGTTGTCAAAACGCGCCCCAAATCTGTAGAAAAAAAAAAAAACGTATTGCCGATACCGTTTTAGTATGCCGTTTTATGACTGCGGGCTGTGGGGTCTCACGACTGCGCGAGCGTGTGCTCTACGTAGCATGTGAGCCGTGAGACTCTTCTCCCAAAAATAATATTTGTCTGTTAAAACGTGCAAGCTTCCGTAAAAAAAAAAAAACACACATTATTTTTGTTTCAAGGTAGTTAGTTGTACCTTGCATCCAGGAAGGTGTGTTGACATGCATGTGTCAGACAAAATAACTTAAAAGGTTCTGAAATTGCGACTGCTTTGTGAACCATAAGTACAATCTACTACTTGTGGATTCAGGTAATTACATGTCAATATCTCTCTCACTTTCAGGTGTGTGACGCCGACTGCCGGATAATGTGCATCGACCCACGGTATCCCGGGTCGGTGCACGACTCCTTCGTGTGGCAATTTTCCGGGCTCCGAAACCAACTCGAGCAAGGGCCCGTGCCACGCGACGGCCGGTTCCTGCTTGGTGAGCATATTAATTCATTCCTTACGCACACGGTGGCTCCCACTGCTTGAAAGCCACAGTACCACACGTACTGTGCTTGTTGTGAGGCACACAGACACAGTTGCTGGAACTCCTTGAAGTGAGACAACACCCAAAGTTTGGCCATTAATCTCTGTTTATGTCCACATAACTCTCACACTCTGCAGGCTACGAAAGCCACACTACACCAATCTCACGACAGTGATAGACTATGCAAGGAATGCGACCGCAGTGCGAGTCGCTGTCCGGTTCGGCCCACTCACTGTTACTGTCTGCCTGTACCTTCTTGCTGGTTGGTTTTTGCATGAAGTTGGAGCTCTTTCGCTGATCCCTGGGGGCTCGCCTGGTCGCTTTGACGGTCGTCAGTTTGTACGGAATGGGATCAATTCCTCCTTGGCCACTTGGGGCTCGCCAAATCTGTCGTCGGGTCGTCTCTGTCCCACACACTGGATTCTTTTCCTTGACCCTTCTTCTTCGGTCTGCCTATATAGCTCCTCCTATTAGACCCTCCGTGTCCCAACAGGACCTGACTCCTTTTTAATCTAACCACCCCCTTTTTTTTCCCCATCTCCAACTCCACTGAGGATTAGGAAAGAGGTTCGTCGAACTGGCCCCTTATCCCCTTGCCTGCCAAAGACAAGGCCAGCGTGTTCTGCTCTGCCCGTGCCTAAGGTCATGGCCACACTCCCAAAAGCAACAGAGCTTTTATCTGTCAGATGCAAGGGCCTAATAATGCACTTGCATACAACACAGCACCCATAAGGAATCGTGCACACATCCCATACAACCCACCAGGAAAACACATAGTTACATGAAATAACAGGGAGTTTGCAGGCGAGCTGGTACTAATTAATCATAATGTAAACTGATACTGTAGTGCAGAAATATTAACACACTTAAGTTACATTAGAATTGACATAGTTGCACACAGCTGTTTTCTTGCCTTTTATTTTAAAAAGTAAAGAATGTAATATGTTCCATCCTCTACATGTGCAGGTGACAGCGGCTACCCCTTGGAGCCTTGGCTCATCACCCCCGTCCCCGGGAACCACGCGACCTCCACCGCTTGCGGCCGGTTTAGTAAGGCGCATTCCTCGATCAGGTCTGTTGTGGAGCGCTGCATCGGGCCGTTGAAAAACAGATTCCGGTGTCTGTAAAGGCACCGGGCTCTGTATTACCACCCTTCAACAGCCACCGCCATTATTTCGGCATGTGCAGTGCTCCACAACATCTGCCTTGCATCGAGCGAGCCAGAACCGGAGTCAGACTCCGACCCTGAAGAGTCAGAGTTGGAGTCTGAGCCGAGCTCGGACGGTTCTGAGCCAAGCTCGGAGAGGTTAGCGTCGGCTCCCGAGAGGCTGGCTCCTGCCGGCCCTTCGGTCGGCCTTCGGGTCGGCCTCTCGGACAGGGGGAAGGCTCTGAGGCAGCGCCTTGTCGCCCGGTTCGGAACCCGCCGCACACGTGCCCGTGCGGAGCGCCACACGCAAGGGGTCCGCCGCCACGACGGTAGTCCCGACCACCAGGGACACCGTCGGGAAGCCCCTCAGCGCCCTCGCTGCGGTGGTGCCCAACACGGACGCCGCCAGCGACAGGGAACCTCTCGCCACCACGACTGAGGTCCTGACCACCAAGGACCCCGTCACATCCTTGCCCTCAGTGAAGCCCTACGCGTGGAAGCCGTAAAGTGCACACTTCGCTTCCTCCTCCACAGTCATGGCCGTCCACAAGCTACATACTCTCTTCAGCTCCTACACCTTGTGAAGTTCGTCGCACAGCCAGCGTGCTGCCTCCGGATACGTGTCGAGTGCATCGCGGTGAAATCGATACAGCCTTTTTTTTATTCTTATGAGCAGAAGGCACGAGACGCAGTCGACAGTGACAGAAAAGGTTCGGAGGTTCAGTTGCCAGACCAACAAATCATCTGGATTGCCCCTGCAAAGAATTCAGAAGTAATTTAGACTACCTCTAGAAAGAAATGCTTGCTTTTGCAGAGATTGCTTTCTTAGTTGCTGATTGAACCAGGGATATTGTTGTCATGGACATTGTTTCATTTTACAAATGCTTCAAAGCGTCTTGCCTTCTGCTCCATTTTATTATCTCTTTAATGGTACTTCATCAAAGTTAGGTGATTGTGTTATCTCAAGACAGTGCACATGTAGTTTGTTTTGAAAATTGCTTTATTTCTTAAAGAAAAACCTGTGACTTCATGAATAAAAGTGTGATAACATGGAATGTAATATTTCATTCTTGGAAGTAAAACTGAGCATCGACTGGAACCATGTAAGCAATTGGGCAATCTGAAGTATATATCACAGATATCTTGTTGAGCACTCTGGTCTTATTTGAGCACAATAGTTAAATTTCGAAAGGAAAAAACATATTTATATTCTCTGACTAGCATACCACCATATAAACACTGGACCACTTTGAAAGAATTATCACAGATGTTGCGCCAAACATTCTTATTTGAGCACAACAATAGCAAGTTCTCGAAAGATAAAAAAATTGTTTCTGACTAAAGCAGCCGTCAGTCGCGCGCTCCCCGTTGGTTCCGCCGACCCCTCCGCTGCCCCCGGCACACCCGGCTCCTCGTGGTTCGACATTTTAGTTTGAAGAAGGCGCGTAGCGCACATCCCGCATAATATTGGAACAACTTTCTCTCCAATTAATTCTTAGATGTATTGCAAAAGGGTACAAAAAAGCAGTTTGTTTTAACAGCGCCAAAAGGTTTTGATTGTTTTTCAATACTTTTACCTGTACTAGAACAGATGCGACGGCCAGCGACGCAGAGGATTGGTTGCCGTTCCTTCGCTAAACGCAGGAACAGCTCCCCGCGTCGTAGTAAATCCTACCCCGTATCCCGCGCGTAGGGACGCATCAGGGAATGCGTAGCTACTTCCGCTCGTCGGTGGTTGGCTCCGGACGTCGCTGAAACGGGTGACGGGTGTCAAGTTTGCGATGACGTAGCGGCGTCAAAGTGGGCAGAGCCGCCACGTGAGTGTTGCTAGGATACGCTCCTCCTTTGCATTACGTCACTTCCATGTACCTTTTCTCAAATGTCCAACCTAGCGATCCAGGATAGCTAGGTTCGACATTGTACATGTACCTTTTTTTAGTACACGGAAGTGACGTCATCACGTCTGATTGGTTGGAAACAAAAGTGACGTAATTTCCCTAGAAAAATGTGGGCGGAGTCGGCAAAACTGGGCGGAGTCGGCTACCGGACGTGACAACAAATGACGTTTCGTTTTGTACCGAGTACGTTTCAAAAGGTACTTGCTCGGAACTAGGTGTCATTGGCAGCATGTTTTCGGCGGCGAGGCGTCGTCGTCTCGTCACTTCGTCTTTTTCTTTAATAGAGCTTTTTTTTTTCGCCCGAAAGGCTGTATCGGGAACACCGCGATGCATTCGAGCTCCCGGAGGAGATCTTTCGGAACCCCAAGATCGTGGTGCGGTGGTTGTGCGACGAACTTCGCGAGGAACCGGAGGTGAGGAGAGTGCGTACCTCGTGGACGGTCATGACTGTGGAGCTTCAAGTGTTGTGTGCACTGCGCTTCTACGGCACGGGGAGCTTCCAAGGCATGGTGGCGAGCGACGAACACGTAGCGCGGGACCAAAAGACAGTCAGCGTTGCGGTCCGCGCCGTGTCCGTCGCTATCATGCGTCGTCTCGGGGTCCAGCGTGGCTGGATCCACTTCCCCGAGACGCCGAGCGAGAGGTTCGACGCGGAGAAGGGCTTCAGGCTGCTCGGCAGGATACCCGGCGTCATCGGTTGCGTGGACGGGACCATGGTCTCCATCGTTGGCCCGTCCAAGAACGACCCCACCGTCACGAAGGCGGCGTACTGGTGCCGCAAGTACTTCTACGCCCTCAACGTGATGGTGGTAAGTACACTCATGTTACGTTGTCAAAACGCGCCCCAAATCTCTAGAAAAAAAAAAAAAAACGTATTGCCGATACGGTTTAAGTATGCCGTTTTATGACTGCGGGCTGTGGGGTCTCACGACTGCGCGAGCGTGTGCTCTACGTAGCATGTGAGCCGTGAGACTCTTCTCCCAAAAATAATACTTATTTTTGGTTTCAAAACGTGCAAGCTTCCGCAAAAAAACAACAAAAAAAACACATTATTTTTGTTTCAAGGTAGTTAGTTGTGCCTTGCATCCAGGAAGGTGTGTTGACATGCATGTGTCAGACAAAATAACTTAAAGGTTCTGAAATTGCGACTGCTTTGTGAACCATAAATACAATCTACTACTTGTGGATTCAGGTAATTACATGTCAATATCTCTCTCACTTTCAGGTGTGTGACGCCGACTGCCGGATAATGTGCATCGACCCACGGTATCCCGGGTCGGTGCACGACTCCTTCGTGTGGCAATTTTCCTGGCTCCGAAACCAACTCGAGCAAGGGCAGCTGCCACGCGACTGCCGGTTCCTGCTTGGTGAACACACTAAATTCATTCCTTACGCACACGGTGGCTCCCACTGCTTGAAAGCCACAGTACCACACGTACTGTGCTTGTTGTGAGACACACAGACACAGTTGCTGGAACTCCTTGAAGTGAGACAGCACCCAAAGTTTGGCCATTAATCTCTGTTTATGTCCACATAACTCTCACACTCTGCAGGCTACGAAAGCCACACTACACCAATCTCACGACAGTGATAGACTATGCAAGGCATGCGACCGCAGTGCGAGTCGCTGTCCGGTTCGGCCCACTCACTGTTACTGTCTGCCTTTACCCTCTTGCTGGTTGGTTTTCGCATGAAGTTGGAGCTCTTTCACTGATACCTGGGGGCTCGCCTGGTCGCTTTGACGGTCGTCAGTTTGTACGGAATGGGATCAATTCCTCCTTGGCCACTTGGGGCTCGCCAAATCTGTCCTCGGGTCGTCTCTGTCCCACACACTGGATTCTTTTCCCTGACCCGGCCTTCTTCTTCGGTCTGCCTATATAGCTCCTCCTACTAGACCCTCAGTGTCCCAACAGGACCTGACTCCTTTCCAATCTAACCACCCCCTCTCTTTTCCCCATCTCCAACTCCACCGAGGATTAGGAAAGAGGCTCGTCGAACTGGCGCCTTATCCCCTTGCTTGCCAAAGACAAGGCCAGCGTGTTCTGCTCTGCCCGTGCCTAAAGTCACGGCCACACTCCCAAAAGCAACAGAGCTTTTATCTGTCGGATGCAAGGGCCTAATAAAGCACTTGCATACAACACAGCCCCCCTAAGGGATCGTGCACACATCCCATACAACCCACCAGGAAAACACATAGTTACATGAAATAACAGGGAGTTTGCAGGCAAGCTAGTGCTAATTAATCATAATGTAAACTGATACTGTAGTGCAGAAATATCAACACACTTTTAAGTCACACTTAAGTTACATTATAATTGACATAGTTGCACACAGCTGTTTTCTTGCCTTTTATTTCAAAAAGTAAAGAATGTAATATGTTCCATCCTCTACATGTGCAGGTGACAGCGGCTACTCCTTGGAGCCTTGGCTCATCACCCCTCTCCCCGGGAACCACGCGACCTCCACCGCTTGCGGCCGGTTTAATAAGGCGCATTCCTCGATCAGGTCTGTTGTGGAGCGCTGCATCGGGCTGTTGAAAAACAAATTCCGGTGTCTGCAAAGGCACCGGGCTCTGTATTACCACCCTTCAACAGCCACCGCCATTATTTCGGCATGTGCAGTGCTCCACAACATCTGCCTTGCATCGAGCGAGCCAGAACCGGAGTCAGACTCCGACCCTGAAGAGTCAGAGTTGGAGTCTGAGCCGAGCTCGGACGGTTCTGAGCCGAGCTCGGAGAGGTCAGCGTCGGCTCCCGAGAGGCTGGCTCCTGCCGGCCCTCCGGTCGGCCTTCCGGTCGGCCTCTCGGACGGGGGAAGGCTCTGAGGCAGCGCCTTGTCGCCCGGTTCGGAACCCGCCGCAGACGTGCCCGTGCAGAGCGCCACACGCAAGGGGTCCGCCGCCACGACGCTAGTCCTGACCACCAGGGACATTGTCGGGAAGCCCCTCAGCGCCCTCGCTGCGGTGGTGCCCAGCACGGACGCCGCCAGCGACAGGGAACCTCTCGCCACCACGACTGAGGTCCTGACCACCAAGGACCCCGTCACATCCTTGCCCTCAGTGAAGCCCTCCCCGTGGAAGCCGTAAAGTGCACACTTCGCTTCCTGCTCCACAGTCATGGCCGTCCACAAGCTGCATACTCTCTTCAGCTCCTACACCTTGTGAAGTTCGTCGCACAGCCAGCGTGCTGCCTCCGGATACGTGTCGAGTGCATCGCGGTGAAATCGATACAGCCTTTTTTTTATTTTTATGAGCAGAAGGCACGAGACGCAGTCAACAGTGACAGAAAAGGTTCGGAGGTTTAGTTGCCACACCAACAGGTCATCTGGATTGCCCTGCAAAGAACTCAGAAGTAATTTAGACTACCTCTAGAAAGAAATGCTTGCTTTTGCAGAGATTGCTTTCTTAGTTGCTGATTGAACCAGGGATATTGTTGTCATGGACATTGTTTCATTTTACAAATGCTTCAAAGCGTCTTGTCTTCTGCTCCATTTTATTATCTCTTTTATGGTACTTCATCAAAGTTAGGTGATTGTGTTATCTCAAGACAGTGCACATGTAGTTTGTTTTAAAAATTGCTTTATTTCTTAAAGAAAAACCTGTGACTTCATGAATAAAAGTGTGATAACATGGAATGTAAAATTTCATTCTTGGAAGTAAAACTGAGCATCGACTGGAACCGTGTAAGCAATTGGGCAATCTTAAGTATATATCACAGATATCTTGTTGAACACTCTGGTCTTATTTGAGCACAATAGTTAAATTTCGAAAGGAAAAAAACATATATATATTTTCTGACTAGCATACCATATAAACACTGGACCACTTTGAAAGAATTATCACAGATGTTGCGCCAAACATTCTTATTTGAGCACAGCAATAGCAAGTTCTCGAAAGATAAAAAAATTGTTTCTGACTAAAGCAGCCGTCACTCGCGCGCTCCCCGTTGGTTCCGCCGACCCCTCCGCTGCCCCCGGCACACCCGGCTCCTCGTGGTTCGACATTTTGGTTTGAAGAAGGCGCGTAGCGCACATCCCGCATAATATTGGAACAACTTTCTCTCCAATTAATTCTTAAATGTATTGCAAAAGGGTACAAAAAAGCGGTTTGTTTTAACAACGCCCAAAAGGTTTTGATTGTTTTTCAGTACTTTTACCTGTACTAGAACAGATGCGACGGCCAGCGACGCACAGGATTGGTTGCCGTTCCTTCGCTAAACGCAGGAACTGCTCCCCGCGTCGTAGTAAATCCTACCCCGTATCCCGCGCGTAGGGACGCCTCAGGGAATGCGTAGCTACTTCCGCTCGTCGGTGGTTGGCTTCGGACGTCGCTGAAACGGGTGACGGGTGTCAAGTTTGCGATGACGTAGCGGCGTCAAAGTGGGCAGAGCCGCCACGTGAGTGTTGCTAGGATACGCTCCTCCTTTGCATTACGTCACTTCCATGTACCTTTTCTCAAATGTCCAACCTAGCGATCCTGGATCGCTAGGTTGGACATTTGAGAAAAGGTACATGGAAGTGACGTAATGCAAAGGAGGAGCGTATCCTAGCAACACTCACGTGGCGGCTCTGCCCACTTTGACGCCGCTACGTCATCGCAAACTTGGCACCCGTCACCCGTTTCAGCGACGTCCGTTGCCAACCACCGACGAGCGGAAGTAGCTACGCATTCCCTGAGGCGTCCCTACGCGCGGGATACGGGGTAGGATTTACTACGACGCGGGGAGCAGTTCCTGCGTTTAGCGAAGGAACGGCAACCAATCCTGTGCGTCGCTGGCCGTTCCATCTGTTCTAGTACAGGTAAAAGTATTGAAAAACAATCAAAACCTTTTGGGCGTTGTTAAAACAAACCACTTTTTTGTACCCTTTTTCAATACATTTAAGAATTAATTGGAGAGAAAGTTGTTCTAATATTATGCGGGATGTGCGCTACGCGCCTTCTTCAAACCAAAATGTCGAACCACGAGGAGCCGGGTGTGCCGGGGGCAGCGGAGGGCTCGGCGGAACCAACGGGGAGCGCGCGAGTGACGGCTGCTTTAGTCAGAAACAATTTTTTTATCTTTCGAGAACTTGCTATTGCTGTGCTCAAATAAGAATGTTTGGCGAAACATCTGTGATAATTCTTTCAAAGTGGTCCAGTGTTTATATGGTGGTATGCTAGTCAGAGAATATATATATATTTTTTTTTCCTTTCGAAATTTAACTATTGTGCTCAAATAAGACCAGAGTGTTCAACAAGATATCTGTGATATATACATAAGATTGCCTAATTGCTTACATGGTTCCAGTCGATGCTCGGTTTTACTTCCAAGAATGAAATATTACATTCCATGTTATCACACTTTTATTCATGAAGTCACAGGCTTTTCTTTAAGAAATAAAGCAATTTTCAAAACAAACTACATGTGCACTGTCTTGAGAGAACACAATCACCTAACTTTGATGAAGTACCATAAAAGAGATAATAAAATGGAGCAGAAGGCAAGACGCTTTGAAGCATTTGTAAAATGAAACAATGTTCATGACAACAATATCCCTGGTTCAATCAGCAACTAAGAAAGCAATCTCTGCAAAAGCAAGCATTTCTTTCTAGAGGTAGTCTAAATTACTTCTGAGTTCTTTGCAGGGGCAATCCAGATGACCTGTTGGTCTGGCAACTAAACCTCCGAACCTTTTCTGTCACTGTCGACTGCGTCTCGTGCCTTCTGCTCATAAAAATTAAAAAAAAAGGCTGTATTGATTTCACCGCGATGCACTCGACACGTATCCGGAGGCAGCACGCTGGCTGTGCGACGAACTTCACAAGGTGTAGGAGCTGAAGAGAGTATGTAGCTTGTGGACGGCCATGACTGTGGAGCAGGAAGCGAAGTGTGCACTTTACGGCTTCCACGGGGAGGGCTTCACTGAGGGTAAGGATGTCACGGGGTCCTTGGTGGTCAGGACCTCAGTCGTGGTGGCGAGAGGTTCCCTGTCGCTGGCGGCGTCCGTGCTGGGCACCACCGCAGCGAGGGTGCTGAGGGGCTTCCCGACGGTGTCCCTGGTGGTCGGGACTACCGTCGTGGCGGCGGACCCCTTGCGTGTGGCGCTCCGCACGGGCACGTCTTGGGCTGGGTTCCGAACCGGGCGACAAGGCGCTGCCTCAGAGCCTTCCCCCTGTCCGAGAGGCCGACCGCCTTCGTGACGGTGGGGACGTTCTTGGACGGGCCGACGATGGAGACCATGGTCCCGTCCACGCAACCGATGACGCCGGGTATCCTGCCGAGCAGCCTGAAGCCCTTCTCCGCGTCGAACCTCTCGCTCGGCGTCTCGGGGAAGTGGATCCAGCCACGCTGGACCCCGGGACGACGCACGATAGCGACGGACACGGCGCGGACCGCAACGCTGACTGTCTTTTGGTCCCGCGCTACGTGTTCGTCGCTCGCCACCATGCCTTGGAAGCTCCCCGTGCCGTAGAAGCGCAGTGCACACAACACTTGAAGCTCCACAGTCATGACGTGGTACGCACTCTCCTCACCTCCGGTTCCTCGCGAAGTTCGTCGCACAACCACCGCACCACGATCTTGGGCAGGCGGTATTGCTTCCGAAAGATCTCCGGGAGCTCGAATGCATCGCGGTGTTCCCGATACAGCCTTTCTGGCGAAAAAAAAAAGCTCTATTAAAGAAAAGGTCGAAGTGACGAGACGGCGACACCTCGCCGCCGAAAACATGCTGCCAATGACACCTAGTTCCGAGCAAGTACCTTTTGAAACGTACTCGGTACAAAACGAAACGTCATTTTGTTGTCACGTCCGGTAGCCGACTCCGCCCAGTTTTGCCGACTCCGCCCACATTTTTCTAGGGAAATTACGTCACTTTTGTTTCCAACCAATCAGACGTGATGACGTCACTTCCATGTACTAAAAAAAGGTACATGTACAATGTCGAACCTAGCTATCCAGGACGACGACTTTACCGGCTCCAAAATGTTCTGGGCCTGAAGCTTGTTCAGCTCTTCATGTAGCGCTGTTCGCAGAGCGAAAGGCACTGGTCGACACTTCAGGAATTTTGGAGCTACGTCCTGCTTGAGGTCTATGTGTAGCGGTTCGCCGACATGACCATCAAGCTGTCCCTTGAACGCTTGCTCATGGGTTCTCAGTAGGTTTTCCAGGGTTTTTGAAGACACGGATTATACGCCGGAAACCTTTATGTTTAACGCAGGAAGCCGGTCCCGACCAAGCAGACTTGCTCCCTTTCCGTTAACCACGTAGAGGTGCAGA
Source organism: Ixodes scapularis (assembly GCF_016920785.2). NCBI lineage: Eukaryota > Metazoa > Arthropoda > Arachnida > Ixodida > Ixodidae > Ixodes > Ixodes scapularis. Next base: position 1,343,779 of record NW_024609897.1, read on the forward strand.
CGGGCGTCTTTGTCCTTGAATCGTACGTTGACCGGCAGTTTGCCAGCCAGTTCCATCTTGTCTCCAGCCCAGACGCACAAGGAGAGGTCGTCCCTGCCAAAGGCGTTAGCATGTTTCGAAGGTGATTATTGAGTGGAAAGCTCCGGAATCTACTTCCATGTCGAGGTGTCGTCCGTTTACGAGTAGCTCCGCGATGACCCGCGAGGTGTCTCCCTGGGTAGTGTTGTTGACAACAAAATTATCACCACGCGTGTCATGCTCTGTTGCGTCTGCGTGATGCGTGCGACACTTCGATTCGTCTGGGGACTTGCGCTGGGCTCTGCGTTTGAAGCAGGTCTCTGACCTTTCTTGCGGCAAAATCTGCAAGTTGCTTTGATGTGCTTGCAGGCATCCCGCGAGTGCGAGCCTGTGCAGCGGAAAAAAGTTTTATTCGTCGTTTTTCTGCCCTTAGAGATCTTCGCTGTGGAGGTGCTCTGGACCTTTCCTTCTTTTTCACCTTGAATGTGACGTTGCTGGCTGGCAGCCGACTCAGCAGCCAAGGCGATCGCGTAAGCTCGGTGAAACGTGAGGTGACGCTAGACCAGCGAGCGTTTGTAGGCGTGAGTCCTTAAAGGGATACTACAACGAAATTTCGGCGCTCATTTTTTGGTCTATATGTGTTCAAAAAAGCACCATCAAATCGAACATACCAATATCTTTTTAAAAAAGTCACGAAAAGGAATTTTAAAACGAATTAAACGATTAGCAAAGAGCACCTGGTGGATGTCGCTAACGCCTCGCTTGTAATGCCCGTCTAGCAACCTTGGCAGCTAGTGACGGAAGTTGTCTCACCTCCGGCCGCGACGAGAGAAGAGGGGCAGGAGGAACTCCCCTCTTCCCGAGAATGCCTTTTGTGTGTCACAGAAGTCGCTATTGTCCCCCAACAAGATTATAGAAGATTAACCCGTCACTCAAAATTTGTACAAAAGCAGCTGCTTCGGTGGCTGGAACGACTAGGCCATCCTCTCGACGTCAGCCTCGCCGTAGCTTTGCTCGTCTTGAGGCGACCTACGTCACGATTGCGTTGGATGTCACGTGGTCTCCGCTGGGCCTTCTCCGAGCGCTTGCCAGAATGGGCCGTTTCTAACGAAAAATACAGCCACCAGGCTCAAAATACAAACGTGCGATTGTCATTTACGGATATTGTGGATCATATTCAACCTATTTTTGAACACGACGGGAATATTTCAAATTTCGTTGAAGTATCCCTTTAAGGCCACGGTCCCACTGAATGTGGCAGTTTAGGTACTTTTCGGCAGGCCATTACTCATCTCCTTTTAAATACTGTTTTGTGGGATTGATGTCATTTGAAAGGCAATGCAATCCTCTTTCATTTGATATTATGTATGTGTTGGTTTTTACTGTTCATGCGCATTTGTAGCGTTGCGAATATAATGGCGCGAACCCTCACTTGCTCCGCTAGTTCATGTTTTATGAACGATCCATTAAAGATAGCACGGTTCCAATATAGCAGTTTTGTTAAGATGATGTCGGAGCAGAATCTAACGATCCACTTTTTTGATATTTGCACTACTTTGTTTTTTTCATCCCTCCAAATATTGCCCTAAAATTGATATTTTTCCGCACAAATATGTTTTTAATGACAAGAGCTAGGGCAATGAAATTAGCTACAGATGTAGTGCTTATAATTGGCAATATGCAGAAAAAAATTTAATGTTGTGTAAATTTTTTTTTGTTTAGATATTTTACATCAAACGTAGCACTTTTTTGTGCTTCGTGTCATGGTAGTTCAAATGCCGCTGAAGAAATAATTAAACTATGATAAAATCTTTTATAACATTTAGAGCTACAATGGTTGCCCAAGAGGTGGACGATGGCTTTTTTCCATTTTCAAAGTCATAACGCTCCAGGAGCCCTTCAAACTTACCTGTTTTTGACGCATATCTGTTTTGGACATCAAACAGATTTATTGGCATTTAATAACATTTATAGTTTGGAATAGATATACATTGCGATGTATTAAATTTTCACAATGATATTGCTTTGGTTTCTTAATAGGTGTAGAGTTTAGCTAATTTTAAAAACAATTAAAAACTGTTTGGGTGTTTTGTTGCGCTACCTGGCGGATGGCAGACAAACTGCTGATTTCTAATGTTCAAAAAATTTCCGAGGGCGGCGTTGGCGTCTGTATCATCATCAATCTCCGTGTCTTTTTACCCTCACATTTAAAAAATATATTGGAAGATTTACTATCGATAACTGAATGGTTTAAGTACTGGGTCAGGCTAATAAATCTAAGACCAATATTTACACAAGCGTAGCGTGATATAATGTGTTCATTATTCGATATGATTGAAATCAATAAACAATGAAGACGAAGAGGAAAAGAATACACCCGAGTTCACTTTATGCCTAGAGTCACTAAATGAGCTCTAAATATCGGCACTCCGTTCCCCAAAATTGTTTTGGGCGCCGCCATTTTGGGTCTTGCTCAGAGCAAACGCAACTGCCAATTATCGTGATCTAAAAGTACGACTTCCTCAGCATTAGATGCGGTGCTAGGAAGCTGATGCAATATTGCAATGATCTGTCGCGGGTTGTTTAAACATATGTGAGGGAGGGAAAAGCGTTTCCTGTGATTTTAGATAAAGCTTCATATAACTGGCAACCATGATTATAAGCCACAATATGATCAAGTGTCGTTACTCTGAACCGTAGCTAATTTACTGGCACAAGCGGGAACAATGAAGAAGAGGCAGGTGTCAAAAGGTAGTGGCTTGTGGAATCCACGGGGCTTACGATATGGCCCCTCCAGGTATTACTGGGTGGAGCCATTCATAGGCCCTTTGCTTAGGGTGGAGCACGACATCTGGCCATTTTGTCCCCCTCTTTTATTTTTATTTTTTGTTCAGAAGCGCGTGAAAGAGCGTGTCCCTGCACGCGCTCGTGCCGCTGATTGTGCAATGGCGACATTTTGCTTTCGTCGATTTCTTTGTATTTTCCCCATGAGCGCGTGCTGTCGGCATCGGGTACTACAGAGGGTGGCATCACCCTAAACAGAAGGACATTGAGGCACCCTAGGTATTACAAGCCTCTTGAACAAGAGCATGAATAGTGTTATTAAATAAGCTACGCTTCAGAGTAGCCACGCTTGGCCTTAGTATGGCTTAAAATTATGGTTGCCAGTTATTTGAAGCTTTATCAGAAATCACAAGGAACGCTTTTCCGTCCCCCCCTTTAAACAGTTTGCGACGAAGCAAAGCAACATTACATGAGCTTCCTAACACCGAATCTAATGCTGACGATGTCACACTTTTGAATCATGACGATGGGCAGTTGCGCCTGCTCTGCACAAGCACCAAAATGGCGGCGTTCACAACACTGTCGGGGAAGAGAGTGCCGATACTCTAAGCGCAGCTCATTTATTGGCTCTAGTTGCCGCGAGACTCCTTTTCCCTGACTGAAACCGAAAGTAAATATGAATGATACACCATTATTATAGCTTATTTAGTTATAACCAAATGCACATAATGAGAGGAGGAAGCGGGCGGGTAGGAGAAACGCGGGTTTTATACGCGACCGTTCTAACCGTCTCAAAAGAGAGAACGCACGAGCTTGCGCTGGTTTAGAAAAAAAGGCATCCAAAGAAAAGAGGCGGCACACTGTGTTCCTTGTTATTATGTGCCTAATTGCAAATTGTTGTGTGTATGTTTATTCAGCCGGAAGTTAGTCTGCCTTAGTGGGCGTCTGGTGTCTCAGCTGTAGATGAGCAATTTAGCCAGTGCGGTACAACCGAAAACCTGGGGTCTTCAACGTGCGCCACGCAGTAGTGATGCACGACCGCACGCCGGTACGATGCTCTTCCAGATCGAAACGGGCAGGGGCGGGGTGGCTTTTGCAGCGCGAGCTTTCGCTCCCATTGCTCCGAGCTGGTGTGCGCTAGACCATGCACTCGGCAACCAAACCCCCCCCCCCCTTGTGCGTCTAATTTATATACAGGTATAAGTATTTGAAGATCGACAATGGACGTCGATCGTCTCGAGGTAATGTAACGTAATAACATTATATAAATTATAAACTGGTTGAAGGACTGAACGACTTAATTTTTCAATTCTTGGATTGTAATGTGGCGGTAGCTTATTGTACTTACTGTTGATGAAGAGCAATATGAGGTGACGAGGTAATGATTAAATGATGAGGCTCTATAAGGACGACGACATTAATGGGTGTGGAACCACAACGTACAGTGCGAGGCTTGTTTCAAGTATCGTGTACCCAAAGACTTTCTTCACCCGCAACAGTATATGGTAGAATCAATGAAGATGTTGCTTTACAACTGTACGTGGAACAGGAAAACTGCACTGTGCAGAAGCGCGGCTTATTCGTTAATATGAGGGACGGATTTCTAGCAGCATTCCCTGATTGACTACTTGGAACAAATTGCCTCGTTGACGTAAAGTGTCCCCGTTCCAAAAGATTCTTGAAGCATACTTAAACCGCAAAGGAGTATGAGGCGAAAAATAAGAAAAAGGAGTCTGGTGTGAAAGGTCCAGATCACCACCGTAGCTTCTACTATCAAATACAAGGGCAGTTACACAATACACAAAGAAAGTTTTGTGATTTAGTTATATTTACACTTAAGGGCATTGATATCCAACCTATTCAGAGAGATGACACCTCCTGGTCAACCAACATAGAGCCTTTTCTACTCAAGTTTTACATGCAAGGCCAGACTTCCGCTGAAATTCCTCACGTAGACGAGTTGTCCGACCGAATAAACTGCCATTACTCCCGATGTGGGTATCTCTCGATCTTTGTTCGTAAGTGATAGTATCATGAGATCGAGGGGTGTGGCTATTCTTCCGCCGAATATTGCTTCGGCGGGTTTTTTTCCGTGTAAGATGAGACCGACGCGTGCTGCCGGAACAAGAACCTGGCGATTCTTCACTGAACTGCTTCTTCCGTAAGCTTCAAAAGGGATTTCTTTTTCGTTTTGCACACCATCTGTTCTGCTTGCCCGTTAGTTGCAGGATGGTATGGTGCACTAATGAGATGCCTGATGCCGTTTGTTTTTTTTTCTTCAAAAACTTGTTTATTTTATTTGAAGCAAGATTTGGCGCGTTATCAGAGAAAAGTATTTTCGGTAGGGCAAAAGTAGGTAAAAGAGACCGTAGAACGTCAATGACGTGTTTGGACGTCGTGGCAGACATCGTGTAAGCTTCCAGCCACTTAGAGTACGCATCGTACATGACTCCGCAGATGTGGATACGTTTCGCCACCCACCGACTGAATAGTGGATCGTTTTCAGTTACTGTTCGAGTCTTTCCGCAAAGTTAGCCCAGGTGCCAGGACTTTCGTCGAAAGCGGTAAGTGTTCGAAACGTTGACAACGTCGGTAGCCACGTGTTGTGCTTGAAACTGGACACTTACCAATCGCTGAGAAGAAACTTGCTTGTTCGTCTGCCATGGGTCGTCCGATATCCGGTCATCACCACAACACCATCTCCCGACAAAACTGTTCTTCATTGTCCGCATGTCCATGGTTAGCAATCACGTCAACTTATAAATTCCCGAACGCTCACAACTTTCCGTCGCTAAACGCCGTTCATTCATAGCGTCTTCATTGCAAATAAACGTCTTCCTATTTCTTCTGATGGTTTCCCTAAGCTGTACTTACAACATAATGTGTGTCGGTACTTCCGAAAATATTGCAACGCCGTTTGTTTTCCGGGAACTATAATGTAACAACCTTTACAACATCTTCCGGACCCCGTGAAACACAATATTTCGTGACGTTATTTTAGTCGTCATTAAAATGGTGAGGTAAGTACCGTAAATCGCGAAGCAGTTTACTCGACGTCCGCTTTCACTGGTTGAGTCTACTGAGCGTGCATTCCTGCAGAGGAAATTTTCATTGATAGAATATTGACACGTCAATCAACATTTGATTCCTTCTTGGTAAGATTTATTGCGAAAGCACGTTACAACCGCCGACCGCATCTCCCTATATCAGACAACAATTTATACCCAGCCTGACATTCTCGCATACATCCGTTTGCTGGGCCACGCTACTTGAGCTAGCTGAGCACAGCTGGCAGCGGCGCGAGCAAGGCCACGAGGGGAACGTGATGGTGCTCGAGCCATCACACTGTGAACCGATGTTTCGGCCACCCCACGGGTGCGTGTCGCCATCTATTGGTTGAACTAACGCCTTGTTCAAGATGGCTGCCGTGGGACCGCAGCCTTAATGCCACAGATGAAACGGTCACAGAGCATGACATTTGTTGGCAGAACGGTAGAAAATTCAGCTCCTGATATTTGTATGGCCTGGGGCGCCTGTGTCACCTCGCTGAATGAACAAGCGGTTGTAGCCGTAGCTGTAGTCGTGGCCGGCACGTTAGTCACCGCTCCGAAGTTGCAGTCGTCTGCGATCTTGCGGAGGGCGGCGATGTACTCAGAGATGGTTTCTGCCCGTGCTTTGATATCGTTGATGGAACTTGAAACGGCTGAGCAGTTCGGCCGGCTTCGGGTCAAGTGTTCGTTGAAGAGTTTCACAGTTTCTTGAAACCCGACTTCCGAAGGCTTTTTCGGAGCCATTAGAGCCCGTACGGTGTCGAAGGTCGACTCACCGCATGATGTGAGCAGAACTGCTCGCTTCTTCACAGGGCTGGTAATGTCCTTGCCTTCGAAGTAGAACTCAAGGCGTTCCAACCATGAATTCGAGTTTCCTCCGGGGTAATATGCCGGAATTCGTCCGTGAGAGCCGTAATCTTCCATCTTGGGGGTTGGCAAACTCCCTTGTCGCCAATTAATACAGCTGTTTCTGTTAGATTTGCGTTTATTTAAGTTCAAGTCGGAAAGAAGCTAGCCATTGCTCATGGCAGTTTGGAATCAGACCAGTGTGAGCTTTACCCTGATGAAAAAAAAAAAACACACTTGAAATTCAAACGGGTGGCGAACTGGTCGACCGGTTTGAATCAAACGGGTGGCAAACTTGTCGACCCGTTTGGATCAAACGTGATTATGGGATACGGGTACCCATTTGAAACGGTACCCGTTTGATACAGGTGCCCGTTTGATACGGGTGCCCGTTCGACCTTGCACGTGACCACACGTTTGAACGTGCCATTCGAATTGGGAAATTATGCGCTAGCCCTAAATGGGTATCGTCTGGTAGGTTGGTTATCTTAAACCTAATTAAGACGTCCCCAAACTCATAAACCTATCTATAACATGGAGGAAACACGTAGAATAAATGTGCTCACGTAGGTGCCTGCAAATGGACAAGAAAGCAGACACAAAAGATTGTTTTCAATTCTCCCTGAAGTTCATTACCTCTTCTGTAGACAAGTACAGACGTGCAAGCGATCTGTGAAATGTGAGAGGCACTCTAAGCTTTCATTCAACTGAGAAGATAGCAAAGCAAACAAGAACCGAGGTAATTCTAGACTATGAAGGTAGACTTTCGGGGAAATTATTCACCCTGCTGCCGCGAGAATAGACGCTTCATAACTAAATAGATAATCTGGAAGGGTACGCGTAGAAGAACGGGCAATCGTTGCCAAGAAGTAGGTTGCAGTGTACTTGCCATAAAAATAGCGGACTTGAAAGATGTAATCCGTGATATTTGTCGACACGGTCAAAGCAGGACTACCACACAAACACAAACGAGGGGGAACGACTCCTTGGAAGTTTCAACACGATGCGGCGCTCAAGCTGTCATTTGCCGAACCCAACCAAACCGCAAGAATTCCTGATTTCTTTGAAGAATCGCTTGTTCCCGATATACGCGAAGGACTTTTCGAACACTGATGGCTTTGGTGCACATTCAATACGTTTTCGAGAGACATCCTAATAAGACCGCAGGGTTAGGCGACAGATCGAAGCAGGTAGGAGGAGCGAAGTTCTGGCTGGAACTGACAACAAGCAGACAAAGAAAAACGCGGCTGCCAGGCGCACCCTTCCGGATCTCGATGCTTATCAGCCTGTAGCTCGCGCGCTGTTGCGGGTCACGTGACAAAGGTGACAAGGAAGAGGGAGGGGGCGAGGTCAAGGCGCAGGACACCCGGGACAGACCCTCTCCCTCTCCCCAGGCTTTGCATTGGGACGTGTTTTTGTAGCGTCGAAAAGCAAACGCGCGCGCGCGCGCGCGCGCCTTTTAGCACGCTTGAACGTTGGAAATGGCGGCGGGGCTGCCGGAAGCTCGGCTTGCGCCCGAGCGAAGAAAGTACTCAGCGCAAGCTCGTAGTTCGACTGCTGCAACGGCGGGCGTGCTCTCGCAATGCTCGATGTTCTGGCAGCCGCGTGTTGGCGTGCTACCTTTGTGTCTTGAATTAAAGTGAAAAGGTGTCTAGACGTACATTCTTTCACGCGGTCGCATCTTTTGCGAGAGGGATTCAAGCTGAATAAGTAAATTGAGGCAACAAAGATGGACAAAGTTTTAAAGTTCTGTCAAAAATATCGGCTCACCAACGTCGCTCGTTTACGTAAAAAAAAAGGTGCAAGCTTTAGGTGCAGTATAAGCGAACATCAGCGCAATCAAAAAATATAATTATAATTACTTGCATTACGCGGACGATCTTAAATCTATGCAGCGGGGCTCCCAGTCTTCTGGAAACATTGGCTGCCACGGCTGAAACGCTAGGCGTGCCCATGCCGCCGATTTGTACGTTCAATATCAAGCGGGCTCCGGAGAGCCGTTTGATTAAACTGATACAGTTTGCCGGTCACCAGTCACCCGTCTGTGCAACATGGTCACCAGTTTCAGCAAACGTGCGACAACTTTGCCCGCACGGGTTGCCCATTTGCCCAGAGGAACGACCCGTTTGCCAAATGAGTGGCCTGTTTGTCCAAATAGGTGACCGTTATGGCTCATACGGGGGACCCCTTTGAGCCATACGGCGACCCCTTTGACAAACTGGTGACCGGTATGGACCCGTTTATTTTCATATACACCTTTGCAAGTGGGATCCCGGCTTAACCTCGAACCGCGCGCCAAGTCGAGGCGGACCTACTCTCCAGCCAGGACGTTCGCTGGTTGTCGTACAATGTTGCCAAGCGTCTCTCGCCGAAGCGTACACCACTGAGCGCAGAAAGAAATTTTAAAAAATAATTATAAAACGTACACGTGTCGTCTTCGACAGCGAAATAGCCAGGACAATTAAATAAAATGCCTAAAGCGGTAACAAATCGAAAATTTTCAAAAAGATCTAAAGTCTCAAGGCGCTCTCTTCAGAATGCGCCAAAAGTCGCATGGCCTTTGCATCAACGGTGGCTGCGCTCGCGGCTGCTCTGGCTTCCACAACATGCAGGAACAGAGGCTGCGATCGTTATAAAGTCAGCTCCAACCCTTAAAGATGCCCCGTCCTACAATATGTGACGCTACGATTCTGTGTGGATACCTCCTCCAGCGTTCCGAGACAGTAGACAGTTTTAGTGGATCGTATACTAAAGCCTTGCGTACGCAATAAAATTGCGGGTCGTGAGTGCGCTTGCGCAGAACGCAATAGAAAGGCTAGCGTATTGCGTACGCACGCAACGCTGGGGATTTTGCGAGGCGGGCTAGCGGGCTTTGCGGGACGCTCTCGAAAGATCTCGGACCCAACGAGAGTGCCAGTTTCAAGATGGCGGTTACCTCGACTGGCGCAGCAAGGGCGACGTGGTGTTTTCGAAGTTCTGTGTTACGTGAAACTGCGTGACGTTCAGCTCGGCAATTCTTTCTGGGACCTACCGCGGTCAAGTCAGATCGTCGTGCAGCTGAAGGAGTGCACAGTGACAATGTTCGCCGCTCGGAATATGCGTCAACGCTGCGATCTGCTCAACGCTAAGCCTATTCGCACAGTTCATCGCCGACGGACGAGCGACTCTAAAAGAAATCGCCAAAGATCTCGCTATGCACTGGACATCAGGGTCATGAATTTCATTCCGCGATAGCATTGATAAAAGGTGCCGTTTCAACGGGACGATTGACGGAGGCTCCGTGTTCGAATTTGGCTACGCACTCTTAAGCCTGGTTCAGACAGTTGCGTTTGACTGCGTTGCGGCAGCGAGAAACCAGGACATCCCTGCTACTTATATCGTGTGCTGAGATGATTCTTTGAATTGGATTGCACGCTTCATACGAAGCACAGATGTGCCGGTGACTCGCTTTCGGTTCTCAATGCAACGCAGTCAAACGCACTCAAACGCAAGTGTCTGAACCGGCCTTTACTCGTATAGCCTCTGTACCCCGCAGAAAAGCACGCTTGACGAGGCAGCTGCGGCTGGGTTTAATTTGAAATAAAATGATTGGACACGTTTTGATTTTCAATATTTCTTTCCAGGAGCATGGTTGGGCTATAAGCACGCGGAATTCTGCAGCTCTAGCAAATCTAACCAAGATCATGCGCGGTGTTCACTCGAAAACGTAACGCACAACTAAATTCGGTCCGAGCAGGTCATTTTTAGCGTACGCTATACTATTGCGTATTGCGTACGCAAGAGCCAGCAACGCTATACTAAAACTGTCTAGTAAGTGTGCCGCTAACGTAAGCCATCGGCGATGCAGCAAACGGCACCATCTCGTCATCGCGCACCCCAATGACGTGCCCCTGGCGCACCCCAGCATGGCGGAAACGGTACGGGGCGCCAGCATCGCTCAAAATGGCAGCGCACAGGAGCCTTTCTTGCAAACGTGTATAGGCACCAAATGGTTTATTTCAGTAGGGTATCGCGGGTGCGCGCGTGCCCTTCTTGAGCCTCGTCTTCGTCTTCCTTAACCGCGATATATATCAGTCAAGTTTCGTACCACCAAGCTCTAGGTGTATTGCAACACGACGCCACGAGTGTAACAGACTGGTTCTACGAGAATTTTATCACTCTTGACGCAATAAGACTTGTCTTTTTCGGGAATCCGCTAAAGCAGGTACCTTTGGACAAATCCTTTGTTTTACACAGATCCAACTGTCATGACTGAACGTGTACTCCCGTAAAATACGTTGAGAATGTGGATTACTAGGAAAATTTTTTTTATTAAGATTTATCATGGTCAACGCTTTCATCGTATGTATCTAGACAGTGCCGAAACGCCAGCTCCGTACTTTGCAACAATACGATGTTTATGGTTTTTGCTGTAAGAAAATCGATTCCACACACTCTTGCTTATATTATACTAAAAATAGTATCACAATATTTGGTAACTGCACAGAAGTTTGGAAAACTAAGATTCACCTCTTTAGAAATCATGCTTACAGAGTTTCTGATACGAAAACACATGTTTGCTTTCCATAGATTTGCGAGCGACCATGGATTGCTTTCAACCGAGGTCTCCTGAGAGCGCTCGTGTAGTGCACGGGCGTCCCCTGCCCAAAACTCTCGAAGCGATGATTTCCTAAAAAGGAAGACTGACCAAATTCTGGAATGTTTATAAAAAAGTATCGAATATTTCCTTGATCTTACATTAGGAACAAACATCTTCGAGGCTTTTCAGCTGGTACACTTTCGTTCACTCCATCTTCAATGTGTTTTGGGAGACCGCTGGCGAAGTGGGCTAGCGCACACGAGCTCGGAGGACGTGGAGCGAAAGCTTGCTCTGCGGAACGCAGGGATCTTTGGTTCATTCGCACCCCTGCCCGTTTCAGTCTGGATGAGCATCGTAGCAGCGTGCGGTCGTGTATCATTACTGCGTGATGCATGTTAAATACTTCAGGTTAGTAGCTGTACTGAACTGGCTAAATTACTCATCTACAGCTGGGAGACAAGTCGCTCATTGAGGCAAACCAAGTTCTCGGTTGTATAAACATACACACACCCCAATTCTTTTTTTTTTTTTTTTTTTTACAGAGAGTGCCAGAGTAGGATGACACTTTTATTGACTTTAGACCTTAAATTTACCAAGTGCAGTACAACTGCTATCTTGGGGTCTTTAGCTTATTACGCAGCAGTGATACACGACCGCACGCCGGTACGATGCTCATACGGATCGAAACGGCTACGGGGGAAAATTGTACCCAAGGTTTATGGGTGCTGCAGCGCGAGATTTCGCTTCAGGTGCTTCAATTCGCGTCCAAATCGTCTTCATTGGGAAACAAAGAAAAGACGAGAAAAAAGTGTCTTTGCTGCTGTGCCACGTGCCATTTCAGAAAGGGGTGACAGAAACAGAATCGCTCTTCGTTGGTTGCGCACTTTACTTTCGTTTTAAACTCAATAGATAAGCCCACCTTGACTGTTTCTTGCCGCGCCTTAGCGAAATCTTGACTTGTCACCTACTCCTTGGTTTCAGAAGACTTTCGACAGTTCAAGGGTAAACATTTTTCAGTTTGAAGCCATGGGAAAGAAAAACAGTACACTCAGGCCAGAAGCATTAGAGGACTTGCGAAATTGCACCGAATATTCAGACTCCGAGATTATGACCTGGTGCAAGATATTCTTCAAAGACTGTCCAACGGGGCGACTCACCCTTCGGGAGTTCAAGGACATCTACCACAACGTTTTCCCTAACGGCAACGCGTCCAAGTTTGCAGAACACGTCTTCCGAACCTTCGATACCAACAAAGACAATACCATCGACTTCCGCGAGTTCCTGTGCGGACTGCATGTAACTACAAGAGGCACACCAGAGGAGAAGCTTCAGTGGGCCTTCCGCATGTACGACATGGACGGAGACGGCTTCATCCAGTACCACGAAATGGTGGACATGCTCACCGCCATCTTCAAGATGGTCAGACCAGTTATAAAAAGGTCCCCCACCGATGACTTGGAAATCGGGAAACTGGCGGACAAAATCTTTCGTCAGGGAGACACGAACAGGGACGGCAAGCTCTCTTGGGAAGAGTTCAATCGGTTTGCCAAGGATAACCCTATGATTGTCAGCGTGCTGCTGGGAGATAGCAAGTTTTCTCTCGACTGAGTGCGGCTCTGCAGAAGCAGCTGACTAACCATATCGATAAGGCATCGTATACTCCTCTCACTAACGCTAGCAATGTATTATAGAAAGAACGAAATCAAGGATACAATACAGTATACAGCCTTTTGGCTGATCATCGGTGGAGAGACACCTTTTTATTTAAGAACCATTTGCCTGACAAACCGAGCAGGTCTCTATTTCTTGTATGAGAGTACTTGTGACGTCCTCAGATGACGAGCACGTATGCCGAACAGTGTTTGCAGTTTGAAGTTCATTCTATTTGAAACAAATATAACGTGCAAATGTATATGTGTCAGTCATCGGAAATCACAAGCATGTTCCAAAGCAACTATTTCTTAGTGCAAGCTTTCAAATACTCTACTTTTATTCCAGCGTTTTCTTCGCTCGGTGCGTCATCTCTTAGAATCCTTCAACGCTATAAAAGATACTTGGCGCCCTAAGCTCTCCTCCGGACCTTCGAAACGCTCTGCCCAGCAGAAGAAACATATAGCGTAGATGATAAAGAGCCGGAATCAGCGTCTAAAATGTCAAAGTGGCCATGAAACGATTTTTCAACTTCTTCCTGGTTAGCTTTCTTCCTCAACTCAAAAGCGAATTGAGAGCAGTAGATTTGGCAGTAGTTTTAACGTTTAGTAAACCGCTTTGAAAGGGAATAGGGGAAAACGGTGGGTGCCGGTGGCTACGAGGCCTTGGCACGCGAATGGAAAAATCACGTCGTCGTGACATTCTTGGGCACCGGTGCGATTAGGGTGCCTTCATGTGCGTTTTGCTTAGGGTGGTGGCATCTCGCCATTTTGTACCACACGTTTAATTTTAGCTTTTTGTTCAGAAGCGCGTGAAAAAGCGTGTTCATGCACGTGTTTGTTGCGCTGATTGGGCTATGGCGACATTTTGTTTTAGTCTATTTCTTTGTATTTTTCCCTTGAGCGCGTGCTGTTGGCATCGGGTACTACAAAGAGTACCCGATCACCCTAAACAGAAGGACATTGAGGCACCCTAAGTGCGATGAGTTCAAGATTTCATCGTGCTTTTTAAGCACACCCTAGAACTTGTCATTCGCCAATGATAAGTTCCGTTCGGGCACTCATTGGCCACGAACGCGAATCCAAATATTCGTTGACGGATTGATTGTTGACGAGCGCGTACATCCAAGTGACGCAGTTCTCCTGTCCAATGCGTAAGCTAGGGTCGGCTGGCGTGTTTTGGCGTCGGCTGGCGTGTTTTCGGTACCGCGAATGCCTCAAACTAAAAGGGTAGAGGGCGTTTGAAGCAAAGGACTCACGAAGTAGTTTGTTATATTTTCAAATGTTCATACCAAAAAGCTGGCTTTTGACTTTCTACCTTCTTATTTTGTTGTGGTTGCCTACTAAATGATATACGCTTAGTAAAGTCCCAATCTTATTTATCCCAGCCAGAAGTTCATTTCAAGGCTCCTTTGAATGGGCGCACGCAATATATTTTCCGTCTCACAAAAAAAATCTCGAGCCAAGAAAGGGCACAGGGCGCGTGGGCCTGACATAGCAGAATGCATTTGTTTGTAAGAGAACTCGTGCATGGGAGGCACTTTTCAAAGCCACGCGCTCGCGCCTTTGTCTGCGCTGCAGATACGGTGAACAATACTTCGTTCCAGCTTAAGTTCAGACGCAGCCGATGCTACAAGCGCGAGCATGTGGCCTTGAACAGTGCTTGCATTGCACGGGCGCTTGTGATTGGTAGAGGCGCTGACAGCCTGGAGCATGCACTTGTAGTATCGGCTGCGCCTGAACTTAAGCTGCAACAAAGTATAAAATAATAGAATAGGAGTAGTGGAAAATTGCTGGGCCTCAGGGAGAGGCGCTTCGTGTAGAACCCACCACGTAGCGCTGGCACTCGATTCCGGAGCCACGATTCTTGTTATGGGAGACTTTAATGATGCGTAGACAACCTATAGACAACTGCAACATTCTCGCTACAACATATGTAGGAAGGGGAAAACGTGAACAGGGTGCTGCCTGGGCTGACTTTCGCAGACACCATTGTGCTCACAGCTGGCTATGTGGAAACTACGCAGCGGCTACTCGATACATGCGCTGAGCTGGACTGCTCGGTCTTCAGTACAACACTATGAAGTCTGCAGTGGTGCAGTTCGTCGGCTCGGAGGAAATGAAGATCAAAAGCCTTAAGTTGGGTGTGGACAACATGCCGGCGGTTAGCATGTACAGGTACCGGAGGGTTACCCTCTCAAACGAAGTGCATAGCATCTCCTTGCATTACAGGGCATTGTGTGCCTTAAAATGTCCTAAAAGTAAAAAAAGTGGTGGAAGCTCACTAAAAAGTTCTTCAAGCATTTCAATTTTTAGCTGATAACTGGGGGTATATATAAAGAACAAACTGTAATTATATGATCTAACAAAATGCGGGCTGCCACAGCCTCCAGCGAAGTCAGCAGGGTCACTTCGCTATACATGGAGTTGAGCGTTCCACTACAACTGCTACGCCTCCAGATGAATCAACTGCTTGTATCCGATCCTTGCAAAACAGCTAGAAGTACTTTGACATACTAGTGTGGCTCGCTTTTAGATGTGTTCACTGCAAGCAAAATGCAAAGGGGCCTTGATCATCCAGTAGCTCGTTTACATCGTCATAGGAAGGAGGCCTCTACAGTTCCACTGAAGAAAATAAGACATCGGTATTATAAAAGGAAGTAAAATCTATATATATATATATGTATTGTGGGCTTTGCGGCCCATCATCGGGCAAAAGAACCTGTGCTCCGCGCCCGGCGCGCAACGTGCGCGCGAGGCACACTCGAGTCTCGGGGCTATGGAGTCCGTTCGCTGCCACGAACAAGTAAAGGTGTGTTCTCTAAGATCTGCCTCGTTGGTCCTTCTTGCGGGTGAGCAGTAGCACCGAACCCTACATTATTTGGCGCTCCACGCGAGGCCTACTGCTCCCCCGCGGCTTGGACCGCAGGCTTTTAGCCCGCTTTAGGCGTGTTAGCCTGGTTTTTCTCCCGTTGTCATACCCGACAGGCCTACGTGGTCGTTCGACTAGGCTTCGGCCACCGGACGCCATCTTTGCCATTGGGGCTTGGCCGTTGTGAATAGTGTGCATATTGTAGTATATTGCGTGTTTTTCCGTTCTTTTGTGTTTTGTTTTGTTCTGTTTCTTTTTGTTTAGCTGTTTTTCTGCGGTTGCTACTGCGATGCAGACCCGCCATAGAGCCGCCGCAGACCAAGGCGAGACCGGAGAGGGGCCTGACCCGACGTCCATGGACCTGATGGCTCGGGTGGCCAACCTGTGCAACACGGTCGCGCAACGCCTGGTCCTGGCTGACCACGGACCCCAAGGGCAAGGGCCACGACCCCAAGTGCCGGTTCCGTTGTACACGGGCTACGACGACAGGAAGTCTGTGGCCGACTTCCTGGCCGAGCTGGCGGCCTATAAGCTCGCCACGGGAGCCTCCGACGAGTACGTCCTTGCGTGGGTGCCGCCCGTGGCGTTCCAGGCTAGCGCCGCGCGCTGGTGGCGCATCGTGGCCCCCTTCCTCACCTGGGAAGACTTTCGGCGGAAGTTTCAAGATGAGTTTCTTCCACCTGGGTATCAGTCTCGAGTCCAGCGAGAACTGGAGCGCCGGACCCAGCACCCGGGCGAGACCCTCGTCGAATATGTACGGGTGATGCTGGAGCTCTATGAAAGAGCCTGCCCAACGACGTCGGAGTCGGACAGGGCTGCTCGGGTGATGCAGCAGAGCCACCCAAGATTCCGGCCCTACCTGCACGGCCGCACGTATTCCACCCTGGAGCAACTGGCCCGGAACGCTCACGGCATACAAGAGACGCTCCTGGCCGAGCTGCAGTATCGGCCCCCGCCACCGCCTGAAGGAGCTCTTGAGCCGTCCTGTGCCTGGCGAGCTCCCGGTCCCAGAAGAGGTTCGACTCAGCGCCAAACCCTGGATGGCGCGGTCTGTCCCCCCCGTGCGCTGGACTCCTACGCCTTCGGGCAATGGGAGCGCGGGGGACCACTCGATGGTTCGGACCCCCGGCTACATGCCCGGCCGGCTGGATCGAGACTACGGCAGTGTGAAAGCCGTTTAACGTCCTTCCCCCGCAATGCCAACCGGGGCGCCGATCGCTGGTCCAACGAGGGACACCAAGAAGGGCCGCAACGACAAGCGCAGGCAAGCCCGACGCACGGCCCTGACCGGCGCAACTCGGTGCGGTGCTTCGGCTGCGGTCGCCATGGCCACTTCCGGCGTGACTGCCCCGACCTGCGGCGCAACCGTCCTGCAGCCTCGAGAAATGAGTTGACCCCTGAACGCCTGTCGGCCGCAATGACCATGGACAACTCGGCAATACTTCCATCGGTATGTCGAATTCAGCCTGACCTTGAGCTAATTGAGCCCCGTATGACAGTTACAGTGCTCGGAGTACCTGTGGCAGCGCTAATTGATACCGGTGCGAGTCTGTCGCTTATTGGGGACTACCTGATTGAACGCTGCAGAGAGCAGAAAGCCAACTTGCGCGAGACTGACGTGCGCTTACAGCTAGCGTCAGGACCAGAAATGCTCGCGAGTCAAGCCGTGAGGTTACAGATCGGGTTCAACGAGAAAAAACGCCGTCAGCGCTTCGCTTGCTTACCTGCTCTCACGGTACCGATTATTTTGGGGCGAGATTTCATTTTCGGGGAGAACCTGGTTCTGGACTTTCCGAACAAAGGCTACCGGTTAGGTAGTGACTCGAAACTGATCCCATTTACCAGACGAGAGGATTGTATCGTCAGTGTCGATAACGTGGGCGTTAGAACGCCTGCTTTGCGACTCCCATGTGCGGTAAGCGATTCTTTGCAGAAGTGTCCTGCTACGGACCAGCAAAAGCGGCGTCTCCAAAGACTCCTGGAGGAGTTTTCGCCGGTGTTCACGGAGAACCCCGGCAGAACCGGTGTCCTAAAGCATTCAATTGATATCGGGAATACACGGCCTCTACGCTGCAACCCTCGACCAATCAGCGTACACAAGCGAGCCCTGCTGGACAAGGCGCTTCAAGAGATGATCGACACGGGTGCAGTACGTGAGTCACAGAGCCCTTGGGCCTTCCCGATCGTCCTTGCCCCCAAGAAGGATGGAATGGCTCGGCTTTGCGTTGACTATCGACGCCTGAATGCGGTAACCGTTCGTGACGCGTACCCGTACCCCTCGATTGAGTCGATCATGTACAACTTGGGAAACGCGAGCTTTTTCACAACTCTTGACTGCAGTCGCGGTTTCGTCCAGATAGAGATCGAACCCGCTGACATCGAGAAAACAGCATTCACACGCTACAGAGGGTTGTACGAGTTTGTGCGCATGCCTTTCGGCTTGAGCAACTCTCCTGCCACATTCCAGCGTCTTATGGACATTGTGCTTGAAGACGCACGGCACAACTACGCCATGGCATATATGGATGACGTAGTAGTCTCCTCACGCTCGTTCGAAGAACATCTTGTGCACCTTCGGACTATACTCGAGCGCATGCAGAATGCTGGTTTGACAGTTCACCCGGGAAAAATGCAACTGGCAACATCTAAGATTAACCTGCTCGGTTTTGTAATCGACGATGGATCGCTTTGCCCTAATGAGGACACGCTGAGGGCCATACCTCAGTTTCCTCTCCCCCATGATGCAAAGAGTTTGCAGCGATTTCTTGGCATGGTATGATTTTACCGTCAGTTTATTCCTCACTGTGCAGAGATAACGCGGCCTCTGAATGAACTGCTGCGCAAAGGCGTCAAGTGGCGTTGGACGGAGGCACAGCAAAATGCTTTCCTTCAACTGTCCAGAGCTATTGCTGAGACAGCATCTTTGAAGCTCCCAGACCTCAACCGTCCGTTTGTGCTGCAGACCGATGCGAGCGGCTACGATTTAGGTGCTGTGCTGCTTCAAGACTTTGATGGTGTCTTACGACCCGTAGCGTTTGCGAGCCATACGTTGACAACAGCTCAGCGGTATTACAATGTTTGCGAGCTTGAGTGCCTAGCCATCATATTCGCCCTGCAGAAATTCAACATGTATCTTGATTGCGCGCGCTTTGTGATCCAGTCGGATAATGCCGCCTTGTCTTGGCTTCGGCTGGAAAATCCGGCAGGACGATTAGCACGCTGGGCACTTACGCTTCAGAAATATGACAATACCATTGTGCACAATCCAGGCTCACAAAACAAAGTTGCAGACGCTTTGTCGCGCGCTCCGCTCGGCGAAGAGCACGTGCCCGAGGATGCCAATGTTGTGGCTGCGATAGATGCTGGCTCGCGCTGGGGTACCTTGATTAGCCGAGACGAGCTTCGTGCTGCACAGCAGAACGATGGACTTTGTCGCAGGGTCTCTGAGTGGTTATCTTCACGTGACCGACGTGGCAACAGAGACGCTGACATGGGTTTTGACTCGCACTTGCTGGCCGAAGATGGTCTGCTCCTCCAGTACATACCTCAGATCGACGACGACGAGAGTGGCTCCACAGACACTCCATTTCGAGCCGTAATACCTCGCCGACTTCGCACGTCCTTCATTAGATACTACCATGACTCTGCTTTGGCTGGTCACAGTAGTGGCTGCAAGACTTTCGAAAAGTTAAGCCGTACTGCAACTTGGCCAGGAATTCGTCAGGACGTGCTGAGGTACGCTCGTTCATGCCCGGTTTGTCAGAAAACCAAACCGCGCGGTGGTCAGCCCCCTGGTCTCATGCAGCCAGTCGTGAGTCGATCCCCATGGGAATGCGTTGCTGTCGACGTCATGGGCCCTTTCCCACGCAGTCTGCGTGGCAACCAGTACTTGTTGGGTGTCACCGATCACTTTAGCAAGTGGGTGGAGCTATTTGCATTGCGATCGCTGACGTCCAAGAAAATCTGGTCTTGTCTCATGGAGACGTCCACACGCTTCGGATTTCCGGCGAAATTGATTAGCGACAACGCTACTTACTTTGCCAGCAAAGTGTTCCGAGACTCATGTGCAGCATTGGGCATACAACACAAGCGGACGTCTCCCTATCACCCACAGGCAAACATCACAGAGCGGGTGAACTGAAACCTGAAATCGATGTTAATAGCTTACACCGAACGTCACCCTGACTGGGACGCAAAGCTCCCAGAGCTCGCGTTCGCAACACGCACAACCGTTAACCGGTCTACAGGTTTTACGCCAGCTTGCCTTAATTTCGGAAAAGAGCTGACTTTCCCGTTGGAAAACACTTGCACGACCAACAACCGTGGCGCTGCTCGCTCATACGGTCAGTTTGCAGGAAGCCTACGACGCAGACTCAGGGACATCGTTCGTGATGCGCGGGAGAGCTTGGACGCCGCACGGCTTCAGCAGGCTGAGCAGTACAATCGTGGCCACCGGGACGTGCAACTAGAAGATGGAGATCTTCTACTCCGGCGGACACACCCACTTAGTGACGCCTCCAGAGGTTTCACAGCTTCCCTGGCAAACAGGTGGGATGGTCCGTATCGAGTGCGAGACAAGGTCTCACGCCTCACGTACACGCTCGTTCATTGTGAGTCTGGACGACTCGCTGGACCCGTTCATGTCACCAACCTCAAACAATATTATGAATCGGATGACGAATTTCTCTCGCAAGTGGAGAGTGATGCCGATCCGGGATATAATTAAAATAAACTTAATTCGGCGAGGTTTCTTTTTGATGTTGGTGACGAAGACAAAGACGAAGATTTAGAAAATGCGCGTTGAAATAGGCTTTCACGAGAACTAGTTTCCGCACCATACAGATTGTGCGCGTAGTTCTGTGCAATATACACCGACATTGTGCTCACAAATTTAGCTACTCTATTGCCGCGCCCAACGTACCGACGCTTTCTTGTAGAAGCCTCTCCAGAAGACAACTGTTGATTATTTTTTTTTCTTTCGTTCGTTTCGAACCTTCGACATGTCTCGCTACCGCCCCAACTGTTGCCGGAGGTTCTCTCAACGCCCTCGATGAGCTACGTGGTTTCGGGGACTACGACAACGCAGTGGGCAGCCGAGAACCCTCTACCGGCCCTAACTACGCCGCCAGATCAGCAGCCCCGGCTGCGGCTACAACGACGGCTACGGGGCGCAGACCAACGGAGACCAGGACCGCAACGAAGGTCCTCCTGAGCGTTACATTGCCAGCCACGGCCCCGGGGGTACCCACTCATCCTCAAGCGGCGGGTCCACACCACGGGTTTCTGCTGATTGTGTGCGGCCTCAACTCTAACAAGATGAACGCCGAGAAGCTCTTCAACCTGCTCTGCCTGTACGGCAATGTCGTCAAGATCACGTTCCGGAAGAACAGCAACGGCTGTGTCATGGTGCACATGGAGGACCACCTGGCCAAGCAGAGAACAGTGCGTCACCAAAACAACGCACAGTTCTCCGACATAAAGATGCAGATCGGGACTTCATTGGAAACTGCAACGTCCGCATCACCAATCCGGAGGCGGCCTCCACGAACCGCATCCGGCCGCCTGCATCGTCACAACCCCCTCCTCTTCTACCACCAAAAACCAGAGAGGACAGCCACGGAGCCAGAGGACAGAGAAGGGGGGAGGGGAGGGGGGGAAAGTTTGTGGGCTTTGCGGCCCATCATCGGGCAAAAGAACCTGTGCTCCGCGCCCGGCGCGCAACGTGCGCGCGAGCCACGCTCGAGTCTCGGGGCTCGGGAGTCCGTTCGCTGCCACGAACAAGTAAAGGTGTGTTCTCTAAGGTCTGCCTCGTTGGTCCTTCTTGCGGGTGAGCAGTAGCACCGAACCCTAAATTATATATATATATATATATATATATATATATATATATATATATATATATATATATATATATATATATATATACTTATACCAGAGAAAGCTAAATAATAAATTTAAGGGTTTTTTGGTTTCTCAATACGTGGGATTTTTTTCTTTTCGTAGCAGTGTTCTTTGGTCGAACCTAGAACCTCAGAGGAGGCCAAAGTAAGAGACTTTGTATAGGGAAGGGACGGGTCATCTTCAGAATGTGGTAGCCTCTCGTCAATTTTTTTCAACTGGCGAGAGCGTTGGAACGTTAGGTGGAGGAGGTTGTTCTACCCGCCTGCGTGCGCCTGCGGACACATGCGGCAGCCCATGTTTGTAACAGCAAAAGGTTCTTATATCAGCGGCATTCAAATATTGTCACTTGAGAGTACGGCAATACCCCGCTACGTCATCAAGTTTTGCGAAGGAGAGATTGAAATAAAACGTTCGCTTTTGCCTTTGAAATGATATCGCAACAAAGGAGTATCATGGTGAGTGGCGTTGAGTGCGAGTGTACTTGGGTACCACTAAGTGCCAGTACCCCCATGTAAAGTGGAAAACATTCCAAGCGAAGATCGTTGCACAGTCCCTTTATTGCCGGGGTCACACTGCTCATACATCATACAAAAGACAGTTTGCAAACAGGAATCACTGCTATTTCAGTGGTCCGAATGTGTGCCAAATTTCTCCTTAAGCTCATTGCCATGCCGCATTCGGAGCGCGGATCTTCTGGTGACTAGCGGTCGAATATGTATTCAAACTGGCTTTTTTTAATGTATAAGCAATGTGACCCCGGCTTAAGTATGAACAACGGTTATATTATGCTTCCTGGTCCCGAGCACATCGGTTTTGGTCACTAAACTAACCTTGATGGCCAGAGCTCGAAGCTTTAGCACAAACCCGAACCATATATTTACAGTTTGTCTCGACACATGCATGTTGTATTTTTGTACTCGAGCCTTTCTGTTAGCGTTTCGATGTATGTGGACGAGGCACTGCTGGGAATCTCGACGCTGCCAAGCTCCGGGGTCTTACTTGTGTACGAGTCAACACGCTGTAACAACCAATAAATACGCATACACCGATCTCGCACCTTTACATTACTGTTGCTGGTTAGGAAGTTTTTTACTTGTGTTGTGCTTTCATTGAACAAATATATTTTTAATAACTGTTTTTTAATAAATCTGAGTGCGCGAGGTAAAACTCGGAGACACCATTCTATAGCTAAAATCAAACACATATTTTTTCTTAACTGTACTGACCCTCAGCACTGCAGAAAGTGAAGTTCCCACCCGTTGCATTATACCACTTCAATATCGCGTATGCGCTTAAAGTTATCCTGCAATCATATAGGCACATTCGCATATACAAACAATTTTTAAAACAGAAACAGTGGAGCAATTGCGTGAAGAAGGTAGCACCGTTCGCATGACGGCACCTATGCTGACGCGAACCCCTATGCGGTGCCTCGAACGAACTAAACGATTCAAAGCACATTTGACGGTTGCGAGTGGCCATAGTATTTATGTGTATGGTTTCTTCCTGATCCACAGCAGATGCTATCGGAGATCTTGCCTCGTCTCTTGAAGAGGCCAAAGCACAGAAACATGTTCTACATGCCGTGTGTTTGGACATACATTGTGGTTTCGACGCTCTTCCTCTGGACGTCGTAATAAAGATATTGCATTTAATCGGTGTAGGAGGTCGGGCCTTGCCCTTTGTACGATATTTGTTTCTAAATAAACGAACGATCCGAGTTATACTGGCCAGGCAATTGAGTATGTCACGTGAGTGCACACAAGGTGTGCCACAGGGAAGTCTGTTAGGCCGCTGCTTTTCGAAAGTTGTCATAGCAGCACTTCCCCCTGCTTTACCAAAGGAAGGTACCCTTCCATTCCAACGACGTCGAACTGTGTTGTGGTGGTTCAATGCGCCTTCAATAACAGTTGAAGTACAACTCCAAAAGGCACTTAGCTTCACCTTGGCATTCCTGTATCACGCTGGCCTCACACGGTATAGTGATAAGATCTCAGCATTCACCTACAGGCCACAAGAGTGGTCACGTTCTGAATTCACAAGACTACGCGTGGAAGAACGTATTCGAAAGCCGACAGATGTGAAATACCTTGGCGTCACTATAGACGGCAAGGCATTTCAACTGGCGCCCAGCTGTTAAGCACATCATGAGTCAGTCTCGTAAACTATGTGGCGCTATTTACCGCATTGCGAGTCCAAACTCTGGTCTGTTCCAATCACCATTGTTGACGCTTTGTCGGGGTCTCATTGTAAGCTGAGTGCTTTACGTACTTGTCCTAATCGACATCGCAACACCCCAATGGACAACTCTTGAAATTTTCTACCGAACGGCGTTAAGGTTCTTCCTCGGCCTGCCCTACTTATTTCTGAATGTGCCCACACTCGTAGAAGCCGACGACTCCCCACTACGGCATCAAGCTCAAGAACAAGTGCTTCAACATTTAACTAGGTTCCACAGTGCACATGCTACAACCCAAGTCATCGAAGGCATCATAGCGGGGAGTAATTCCTATTCAGAAAGAATGAGAGCAACATTTAGATCAACTATTGGCTATCGGTTCAACGTTTTCAAGACATCCCCGCCTTGCTATGACAAGGAGCGTTGGCAAATACTGGCCACTATTCCTGACCTGCCTCGGCAATATTGGGTTAGAAAGTTCGTAGCACGGTCTATTGCTGAATAGTTGATAACTACAAATTGCGCAGGAATAACGCACATTTATACGGATGGCAGTATATGTGGAAATTTCGCACCCGCCGCTTAGTGCATTCCCGAACTCCAAGCTCACACGGAAGGTCACTTGGAAATCTGCTTCAACAGCGCCTGTGCTGAGCTTGCTACTATCTGGCTTGCAACACAAGAAACTTTTAAGTCCGCAGAGCTACACAACTTTTTCATCTTCTGCGACTTCCAAGCAGCTCTGACAACTCACAAACCTGCAGAGAGTATTTCCGCTAGCTCACACTATAGCCTACCTAGTGCAGAAGGCTGCCGTGGAAGATGTATCTATTCAGCTTCAGTGGATCTTTTCCCACGTTCGTATTTAAGGAAAGGAGACTGCAGCTGGTCTTGGACGTGCTGTTCATGCGGATGTCATATTAACGATCTCAGTACATTCATATAATTCGTCAGTTTTACTCATAACGCCATTCAGAAAATTCACCCTGACCCTTAAACTGCGGCTAAAACCCCGCCGAAAAGAATCCCCAGCAAAAGCTAGAGCAGGCTTGGCAAGCACTACTTCATCGGATAAGGGTAGGCTGCGCCTGAACCGCTGCTCGCATGAATCTCGTCACACGCCTGACATCCCCAGCTAAACGTTGCCCCTGCCTGCAGTGCCTGAGGTGCCGCGGAGGACATCGAACATATTTTCTGGCATTACAGATCGGTGAGCAACTACCGAGATACAATTGTGACCACTCTTAAACAGCTTAACAATACAACAGGCAACACCAAGTCACTCTTGTTCCCGGCAGGTTCACGGCATTCGAGAACAAACGCTTTAAGAGCACAGCGTGACTATAAAAATAATTCGTGAAGAAAAAACCAACATTATAATTATCCGCGCAATTTGCTTATTATTTCATCATACTGTAAAAAGTTATTATTGTGTATTATAGTGTATTGTAGTGTGTTATAGTTTTTATTCACCACCTCTCCAACAACCATCCTTGGTTTCCCGTACCCCCCTAGCAAGGCGATAAAGCTGGACCCACCACTGGGAGAAAAACCTTTCGCCTTGCTTCTACACCTTTTCTCTTTATAACAAATTACTAAATTGCTAGCGGAGGATTTTCAGGGCATCTGGTGGAGCGCTTCACACTGCGCGTAGAAAACCGGTCTCACGTAAAGCCCCTCTATCATAGAAAAAGAGGCGCCATTCAATGGTGTAGAAATGCTCGAGGCACGTGCCGCGCGCCACTTCTGGTAAATTTATGGCGTCTGAAATCTAGCTCAGGGCTGCGCTGTGTGTGCCACCTAGGGTGCCTTCATGTGCGTTTTGCTTAGGGTGGAGACATGTCGCCATTTTGTCCCACACGTTTATTTTTCTTTTTTTGCTCAGAAGCGCGTGAAAGAGCGTTTCCCTGCACGCGTTTGTGGAGCTGACTGTGCTATGGCGACATTTTGTTTTCGTCAATTTCTTTGTATTTTACCCGTGAGCTCATGCTGTCGGCATCGGGTACTACAAAGGGTGGCATCATTCTAAACAGAAGAACATTGAGGCACCCTAGTGCCACCAGGATCTTCCCAAGGGCTGCACGTTGCGCGTGCCTCGTACATCGACGTACCTTGCGCTACTTGTGAAACATGAAGGGGCTTTAATCTCCCGTACAGTTCCTGTATAGGCTCCCTACGGGAGCCACAGTTGCGCGCTTGTTTTCCACGTGCCGCCGCGCCGCTATTCGTGGAGATCCGACCCCGTGAGGATCCGGATCAAATGCCGTGCAGGAAAGTAGACGTTGCACGCGCCCCGACAATACGTTCCCTTGCTCTTGAGCGCGCCGCGCGCCTGTAACGCGCGGCGCCGCTATTCGCTGGATTCAGTCACGTGAGGAGCAGGATCAACATGCCGTGCAGGAAAGACGGTCCTACGGGGATGAACGCGCAACTCTGGCTCCCGTAGGGAGCCAATACAGGGAATCTAGTCTCACGGTGACGACATCGCCACTGTTTCGCCAGCTACCGCAGCGGCCCACGCTACTCGGGTAAATGCCGCTCGAGTTCCCAAATTGATCCCCTCTAGTAACGTTACTATTGGCGCGTCTGACGTTGTGTATCTAGGTATTTTTGCTTCGTGTCGCTACTCTTGTAGCTAAAACTGCCGTTTAAACA
Source organism: Ixodes scapularis (assembly GCF_016920785.2). NCBI lineage: Eukaryota > Metazoa > Arthropoda > Arachnida > Ixodida > Ixodidae > Ixodes > Ixodes scapularis. Next base: position 1,370,312 of record NW_024609897.1, read on the forward strand.
TATGGGTACTCGTGCGCTCGCACACACTGAGCGCCGATCATACCTGTGCTCGCGCGGTCTTCTCTTCTTCAGAAATCTCAGAAGAAGTTGTTCCCGGGTATTGATACTTTGGCAGCAGCTGTGCGTGGGCGCCGCCATAACCGACCTTCAGTTTGAGTTTCATCTTATTCCCTTCGCTTCACTTCATCATTGCCACAGCAGGACAGGTTAGTGCCACATTAGGTGCTACTGTGTCCTCCTCCATAGGCCTTTGTGGAGGCTCGTCAACGCCCGCTTCGGTGCCTTGGCATCTCGGTAAGACACGAGACGGTCGGCAATGGCAGCTCAACTTGGCGCGTGTTAAAAGCGTCTTTAGTTAGTTTGAGTAGTTTGAGCAGGGCACTCATTTTGTCGTTTTTCGTGTAGGGCACGAGGTTGCGTGGGTGCATTTTTATAGGTTGTTAGACGTCACCAGAATAATAATTACTAGCATTTTTCACGGTAAATGCATTTGCAGGTGTCCAATACAAGGCCAAGATTCCGAGACATTCGCGCTAGTTTCAAAACTTGCCACCACGCGGCGCTCAAAGACCGACCTGCAGAATATTTTTCAACCAGAAAAAAGTTCCCCTCGCCACACTTCCCATTTCCTCCTCTCCCACAGTTGACTTGACGGCGGGGAGACTCCTTTTGTTGCTGCATCTCGGGGCCAGATAAGCGAAGCTAAGCGCATAATGGGCGATTTGCGGCGGGAGGCACAGCGACCCCTTTCCTCCGGCGATACCAGAGAAGCGCCCGAAACCGAACTCTCCTCTCTGCAGCATTTCAGAGCCTAGCCTCTCGGTTTTGTCTCTGAATTTTTGTTTTGTTTTGCGATAAGCATGCTTGGCTACTCCGAGCATTTGACTGCTTCTGCGGTCCATGTAAAGTGACCCAAGGCCATGTGAGGATGGGCATAGGCTAAGGGCCATCGTCCAAGAACCTTAGAGTTCGAAGGAACTACCGTATTTTCCGGACTATAGCCCGGACCCGGTGCATAGTCCGCAGGGAAATATTTTGCGTCAAAAATAAAAGTGCTTGCTTAGATAGTTCGCACCCGGTACACAAACGGCACCCAGTGCAAAACCCGCACTTAGCACCTAGTCCGAACGTAAAAAGTATCATACTCAGCAGACCTTGACAAACGCCTACTGTATTAGCTCACGATGAAGCTTTATCGTACGTAAATCAACATTAGTATGGTCCGTTACTCATAAAATCCTTCACGATTGTCATAGTGAAGGATCTAGTAAAATTATATCATTGTATTGTCCGCACCTGTAGATAGTCCGCATCGGGTGAATTTTCAACTTTTAAACTTATATAGTCCGGAAAATACGGTACTACAGAGTGTATTGTGACCCTGGGTACTTGAAGAGGAAGTGGCGAGCCTTACAAAAAGTGTTTACGGGACGGGAATTCATGCCAGCGTGCGTACTCTAACATGTCCGGTGCTTTTACCCCAACCCACCTGGTGTTGCCTAAATGGGACACACGTTGAAATAAACAGTGCTGGGGCTGTCAGACCGTTGTTTTTGTTCTGAAATTTGACCGAAACTCCAAACATTGAGATCTGCAAAAATCCATAATACGAAGCAGAGCCTTTTTTTTTTTTTTTCGGTTCCTTGCATTTTTATATTGCGTTTTGAGATCCTACTAGTGACCAGTGCCGCGTTTAGACGTCATATTGCACGTGGCCACACCGGTGACTAGAACTCCACCTTTCCGTAAACAAAAGTTTAAAGTACAAGTTCACCCGTCAAATTTTGGGAGTGTAATTACAATATTGCGTTAATTTTTCTCAACTCATTATCTCTTCTCGAAATGGTTAATCACTTTAGTACAGTCGCCCTCTTGAGATTTCTAGGCGAGAGATGGCAAAAGCATTTTCCAAAACTAACTGTTTTACATTACCGATTCCTTTCTTAAAAATCACTAAAATTTAATTATATCACATTACAAATTACTGATTACTAAAACTATGGGCATTCTCTTCGTATTACATTTAATTTTTGCAGGTAGAGTTTGCTTGTCGATAATGAAATATCAGTCTGCTGTTGCAAACAGTGCAATGTAGGCGCAATATAATATATTACTGTCATGCCGCAACCTTGTTCAGGAAGCCGCCGATGACAACGAGGTTTTACGATGCGCTAGTAACTCCAAAGTATCTGAATCAGTGGTGTCGCCATGCTGTACTACAGCGCAACATATGAGATGAGACCATAACCGTGCTCTCGCAAGCTCGTTTTTAATAAAAAAAGAAGATAATATTTTTTTCTTTAATTCTCTACTTGTGCTTGTAAGTTGCAACACAGCAAGAGCTACTCAAGTCTATTGTAATGTATCACTGATATCCGATAAGCTGAGGTGGCGTAACCTGTGCAGCATAAAATGCTTTGACGGAATCGTTTGTTCTTAGGTTCACACGTGAGGTGCGAGCTAACCTAACCTATACCTACAGCCAAGAATAAAGGCTCCGAGCATTAATTGGAATGCGACGGAAGCACTTCGACTTTCCGGACTGCCGTGACTATATTTGGAATGACTTCTCTAATCGAGGTGAACACACGCACACATATACCGGAGGCACTGTTGAAGTCTCAGGGGCTCGGGTTTGCGTATAGATTATCATTTGCACCGATACCCGTTTTTCGCTTTGCTAAAATATTTCAACAACTGCCAGTCTTGAACGGGTCAACAAAAGAACTGATCGTTTTCACGTAGTTGGGTTAAAACTATGTGGTTAGGCTACTGTATGGGTGCACTGCTAAAACCAATTATAATGACATCTAAAGCGACAATCACTTTCCTGTGTACTTTATCTTGTAAATAACACTTTTGCGATTGACATGTACTTTTGCGCGCGTGCACCGTCGGCAAAAGTCGCACCATTAAATGATCTCCCTTCTTTTTCTTTTCTTTTTTTTCTGAGCGAGAAAAAAAAGGGGGGGTGGGAGAGAAGGTTGTTGATGGTAAAAAATGTTGGAGATATGTGCTCTGATTGTCATGATTGTGCATTTTTGATCAGCTAACCTTTACAGCTCCCACATGAACGCGACGTCCCATGATGTCAACCGCAGAAACAGTTTGATCACTACTCGTACATCAGCCACTGCATTCGGCTTTCAGGTTATTGTGTACCTTCGTGCGTGTGTGCGTGCGGGTAACTTTGATATTTGTATCTGATGTTTAGGAGTGCATATCTCGTAATATTTTCTAGATATAGCGTTGAATTTTTTTTTTTGTATATTCTTTCCGGAACGGTAAATCATCTAAAAATATTTTTTTACTCGAGTTTTATAACTGAAAATATTTACAACGCTTCAAACGTGCTTCAATGTGAAAAGTTCCCCAACTTCAGCGTGCACTTAAAAAAAAAACTTCGTTTTTCTTTTTTTTCTCGAGGAAAATATTTTACACTATATCGCGTGGTGTTCCATTAACATGTTGCATTATTTTGTCTCCATGCGAAATGCAGCGCTTCGAAATACACGAACTAGGCAACTTTGACATTTTTACCCAATATTTGTGAGTTGTTATCTGGCAATGTCTTCAAGATATAGCATTGAACTATTTCTGATGTGTTCTTCCCAAGAGGGCCTATCACCTACATAAAAATCATTACACTCACTAATAACTGGACAAATTTACAGTGCGGCAAACAGCTTCCAGGGCCGAACTCGGTCCCAAGCAATAACAAAAGTTACAAGTAAAAAAAGAAAAACGATACTGACATTTTCAGAAGCTTTTATTTCTACGCCACATAGTTTTATTGTGTCCAGAGTTTGCGAGCTCAGGCTGAACTCAAGCAGGATTTACCAATGAACCACTCTAAGCGATCCATTATTCGCAAACACAAAGCAGCGTACTCTGTTACGATCCGTTCTACCTTAAAATGGACCGCAGCGGACGCTACGAGCCATCGGAGGTAAATCAGTTCCGAGTGTGTGACACGTGACATGCGCTGAGTGTGGCACGAGGCCAAATGAAGCGCTCGCAGCGCTGCATTGGCTGGAACGACTTGCAGCGTCCGGTGTGGTCCATCCCTGGGTATACAGAACATAACCTTGTACCAAAGCAGTATGTCTGACTTCTCGGATTACCCCGAAGACATCTCCAAGCAGCTCACAAAAGTGTCATTGTATATTGTCAGAATGTCGAACCGGACAAAACCATTATCACGGAGTACCTTCCGCACAGGACAAGGCGAGGGGTTAAGTGCTCGCTCAAGCGTTGTGAGAGCCAGTCCTTTGAAGACAGGATATAAAGCTACGACCCTCGTGAGCCAATCGGGGCATCGGAGCAAAGCACTTGACGATGTGCCATAGAAACACGAGCCTCCCACGGAGAGCTGTCTCGTGCGTCGCTCCCTTGCTCTGATTGGCCAACGGGGATCGTAGCTTTCGCCGTTTACCAAGTTATGGTGAAACGGAGATACACTCAGTCCGTGTAGCTTTTCTATCTGATCGTTTTTTCTGTTCCACGTATTTTTAAAGTTCAATGTCACGGTTTGAGCGGAGAACGTAACGTGGCTTTTCGAAGCTACTGGAGAATCCAGTGTATGTCTGTTATCTGTTTCAACGGTCGTTTACTTACAAAAGCAAGCCGGGTCTTCCTGACAGAATAAAGTGCTCCTCGCCGACATTTACGATTCTGCCCCATTCCATGATTAGTTTAAGAAATAATCCAAATCCGAAAGCCCCGTTTCCATACCCCTGCCGCAAACCCCCGCGTTTTGTCACACATCTTCAAGATCCTCGGCTTTTAAAAACCAACGCCCGCTTAACAATTTTCCAAGCTTCTCCCCTTGTATTGCTATCAACGCGTTTCTTCCTACGCATTGTATACATGATTAAGCAAGGGATGGAGTTGACAACGCGACCACAATTACTACTTTTGTGTACTTGTTTATCGAATGCGCTCTCGTGGCCCGAAGTCGTTATAGAGCGGAAGGTAAATACACTGCCAAAATAGTCTGTACATCTGTAACAAATAATTACTAATAATAAACAGAAACAAAGAAGCAGGTCATGGGCCACCGCAAAAACGTCACTGATGGCATTTATAATAAAGTTAGGTAATTGATATTAGCAACCAACCAGATGAGGTGGTTTTATCCGTGGACTGAGCAAGGTAGGAAAGATTAACTCGTATTTCAAATTAATGCTGGTGATTGGGTCCGGACACTTCATCGAACGCCGTCTCATCGAAGCCATTAAATTGAACGTTATTGAATCAAACGGCATTTGATCAAAGCCGTTTAATTGGATGCTTTAAAATAGTATTTGGAGATCGTTTCTCGTTTTCGGAAATAGTTCCTTTTGCATCGAAGGACAACTATATTCTATGCCATATTTTCAATTAAATGTCAGGACCAAGAAAAGAACTGCTTTTCTCCGGCAATATAATGGTAGTCGCATGAGGACAAACACGCGTACAGTATGCAGTGCTGACTACCCCGCGACAACCAGAAAGTTTCTGGCTCAGTGACTTGGTGTGCGCCGCCTATTTGTGTCACACTTGTGCTACTAAGCTTGTCTAAAGTAGGGAACATCCAAGACCACAATTGTTTTAAAGATGTCATTTACGCACGAGAAAACCAGAAAGTTTTAGATGAGGCGATGAAAGGGATAAAAAAAAGGGTACAAATATTTTCGGACATTTCATTATGCACGTAGTTCGTTGCTCAGGCTCAAATCAATCACGATTTGCACAAGAAGCTGTCTGGTTTTCGAAGCTTTCTCCCAAGCCTCCCCGTTATTTACAGACTTGGGCTTGAAACATTGAACCCGAACACAAGAAAGAACGCAGTGGCGACTCCTCTCCCCCCCTTCCCCCTCGAGCGCCTCGATACCATGAGACATCGGAGGTGACTCAGTGCTGGGAAAAGTGACACGTGGCATTCGGATTTGGTGCAGCGATGCGCGCCAAGGAGCGAAAAGTCATATGAAACCCTCACAGCAGTGCATCTGCTGGAACAGCTTGTAGCGTCCGGATGTCCTACTTCCATCAAGCCCCACCTCAGCGACCCGAAGGAATTCCGCAAGCAGGCTCTAAAGCGACCCATTGTGCGTTTCGAAAACCTTGAACGGGCAATAACGTTATCACAGAGTTCCTGGTATACTGAACAAAGAAGAATGATAAGTGCACCCCCCCCCCCCTCCCCTTCCTCGCTTTCAGCATGAATCACACACACCCCGTTCCAGTATTGCTTCTTTTTTTTTTTTTAATTCAATATTTCCAAGCGCGGGAGGCATGGGTAGTGCGAGAGCGCCCTGTTTCAACGACTGCTCTTGTGAAAGATTGCATAAGTTTTGTTTTTATATATTATTATGAAGCCGCCAGTCGCTGCAGTTATGGCTTAAATCTCTGATGAACCCGGATACTTGGCGTTTTACAAATTTAGAAAAATACAAGGAGAGTCAAATGGCTCTGTCTTTATTCGCAAGGTTGTTGGATTCTTCATACTGGGGATCCGAACAATTCAGTGTAGGAAGTTTCGGTGTAGGTCGTTTCGGTGCCGACATTTCGGAGCACGACTTTTCGGTGCAGAGACTTTTTGCTGCATGGATATTTTTGTGTAAATACACGTTTGGAAGTTCAAATAGCTGAGCTTTCCAGCAGGCATTGCGGACGGCTAGCGGACATTTCATCGAACACCGTTTCATCGAACACCGTTTTATCGAATGAATGGACATTTCATCGAACGCCATTTCATCGAACGCCGTTTCATCGAATTGCTTAGGGCCGTTTCATCGAATTTCTCTGTATCGAGTTTTGAGGCATAACAGTGTTTTGTAGATGTTTTACCTTACATTTGTTAAGACTAAGGTAGTCACTTAAGAAACAGTCTTTAGGGTGGAGCCAAATTACTAGAAATAAAAACCATTGGTATAAAAACAAATGGGTATGCGACTTACTGAAAAGTTTTACTCATGCACCTGTCAGAAAACATGATACTGGAGGTAAAGGACCGACACTTAAAACACTTTTGAATGTCTGTCGTTTTTTTTACCGGCTGTCCGGGGGTTTCGGTAATGTGCCATTCACACCAGCTCATTTGCACACTTACGCTTAGTTGAAGGTTTATTCACGAAAAGCTTTTAACTGCCAGGGCAGCAAGCTTATAATAAAACGATGCTCTGCCAGGAGAGCACACGAAATAAAATATAATGATACTCTGATTATCAGCTTTATGCTCAGATTGAACGTTTCTGCTTTTTTTTTTTTTTAGTTTTCAAACTCTACAGGGTCAAAAGCTGCACAAAGTGTCAGCCAACATGGTTTCGGGCTACACCTGGACTGGAACCACCTCCCCTTCACTGTCAACTTTATTACCGACCCTTTTGCCTATTATGAATCATCTTCAGGACGCTTTCTTAGGAAGGCCAACCCGCACCAGACAATAGTAAAGCCCTGTGTGTACTCTGTCACCCTTTCGGATCCTCACATAACCCAAGGTTACAGGTACACGCTGTCAAACAATAAAAGAATACCCGCTTCCCAGAAAGCACGTCGTGCTTTCTGTTTCTTTTTTTTTTTTTTGTCTCATTTTTAATTGTTTCATGTGACATGAAGAGGGGTCATTGTTTCATGGAGGCTTTCTTCTCGAAGCAGGACATGTTCACAATGGAACTTATCTCGTCACTGCATACTGTGATTTAAAAAAATGGAGAATTAGAAGACGTTGTGTATAAAAATCAAAATAAATTGCAAAAATATTGCAGGCTGTAACAGCGTTCGATGAAAAGGCGTTCGATGAAACGGCTTCTATGAAACGGCGTTCGATGAAACGGCGTTTGATGAAACGGTGTTCGATGAAACGGCTTCGATGAAACGGCGTTCGATGAAACGGCGTTCGACGAAATGTCCGGACCCAATATAAGGGATGTAATTATCGAGATGTCTTATTTGACTATGTTTTTCCCCCTAATGAAAATATACGATAGGTGTAATCAAGCAATTATTGGCCTGTGTGATCCTGGGAGGACATGTTCATAGAAGACGTAAGGTACACGGATATTTCGGTGTAAACGGCCCGTCATTTCTGGCAATAGCATGCTTTAATATTTTAAAGGTTAGAATATACGTCTAGGACATCTTTATTAAGATTTGTCATAATTATGTCTGGATGATAGGTATGTAACGTGCATAAGCATACGCTTATGAAGTTATTCGCATGTGTGGCTTGATAATAATATATTCCGGAAAGAATGCCAGTTTCTAGCCCTCCCAAATACTATAACGGCCACGTATCACAAGTGAGTCGTCGTATACGTAATAAAGTCTGAGGCCAGCTGCCTTCAAAAGAAATATAATCATGCACAAAGGGTAATGTGGGCCCCTTTTATTTACAAAACGCGTGTGCTCACTGCTCTGTGACCTAATCGGCGTTGCTAGCAACGCCCCTGAGGAATCGTCGAGCACCATTGCAGTCCCTGATCCCGGCTTTCCAAAAGACGCTACACGGGGCTGGAAGTTTATTCATTGTGGTCGGAGGTGAGCAACACATGCTCTAACCCCCGTGGGGCGGTGGTATCTGCTAAAAAGTCGAGCAGAAAGAGAAGATGACATTTTTTAATGAAGTTCGGGCAAAAAATAATCGTAAAATAAGGACAAAAGCGACTCTTTGCGTCGCTTTGTGTTCCACGACCATGCAACAAAAACTCCGCACACCAAATATTTCGAGCACCGAAATGTCCTAGACTCTTCAGACTGCTAGATGAAGCCTAAAACAAACCATTGTACTATACATGGGCTGCACCTACGCCACAGAAGAACGTCGCAAGCCGGTTTCGACCACGCTGGTGGTTGAGACGACCGCGATTTGCAGCGGAGCTATGGAAGACGGTGGTGCGTTGGGCTGCAGCAAGCGCTCGCGCAACAAAAAAGAAGCGGAAACTACACGGCCAGCTTCCACCGTACTCCGGCGATCGCAACATCGGTGTGCACTGCGACGGAGATGCTGTCCAGAAAAAGAAGGCACGAATGGCATGCAGAGCCGGCTCAGGACAGGCGTCGATGATGCGGCCGCTCATTATTGAGTTTGCGGGGCGCATTTATTTGTTAGCGGTGTGTGACGCACTTTCATAAAGTGTTTGTGAATGCTGTGAGGGCCAATACGACACCGACGCGCTAAAGTTAGTGGCCCAAGTGATGACTTTCCAGTACACCACAAGTTTGTGTGGTAGAAAGAAACAGTCTAGTGAGGTGCACCTTGTGTTGTTGAGCAGCGCTTCGCAAACATGGAACTCAGAAAATGTGGTTATGGTTGAGTTGGAAGTCACTTCCTAATGTACACAACTTCACCATTCGAAATAACATTCAATCTCGGCTCCTGCACCCAGCCGATCGATCGTCAAGTGGTTCTGTGTGCTTTAAAGTGTTTGCGTACAATAAAGCTTCTTTTTCGGACAAGGTAATCAATCTCGTGACATGCGCTCTACTGGTCATGCGCTCTTGTGATGTGCACTCTAATGGTAAGCGCGCTCCTATCGCAGCGCTCTCGAGTCGCGCGTTCTAACGTCGGCGCTCTAGTTACACTGAACTAGAATATAGGGGCAGTGGAAAAAATGTCGGCGGCGTCCCATCGGCCGTGTGAAGCCAGAAGTACAGACTGCCGCGAGTGGCGCTGTTGTCGAAATCCGGAGGACATGGCTACTGTAACATGGGATATGGCGTCGCGTACGTTCTCAGATGGTTTCTGTAGTGTCTATGGTCGTTTTTGCAATTTGTTTTTGTGATTATCAAGTGCTTGCCATTGTGATTACATAGGTTCGAGTTTTGTCGCTATGCAATGAAAACGAAGAGAAAGAAGACGGATGCGCAGCGCTACGCGCCAGCATGCAAGACTGGTTACCCCAGTTTTCACTAAATTGTGGAAGTAAGCTTTAACCAATTTATTCATACACGTTGAAACACCCATGAAGCATTCAAAGGCCACACTAATGAACCGCTAATATCAAAAACAGCTACGCTTGGCGCGAGCTTCGCTGGCAGGAGTGCTCCGGAATTAGGGTGCCTACATGTCTGTCTGTCTCAGGGTGAAGACATCCACTGTTGCCCTGAATGTGCCAGCGCATGACACTCTCGCGCACTCGGTGCGTGACTTGGGCAGTAAAATGGCGTCTATGCATTAGCCAAGGCTACGCGCTCGAGCTGAGTGTCACCGGATTGCGCGCACCTCAAAATGCATAAAAAAACGATCGGACGGAAAAATGGCTGAGATGTCACCACTCAAGCAAAAGCGCGCGTGTGTATGAAGGCGCTCTATCCGGAATTAGGATGCCTACATGTCTGTCTGTCTCAGGGTGAAGACATCCATTGTTGCCCCGAATGTGCCAGCGCGTGACGCTCTGGCGCACTCGGTGCGTGACTTGGGCGGTAAAATGGCGTCTATGCATTAGCCAAAGCTACGCGCTCGAGCTGAGTGACACCGGATTGCGCGCACTTCAAAATGCATAAAAAAACGATTGGGCGGAAAAATGGCTGAGATGTCACCACTCAAGCAAAAGCGCGCCTGTGTATGAATGCACTCTATCCGGAATCGAACACCAGCGCCACCTGGCAGGTTCTACACGAAGCGCCTCACCTGGAGGCCGGCTAGTGTCGTGCGCTCGAAAGGGCCTCTCCCGTCTGAGTCCACCTTTGGAGAGCGATAACTAAATAAATTCTGGGCCGCTTCAAAAGCACTCGGGCATACGCGTCATAGACCCAGAGGAGATTCCTTATAATGAATTACAGACTGCTGAGTGTCGCCATTGATGGTACAATTGACGGCGCGTATGCCCGAATTTGTGGGAAACGCCCCCTTTTTGGCCGATTTTGACGTCTGAGGCAACCTTTGGAGAGCGATAACTAAATAAATTCTGGGCCGCTTCAAAAGCACTCGGGCATACGCGTCATACACCTAGAGGAGATTCTTTATAATGAATTACAGACTGCTGAGTGTCGCCATTGATGGTACAATTGACGGCGCGTATGCCCGAATTTGTGGGAAACGCCCCCTTTTTGGCCGATTTTGACGTCTGAGGCAACCTTTGGAGAGCGATAACTAAATAAATTCTGGGCCGCTTCAAAAGCACTCGGGCATACGCGTCATAGACCTAGAGGAGATTCCTTATAATGAATTACAGACTGCTGAGTGTCGCCATTGATGGTACAATTGACGGCGCGTATGCCCGAATTTGTGGGAAACGCCCCCTTTTTGGCCGATTTTGGCGTCTGAGGCAACCTTTGGAGAGCGATAACTAAATAAATTCTGGGCCGCTTCAAAAGCACTCGGGCATACGCGTCATAGATCTAGAGGAGATTCCTTATAATGAATTACAGACTGCTGAGTGTCGCCATTGATGGTACAATTGACGCCGCGTATGCCCGAATTTGTGGGAAACGCCCCCTTTTTGGCCGATTTTGACGTCTGAGGCAACCTTTGGAGAGCGATAACTATATAAATTCTGGGCCGCTTCAAAAGCACTCGGGCATACGCGTCATACACCTAGAGGAGATTCCTTATAATGAATTACAGACTGCTGAGTGTCGCCATTGATGGTACAATTGACGGCGCGTATGCCCGAATTTGTGGGAAACGCCCCCTTTTTGGCCGATTTTGACGTCTGAGGCAACCTTTGGAGAGCGATAACTAAATAAATTCAGGGCCGCTTCAAAAGCACTCGGGCATACGCGTCATAGACCTAGAGGAGATTCCTTATAATGAATTACAGACTGCTGAGTGTTGCCATTGATGGTACAATTGACGGCGCGTATGCCCGAATTTGTGGGAAACGCCCCCTTTTTGGCCGATTTTGACGTCTGAGGCAACCTTTGGAGAGCGATAACTAAATAAACTCTGAGCCGCTTCAAAAGCACTCGGGCATACGCGTCATAGACCTAGAGGAGATTCCTTATAATGAATTACAGACTGCTGAGTGCCGCCATTGATGGTACAATTGACGGCGCGTATGCCCGAATTTGTGGGAAACGCCCCCTTTTTGGCCGATTTTGACGTCTGAGGCAACCTTTGGAGAGCGATAACTAAATAAATTCAGGGCCGCTTCAAAAGCACTCGGGCATACGCGTCATAGACCTAGAGGAGATTCCTTATAATGAATTACAGACTGCTGAGTGTCGCCATTGATGGTACAATTGACGGCGCGTATGCCCGAATTTGTGGGAAACGCCCCCTTTTTGGCCGATTTTGACGTCTGAGGCAACCTTTGGAGAGCGATAACTAAATAAATTCTGGGCCGCTTCAAAAGCACTCGGGCATACTCGTCATACACCTAGAGGAGATTCCTTATAATGAATTACAGACTGCTGAGTGTCGCCATTGATGGTACAATTGACGGCGCGTATGCCCGAATTTGTGGGAAACGCCCCCTTTTTGGCCGATTTTGACGTCTGAGGCAACCTTTGGAGAGCGATAACTAAATAAATTCTGGGCCGCTTCAAAAGCACTCGGGCATACTCGTCATACACCTAGAGGAGATTCCTTATAATGAATTACAGACTGCTGAGTGTCGCCATTGATGGTACAATTGACGGCGCGTATGCCCGAATTTGTGGGAAACGCCCCCTTTTTGGCCGATTTTGACGTCTGAGGCAACCTTTGGAGAGCGATAACTAAATAAATTCTGGGCCGCTTCAACAGCACTCGGGCATACGCGTCATACAGCTAGAGGAGATTCCTTATAATGAATGACAGACTGCTGAGTGTCGACATTGATGGTACAATGGTCGGCGCGTATGCCCAAATTTGTGGGAAACGACCCTTTTTTGGCCGATTTTGACGGTTGAGGCAAGCTTTGGAGAGTGATAACTAAATAAATTCTGGGCCGCTTCAAAAGCTCTCGGGCATATGCGTCGCAGAACTGGAGGAGATGCATTATTATGGCTTATAGAGTACTGAGTGTCGCCATTGATAGTACAATTGTCGGCGCGTATGCCCAAATTTCTGGGACACACCCCCTTTTTGCCTGATTTTGACGTCTGAGGTTGTGATGACTTAAGAGATACTGGGCCGTTTCAAAAGCTCTTGGGCCCACGCGAAGCAAACCTACATAAGATTGATTAATTAGCAGTAACAGCGTGCTAAATGTCGCCATAAATGCTACTCTTCATGTCCCGTTTGCCAAAGTGTCTGGACCACGCCCACTCATTTTGGCATTTTTATTTTTAATACCATTCTTGGAAGTGGAATAGCTGGTGAAATGAAATTTCGACACTTTGTAAAAGATAGTTCGGATCAAAAAACGCTTTGACTCCTTAATTATTCAGCGCTTTAAGTATAATGTATTTGAGCTAATTACGCAATAAAAAAATAAAAAAAAAACCTGCCTTTAGGTTTTGTGTTTATCAATTAAGAAAATATTCAGTGTAGTTGCCGTTTTGTTATACATTACATAAGTTGCTAAAAAAATGTATTTAGGAACGCAACAACGTCACTGAATCCTCGAGTCTCCTCACCAACTGCGGATTCTTTTTGGTATTTAAAGCCCTGGGGAACCACTTTAAATTTAAGTAATTTGAAAATAAAAACTGTTTCCATGGAGTTAGAGACATTGGCTATATATATATAGCAAAATGCAACTAAATTGATCGTGTGGTTTTCTTAGGGTTTGCATCGAATGCTGAAAAGACGTATGATTTTTCTGCGGTTCGCCATAGGAACCAATGAGTAAAAGTTTGGTTGCATTTTGGCCAGACTTAATATAAACCCAGGACCACGAAAATTCTCGTGGAGGTTGAGGGCAACGTATTAAAACGTGACACAAAAGTGCAAAGGGATCGAGTGATTAGTTTTCTTTGTATAAAAAAAAATCGCTTTGGTCCATTGAGTTACGGGCGCCGGCGCAGCGGCGGCCGATAGATGGCGTAAGTAGTAACGGCGCTCGCCTGTCCGAGAATCTTGGGGTTGGATCCTTCGAATGGTTGCCTTCAACTAGGGCCGGCTATTCTGTTTTTTATTGTTGCACTACGAACTGTTTAATTTTGAATTCGGTGTCCAACTTTACAAAAGGCGAAGTTTTAAGAAGATTATCCACATAGCCAGCCATTCAGAAGATTATTCGCCTATATTTTATACCTCACAGTCTGGCAAAAGCATAATGTCCCACCATTGTCTTCAGTGGCATGTATCTTTACCTCTATCGTCTTTTTTTTTTATTATTCAACTGCCACCGGAAACCGACTAGAAAAAGTAAACGAGGACATCACTGACAAAGGGCGTCGACGAAGTGTTCCAAACCGAAGAGATTCTTTCTACTACCCAGGTATGGGCAAGAATCAGAGCAAACTGAGCCCCAAGCTAGTAGAAAACCTCCGCAATGAGACGTACTTTACTGAATCCGAGATCAAACAGTGGTACGAAGACTTCGTCAAAGAGTTTCCTAGCGGGCGAGTAACGCAAAGGCAGTTCAAGGAAGCTTTCCGCCGGCAGTTCGCAAACGGGGACCCCAATAAACTGGCCGAGCACGTGTTCCGCACCTTTGACACTGACCAGGACGGCAGCATCGACTTCCGCGAGTTCATGTGCTATCTGAGCGTGACCTCCCGCGGCACGCCGGAGCAGAAGCTCACCTGGGCCTTTTCCATGTTCGACGTGGACGTAGACGGCTTCGTGCAGAAGGACGAGATGACCAAGTTGATAGGAGCCATCTACAAGGCTTTCGGGTACGAGCCGTCGGGCTCCCCGCAGGACGAGGCTAGGACGCCCGAGAGAGAGACGGAGAGGCTGTTCCAGCTCATGGACAAGAACAAGGACGGAAAGCTGTCACTCGAGGAGTTCCTGGAGGGTGCCAAGAAGGAACCCTTTATTGCCGCTCTTCTGAATAGAGAAGTTAAGGCACCTCCTCTAGAGAAAAAGAAATGAACTCTTTTATAGTTTTAAATAGTGCGTTAAGCCTCCGACATAAAATATGCTCCGCTAGTACGCATATTTTGTGGGTTTAATCGCCTGCATAGCAACAGAGATCCTCTTATCTGTATCGGAGTTCCAAGAATGCATGCGGTCAAACATTCTGTTATTCGTGTTTTCTTGTACACTGAGATATTTTTCACGGTGGAATAAATATAATATAATATGCAACTCAAGGACTGCAATAGGGAAAATTTTTCTGACTTCAAATACTTTATTAGTGGGGAGTACACCCTACTAAGCTCATTTTCATTAGACAGCGCGCCTATTGTGCCAATTTCTCCTCTGGAGGTTTGGACGTATCGCCGTGACGTATATTGGAGTACGCATGCGCGCTGCCCGAGCCGCTCTGCTCGGGCGATTGTAAGAAGAATTTGATCACCGATGTGCCGGTGGTGGGGACTTTGTGCTATGTGGACGGCTGCAAGAACCGCGGACTCCGGGTCCTGGGGACCCACGCATGTTCGTAGACGGCATTTATTAGATCCCGCTTCTGTTCTCGATTCATGCTCTCAACTATAAATGATGGGGTGTTTCATTTCAACCGCTGGGAACGGACAGTTCGCTGCAAGTCTGCAGATTTGTCGCCGCTTCCGCAAAGCAAGGACCGGATAAAACTGAGCCGGATCTAGATGTACTAGGAACGACTGAATGGGGCCACCGGAGGGCTATTTGTGAAGCTTCGCATATGGAAAAAAAATAACGCGTTGCGTTCCAACACCAAGCTCGACCGGCACACTGGTCATGGTCATACAAACAGGGAAACGCCAAGCTATATTTTTTATACAACCTAGACGTTAGGCGTGACGTCATTACATAACGCCAACGCAACCTGACTTGTCGTCACGACGCCATGCGACATCACGACGATGCCTTGACGTAAATGTCGATCTCGACGTTGACAGCGCGAGTTACACATCAAGACTGTGTACTGACGTGATATTGCATTGACAACGACGTCGATGTCAACGTTGACGTTGACGACGACGACGACAATGTCACGCGACGTCAAGACGATGGCGTTCCTGTCAATGCTACGTCATAAAGACGCTTAGTGTCAGGTCGTGGACGTCGTTGTCGACATGACTCAACTCAACGTCATTACGAAGTTCCGACAACTTCACGACGTCGACGTCATCGTCGACGACGACGACGTTACACGACGTCAAGACTTCGTCGGGACGGCGCGTCGACATTGGAGTTGGCGATTTCGACGACGTTACACGCCGTCAGTGCTTCGTCGTGACGTCGTTGTGACGTTGACCTTGACGACAACGTCAGGACGACATTAACGTGACGTCATAGTGACGTTTGACGCTGCGTGGCGCGTCGTCGTCAACGTCGGCATCGATGACCACGTTGACATCGTCTTTGACACGGCGCGATGTCACGACCCCGCTAAAACGGCGATTTGATGTAGCGAAACGGCATCGTCCTCAACGCGACGCGATGTTATGACGGCCTTCCGGCAGCATCTTGGTGTCGTGTAATTTCACAGTTGACGATGACGTCGTAGCGTCGTCGTAACGTCACGTCGTCGTGGCGTCGTGTCTTCACGTGACCTCTGACGGCAAGATCATAAAAAATACAATGTAGCCCCTAAGGGGCTATATTGCTTACATGACCTTGACCTGGGTATCGATCGAGTGCAACGCTTGAGGCTAACGGTCGAGCGTGGCGCTGGAATCCAAAGCATTTTTCATCGAAATCGGCTGATAAAGGACATTCTCTGTTAAAATAATTTCATCAGTCTTTTGTTCAGTTTGCTGGATAGAAATTAGATTCGATGCATAGAAAGGTCTAAAGTACCAGATATGAACTCTGAGCGGTGAAACCATAATTGACAAGGAAATGCGAGATTGTCAGGGTAGAAAAAATTAAATGCCTCGCCTCGAAATGTACGTCAAGAAAGGGCAAAATCCTCTCCCACAATTGCAACTCAAGCAAGATGCTGGTCCGAAAATACAGGTGAACCAAGCCACTTCGATCACAGTGCCACCACGTTAACTTTCCACATTCTGAGATTCAACTGAAAGCATGAGCGGAGTCTGTAGCTCATCCCACTCATACCCTTGTTACACGGGCACACTTAACTGCAGTTAGGTTAAGCCACAGTTAGCGCACAATACTTGACAGTTAGCGCACAATACTTGCCGACAACATTCTGCTTCGATGCAGTCAGAGCTATGAACGAACGTGCTCTTGAGCATCTTGAGCACTCATCAAAGCAGTGCACGAGCTCTCTTCATTTCTTTTGAAATAGCTGTCCGAGGGAATGCGAAGGGCAAGTTTGCCTGGTTCTTGCGCAGGGGGTAGCGTTGACGTTAGAACGCCGAGCCCTGATTGGCTGATCGCGACCCCTATCTGAGCGTCGTCTCCTCCCTTGCAACGTCGTCTGCTCGCAACGTCCTCTGCGTCTGTCTTAAGGCCCATACGCACATTAGCGTTTGAGCGCGGTGCGTTCCGTAGCGGCAAGCGGACGCGTTGCGTTGCGAAGACCGCTTGCGCCAAACTTGTACGCACAGTTGTGTTCACATGCAGTCAACCGCATTCAAGAGCCAATAAGAACGCGCTATCGTCACTAGTGGCTCACCAATAGTAAGCGAAATCCAAGCCAACATGGCGGCGCACAGCGACAGCGTCGAAGTGTTCAATCTTGGGACAATCTCACCGGCTTCCCCGACGTTTTGTCAAGCTTGAACCATCGCAGCCTTGGAAAATACAGTCCCCACCGCTCCCCAAAACGAAAAAGCAAGCACTGCGACCGGCGAACCGGATACGTCTCGCCGAGTCGGCCGGGTGGGGCGAGCGAACACGTCACCCCGTCTCCCCTTTCGGCTTCTGATCGGTCGACCGCACCCGAACGCAACGCAACGCTTCGGAAAGTTGAACGAGTCTCTACTCGCTTGCGTCGCGCTACCGAGCGTTGCGGGACGGCTCGCGTCGCTCGGCAAGCGACCGCGCCTGGCCGCAAGGACTTCGCAACGCACTCAAACGCGTTCAAACGCGAATATGCGTATGGACCTTTACCTTTCCTGCGACTTTCGAAAGTGCAGAGGCCAGGTTCACAAAACGATCTTACGCCAAAAATATAACATGACTGTAAACCTGAGACTGGGGCAGGAAGAGAACACAACAGAAGGTAGTAAAAGAGGAGGCAACGTCTCAAACTCAGCTGCAAAGTTTATTTTAAATAAACTTTGCAGCTGAGTTTGAGACGTTGCCTCCTCTTTTACTACCTTCTGTTGTGTTCTCTTCCTGCCCCAGTCTCAGGTTTACAATCATGTTCGACTTACACCAGCTCGCCTGCACTCTGACTATTTTTTCGCCAAAAATATGCGTAAGACAAAACTTGAGAACAAATTCGTGTTCACGAAACAAAATTTTCGTAAGTTTTGCGCAGGTTACGATGAAATCCTACGACAGCTCCGAAGCTGTTTTACGCACTTCTTACGATCAAATCAGCATGGCCGACAGCGTTGCGGTCGCGACGGCGAACGGACGTTTATTTTTCTACGTGCGCTTCTCACGCGTCCCGACTTCAAGGAGTAAAAAAAAAAGTAAAAAATACTTGAAACAGACCACGACGAACAAGAACGCTGGATCCACAAACACCCGGGAAAAGCTCCAACGGCCACAATTCCACCGACAACGACCAAGCAAGCACGGCAGATAGGCCTAGCAGGCACTCCGACTCGGAGACCGTCTGCCCACGACCGGCTGGCGTGCTGAATGGAATATGCCCGCGCGACCCTTGTGAACCCTTCCCGTCTAATACTTTGATCGCCGACCTCAATGTTAGATTAAGAGGGAGCTTGCGGACATTAACCGCCCTTACTCTCGGTTCTTAGCAAACAAACCTCGGCGCCTCGGGTCACCTCGCCCTCGAGTCCTTTGACTTCCCTCCTTGATGCGCGTCTGCTAGTTGTTAGACAAAAACAACGTACCGCTCGAGTTATTTTGTCTGCCTTCTCTGAAAGGCGAAGTCGAGCTCGCTCGACTTCCGAGAGTTGCCGGAAAGGAAAGACAGACGCAGACGACGTTGCGAGCAGACGACGTTGCAAAAGAGCAGGCGACGCTCAGATAGGGGGTCGCGACCAGCCAATCAGGGCTCGGTGTTCTGACGTCACCGCTGCTTCCTTTCTCATGCGCAGAAGGCGAAAATGAGCCCACTTGCGAAGCGTATAATGCGGTATCTGTGCTGCCACGTAACAGCAGTTAAAGTTGAGTTAAGCGCGGTTAAGTGTGCCCGTGCAACAGGTGTATCAGTCATTTCTATACTCCGTTTCACCTTATGTTGTACCGCAGCGAAGGCTAGAAGCGTGAGCTCATAACATTACCTGCATCCCTTAATGCACGGGAGCTTGTGCCGGCGAGATGTGCCCTAGAGCAAGGAGCTCGCGCCCATAGCCTTTCTTGCGGTACATCATAAGGGGAAATCAAGAATAGTTCACTTTACCGAATGCTCTGCGTAACAAGCGTATGGCTCCGACCATTTTCACGAGGACGGCTTAAGCAACCTGAGTGTAAAAAGTCAGGGGTAATTAATTGCAAGAAAATATTAAAGTGTACGTCTCTACACTCCATTTTAGTTACATATGCACATCTACTGAGACTATCAGAGATCGAAGTACAGTGTTCTAGAGGTTGTAGTGGCAAGAGCGGCGCCCGCTTACAATGGGCCTCGTAAAGACAGTCGACGTAGAAGGCCGCGAATGGCGCTGGGGTTTCGGACCCTCAAAGAAAAGGTCAAATTAGCCGTTTGTTGCTTATACAGCCGGAGGTTAGTCTGCCGGAACATGGCTTCTATTGTCACCCACTGTAGATAAGCAACTTAGCCACAGTACGACAGCTATACTTCGTTTCAGCTTCGGTCCAGACGCAGCCGATGCTACAAGCGCGAGCATGTGGCCCAGAACTGTGCTTGCACTGCACGAGCGCGCGTGCTTGGCAGGGATGCTGAAAGCCCGGAGCTCGCGCTTGTAGCTTTGGCTGCGTCTGGACCGAAGCTGAAACGAAGTATAGCCTGGGGCCTTTAACGTGCGTCACCCAGTAGTGATACATGACCGCACGTCGGTACGATGCTCATCCAGACCGAAACTGGCAGGGGTCGAACCCAGGATCCCTGGGTTCAGCAGCGCGAGCTTTCGCTCCGCGTGCTCGAAGCTGGTGTGCGCTAGCCCACACGGCCACCGGGCCGATACCCAGCTGGCACGCTGAAAGTTCAGACTTGAAGAAACTATACTCGGCGACAACTTTTCTTGGCAATGCAGTGGAAGGCACGTCCCGCGTCCCCTCTCTCATTTTGAGTGTACGTAGGCTTTCCTCCTCCCCCATTTCCGGGGAAAGGAAGAGAGCCTGCGTCCACTTAAAATGGGAGAGGGGACGCGGGAAGTACCTTCCACTGCATTGCCAAGAAAAGTGGTCGCGGAGTATATATAGTTCATAATACTTCAATCCAAGAGCTAAAGCCTTGTGGACGCTACAGAAAAGTATGTTCTGCCTAAACCGTGGTGCACTACAAGGCTGGTTTACCTCAGCCAGTTTGGAACATCCGCAATTTCATTCTTCTCCACATAATTTGCCTGAAAATTTATGTGACAAATTAACTAGGTTAAATTTTTTTCATCGACACCCGGCTCAAATATTTACGAATTATACTACTGGGTTAATTTCTAACTTACCATAACTATTTTCGGCATCCTAAAGGCGTCGCCTCAGGGTCCAGTTTTCGTATTGGATCCACCTCACCCTCACAGCTGCAGCCACACTGAAATGGTTACAAAGTTTCAGGCAGGGTAATTAAAAGTAGGCAGTTTCTGCCAAATCCCGCTGTCACAAATTTCGTCTTTTTTGTCATTTTGTTTTGTTTAAGGGTGGTTCGGGGGGGGGGGGGGGGGGGGGGGGGGGGAAGGGGTTCAATTGCATTCCTTGCATGCATGTTTACCTGAGCGCCAAAGGCATCAGCTCGGACGAAACTAATGCCGGCCGAGCTTCAAACCAATGGGAAGAGGAAGACAAGAAGAAGGAAGTAGGACTTCGAGCCTTTCGGGTTGACCAACCACGAACCCGTGACAACCGCATAAGTCATTCAACACACGTCCCATACCGCTCAAACATTGTGTCGAACTGCATTTTGAAGTCAGTCCCACTTCCAGCGGTCTATGAAGAGGGGCATTCATTTCGTACATGCCTTGAAATGAATCGAAGTGACGCAAGCTGGGAACATGCTGCTGCTGCTTCATTTGGGAATAACTGCGGTTCTCGGCTTGGTTGCATCACGGATGCAAAATGAAAGAAAAAAAAAAAGAGGCGAAAAGGAACAACGGTCTTATCAAAAATTCTAACCGAAAAATGTGAACCCAGTTCAATTCTAGAAAGTCAGGGGACCGCAGTTTGTCCTAACAGTACGATCCCCAGTCCACTTCCATAACTTCAAAACAGAAGATGGCTATCCTCTTGAACCATTTTGACTGCAAAGGAATATTGGCTCTGCACGAAACGAATTCCAAGGAAGTCTAACTTCTGAAATGTAATGAAGTATGATCAATGTAATCAATTTATAGTTGAACGACATCAGTACACTGCTAGACAAATAAGACATTTTCTAAAGCAAAGGACTGAAAGTAGCGTTAGGAATTCAATAAGTGCTTTGTGGACATAAGCTACACTTTCTCGGACCATACACAGAATGAGTGGCAACTTTTCATTATGCTGCGCATAGATCAAAACATGAGGACCCCTCGATAAAGCAAACCCATCTAGTTAAAAGAAAGAAAAAAAATCTAGCTTAACAAGTAAACGTGTGCCGAGAAAATATGGAGTTTTAGAATACCGGCCGCTACTTTACCGGGCGTTACGACGGCGAAATCACGAGGATTGCGGCGAAGAGTTTTAGAATAGCGCTCCTTTGCCGGGGACCCCTCAAAACGCAAGCATCTCGCGCTTAAAACGCCACCAAGATTTCGCGACAGCTTTTATTTTGAAATTAGCACGTTATATCTTGAAAATTAAACAATTTTTTCCTCTAGAGTAATATTTTTATCGTTGTTTTACACTCAATGCCGCATGTTTTGCTTTTTTCACTGCCAAGCTGCTCTCTTGTATTTACGAAGCCCAGATGATCCACTACCCAGGCATCTTTACATGTCTGCCGCGATCGTAAGTACACGCGCTTTCAGCTGTGAATCCAGCGATCCGTGGCGTTTTCCATGCGCTTCGACCATATCGATCACGGTCGCCGAGTGCGACTCACGCAGTTCCCGAACAGGCGACGACGTCGAAGACGCGATCAACGGAGATGTCATGGGCGCCGCTTTTTGCGGTACCCACGCTATGTTCGAGAAATAACGGGCCCCAAAGCTCGAGTCCGAATGCTTGTTTTGAGTCTGCGCACGCACAACAGTGACGACGTTATTTCTTTGGGGTTGCGGACGTTATTCCAAAACTTCCCAATGTTCACTTCTCGTTCAACGCGTATACTTACAATTCAAACAAAGAAGCATGCTTACCAACTGCGTTGTGTTGCTCATTCTGTCACGTCGTCGGTCTTCCGCGCTCTTCTTGAACATAATCATCACAAGAGGAAACTTAACAGATAGATAAACTTGATTAAATTAGCACATTTCCATGTCTAAAGGCATTTCCATCCCGCGACACACACGTACCCAACGCACAACAAACGCAACGGTCGCAACCATGACCATGCGACCATGCCAACTATGCCGGAAAAATAATTAAAACAAAGAACTGGTGTCGCTACCGATGGGGCGTCGAAGACTCGATTCCTACAATACAAAACCGAAACCAGTATAAGTTACAATTCCGAAACCGAAACTGACGAAATGGCGATAGATGGGCGCCATAAATATGTCTTTACAAACTTAGGAGTAAAAGAGGGTGAATACAGTTATTATTATAAGCACAGGAAATAAATGTGTAAATCACAACTAGCACCGACGCGCTATTTGTTTTTTGGTGCAATGCAGTAGGGAGTAGATTTATTTTTCATTTTTTTTGTGGAGATTACATTTAATTTATACTCAGCTTACAGTATTTTATTAGTAAATTATTTTACCGCACCATGCTCCTAGGTTTTATTGTATGGTCCTAAAATTCCTTCAGAAAAGCAAGCATTGCAATCGGGAATTTTTCTCTAAATTGTGAGCGCATCTGGCTGTTTGATTCTAGCATTGATTTTGAGCTACAAAACTCTTTAAACATTCATAACCCCATTGATGTACAACAATGCTGTGTTACGTAACCTGGGCTGAAACATTTTTGCCATCCGAAAATATTGAAAAATAAGTGTTACACTGTCGGATAATTAACTTGACTAATGTACTTTTATACATGCTGGAATTCTTGTAACACATTCTTTGGACGTGGAACACACATTTGCATCATACAGCCCAGGCTACATTACACATGTATTAAATGGGCCGGTGTATTTCTGACAGATGCTATTTTTACCGCAGTTGGATGTCGGACAAATATATCAGCTTCGTCCAAAGTCAACTTTCCAAAAGCAAAGAAAGATGTTACCATTGATCGAATTCTTAATTGTTGTGTCCAATATGCATTTACATCGTTCTGACAGACATACGTCTAATTGGTTCCTATTGCTCAAATATACGTGCTCAATTGGCCTAGTCATTCCTGTTTGGTCAACAAAACATTTCGTTTCATTTCATTTCATATCATTTATTGTTCCCTTAAAGCGCCCGTAGGGCTTTACATAAGGGGGGGCTTTGACAGCAAAGAAAAACAAAGAAAGGAAAAACACAGGGTTAAAGGTTGCTAAATATCGAGAAAAGTAGCAAGTGCAGCTCTGAATCCAGATGAGTCTTGAATTGTAACAATATGTTCTGGCAGAGAGTTCCGTTCTGAAAGTGATAATTGCAGTGGAGAGAATTTAAAAAGGTTGGTCCTTGGTGTTACCAGATGAACTTTTTGAGAGTGGTCTGTACGAGGAGAAATGTGATGAGTCGCAGGACAGTACAATTCTCTCTTTAAAGGGGCCTGATAATACAAAGCGTGTAATGAAACTAGTCTGGTCAGTTTCCTTCTTTCCGCGAGCAGTGAAAGGCCGAGTTCTTTTTGAGCGTAGTAATGCTAGTGTGTGTATAGTTTTTAAGAATGAACCTGACTGATAAAAATTCATAATCGTCTGATAAAGTCCCTATGGGAGACCAAAAGGTATGCCTATTGGCATTCCTATTCCTCTTTTATTTTTATGTGTATTGAATTGAAACGAAATGACAGCTCAGAGTTAGTTAATCAGCCTATAGTGTATTTTGTATTGTTCTTATTGGTTTTTATTCTGTGGAAACTTTGGATTATGTTTCAGTGAGATTCTGTGAGAGCTGGTTTGAAGTTTTGCGCAGTATTGGGTCAACAGTTGCTACTTATAAATGTTTTGAAAAATGTTCTAAGCAGCACTCTGTATTTGTAATATTAAACAGCAGTGCCTCCCAAACTGTGAGGCGCGAACCCCAGGCGTATCGTGACTGATCTAGCGGAGTGTCGCAAAACAACTGCTGGCTTGTTTCTTTCTTTTCTTTTTTTTTTTTTTCAATGGTTTTAAATTTGTTAAAATTACCTGTATTTCATGAGAAACTAAATTTCAGAGTCAATTTCAATATGTTACTGCTTATGCACTGAGATGGTTAGACTTGTGGTCTAGTCAAATTCAAATGGAGGAGAAAGCGGGGTCGTGGCAGGATATATTTTATATCTTAGTGGATTGCACGCGTATACGTTTGAGAGCAGATGCCGTATATTGAGTCATTACGTCTATCGCTGTGTTGCTTTGATCGTCCGAGACAGTGTGCTAGTTGAGAATGGGAATAATTGAATATGTTTTGATTTCATAGAAGGGCTAATAAATGGTTAATAAATATGAGAAGTTATTGAATTGCAATTTCGAACCTGACTTTACTTGAGGAGGATGTCTTCTGAAGACCAGGCAATCTGCATTTATGATTATCTTCACCTTTGCCTTTGTCGAATTCCTTCACTGTGGAGCAGCTGATGTCTATTGGGTGCCTTATGGTAGAGCTCACTTGAGTGTCTATGGATAAACTGAAAAGAACGGATATTGCATTCTTAATGATAATACTCGTTTGCATGAGTAATCAGTACAAAAAGAATGAATATTGACTGGGTAACAATAAAATTCGTTGAAATTAGCAATGAGAAAGCTCAAAAGAATGGATATTGAGTCGGCAACAATAAAACTCATTGCAATTTGTAATGAGTAAACTCAAAATAATGGAAATTGTGTTCTCAGTGATAACACTCATTTCAATGTGTAATGAGTAAACTCAAAAGAACTGATATTGATTGGGTAACGATAAACCTCACTTGAATTTGTAATGAGTAAATTCAAGAGAATAGATATTGAGTGGACCCTTATAAAAATGAACAATGAGTTTCAATTGAGCATTTAATGTGTTTTTATAGAGTCAAATGAAACTCATCGTTAAATGAGTTTTATCATTACCCACTCCATATCTATTCCTTTGAATTTACTCATTACAAATTCAAGTGAGGTCTATCGCTACCCAATCAATAGCAATTCTTTTGAGTTTATTTATTACACATTCAAATGAGTGTTATCAAAAAAAAAAAAAAGAATCTACTCCCTACTGCATTGCACTCGAAACAAATAGCGCGTCGGTGCTAGTTCTGATATACAGATTTAATTCCTGTGCTTAAAATAATAACGGTATTTACCCTCTTTTACTCCTAAAGGCTTATTCACACGATGCCTCTTTTTAACGCGCCACAGTTTAGCGAAACCAAGATTTCGCGAAATCGGCCTGTTCACACGTGGGGTTTGACGCGCGAAACCTGTGACGTAATGACTCACGAGAATTTCGCCAAGCCTTGTCATCTGCACCGGGTATACCAAGCGTTTCGCATCAAAATGATATGAAGTACGCACAGCGTGAAGAGACAGCCTGTTTTATTAATGCCACTCAATGAATTTCGTCAGAATCGGCTCACTGGGTTTACTAGTCCTGCCAAACCCGGGAAAAACCGCGAGATGATCTCGAAGCATTTCGGACATTTTTGCACCGCTAATAAAGAACGTTATCCCCAGTCATCATGTTTATATACGGTCCTTGCACCCGCCGCGACTGTTGACGAATCTGCACCGCGCCCCCAATCCGTACAGAAAACGCCGTTCACACACCTGCAACCGAGTATGACCAGGACCCATCGCCCGTACGCACCGCTTCCCCGCTTGTCGCTCGTCATGTTTGTTTGTTTTCTTTCGGCTTCGGCTCGGATATGGAATCGGCCGAAAATCAGACTCCTCCAAAAGCTCGCTCGTCCTCGAAGGTCAGACGTCATAGCGAAGTCGAGCGGCCATTGGCAGCGTCCGCGTTTCTCCTTCGGGTGATTGACGGGCGTCGGTGAGGTTTCAGCGAAAAAGTGCTCCAGAAGCGAAAACACGCGCCACTTTTTTCGGAGGCGCGCCACTTTTTCGGTCGCGTTCAGACGGGGAATCTGTTTCCCGAAACCTAGTTTCGCGACACAAGATTCGCCAACAAGATAGTTACGCCGCCCCTCTATTGCGATTTGATCAGTTTCGGTTTCAGTATTGTAACTTTTTCTGGTTTCGGTTTCATATTTTAAGGATCGCGTCTTCGACGCCCTATCGGTAGCGACAACACTTCTTTGTTTTTTGAGTAAAGCTATACGCACTCCGGAGTGCACTTCGTACGAAAATGGCTATACGCACTCCTCCGAGAGATCATGCCGCTCGGGCCACCCTTTTCGAAAGGCGCGTGTATCACTGGGGAGCTCGTTAACACAGCCCCCCGCCTGCGTTCACGCCGCTTCGCGGCGACAGTATCGGCTGCTAATTACAAAACGTAACCAGTACACGCACTCATAAATATCGCCAAATGCCTCGATAAACCAAAATGTTCGAGAAAAAAAAGAAAAAAAAAAAAGCAGGACCACCGCGGATCGAACCCGTGACCACTTGCGTAAAAATTAGACACCTTCCCCCCTATGCTACGCCATTGCTTAGAAAACTCGATTTCACCATTCGTTTTATACGAGATACTTCGGTTGCAAATGCAGTTAAGACTTCAGCATGTTATGCAAAGCACTCGTACATCACTCGCCGTACTTCAGCTCTACTCACCTGCCATGAAGAGTTCTTTCGCGCCGTAGAACGATCCTTTTGTTCGCGCGCCTCCCGCCCAGTAGACCTGGTACACCTTGTCGTGTTCAACTACACCGCTAAAGTCCCTTACATCGTCGGAACTCACAACAGGCTGGGTCTTGTCGAATAGAAATTCTACTAAAACATATGACATTGTAGAGCCCGGGCGGGATCGACAGGTTGGAGCAAGCGGGCAAACAAAACGAGTCGAGAGCGATCTTTCATGAAAGCTCGGCGAAGCCTCTATGGACGAAGCGAAGTGGTGTTTTCGGCGTTTCGGCGGGCTTCTGATCAAGGTTGTCGGTCGGCTGCGTGTCATATCTCTAACATCATCGGCTTTATGGGCTCACGTCCCGAAATCGTTTTCTTGTGCATAGATTATTTTTCGTATTCATAGATTTGACGAAATGGTGGTATCCCGTACGAAAATGTCAGATGGGAGCGGTCCCAGTTTGGGTCCGCGGAGTTCTGAACTTCTGGACAGTTCCGATCAGCGCGATTCTGGGCGTAACCAGTCGAATCCAGTGAGACGCAACGCACTGGAATCGCACGGTGATCGGTGAATCTGATCCGCTCCCCTTGTTCCAGTAGGGTCTGCTCCCAGCCAGCGGCTCCAAGCCAGCGGGCGCGCAAACTGTGGGCGCGCATATGCGTGACTGGAGGAGGGGAGGGAGGGGGGGGATGGCGGAGAACTTTCGCCACTTTCGCGGTCTCTCGCGTGTCACGTGTTAGGGACAGGCGCCTCCGCTGCATCCACTACGCGCATAGAGTAATATAGTAAACGTAAAGAGAGGACACTGAAGCCGATTCGCGGCCCAGATAGTAGGATTCATACCCTCCGCTACGTGGCGCTTTTCCGTAATTTGGTTAATATTAATTACAGCTTTCTCTCTGAAAAGTATTTATTTTCTAAATTTTTATGCTTTAGAGTTTTTTAAAGTACTTAAAACGACTAAATAGTGTTAATCAAATACGTCACAAAAACCACGTGATGAATGGCGCCTGCCATGGCCTGTCTGCTTGCACGCCGTCACCTCTGCTCGTCCGTGCGGTCCGTGCTTCGTTCGTCCGTGCCGTACCGTCCGTGCCGTCCGTGCCGTTCTTCTCCGTTTTATGCTACAGCGTGTTCGGTCGACTTTGCTTGAAACAAAGTGACGAATGACCGCCGCGTGCTCTCATGCTCGGCGTGAGTTTGTAGAGCTGAGCGGCTTGATATGGCTTGAGCTTCTCGTGTTTCCGTCGGGCTGCCTGGACCTAGATTTTTAAACAAAAGGTAAGTCGTTTTGCTCATTTGTCTCTCGACTGTGTTGTAAAGCTGGCTTTTGAATTTGCTGAGTCTGGGTTGCCGTCCGACGCCCCTCGGGCAGAGCTTTGTTCATGCGTGTTCAAGTGCCATCAGACATCTGTGGATTGCTGTTGAGAGGACTTATGCCGTCATAGATTGAAGTTAATTCACTGACTAAAGCTGGGTCGACAGTCGTTCGCAGTGCGACGAATTCGGGGCAAGGTGTCCATTGAGTCATATTGATATTTTGACATGCATTTTTTCAATGGCGCGTCGCTGCTTTGATTTATCACATAAAGTACGTGCAAAAGAAGCGAACCAGCGAACGTCGCTCAAGCGAGCTACATGACTTGTGTGTACCGCCATACGAGCTGCAGTATGCTGCAGTTACGACGACAAACACATGCATAGAATTTCGGGGGAAAAAACTGCGAGACGCAGTATCAAATTTAGATATTTAATAAAGTTCCCAAGCAGCATATATATCCTATGGACGTCCACGGGACATCCAGGATAGGACATCCATGGAACTTTCGGACACTCTGAGAATGTACGGAGGACTATTCAAACATGGTTCCCACTACATCGCTACATCACCAAATGGAGCTCGAAATTTAGGTCTATGGTTCGCTGACATTATTTTCTATGTAAGAAAGCAAAATTCAAAATATTGACGGCCAATTTACCAGAAACAGTAGAGGTAGATTAGTCTTACTTATTTTGGCCGTACCGCTGTACTATGCTTAAATTCCTGTTTTACTCTTAAGGATGACATTCGAACGTTGGGTAAAACCAGTCAGACGTCACTTGAACACTTGGTTGGAGTGCTGTGGCATGGCACTCTAGACACTGCGTTCGATTATGATGCATGAAGATTGCGTAAACTTCACAAACTTCACAATATTTCTTTCACCCGTCTGTGTTAATACGTGTCATGGGTTTATTGTAACATTGCGTCATGGCAATATCTTGTGACATTGTTTAAATCTCCATCAGTTTATTTTTTCACCAGCCGCTATTGTGCTACCTTCCGTTGAACTAAAGGAACGCGCCATTGGCTAGGCTTCAGTAGATGTTAAACTCTCCCTCCCCCGCTGGCCCAGATTATGTCCTACGGAAGTTACTGCTGCGTGGTCTGGTGTGCCAACAATGGGAAAACAAAGAAGCCACATGTCAAGTTTTTTCGAATTCCACGTGACCCAAGGTACGTATAGATTCTAAGGCAGTCCTTACAACATTTGATCGAAGCATAACATTTTGATATGAGAACTATGGTCCGTTGCAACCTAAGAACGAAGGGCGAGGGTAAGACGGGCCGGGGAGGAGGAAGCAGACGGAACACGAAACGCTAAGGAGAGAAGGAGGTTTCCCCTTTCTTCTCCAGCGTTCCATCTGCTCCCTCCTCCCCGGCCCGTCTTACCCTCGCCCTTCGGTCTTAGGTTGCAACAAACTATAGCAAAAACGATTTCTTCCATGTCACTTTGGTTTATGGACACCAATATATTTCAGCATTTTAAGGTTATCTTGCCTGGGGCCTAAATTGATTGCATACCCTGGTGGGTATGCAATCTGTTTGTTTAGCTGTATTGCACTGTACAGTAGCATGAAGAAGAAAAACAAACTCTTCAGAACGTGAACACTTTGCTGAGAGGTGCCATACCAAACGGCAGTGAAACATTAAACACAATTGAGGCTCATATATTTGGAGTTTATTTACCCTTACAGTATGTGTAACCTTGGTGGTATATACAATGTTCTGCAGGTCAAAAGCATGGCTACAGTACGCCAGACGTCCTGAGCTCCTAGGAAAGACAGCCAAGGAGCTCTATGAGGGGTATCGCCTGTGTAGTGAGCATTTCACAGCCAAGGACTTTTTGGATCCTGGGAAGACAAGGCTGACCAAAACGGCTATCCCTACGGTTCGGCCGCAAATGCTTAGGCCATCTGTAACAGCCCAAGGTAACATAATCTTTATTTGCAGTCTGTACGGAGTTCTGTTATATTTTGCTTTTAGGCAGCACCAACTCTACGTCACTGATGCCAGCTGCCAGCATGCTGTCAACGATGCTAGACAGTCTCAAAAGTTTTAATCTGATTTAATTAGTTTTTATTATTAGTTTGTGCTTAAATATTTTATCTAATTCATTTAGCATTTTTGTACATTATCCCTGTAATGTCCCTGCGCATACTGTTGCCCATAACCAATATCCGTCCCAGTTTGTTGGAAAATTGTTTTAAAGCACAAGGTCAGCTGCATTGAAATACAGTAATTTGTGTCCTGCAATCAAGAAGGGCAGTTCTGCCAGTGCAGTATGACTTCTTACAGGGCATCCTAGGTTTGTAGCATACAATAGTGATATAAATGAAAGATAAGGCAGGTCAACATTCCCCTGTTCATATCCAATTCGACAAGAGGACTCATGCCGTCTGAGTCATCTTCCTGACACTCATGTTTACAAGGTTAGCTTTAGTTGCCCATGCTGTTATGTTCTCATACATTAGCATACCGGGCCGTTAAAATTTAAGATATTCCGAGATTCCTAAGTGCCTTTTCAAGACCCGCCGGATCCTGTGTTTCGCCATTGATTAATATTGCTCAACATTAATTTTCATCACTAAGGGATTTCAATGCCCTTTCAGAGTGCTGAATATTTTCTGTTCCTTTGAAAGGTAACACTACTAACCTATCATTCGCCCGTAGCAGGAATTCTCCATCAGAAGCTTTATAAGCAGGTATTCATATCTGAGAAGCCAAAATGTTTCAGAAGAACCGGTGGCAACAACATGCCCCTGTGACGTTCCATTGGAGGGAAACAGAATGTCGCATCCCACATCAGCTTATGGTGAGATTATTTATTTTTAATTGGCGGCTCATATCTGACAAGGAAGCCCTTTTCAGAAAAGCCAATAGCGGAACCAAGCCCCGGGGATGTTCGATTGGAGGGCAGCAGAATGTCGCCTTCAACAGCTGCTCATGGTGAGATCATTTATTTTAAAACAGGGGCTCATACCTGACAAGCAAACATCTTTCAGAAGGACCGATGGTGGCACCAAGCCCCGGGAATGTTCCATTGGAGGGTAGTGGAACGTCACCTTTGGCACCTGCTCATAGTGAGATCATTTCTTTTAAAACTGCTGCTCATATCTGACAAGCAACCGTTTTTCAGAACAACCGCTGGCGGTACCAAGCCCCGGTAATGTTCCCTTGGAGGGCAGTGGAATGTCACCTTCAACAGCTGCTCGTGGTGCGATCATTTATTTTTAAAACAGGGGCTCATACCTGACAAGCAAATGTCGTTCAGAAGGGCCGATGGCGGCACCAAGCCCAGGGTGTGTTCCAATGGAAAGCAGCGGAACGTCACCTTTGGCAGCTGTTCATGGTGAGATCATTTCTTTTAAAACAGCTGCTCATAGCTGACAACCAAACAATTGTCAGAAGAACCGGTGGCGACATGTCCCTGTGACGTTCCATTGGAGGGAAGCAGAACGTCGGATCCCACAGCAGCTTCTGGTGAGATTATTTATTTTAAATGAGCGGCTCATATCTGACAAGGAAGCCCTTTTTAGAAAAGCCGATGGCGGAACCAAGCCCCGGGGATGTTCGAATGGAAGGCAGTGGAACGTCACCTTCGGCAGCTGCTCATGGTGAGATCATTTCTTTTAAAACAGCTGCTCATATCTGACAAGCAACCGTTTTTCAGAACAACCGATGGCGACAAGCCCCTGTGGTATTTCACTGGAGGGTACCAGCGCGTCACATTCCATAGCGGCCTGTGGTAAAATAAATCTCCTACACAAATTGGGTTTATGCAAACATACGTATTTAACAGTGACACATTTTCCAGAGCAAATGGGGATGGCCAGCTCTCCTGGCCAGCTTTTGGACCACAGCACTCCATCTTCGTCTGTTGGCTATTATGAATCATCTGGAACCTGTGAGTATAAATTGACTTCTCTACAGATTTAAGCACTGCAAAATTGTGTTAAGTACCTCTGCATTTAGTATGCACATTGCTTCAAATTAGGTGACATTATTTGTCACTTCATTTTTGTGCTGGCCTTAATAACTTGGAACATCACTACAGGGCTCTAGGTGACGGGGAACATAAGCTTTGAAGTGTGGCACCGTGAAATGCTCTGAAAAGGGGTGGTTTCCTAGTAATCTGTGCTTACTGTAGTAATTTGCCAATCCTGTTACATACAGTTCTCATTTTGGATGACCCTGTTGAATGTAGTGATTGACTACGCGATTATTCAATATTTGAAAGATTCATCAATTTATGTTAATACAGTTTTTGTGGTGAAATTATTGCAGCTGAAAGACTAAAAGCTAGTTTAATTTTTTTTTTTCTGATAGCAGCCATTTGTGTATAAACAGTGGTAACAGAACATGCGGAGCAAATGCCCACTCACAATTTGGAGATAATCATGAAAAACGCAGAGATATATGCTTCTTATGCCCGAAAGCAAAATTGCAGAACAGCCAAAGGTTGGGGGGAAGGGGGGTCACCACTTTGGAGGCCCGTGCACGTGTCGAGCTTCACCTTTTACATTGGTGTGCTTGGAGAAGCAGCTGAAGCGGATGAGCATATATGTTAGGTGGGTGGGTTTTTAAGTCTGGAGTTGGACATTGATACGTGCTTTGTTTATTTCGCAAACGTTTCGAAAGTGGCGGGGGGGGGGGGGGGGGGGGGGAAGGGGGCACATATTGCAGCATGGGTAAGTGGTCGGTATTTGGCGGTATCGTTTCTGTCGGGTTCTACTTTTATCATTTTTGTGTAGCCTGACTTATGTGCTTTCGGTATTGTTTTGGCAGGCTCTGGTCGTTCAACACCTGCTTCCGCCAAGCTCTCAAGGAGGCCCAAGGACGTCATAAAACGCCTAGAAGCAAAGGTTTCCAGTTACAGAAAGACAATATCAAGACTGCGCAAGCAACAGAAGCAAATGCCTCAAACAGCTGCCGAAGCACTTGAAATGGTGCGTCCGTTTGTGACAGACGAGGTTTTCGGACTTATCTCGTCACATGTAAAATTAGGGCGCAAGGGACGAGGAAAACGGTTTCCACTGTGGCTCAAGAAGTTTGCTTTGCATCTGAACTTTCATGGCCCACAGGCATACCGTTTTCTATCGTTACATTTAACGCTTCCCACTCAGCGTTCACTGCGTAGGTGGCTGTCGAACGTAAAAATGACTCCTGGTATTATACCTGGTGTCATGTCCTCCATCGAATCTCAAACGCGGTCTTGGAATGCACGTGATCGTGTCTGCACGTTGATTTTTGATGAGATTGTTTTGAAGAAGAACTTGACATACGACCCTGCACACGACATTATCCATGGATTTACAGATGACGGTGTTGAACGAACCTCGACCATTGCAGATAGAGCCCTGGTTGTTGTGCTCTCTGGTTCAGCCCCTCGCATACACTGTTGGGCACACTTCAACACCGTCTTCTGTTATCCGGAGCCTCCTGATTTCTCTCATTCGAGAGCTTAAGACTGTTGACTTCACTGTGAAGGCCGTGGTCTGTGATCAGGGGGCTTCAAACGTAAGCTTAGCCAACCAACTTGGTGTATCTGCTGATAAGCCATTTTTTGAAGTCGACAACGAACGTGTTTACTTTATCTTTGATGTTCCGCACCTCATCAAAACAACAAGAAACAATCTCCAAGCCCACAAACTTTGCATTGGGGATGAGGTCATTGAATGGTCCCATATTGTTGAACTTTATCGTTCTACTCATGAGATGAGGTTGCGATTGGCTCCAAAACTTACTGAGAGGCCCATTTTTCAAAAACCTCTCAGGAACATGAAAGTAAAGCGTGCCACACAGGTCCTGAGTGCCTCAGTCTGTCTTGCCATTCTATCCCTTGTTTATGCCAAGGAGCTTCCTGAGGCAGCCATGGCTACAGCCTATTTTTGTGATAGAATGGACAGACTTTTTGATTGTTTAAATAGCTCGCAATTCAAGAAGACGGGGCAGAAGTTGCGTCATGCAATTTTGAAAGGAGAATCTGAGATACTCGATTTCCTTCACCAACAACTCGCATGGATTTCAACATGGAAGTTCCAAAGTAGGAGGCAGCCACAAACCACCATAGGGTGGCAAGTTACAATAAGGAGTGTCCTCATGCTCTGGGATGAGCTTTCAAACAGCTATGACTTTAAATTCTTAGTTACTCGACGCCTGCAGCAAGACCCACTGGAGAACATTTTTGGGGCAATAAGACAAATGCTGGGCTGCAATACAAACCCAAATGTGAATCAGTTCACCTCGGGACTGAAACACATCGGGATAAAAAAACTGCTCAGACTCTCTAACAATGGAAATGTAGAGGATGAAAAGGCTGACCTCCTCAAGGAGTTGCTAATATTTTCGCACCATGAAAGTTCCATTGCAGACAATGTGGAATGTTTTCCAGTTGATAACTTCCCGCCACTAGAAGATATTTCTGAGCTGGCATCAGACATCAGGTCTAATATAATTGACGACTCGTGCACTTACTACGTTGGAGGCTATTTGATCAAACTTTTCCTTGAACAGACAACCCGCAGCTGTGGCTGTTCTAAGCTGCTAAAGGATGAGTCTGACAACTTGACCAGGCCTCACCAGTATTTTCGTATGCTTAAAGCATACCACGTGCCTGGGAAACTCTTCGGAAACCTAGTAGTACCATCACAGGCTGCCTTTAACTTTATTCAGAAACTAGAAAATCACTTTCTTGCCGTAATAGAGAGTGTAGCGCATGTTCGAGGAGTGTGTGCTGCCTTGTATCACACACTCTCAGAGCTGGGTGGCTTCAGCCTTTGCTCAGAGGAGTGTCACAAAAGGTTTTTAAAAATTTTTTGCCGAATACGCTTGTGTTGGCATGTTCGGTTCCTTAACCGGAACTTGGACAAAGTTCGGTTACACTTTTCGGTTGCTAGTAAGCAACTTGATAAGTTTAACTGTTAATAGCTTAATAGCGTATTAACAGAGGCGGTTGCCAAATCAAAAACAGAAATTGCTTAATAATTGGGCAGTGTAGCTTGCACTCCAAACATGTGTTTTCTTTATTTCCAGGAAATGTGTATCACGGCCCCCTTACACAAATATTTATCCACTTTCTGCAGAATTTCTATAGAAAATAGTTTATAGAGGCATAGATGTTTGGAAGAAAATGTGTCCACTTCTGTACCCGTCTATATTTTTTGGACGTTTTTTTTTCTGAAGTAATACTCCTGTCCTGAACAAATGTATTTCGGGGAATGTTTAGGGACGTTGAATCATGGTTGAATATCTATGGTTGAATCTTGTCAGATTCCGAATAGAGTTCTCATTGTTTTTTTTTTTTGTTTTTTTTGTAATGGCTCACCCGCAGCGAGTTTCAGGCTATGCCATTTCGTGTGTTTTATATTAGCCGGTAATTTGGAATTTGTACTATCCGGTGTGTGCTTCGCCTGGTAATGATAGCGATGTCTTGTTTATTTCTGCACTTACTTACCGTGCCCGAGTCGGCGTGAAGGTGAATGGATCATTCAGCATGTTCCCTGTGGAAAGCTTTTGTAAACTTGACTCCGCTAAAAATCTATTACGAAGTGTACGATATGCCGAACTCCTTCATACTCATTTATTTTTGTGATTATCTATTTCTTATAAAACATACAGAGCTTCTGAAGTAAATAATGTACATATGAATGTGGTCCAATAAAATGTTTTCAAACCACTTACTGTTGTTGACCCCAAAACCTCCCAAAATGCTCCACCAGCCAGGAGTCAATGTGGCGATTATGTACTTCAATGTGTTCAATAAGTTGAACTTTTATTCGACACATTACACATTTTGCAAAACTTATATCGTATATTGCAGAACTTATAACATAAAAACAACAACAAAAAAAAGAATCATCGGCTCCGGAGCCAAGGAGCTCCCGAGAGCCTAGCGAGGAGGGAGGCGAGAAGGAAAGAAAGAGAGAAAAAGAGGAGAAGGGTACCAAAAAACCGAAACAAAAATGCCCAAACCGAAACCGAAACATACTTGACCGGAACCGGAACCAGATTGTGTTTCATACCGTCCGCTAAGAGCGCTAGTTGTCACTGCTCTATCTGGGCCGCTGGGGCCTATGGCACTGTCCACTCTTTACCTTGTGTATATTATTCTATGCTACGCGTAGTGATGGGACGAATCACCTGAGATTCGGATTCGGACAGATTCGGAAATTTCCGAACTTCTCGCGACGAATATTCGGCAGATTCGGAGATTCGTCCGATTCGTCCCTGATTGAAGACGGCAGCGTGAACCTTGTCGCAAAGCTCGCGGACGCGGTCAGTTGTGTTTCTTTTTAGGTACTGTTACTGCATATAACCAGATTTCGTCT
The DNA here is from genome assembly GCF_016920785.2 of Ixodes scapularis. Classification (NCBI taxonomy): domain Eukaryota; kingdom Metazoa; phylum Arthropoda; class Arachnida; order Ixodida; family Ixodidae; genus Ixodes; species Ixodes scapularis. Next base: position 1,407,074 of record NW_024609897.1, read on the forward strand.
TGTTTATTTCAACGTATGGTATGTACTGTACTGTCATTCTAAACCCTGGCACACGCCCAGATCCAACTGAGCTGATCGGTGTGGTTGACGTAGGCCTAACCAATGCACGGTTTCGGTTTCTGTGCGGATTCGCGGTGATCGGTAAAATGTAGCGAAATACTGCATATTATACATAATGTGGCGCAACGCACAATAAATGTATTTAGGCAAGGAAATGATTCGTCTCCTTCTCTAGAGCTGCGTATGTCAGTACCTTGTCACACTTCGACCGCGTACCGGCACCGGTGGCGAAGGAAAACGCTAATTCGCGCTGTCGTTTCTCCGTTCTCGGCAGCAAGATTTGTGGACGTGAACTTTATTTGATGAAAAAGAAACAACACAAGGGTGTCTAACGGTGAAACAAACACTAACTAAATCGGATATCATTAACCAGAAAGGTACAAATGCAGTACAGGAAGCTGTAATAGTACGGCGCAAGGAGTTTCAGGAATCTGGTTGTTTCCCTTGTTCCGATAACAATACCTCAGTGGACACACGTTGAAGATAATCTAATCGGAACATACTCACTTTTGTGGTGTGTGCCACTATAACCGTAATTATGGACATGAAATGTGTCAATACCAAACAGCACGTACGGCATCATCAATTGCGGCGATGAAAACATGCACTTGTATTTCCACGTGCACCAAGAATGGCTATTTTGGTCGTAATCCGAAACCGAAACCAATTAAATTTTCCCGCGATGTCTGGCTACCGTTCTCGACAAACATCCAAAATAATATAAATAAAGCGGAACATTTTATTTATTACTATGATTTTATATTGCAATATTATTTTGTGCACTTCGTAGAATTTCGTGAATTTAATATCAGGAAAGTTGAAACACTCATCAACGTCTTCTGGCAACCATAGCAACGCTCCTAATCTTTCCGAACTTTTCCGAATCGCTTGAGATTCGGCCACACTTCCGAATCTTTCCGAATCTCCAGATTCGGTGATTCGGCTCTGAATCTCGATTCGGATAAAGATTCGTCCCATCACTAGCTACGCGGGCGCTGCGAGCGGGCGTTCTCCGCGCGCGCGCCCGGCTTTGTCTCCGAGTCAGTTTAGTTTTGTTCTTCGCGCTCGCTGTACGGTCGGTCGGCGCTCGACCGGCGTCGACGTTCGCGCTGCGGGCGCACGGATACTGACGCGCCCATCGTTGTCCTGGATGGATACCTACTGACCTCGGCTTTGCATCTTTATTCAGTGTGAAGCTGCCGACCCATTGCACTTTGGCTCGGCATCTGGATGCGCTTGGCGCTGGTGCGCTTGGTGACAATACTTGGACAACTCGAATACCGCTTGCCCGCCGGAACATCCCGATGCACTCCATCACTGGATACTGTGCTTGTGCGTGCTGTGTGTGTTCCGTGCACCGTGTTTGGCGACGACGCGCGCCTTGCATTCATTGTCTGTTGCAGTCAGCGGCAGCGCTTCGACAGTTTCGGTTCTTCTCCGCTCCCGTCAGACTGCCGGCCGGCGGCGACGTTCGCGCTGCGGGCGCACGGATACTGACGCGCCCATCGTTGATCGGATGGATACCCACTGACCTCGTCTTTGAATCTTTATATAGTATGAAGCTGCCGACCCATTGCAGTTTGGCTCGGCATCTGGTTGCGCTGGTGTGCTTGGTGACAATACTTGGGCAACTCGGATACCGCTTGCCCGCCGGAACTTCCCGACGCACTCAACACTGGATACTGTGCTTGTGCGTGCTGTGTGTGAGTGTTCCGTGCACTGTTTAATGACGACGCGACGACGCCTGGACGACCGTGTTCGCCGCCATAATTACCGCTGCGCTCACCACTGGACTCTACAGAAGTCTTCCGTGCGATGCCCTTAGCCGTTACAAGCGAGAGATCGTCGCGATTTCAGACCCACTCCGCCTGGGTCTGAAATCGCGATGATCTCTCGGTTGTAACGGCTAAGGGCATAACACGAAATTCTTTTGTAGAGTCCAGTGGTGAGCGCAGCGGGAATTCCGGCAGTGCAACGGTCCTGGGTTTAAAATTGGGACTGGAACTGCGCGGTTCCAGGCTGGATACAAGCTGGTGCCCCAATTTTGGGTCTAGGCGGAACCGGCATTTTTCATTCCGGCCTGAATCTGACATTTTCGTACGGGATCCGAACGAACTTAACGTCCTTTGACCGTACGTCTGTCTGCACGTCAAAGCTTTTTGACGTACAGTCAGAGCCAATGAATGTACAATCAAAATCGCCACCAAGATATCTTGATGGCATTTCGCGGCGGCCGACTGCCACCAGGAAACCATCAGAAAGCCGACAAGCGGAGTCTGACTGGAGTTTGACTGTCGGTCAGAGTAACTTGTTGGCCAATCAGACATGTTTGACGTACAGTCAGGCACAGTCAGCGGTCCACTAGAAAACACTGACTGCTAAACAGGGTTACATTGATGGAGTTTTCCTTCGGGTGCCTTGCTTGGCTATTTCCAAGATAGCGATCGTGCCGATGACGACGGGGCTAGAATTATTCGCAAAACATTTACCCGCTCCACAAGTAATAAACCGCCACCAAAATCACCCAAAGGGCGTAAGATTGCGGTATTTGGGCACGAATGCATGCCTCATGGCGTAAGTCGAGGCTCGAACACATGGGGTGTTCGAGCCTCGATTTACGCCATGAGGCATGCATTCGTGCCCAAATACCGCAATCTTACGCCCTTTGGGTGATTTTGGTGGCGGTTTATTACTTGTGAAGCGGGTAAATGTTTTTCGAATTATTCTAGATCGGCTATATTTCACCCCAAATAAAAGCAAAGTATAACCTTTTTACTAACACTGTCCCTTCTTAAAGTGGAGTTCGTTCCGCCGTTTTTACGCATACGTTCATTGTTTGAAATTTGGGCACCCGCGCCCCACCAGGGAACTTTTTGTGGACAACGCAGTTTCCAACTAAAGGCGGAAGTGTTAAGCCCTCGAGAACGTCCTGGTACAATGGCAAATACTTTAAAATTAGTCCTTTATGAAAAAAAACGTCTCAATAATTCAGCCGTTTTTACGCATTCTACGTATTATTAAAATTTGGGCACACGTGCCTTATCGAGGAACCTTTTGAATCTAGCCGAGAAGTTAACTGGTGACGAAATACAAAATTTGGCGCCCTCCATTATACGCTGCTGGTATGGCAAATCCTGTAAATGAGCCCTATTTGAGTGAACTTGTCTCAAAGTGGATATGGTTCGACAATTTTCAAGCATTTGCTCATAATTTCAAATACGGGCACCCGCACCTGATCCAGGAACATTTTGAGTTCGGCCAAGTAACTAGTCCCGAAATACAAACTTTAGGGCTGTCGACAAAACGCTGCTGCTACTGCAAATCCTGTAAAATAAGCCGTCTGTTGAGAAAACGTGTCTTAAAGTGGGCATAGTATTAGTGACTTTTTTTTCCAGATTTGGGCATTGCGCTTTGTACCGGGTTGTTTTGAGTTCTAAACCGGAGTACAACACAAAATTAAGGGCCGCCGACTACAAGCTTTGTGCTACTGCAAAATCTCGAACATCAGCCCTTTTCAAGGAATGTGATACTAAGACGTACATTTCAATAAATCCTTCCCCCCCCCCTTTTTTTCTTCATATTTTTTTTTCTGTTTGAGCGCAGGGTGATAGGGAAAATAAATATAATGTAAACATTTATTAGCAGCCTAGATATTACTATAGAGATACGAACGTTATGCTCAAAAGAACAATCATCCTCTCATAAATCGTTCATTGACCGCAGTTCTATCATTCCTCACAATAAAATCACTGTTAAATTGACATACATTATTAATTAGACGGAATGTCTGGAAAACTTGTTTTTTTGGTAGTATAGGCGTAGTGATGTGTCTCTTTGCTACTTTATTGATGTGAAAGCAAAATACTGAAAATTAGTGTAAACTTCTAAACGATAACGAATGCACCTTATTTGGCAGGTATGTCTCAAAAACCGAAGAAAAATAATTTTGTGAAAAACAAAATGTTCCCGACGCACTATCGATTCTTCTGGTTTACTGCGGTCAAATGGCAAACCTTGTATTTTGTGTGTGTGTGTGTGTGTGTGTTTTTTTTTTTAAATGAGCTCGTTTGAATTTTGGCTGTTCCTAAAAATGCTGAGGTGCCTGAGGTAAAAAGGTTTTTCTAGATATGTAATGCACATCGCCACACGACTAAATTGTCAAAATATTGCAGATGATTTTATGTAATTTATACGATCATAACGAGCCTTTTTTTATAACCAAGAATAAACTGCAAACTTGGATTCAATTTATTTATGATCTCTAGCGAAAATACATCAAAACTTTTATTCGATTGAGGAACCTTCAGTTTACACGTCATGATCTTGAAATCTTGGCACAAAGATAGCGGTATATAAAGGGAAGGAGCAGTATCATGGGAAATTGTTCAAAGCATAACGTTCCGGTCTTATATGCATATTTGTATATTAAATACATGGGCTTCTTGGGGAGCACTGCCGTAACTCGCTGAGAGACGGCGCAAGTATATGATCGTACAATTTTTTGGGCATGCTCCTCTTTCGCATTTTATTTCCGTATAAGGTGGCTTAAAAAGGCCGCTTTTTTAAGCCACCTTTTCATGAGAGACGTTTAGCGGCTGATATATTTCTTGGGTCCAAATTCTATCTGGCCTTTTGACGTAATCGTGATTGCGGTGGGATGTATTCTCAGTCGGCTACATTGGTAGCATTTTCAATACAAGCTTGCCAAGGAGTCTTTGTTGAATATCTATCTGGCAATATTTCAGATGTGCATCAAAAAGAGTGCTAGTTGAAAAAGAAGAGACTCCTCGTGTAACGTATTGCTCCAAGGGCGACCTTCTTGTCCAGAGGAATGTCTCTCCTGACGCAGCCCTGCGAAGGGAAAGACGACCGGTTGCGGATCTTGTTTTGTAACCCCCCCCTCCCCACACACACACACACACAGGCGAGCACGCACACACGCGCACACAAATAGATAATTTTCCCTACCATGTATTATTAACTTTGTTTTACGTACGAAATCGTGACGGGTAACAATATATATTTCGCTAATTGTCCAAGAAGGTTGCCGGGAACTTAGGTAACGTTCCCGGCATTCTCTTTGAAGCTTGGGGAATTCGCCAAAATGTACATTATTACAATCTACTCTGAAGTGGACTCAGGTTCTGAATGACAAATATAAGTTGCGTTGAGTTGCAAGAAGGATCTTTAAAAACCAGTGCTGCAGGTAATAATTGGTGTTTCTTCTACTTAACGTTTCTACTACTTAATAGTAAACTTAACTTTCCTACTTACTTACCTCTTCTACTACTTAATTCTATACAAGATCGAAAGTAAAAAAAGTTCGGCATCCCCCCCATCCCCCGGTTCTGGGGGGGGGGGGGGGGGGGGGGAGGGGCGGGAAGGTCTGGTTTGCCCCCCCCCCCCCCCCCCTTGAATAACAAGTTGGTACGCCACTGGTGACACGCGGGATTGTGGGCCGGTTCCCCTACGGAAAGGATCAACCTTTCGTCTCGAAGAAAGAATCGATCGTCCTATAATAGGGGTCCCGAACTACCCAACTAGGCATGCGGAGAACTTCTGCCAGTCTGGCGCACCAAGCTGCTTGGGGGACCCAAAGCGTTCGGGCGCCCGATTTTAAAAGTGTATAATAAAAAAAGGACATCACAATACATTACAGCAGTTTTAGGGCGCAGCTCTTAGGCGCCCGTTTCCAGGGTTGAGCGACGACGCCGTCGCCGTCGGCGTAACCGTGCGTTGCATTATGGTACGCTTCCCATAATGATGTCACACGTCCCGTCACGTGTGACGTCGTGAGGGTCACGAGTGACGTCTGACGTCATGAGTGAGGGGGAGGAGGGAGGAAGAGGAGGAAGGAGGAGGGGGGGAGCAGACGGAAGATAGAGGGAGAGGAGGGGGAGGAGGTGGGGGAAGAGGAAGAGGAGGGGAGTAGGAGGACAGGGAGAGTAGGAGGAATGGAGGAGAGGAGGAGGAGAGGAGGGGGGCAGGAGAGGAGGAGGAGGGAAAGAGGAAAGGAGACTGAGAAGGAGGAGGGGCGTACCGTCCTTTCCGTACCCTCCCCTTCTCCTCCTGAACAGCTCCGCTCTGATTCGGCATTACAGGGAATCGTAAACTTCTCTTTTTTTTTTCGCCTTGTACAAAAACTAAAGTGAAGAACTACGAAGCTCTAGAGCACTTATTTTTAGTTTTGTCCTCTCGAATCCTTCCCACTTCTTCCGAAGTATCGACTCAGCTCATGATTATTCGTCAACATTCTCGCATTATCGAAAACTAACCCTTTACTAGTACGGTACTACCAAGGATAATGTGAGAACATATATTTAAGAATGCGCTTACTATTGCTTTGTTCATAAGCTGTGTGATCAGAGAAACGTTCCTTCCCCACAGCTCCTGCAGTAAAGACAAACAGACATGATTATACGAAATGCTTTACTAGGGAATGTATCTTACTCCGAGAAATTCCAATGGGCTTGGCGCTGACAGCTTTTGCGTAGTTGAAACGGCCGGACGCGCTCAACTTCAAGGTTTTCCTTTTTGAATCGGGGGCAAGATGCCACCATATATCATCCTGGAAACCCGCCGAGACACACGTCTCTGGTGTCTTGGGGAGTCCGGTATATCGGTGTATCGACGGGGGCCTTCTCCCTCTAAGCTACCCGAAACGCAACATCCCGATGCGCTTCATTTCAGTCGGACGCGGGGTTTCCACTCCGCTAGGGGAGTTTTTGGCGCTGTAAGCGCGGTATTTAATGCATATGAGCGGAGTTTACGTGTTCTTCTAGTAAAGTATTTTGTTTAAACCTTAGGTGCAATAAACACCGTCTCGACTGTCCTTGAAAAAAAAGAAGAAAAGACGTCAGGTAGAGTTGAGGGAGTGAGCGGTTCATTGGCAACCTAAGGAATTTCTTTATATGCACATCTTCATATAAAGAAACTCCTTTTATTACGGACCACCTCCCGTCTGTTATCGCAGAGAGGTACACTTTCTGCAGAGAAGATAATCCTCTTAACATCCATCTTTTTCAACATAGGATGGAAACAAGAGACTAAATACTGGTCCAAACCAACACGTAGTGCTGCTAGGGGCGCCGTAAAGTGAAAACCTTCATACTGACGCACTTGCTACCGGTTCACGCATATGGGCGACATTTTGGCGTTTGGTATGAACGGTCATCCGAAATAAGGGACTCGCGGGAACACGCAACCTAGTGACGTCAAGGCGGCTCTCACCATACAAACTTCTGCTGACGTCTCAGATAACGGCCTTTTGAAATTCACCATAGGGTCCTTGCCACCGGCGGTGACGCATTCCAAAGAGAAGAGTACAAGAAAGAAAACGTACTGATAGCTTCAAAATGGGAATCACAGCTACTACGCCCAATTCCAAGAATTCTACACCAAGAATGCAAGAATCACACGCACTTAATCACGTCCATCACTTCGTTTGTTATGTGCGGCAATTGGCCTCTTCAGATGTTGTTGTTGTTGTTTTTTTTTAAATTCTGCAACGCGATAGCCTTCAGAAGCTCGTGTCGCAGAAAAGCCGGCGTTGGCGGCTCCACCCGAACATCCTGATTGGTAGACATGGTTTTGACGTTCACAGCCTTGCGCGGAAATTACAAGCAGCCAACAACGCTGACGTAAAACCTGAGGCCACGCTCGGAATGAAACTGATTAGAACATGATATGTAATGCGAACTAAAGGTCGCCGCATGTCTCAAAACATTTCACTTTATAAAGTAATTATTTTGCCTTGAAGAAAAGATATGAAGGATTATAGACAGGATTTGTACCCACAACTTTTCGGTTGCGAGCCAGACAGGCTACTGACTAGGCCACGCAAGGCACGCTCGCACACCGAATGAGAAGGCGATGCGAACGGGGCCCAATAACGCTACCCCGTTCCACACTTAAGGGCGATTAAGCGTCCTTCAAGCTTTCTTTTTGTTTGTTTTTATGCAAACAAAACGTTTTCCGTCTTTTTTTTTGTAACTATTTATGTATGTTTAAGTTTAACTTGATATTTCAGTGCTTGACATCGGAAACAACACGGTTGCCCCGAAGGAGGTATATGACTTATTTTTGCTCGAATTTTTGTCAAATTGGGCGAATATTAACAAGTCCTTGTGTATTAGATATACCACTTAGAACGCAACTCCTGCGCCATTCCCTCCAAAATGTAACCATACACTCTAAACCTGGGCCCTCTTAAATCTCTCAGCCCTCTTATTTTATGAGGAAAATTGGCAAGATAAAAAGGGACCTTTTTTTTAGGGGCGAAGCTCCTTAGGGTCTAGCCTTGGCCCGCGTCCGTGCTCACATCGATTGCACTGCCTCCGGGATCGGCCCACGTAAAAAAAAAAAAAGAAAAAAAAGCGCACACCCGCACGGGGGTTCGATCTCAGGACCGCTTGCTGGCGAGGCAGACGTCTTAACCACAACGCTACACTCCAATATTTTTTTCGTAACAATAATTGCAAAGCAATTTTACACTCAGCCTTTTTGCACACTGTTCACCAATGTCTGAGGAGGAACGCCAGCTGAAAAGTTCTATCCGTTTGAACGCCTGCTCAGGCGGTACCTGACGAAGGGCGCTCGTGGTCTGTTTTCTGGTACCATGGGAACTCCTCACAGCACTTCCGGCTGCTCACGCCGCTCTTCGCACGAGCTCATACGTGCTCCCGCACACCATGCGCGCCACGCTCAGCGAATAGTAAAGATGAAAAAAAAGAAGAAAAAATTACAAACAGAAAGAGAAAAAAGAAAAGAAGAGAAAAAAGAAAAGAAGAGAAAAAGGGCCTCCCACGCGAACCGCCCCCCTCACGCGATAACCGAACCCTGCCGGTCAGAGGGCAGCCGACAGCCCCGGCCACCCAGAAGCCGTAGCCCCGGGCTATAACCTCCGGACTCAAGCTGTCTCCTCAGACCCTGCCACTCGTCCGCCCCTCCCGTTGCCCCCCTGCCGGTCACCGAGGCCACCCACTCCAGTTTAGCCAGGAAGTAGTCCCAAGTTGGGCGCGCATCCAAGTGGCACTGCACCGTTGCTGTGGGCGACTGCCAGATGGCGTGTAGTCCCAGCAACACCAACACGCTCGTCACCTCCGTCCCTTCTCCGTCACCGAGAAGGAGGTACTTGAAAGTACCCCACTCAACGTCAAAGAGCGACCTAAGGCTGAAGCACGTCCTCATCTCGTCTTAGAACAAGTAGGCGTTCGAGCACTCATTAAGGACGTGCTGGATGGTCTCGGTGTTCCCGCAAAGGTCGCAGTTGAGACCTCTGCGGGTCTCAACTGCGACCTCTGCGACTTGATGCAGCAACGACTTGACGGGGAGCACCTCCATGTGCATACGGACGAAGAAGTCCTTTGTCACCGTGGGAGCGGGGAGGCGCCGCACGAACCTGAAGAGACGCGCCGCTCCGTCGGGCACTGGTGGCGGCCTGTACAGAGGTGGCGGGAAAGTCGCTGCAACCGTGTCCCAGCATATATAGTTTCCTATTAGTGACGGTTGTTAAGTAATTCCAAGAAAAACAGGGCCGAGAAAAACTGTATGGCCTCTGCGATTTCGCTGTAGTAGCGCAGTCCCGCCGCTTTCGCCGTACGACCACTCGTGCTCACCATCCACCTCCCCAGGTAAGGGAAACCGAGGTGGTGCAGCGCGCTCAGGAGCTTGGGCTCCTTTGCTTCCCGGAATAGAAGGAACCGTTGCACGTTAAGCTTGATGACGATGTTAAATAGGCCGAGGCTTCCGGTTTCCTAGTGTAGGAAGAGGTTGTCGCGTCGCGTACGCTGCCATGGCGACCTCCAACGAAAGTGGCCCAGCTTCTGTGGATCTTCTTGGCCGTCACCCCCGGCCAGCAGACGGCCTGAGCCTTGTAGAACGCGGCCGGGTAAGTCACGGTGTTGCAGACTTGGACACGGTTGAAGACGGATATATATCCGGGCTGCCACGGCGATAGCTTCGCAACCATGGAGTCGGCGGCCCTTTTCCACACTGCCGTCGCCGATTGCCCTGTGTCGATAGGGGCGCCAAAGTAGTTTTCGATCGAGGCACTTTAGCCTATCCCTCTGAATCTTGGGGGAGTTGTGGCCCAACACCCAAATCAAGCGCCCATCGACTTCTCTGGGTTAATCTCCGCGCCCGATGCGGCGGTGTAGACGTCCACGTGCTGCAGGACGGCCTCCACTTGTTTCTTTGACGAGCAGATGAAGGCCACGTCGTCTGCGAATGCCAAGACGCTGACGTCCTTACCGTTTCCCAGTTGCAGTCCCCTGATGCTCTGCTCTCCACTGATGGCGCGGCATAGTGGTTCAAGTTGCAATGCGAAAAGGATTGGTGAAAGGGGGCACCCCTGCCGGACCAATCTTCCTATAGGGATGCGCGCATCCTTGGCTCCGTTGATGAGCAGCCGCGTGCCGATTTCGCTATAGCACAAGGCTATCCACTCTCGCAGCCTCTCTCCCACGCCGAAGTGATCCAGCGCCACCAGGAGAAACTTGTGGGATACCCTGTCGAACGCCTGGCGGAGGTTGAGCTGCGTCACAGCGAGAGGCTGGTGTCCCTCCGCGGTCGCTTCGCAGACGGTGCGCATGACGGAAAGGTTTCGAGCGGCCGCGGATCCCGTAACTCTAATGGCGCCCTATGATCTTTTTGAGCCCGATGTCCAGTCGTCTCGGCAGGACGTTCGCCAGAATTTTGTAATCGCAACAGAGTAAGCTAATTGGTAGGAAGTCAGTCGTCTCAGCAATGGGGCCCCTCTTGGTTTTCTTGGGAATCAAAACCATCAAGCTTTCCTTCATTGACGGAGGTAGTAGTATGTCATTAAACACCTCAGCGAGGATGGGGCTAAGCGCGTCCAGAAACATTTTATACAACTCTGCTCCAATGCCGTCCGGGCCGGGCGCCTTGTTACGGGAGAGCTTTTTAATGGCCTGCTGCACTTCGGATGGCCTAATGGGACACTTCATAACGTCGGTGGTCTCGTCAGGTACGGTGGGCGATCAACGTACGATAGACACGAAGGCATCCTCGTCCAGCTCCTCCTCCCGAAAAAGCTTCCTGTAGCTCTCCTCAAACATGTCGGCGATCTCTTCTTGCGAGGTCGCGACGCTTTCCTCGCCAGGCACCTCCCTCCAGGGCGTTTTCCTTCACTCTCCGTCTCTCGTGCGTACGGAAAATCTTGGATGGCTGTATCTCTCCCTCAAGTGCTTCCACCCTGCTCCTCACCTGTGCCCCTTTAAAGCGTTCCTCCAGAAGTCCGAGCAGCTCATCCTTATAGTTTTTTATATCCTCCCGAAAGGCGCCGGGGTCTTGTTCTTCTTCTTCTAGAAGAATCTTCAGGGTCCTTGTGAGGTCCTCGTGCCTCAGGGTCCTCGTGCCTCGGCAGCCCTCCGACGGCCGAATGCGGAGGCGGACTCTCGGAGCTGCTTTTTAAACTGTTTCCAGGAAACCGCATCCACGCCACACTCGGCAAGCCCCTCCAGTGCGTGCCTCGTTTCCCTCACAAACTCCTCCTCCTCCAAGACGCTGGCGTTCATTTTTTTTTACGTGGTGTCTCGTCGTGCCCGCCTGGGCCCGATGAAATCGAATTGGTGTGAAGGTCTGTAACGTTCCATAATGTAACACTGTGTATTCCGTTTCCCCGCTAAATTTAGCGGTAAAACTGTCGTCACACATCACCTGAACACCGATTCAGTTTCTCCGCTATTTTTAGCGGGAAAACCGTGGTGCTCCCTAATGCAACGCGCGCAGTTACGCCGACACCGCTCAACGGGCGCCTAAGAGCTGCGCTCTAAAACTCGTTACATATCAGTTTTATCTGTCCGTGTACCGTGCACAATATATGGCAAACCACGCACGGACAAGTCTGATCGAGAGGCTTTACCCAGCTTTAACATGAACCTTAAAAGGGCCGTAACACAACATTCACTTGAAAAGTTTTTCTTCACTTTACATGAATTTGCTGGCACTACTAGGACCCAACTATACTCGCTCGCAACGCCACTGAACATGACATTCCTTTGTTACGGTCTAAATTCAGGGACGAAGGCGAGGTTTTTTTACAATCTGTGTTTTGTAAAACTTGATGGCGCAGCTTGGGGGGGTGGGGGGGGGGGGGGGTGGAGGGGGAGTCGCAGCACCTTTCCCCCTCCCCCCAGCTACGTCAATGACGATATCTGAATGCGGCTAATAGATTGGACCCGAGCTTCCCGTGAACGCACTCGGTATCCGGATCGTGAGAACTAATACCTGGACAAGCATGCAGTAGGGGCCCATGTCCAATCGCTGCGTTGACGACAATGGCGGAACCATAATAATGTCTGGAAGTCAGCGCGTGTCCTGTATTTCGCCAACCCCATCGTGTGGCTATGATAAGCATTGCTGGCATGTCATCGGCTCCAGACCAAGTTCCCGCTTGTTGTGGCTGCGAGTTGAACAGGTGAACGCTGCTCGTTTTTTTCTTTAATTTTTCCTAGGGCTATTATTGCGTGTGGTGAAAAACGAACGTGTGTTTTATAGGTCATAACGTCAGGAATTCGTACTAAATAATTCCTGCGCAAAGTAAAAAAAACAACGTTACATGGTTGCTTTCTGTGGGTTTTTTTTTTTTTTCTTTTTTTTTTTTCTGGGAGGAGAATAGCGACCCCTGTGCGAATCCGGGGGGCTCCTGATAAGAGGGGAGCTCCTTCTTTCCCTTTTCACTGGAGGTCATCGGAAATGACGTCATGTGCAAGCCACGTATAATTCTAGGCGAGAAAGACATCGTAACCACCTGTCAAAGTTGCTAGACGGGCATTACAACTAGGCTTTGTCGACAATCACTAGGCGTCCTCTTCTAATCGTGTAATTCGTTGTAAAATGATTTTCGTTTATTTTTCAACAATAGATTGGTGTGTCCGATTTTACACTTCTCTTTTAAACATGTATAGACGTCCCACGTTTTGTCCTCTACGTCGACGTACATAGAGATCATGTCGGCGATTGTCTTGTTAAGCTGTTCAGTCAGCCCTTTAGTCTGTGGGTGGTACGTCGTTGTGGGCCGATGGCTGGTGTGACTGGGTTGAAGAATATTTAGCGTCAGCTGCGCCATAAACGACGACCCGCGATCAGTAATTAACATATCCGGAGCTCCGTACCTAAGGACGTCTAACTCAATTAAGATTGGGCGAATTCAACCGCAGTTCCCGACGGAAGAGCCTTGGTCTCGGCGTACCACTTTAGATAATCGGTAGCGACGATCATCCAGCGGTTCCCCAAAGTTTATGGTGGAAAGGAACCAAGGAAAATAAATTTCACTTTGCTGGAATGGCGTAGACGGGACAGCGATTGGCTGCAAGAGTCCTGATTTGAAGAGCCAACGGAGCTCTGAACTAAGAGCACCGTCCAACGACCGCAAGGTCCTTCCACTTTTGCATCAAGAAAGATTATGATGATGATGATGATTTTGTTGTTGGCACTCGTGGCATAATCGAGTCTAGAGATGAACGGCTTTCGGAAGCTTAGGCCAGTAGTACCTCTCGCGGATCCTAGTAAGTGTCCGGGTGTAGCCAAGGTGTGCCGCCGCTGGGTCATCGTGGCAGGCCTGAAAGATATCTTCTCGAAGGTCGCTGGGGACTACCAAGTCCGATGCCCTGTTGTTCTCGCCGAAGTTCTCATTGTATAACTACACCCCGTCGGATGGCGAAGGACATTATAGCTCGCCAAAAACTCGGGGCTCTATAATGTGCCGATTTTGAGGTGCTCGATGAGTGCGCGCAGCTCAGGATCCTCGTGTTGAAGTTCTGCTATGCTGTTTGCGCTCAATGCCCCACAAAACACGTCGTCCGCGTCGTCGTTGTTATTGCGTTCGGGCCCCAACTCGACGGAGGCCCTCGAAAGACAATTGAAGCCACTGTGCTAGCGGCCAGGCTAGCACTAATAGCGGCCAGACTAGCAAGACTTGTGGACCACAATCGTAGATTCCACCACGCAAGGCGTCCCGATAGATCTTTTAGGTTTCCGATCCAGGGGAACGAGAATGACAATTTATGAGGCGACGAAACATTGGAGGAAACTAAGCGTTTAATAAGGCAAACCTGTGGGGCAACAAAAAATAATATTCAGGAGACGATAGCAAGCGTCGATGGTGGCTTAACGGAGGACAGAGCTCACGTGCAAGACTGACTTTACGACATGTGTTCCAAGTGCACTGTCGACTCGGCTCCGTAAGCGCCAGGCAATATGGCGACGTAAAGCGCGATCCAAACCAACGCTTCTTTTTGCGCCTGTAGGTCGTGCGGCTGCGGATGTGACGCATTTTCGTGACGTCGCGCCGCTTCTTCGCTCCTTCCGGGCGCGCATAAAAAAGTTGGTTGATCTCAACTTCTTTCTCAACGCGCACAAAAACGCGCGGTGACGTAGTAGGGGCGCTCCTGTGTCCCGGCCAATCGGTGGAGGGCAAGCTAGATCCGGCTCCGCGTTTCTCGCCGTCTGGCTGCCCTCTCCTCCCCCCCCCCCCTCCCCTTTTATTCTCTTCCAACATGACAACGCGATCTCTCTCTCTCTCTTTCTCTCGCCTTCTGGCCGGCCCAGTCTGTCGCAGTTGCACCTTGCTTGTGCGCTCGTGCCTGCGTGCGCGCGTGCGCGCTCGCCCGAAGTTTCGCCCGTCCAAACCAAAGCGCACGGTTCTGACTCAGAAAGCGCGCCCGGAAACAGCAAAAACGCCACGAAATGCGTCACATCCGCAGCCGCACGACCTACAAGCGCAAAAAGAAGCGTTGGTTTGGATCGCGCTTAACGCGGACGCGACGGACGCGATGGTGGCGCACGACACACCAATGTTGCGACTGACGTGAGGCCGCTACTTCGGAACTGACGTTCCTTGTACGGGCCAATTGACCATTAAGCGCAGAACATTGAGTGGCAGGGATATAAGTGTGAAACAACCGCACGACAAACGGTGCACGCAATTTCGTCGTCCGCTTCACACGCCGGAGGAGCGGAGAAAAGAAAAACATGCGGTTGGGTGTAGTTATGTGACGTTCAGCAAGGATCCTTCCGTGCTCGTTTTTCGGTTTTAAGCAGTTGAGTATTTTTGGCTTTATTGAAAATATTCATCTCTGTGTAGAAAAATATTGTAAATCACCTGGCAAAAGATTTTTTTTTTTTTACAGTTTGGGGTCTGTCACTCAGACACTGACGGACAACAAACATTTGTACGGGCCGGAAGTGAGCTCTTGACAGGCTTTTCAACTCTTCCGAGTGCTGGTTCGAACAGGTTCAGGGCGCTGGTTTTTTTTTCTTGTCATTCGAAGAGATCCTGCTTGTCGCGGAGTAACAGTGCATGCGGACCCTAGAAATATCCTGAGAATCCATTCGATAATAAAATTTTGAGATTCTAGTTTTTGAAATGTGCTTATGTTTCAAGTTCAAATGCCTTATTCTCGGGATTTTATCCAGAACGGGAATATTAAAATCCATTCAAAGACACAAAAAAGCATGTACCAAGATATCGACTTAATGCACTAGAAAGCCCAACGTATGCCCGGCTTCCGGAACAAGCATCAAACTTCCGGTGGTTTCCCTTGCGCAAGGCTCAGAGAGCAGCTAAGCGACATCCAGCCCCCTATAGCAGCGGTTAGTGGTTTCAGCATTTACAGTGCGTACATTATTTATGCCAACCATAGCACAAAATTCTGTTTTTCTTTTTTTTTTCGAATCATGTACAAGTGAGAGTGAGCTGTACTTACAGGATTCGAAGTAGCCAACCAGACGCCATACGCCCGGTAGCAATTCGCAATGTTGTCTTGGATCATGGGTGCGTTCTAAAATATACCACAATGAGGTGACATCGACAAAAATGTACTTTGAAGACAAAGCCTATCTTAATGCAAATTAATATTCTTGATTCATAACACACAGTATTCAACAAAACTTAAAGGGGCAGTGCAACGATTTGCAGACTTTGGCCAATTAACTGCGGAAATTAATCTGCGTCACCTATGGATCGAAAAACCGTAAGCCGCATTTTCTTGCGAGCGCTAGTTCTTATTTAAAAAAAAACTGAAACAAATCGAAGGTCGAAGTGCCTCTCAACTCTCCACGCCGACTTTCGAGTGACGTACTCTGGGGGTTCACGTGGTTTCCCTGTGGGCCCTCTCTTCAGAGACACCAGCCGCTTCCTCCACGGTTGTCGACTTTCAAAGGATTAGCCTCGTCGAAGGTCGCGGCGACCGATGGACACAAAGGGCGGTTCGCCACCGGGCTGACGGCGAGTGTAGCAGCGGAATGGGACAGGGTTTGTTGACTTCCGCGTACCCCCAGAGGCGCCGTCATTTTAGTTCCCGTAGCTGCCACAGGCGGCTGCAGATCGGCAAATAATTCGTTTTTTGCCTTGCGATTACGCAGCAGAATAGCCGTTTTTAGGGGAAAGGTGACGCGTTTTTGGTCTATTGAGCTTGTATAAACAATATAAAAAAATGCAAACTGGCAATTCTTTCAACGTTAAAACCGTTGCACTGCCCCTTAAAAAAATAATGGCTTTAAGGGAACACTGTTCAGCAATGGCTTCGACATATTGAGCCCTTCTGAGCATACTAATTGAGGGCTGACGAGATGACGCGAGTCTCAAACATTCAGACAGACTGTGACGTCTCGAGGGGCAAACACAAAAAGTAGCGCCTCAAATACAGCTGATTCCTTCACTTTACACGATTCGTTATATTCTGCAGCAGTTTCCTTAGAGTGAAAAGGAAATACAACTCTTTAATTAAATTACGTCGAATAAAAAGCAATCCATTTTGAAACATTCAACTCGTATTTGTCACCAAAGTCATAAAGATTGTAAAAAACGAGACCGCTTTTAAAGGACGGCTCCGGGTACTTTTTGTCGATTTTAGAGTTACGACTGTTTTCAGTGGAGGTAGCGTCCCTTAATTACGAGGTATAATTAAGCTTTCGACAGTTTGAGTAGCTTTGTAGACACATTATATCAAAGTTTGCTTCGGGGGTCTACGGCGAAACCGAAACTACTACCGCCTTGAGAATATGGCCATCCCGGTGATCATTTGCGTAGCCATTGTGTGAAAAAAAAAAAAAATCTGTACCGCGTTACCACAAAACGTATGACTGAACGAGAGGCTAGTCGCAAGAGCAGTTTCGATCAGTCAGGTAACATGGTATGGCTGTTTTATTGCATTGCTTCGTAGATGTGAAACATCTGTAGCAAATTTCAATAAACACTGGCGGCTGAAACGCGGGTTCACCACGATAAATAGGTGGCATTCACTGGGCGCCCTAATTGTCCGCGGTGCTTCCAGTGCAGGCTCATAACGAGCCCCCACTTATCATCTGAGAAGAAACAATCTCGATGGTATTTAATGTACAGTCCTCGTCAAACTTGTACGGAACACTTATGGAATATTGAATGTAGAAAAGAGATAAAATATGAGCGAACTGCGCATATTTATGTGAACTGAAGGTATGCTACGGACATAGTGGGACACAAAGAGAAATAGCTTAGGGCTTGTGCAAGATATGCACGCACACATACAAAAAGAAATGTTATATTTTTTGTATGCACACATACAAAAAATATAACAAGCCAAGAGTAGGCTTAGCATGTGTTCCAGGGCACCATGACAGAACAGCACACGACATAACAGCACGCGACAAAACAGCACGGTCAAAACAGCACGCGTCAAAACAGCACAGCGTCAAAACAGCACGGCGACAAAACAGCACGCGTCAAAATAGCACGCGACAAAACAGCACAGCGTCAAAACGGCACAGCGACAGAAGGGCACGTGCCAAAACAGCACTGCGTCAAAACAGCACTGCGTCAAAACAGCACGACGTCAAAACAGCACAGCGACAAAATAGCACAGCGTCAAAACATGACATTGACAATATAGCTAGGGTTCGGCGTTTTCGGTTTTTATTATTTGAAATTCCGCGCATTTTTTTTTTTTGGTTTGTATTCCAAACAAAAGTTTTCGGTTTATTGCGGTGAATATTTGTAGACTCATAAACTTCTCAGTTATATTAGGTTTATTGACAAAAACCAGTATACTAACGAAAATGCAATAATTAAAAGCGTTTGTGTAAAATGTATATTGAGTACCAGGTACTGGTCTTCTTATTTGTTGCCGTCTTTAGCAGCCGACGCGACCAGTTCTGTAACACGCACTGGGGCCTTATCGTGAACTGAAATTATTGTCGTGTGATCGTATTTGTACGCAGGACGAGCATGACATCCAGTACCACTTCGGTCGGAGAGGCAAATATCAAGATGGAGAAATTAGCAAGCATTGTACTCAATGCGCTTTCCCCCATTTTCACGACTGCGAGAGGTGATAAATTCGCGCCGACGGCGAGAATGACATTAAAACACTCGTATTTATGCCCTCCTCTAGTAGACGGAAGCTAGGGGTGTTAAACAATGCGCGGCATTTACGGACGCTCTTGATTTCCGTTGTTTGATTTCACGACTAAACTCTCTTCTTTTAACAAAAACTTCGGTACAAATACCTATCGGGTGAAAAACCAGATTTCTTCCTGAAGACCCCTGCGCCCCCGGTTGAAAGTTGAACCGATCTCGCAGACAAGCTGAAAACTTCGAAAGGAAGTGGTAATAAGGACAGTAACGAGTAGGGTTCCGTGTTTTCGGAGTTTAGTTTTCGTCAAGTTCGGAGGGTGTTCTTCTGAGCTTATTTTTTGCCAAAAATTCGTAGTTTATCGGAGTTTCTTTTTGTTTGATTCCGAATTCTCTGAAATTCGGAGCTCAATTGCGCAGTGTTTTTTTATTAAAAATAAACAAATAATATCCAAATGTAAACGCATGCTGGACAAAAAAAAAAAAAAAACGCGATTGTATCAATTAATATTTTCTTCACATGGATTTGGTGTTGGTGCCATTACTACTGGCAATACTAATTTGTCCTAGAACAAAAGTGGCACACAAGTGTTATTTCGATAAAGGTCGATACCTTAAAATCAATATCCTACTGGAGGTAGTTGCTGGGAAGCCTGTATTCATTCCATGCTATTCCATCAACCTAACTCGCGGCCGCGAGAGGCAGAGTGGAAAAGGATGAAATAGAGAAGTTTCAACTGTTCTCTTCCCCACTTTATGTAATTTCTATGGTCTATAGCTTTCACGGTTGCAGAAACACAACCTCTCCTTCCTCTCAGGCAGAAATAGTATGACCCAAACCGGAAACATAAACAGTGACTTTTGTCTTGACCCGATAGTACAGTGACCTGTTGTTCTGACCGAAATTGGAAGGATATGTGTGGTGGCATTTTCCCAGGACCATTTACTCTATGCGCTGATTAAACCATTAATTGTAAAATATATATGCGTGTATGTGGGGGGGGGGGGGGGGGGGGGATTGGCACATCGAAATTCAGAGTTTATCGGATAAATCGGAATAGACGAAACTTTTACCGGCGGGTAACACCAAACCCTAGGTATGAGTCACATTCTCCCGCCTCCCCCCCTCCCCCAACACACACACACCACTCCAAACACCCTCGAAAATACTGAACGTTTTCAGTTAGGACCGAATTTGGACAAATGAATTCGGCGTACTTTTACCGGTTATATTCGGTTTAACCCGAAAACTCTGAACCCTAAACATAGCTTTTGAAGTTAAAAAATGCATGTCTCAAATAAGGCATTGTAAAGGAATTGAGGTTCTAGGCCAATTCGTTGAAAGCCAACTCGTCGACGGCCAATTTTTCGAATCTGTTCTTTTGGAAGCAAGTTCGGAAAGGGGAGAATACTCGATGCGCGCATGAGGGTTCCCTGGGCAGTACCGAAGCCCCCGCTGGTGCTTATTCTGGCTAGTTTGTAGCGTGAGCTGCACTGGCCGAGGTTGAGAAGATTCGCGTGGCTCGCATAATGAGCCGTGCTCCGTGCTGCGCATGCGTGAGGAGCAGGGACGTCACACGGTGCACAGCTGGCGCGCCGGAGCCGCCGTGCCCACCTCGCCGGTTTGCGCATTCCAGAGGAGTGACGTCATAGCCGCGGCAGACGCACTGGCGCCACCGCGTGCCCAGCTGTGCGCCTCCGTTGCGCAGTAGCCAAGTCTGACGCTGCACCGAAGCCGGTTGATAGCGCGTCTCATTTTCTGCGCATAAGGTCACACTACGTATATCCTGGCATAGCCGAGCTAAGCCACCGCAATTTTTTCGAGCATTTTTGCTCGTTTTAACGCGCAAGTTTGCTGGTGATATCGCCTACAATAAATAATTCAATCGCACGGCAATGTGCTGTCGTTATTTGTTAAAAGGAAAAACAGAAAGCGTGCGCGGCAACGGTGTGTTCAGCCCATGCTGCAGTGTAAGGCCAGAGCATTGAGGCTGCGGCATTTTACTGCTTCACCGGCTTCCACTCGATCAAGGCCCTTCGTCGGCAATAATCTGTGAATTTAAATCAAAACGTACAACTTCTCGCCTGCAAGCTCCAGCCACGTGTTTCGAGGAGATTTTATTCACGGCGAATGTAGCCCGCAGAATCGGTGCCCATGGTACACCTGGAATACGCTCCACATTAAAGTCACCTTATCTTACCGTTTCTATCAATGAATCTGTACACGGCGCATCTCCCGCTTTTTTTTTCTGGGGGGGGGGGGGGGGACGTTTTACTCTTAGGTGGTAATTACGAAACGAGGAGTGCTACGGAACCTCACCGGACCGCCACAAACCATGGCAGTTCATAACTTGAACTTATGGATATCTTTTTCCCAGTAACTTTTCCTCTTTCCCTGATACTTAAAAAAAGACCAGACAACGCAGCCAACATCGACGCGAAGGTATCCCCTCTGACTACCCAATCTCTTCAGAGATTAGCGTAGTTAAGTAGTAGTAACTACTGCTACCTTTTTTGTTTTTAGCAATCACAGAGCAGCAGCACTCGGGACACTGACTTGAGTGCGATGCCGTCGCCGCCAGCGTACTTTTTTTTTATTGTTTCTCCACTAGCTGCTAAATAATGCCACGCAATGTCCAACTCTTTTTCTTTGCGTTCTGTTTTGTTTTCATATAACGCTACCTATGACAGCCTTTTTACATGCGTGCTGCTTTGACGTCGTGCTGTTTTCACGCCGTGCTGTTTTGGCACGTGCTCTTCTGTCGCTGTGCCGTTCTGGCGCCGTGCTGTTTTGTCGCGTGCTATTTTGACGCGTGCTGTTTTGTCGCCGTGCTGTTATGACGCTGTGCTGTTTTGACGCGTGCTGTTTTGACCGTGCTGTTTTGTCGCGTGCTGTTTTGTCGTGGGCTGTTCTGTCGCGTTCCCGTGTTCCAGATAAGTTTGCTGAGCACGTACAGTGCCCCTCAAACTTAACGCCGCCATCGGTTACACTCGGTTACGCAAACGTTGATCTATTGCATCCTACCCAAAGATAAATTGGTCGCTGCAGCTGCTCGAATACCTTACCCTGGTTGGGTTCTCATCGGGGACGCGAATGTTCACCAAGTAGTTCGACCACTAGGTTCAGGAATAGCTCAACAAGTAAATAAACCGGACGTTCTAGTGGCGGCGTTAAGTTTGAGGGGCACTGTACGTCGTACAAGCATTTCTGGAAGCTTATCGTGAGCTCTCGCTGTGCAGGAACGTACGCAACAAGTGAAAAGTCCGGAGCTTATGGCCTTCCGAAATTTTTTTGGCGAACGGCGTCGCCCCACACCTTTCCGAACTTCGCGTTTTCGGGGAACAGGTTAAAACGGTCGCCCGGGTTGCCCAGCGGGGTGTTTGCGCAACGCCCAGTTCAGCGAGGCGTGTTCGGCATTGCGCAGGGATGCCAGCCACTTGGAGTCCTTGCACTTTGACACCACGACAAGCTTGAGCGAGCAGGGAGTCAATAATCTTCGTGCGTGATTGCCGAGGAGCATCTGCAAACGACGGCCGCTAAAACATAACATGTCAAGAAGAAATCGCCCTCTGAAACGGCTGCAAACAGGCCAGAAAAGCGCGTCGAAAGAAGTGGCACTACGAAAAAGTAGCCTCCTTGAGTATGAACATGACATCAAAGCACAAGGCGGGTTGACAAGCAGCCATCCCGCTAAATTCCCGCTGAAAAGCTGGTGGTAGCATTTTTAATGTAGGTTTTAGAGTGGTTCGCGCTTGAGCGTGGTCCAAACAGACACGTATTCTGGATTCGTAATCCGGAACACGTATAGATGTACACTTCCGGTTCTGAAGTCACCACTCTCTTTTGGCCTGTTGCGGACTCAGTATTTGGATTTCAAATATCGCAGCTTTTAAGTGAATCCGTACTGTGACGTAGGTACCCGTATTGTGACGTAGGTGTCCGTCTTGAGGGACTGACTAATCACGGAGCGCGCTTAATTCCTTCCCGCCGCTGATCATTTGCTCATTGTGTGCTTGACGAACGAACGGCTTCTCGCGGTGATTTTTCTGCGCCAGGTCACGTCACTCCCGTCACAAATTTCTGTCGGTTTTCGCTTTTGTGTGGTGACTTAAAAATTCCCCCGGTCCATTGGCCAGTGTTCAACGTTCGCGCGGTTGGTCGAGCCGAGCGTGTAGACGAGGTGCCCGTCGGTACCGGAGGAAGGTTTGTCGGCGCAAGTTCTCTGCCCGTCAAGTTCCGTCACAAATTTGTGGTGGTGGGAGTTTCCCTCACGGTGTTTTCTCTGTACATTTATCTGGGTATCCGCTTTGGCGCGTAGTAGTTACTGTGTGATGACGTAAAAATCACCTGGTCCGCCGGTGACTGTACAACGTTTCCGCGCTTCGTCGAGCCGAGCATGTAGACGAAGTGCCCGTCGAGACCGGATAAAGGTTTTCCGGCGCCGCCTCAGCACCCCCCCCCCCCCCCCCGGCTGAGCTCTTTCCGAGGGGGGGGGGGGGGGGGGGGGTGCTGCGCGTTACTTTTTCGCCAGAACTGGATATTGAAGCTAACGAAAGCACGCTGGGATTTCATTTCCCATGTATTTTTTTAAATAAAAGCCGCGTGGCAGTTATTTTGTTTACATGCTGCTACTAGAAGCTCGTTACATGGCACGTAAACAACGTCTGAATAACGGTATTGGCCCGAACCCAGGGGGGGGGGGGAGGGGGCATGAGCCCCGATGCCCCCCCCCCCCCCCCCCCCCCTTGTAATCGACGACTCTGCGCGCGAGACAATGAGGGCTTGCAGAGGCCGAGAAGCTTCCTTCTCACCAAGTCTGTAGCGTCTGTTCCTGATTCTTCTGATAAGCCTGAGCACTTGTTCCGTTGATCCCCCGAGCTTCTTCAGTGTGGCCCCATTTCCCCTGTCCTGTGGAATGAGCTGTCCCAGGATCTTGATACAGCCGGGTCATGGGACCGGCTGGCCATTGATGTAAATTTCAATATGTGGGCTTGCTCTCTCTTTTTCTGAAGTTCTAGAAGATAAGTAGCTCGGACCTTTCCGTGGCGCATTGCAGACTCCTGCTTCTGTCATGTGCATCAACTATGTCTCCGTCCCTCTGCAATTACTCTTCCACATCCGTGCCGTTCCCTGTCTTGCACCATACCATGATATCGTCCGTGTGGGGGAGAGGTCCCCCAATGCCAGGTTGAAGAATAGGGGTGAGAAAACCGCTTCCTAAGGGGTACCGCTGGCACCGAGAGTTATTAGCTCCGATTGGATGTTCCCCAGGGATATAATAACTTGTCTGGCCATAATAAAGCTTGTGATGTACGGGCAGGTCTCCGGCCCGCATCCAATATCCGTTAGCCCTTTGAGCACACTGCTATGAAGCACATTATCAAAGGCTCGCTCTAGGTCGAGAGCTAGAATGCACCTAGTCCTGTCCCTGGTTCACTTCGCAGCAGTATATACTGAGTTGACGTGTGCGGCCGAAATCCAAATTGCATGCTTGCCAATAGCGAGTTTTTTTTAGAAACAATCGGTAAGCCTCGTCTTTATTAGCCTTTCAGAGAGTAGCTGCAGACAAGAGGTAAGCGAGATTAATCTGAAATTTTGTAGCTTGAGGTCCTTGTTAGGCTTCAGGATAAATCTGACTTCAACCTTTTTCCAGCTCTGTCTTGTACCTCTGAGGTTACTGCATTCACGGTTAAATTGGTTCACGAGTCCTGGTCCAGGTTGAACAGGTGTCGGGTTGTTATGGAGTTTGGACTGGGAGGTGCGGTCATTTTCATGAATGCAAACTCGGCATTTAGTTCTTCCGTGGTCGTTGGTTTGTCTAGTTCTGCATTCTGCTCACCTTTGTATTCAGGTAGTTCTTTCGAGCGATCGGTACAGAAGTATCTGTCAGCGCATCGCTGTATTACCTCTTCATCCGATCCTTCTGCTAGATGTATGAGCTTGTTGATGTCTTGTGTTGCCATCCTTGTCCCGTTCGGATCGATTAGGCCCTTGAGTATTTTCTAGGTTTTGATACCATTAATATCCGCGAAATTGGTCGCCTAGTGCATTGCAGTTTTGTTCGTTCAAACTGATAGCGTAGTTCTCCGCATCTCTATTGAGCTCTTCTATTTTATTGTTTAACTTCCTCTTAAACTTTTGTTCCTTCCAGCGTATCGTGAGGGCCCGTCTGGCTTCCGAGAGGTGTAGGATATGAGCGTCTACCGCTGGAGTTTCCTTCGTGGTACTAGTGATTCTATTGTAGGGCTTCACGTCCTCAACTAGGTGTATCGTTCATTCTTCAATGTTTTCGATGGAGATCGTGTTATCGGCTATGCTTGCTCTCCAGTTGTCCCATTCGGTGATTCTGGCTTGTCCGATTGTTTTACACCTGGCAACATCAAATTTTGTCATCGAAATGTTGTGATCATTCAGTTCGGATTGATCAGTCCCTTTTGTAGCTTACAGGCTTTCAATACGCTTAATTTCCGCGAAATTGGTCGCATGGTGTATACTAGCTTTATCCGGTCAGGTTGATGGTGTAGCTTCCCTCGCCTCGTGAGGGACCTTCTGGCTTCACAGAGTTGTAGGAAATGAACGTCTACAGCTGGCGTTTCGTCTGTAGTAATAATGACTTCAGTGTACGACTTAACATCCTCAACAAGGTATTTCCTTCGTTCTTCGATGTTTTCGATGAAGATCGCATTATCGGCCGTGCTGGCTGTCCAGTTGTCCCATTCGGTGATTCTAGCTTGTCCGATTGTTTTACACCTGGCAACATAAAATTTTCTCATCGAAATGTAGTGATCATTTCCTAGGTATTGGTCGAGGTTTCTCCAATGTTAATTTCTGACGTTCCTGACTATCGTAAGGAGTGAGACCCTCTCGGTTGATTGCCTCTTCCAATCTCCTTTGGGGTAGCAGAAGGATATCACCACGAGCGGTGGGGGACGTTGAAATCGCCTCCAATAATGGCCGGTTCCTTTCTCGTTCGTCCCAGGAAGCTCCTAATGATTTGGGCAAGGTTCGACCAACGGTCTTTGAGAGGGGAAGGGGGGCGGGGGGGGGGGGGGGGGGGGCTCTACACATTGGAGATGGGAATTTCGGCCGTTGTTTCTCTCTTAATGAGAAGCAGGGTAACATGGGAGTGTGGGGTGTCCTCGTCCATTGATTTTTGGAGGATGACCCAGTATAGTTTGTGCACTAGCATGGGCGTGTAGTGATCTTCTTAGTATGCGATGTACTACTTTAAGTTGAAAGGCGTCATATTCAGTTCATGGAGCAGAATGGCAGCCGGGTGGTTGTCGTGTTGGGAGATATAAAGAGTTAAAGTAAATTGTTTGTGCTCGTAACCCAGGCAGTTCAATTGTCATGCGCTTAGTTGAGGAGCGTGTGGCCTGCAGAGTCTGTGTCGGAGGGCAGGTCCTCTGTGATGGCTCTACAGTCCTTGCGTCTTTTTCTTCTTTTCTGCGTTTCCTCACGGATGGCGGCGATTGCCATCCGGTTTTCTACAGTATGGTCTTCCATTCGTTTGAGGGTTTGTTGGAACTGGGCTTGTATTTGCTCGATCTACTGGAACTAAGCATGAAATTGCTGCAACTGGCCTTGTGTTCAGTCT
Organism: Ixodes scapularis; assembly: GCF_016920785.2. Lineage (NCBI taxonomy): Eukaryota > Metazoa > Arthropoda > Arachnida > Ixodida > Ixodidae > Ixodes > Ixodes scapularis. The sequence continues at coordinate 1,433,084 of NW_024609897.1, forward strand.
CGAAGGCTGCTAAACTCTTGAGTGATTTGCTGGTATGTCTCTCCCAGAGCGGGTTGCGAGTGTGATTGCCCTTGCCGGTGTTGCTGTGCTTGTGTCTCTATTTGTAGAGGAGGTGATTTCGTTTTGGGCTCACGAAGTGTGATTCTTTATAGTGTTCTTTGACAGTTCCTCTAAAGGCTCTGTTATACGCCGACGTAACGCGCGCGCCAGCGAACGTTACGTGTTATGCTTAGCTCGACCGCGGGATGGTGAAAAGTTCTGAGTCCCATAACACAAAGTCTTGCACTCACCGGGATGCAAATGATATGCAGAGATTTCCATCTTTTCAAACCGTCCAATAAAGCACTATTCACGTCGACGTAGTCCTTTTAGCAAACAAAGGCTTGTAAAGTTCCGGAGAACATGTGAGGCCGATCGCTTCGGCCGCTCACAGCCCCATCTTCAAAATCGTGTCGATGCCACCACGTCGCGGAGCAGAGGACGTGCTATTTCCTCGACCGTAGAGGCACTTGTAGCGACCGCAATATACCCGTAACCGCGAAGAACCTCCGCAAGCTTCCGCCGTGCTACGTTTCCTTTCCCTCCTTGGCCCGTATTTTAAATACCCCCATGTTTTTCATGTGGCCGTTCAAACCAAGACGTAATATTTCGATTTATATACGTGCGCCGGAACACATATTTTTGACGTGTTCTGGTACATGAATCCTGAATACGTGTCGGCTTCGACCGCACTTCCCATAGGTGTAATATTTTGGTAGTGCTCGTTTTTGTTCTCTGTGAATCCATGTCAGTTATTTATTCTGGTTCGACTTCTCACCGGGGTCACCCTTTAATAATATTGCTGCCATATGACCCAACGCGATATGTTGTCTTTCAGGTGTGGGTTAAAGATAAGTGTAAACGACTGTGATATATATTACTGCGACATAATGTCGGAATGAACTAAATATATTCTAGCAACTAAACTCTTGGTACTAAATCTTCTAAATTCACTAGCCCTTTCGCATTTCCTAAAAATACAAGTCTCTCAATCGTGCACGCCACACACCAATACGTTTTCAAAAACATTCGAAGTTCCCAGCCCCTACTATCCGAGTAATAATTATGAAATAACAGATGAGATACTGACAAGATAATCCTGGGCTTTCGCAACGCTAACAATTGTTCTTCGTTTCTTTTACTCTCCCCTTTAAGTCCCCAGTCACGTTTGCGTAAGCGTAGCACAGGTGAGTTAGGATGCAGCAGGTCGCCGTCGCCTAGAAAAATAGGGGAACACTCCAGAATCCACAAAGCGATGTCATTCAGGTAGGAATGGCTCGTTAATGTGAACGCCTCCGTTCCCCGAAAAAATCGTCCATATTGTGTGCCGTTTATAGTAACAAAACCACGGTCAAAGAACGTATGAAAACCGTACCCTACCAAAAAAAGCCATTATAACTTTTTACAACCTGGAGTATGAAAATGGAAAACTAACTGCATCTTTTTCTCGAAGCTTACAATCGAGATAGAAAACAAAATAATTTTTGTAAACGTAAAATTTAGACAGAACCTTGATGGATTTCCAGTTCTATAATCCAGATAGCGAAAACTTATACTCGGTTTTTCTGTAAGATAGCATTACGAAATGCATGGTTTATTTATCTAAAAAAAAGGACAATATACGGGTTGTTACTTAAACTCTCGACCATATTTTTGTATCAAGGAAGCGTATCACGACGGCTACTTGAAGTGCGCATTTTCCCTGTACATTCTGCTGAAGGTTAGCGATAGCAGTCTCCAACCGTGCAGAGCCGTACATTGAGTTACCTGTGTCATTTTGGCGCCCAGCTGTCGAAATGCTCACCGAAGTGCTGCGAGTGGAAAATCATTAGTCACATCTTCTTCTTACAGTTGTGTTAGTGAGTGTACCTGCGTGCCGCCAGCTGCACACAGTTATCTGAGCCGTCAGTGTCCCACGCCCTTTTCAGCTTTTGGGGGTGCCATGTCAGATTAGCAGTTTGTGGCTTGTAATAGTCTTCCACGCAAGCGATGCAGTGCCTTATAAGTTCACTTTTGTAGTAGGCTTGAACAGCTCAAATGATTCCTTCGTTCAAGGGCTGTATTTTGGCAGTATTGTTGGGTAGAATTAACATAAATGCCAAGTTTTCTAACTTCTTCGGAACAAAGTGGCATGACGCGTTATCAACCAACAAAACAAAACGTTATAAACCAACAAAACCACATTTTCCCAGTTTTCAAGAAACGGACAAATCTTGTAAGAACGCTTTCAAGCAACTTGCCTGCTATTCGTGCTTTCTTGTTGCAATCGTAGGTGCAGTAAATGATCGGGTCAAACGTCTTTCGAAGGCATCGTGGTCTCTCCGCCTTCGCCACAACGATTGGCTTCCGCTTAGGAGTCCCGTTTGCGTTGCACATGAATCTCACCGGGATTCTTTCTCTGCTGTATTTCGCTCTAGGAAAGGTCTAGTTGCAAGGATCAAAGTAGGGCCCAACTTGTAGAAAAAAAAACAGTCTCATCGAAGTTGTAATTGGCCTCAAGGACTTCTGCACGATGTTTTCGAGCAACGTCAGCAGCGGCTGTACCTAAGCACCCACTCTCTCTTAATGAATACGGGGGTTTGAAATTCTATGCCTTGCCTTAAACCTGCCGAGCCATCCCTTCGAAGAGTTCAAGTAATCAATGTCTGGATGAAGTCGTGAAGATTATGGATATTAAAATAGCCATTTGGGGAACGGTACCGGTGTTCTACGTTTCATGTTGAATTGCATGAGAACTATTACAGCCAAAGTTTACAGAACAAGCACATGAAAACTGACCTTCAAACCTTTCTCGACCCTTTTGGTACAGCCCCAGTCGCGGCTGCTGACGAGAAGGCAGGTTTTTTCCTGGTTCCTTTCAAAACAACGCAGGAACACACTTCTCACATCGGGAGTTCCGCCCACAACCCCAAATCGATGATGATGATGATGATGGTTTGCGGCTGTTCCCTTTTGAATCGGGCGGTCCCGTAGAGTTTGGAACCTAGCCAGTGGGAATTCGGTTATCCCCGTTGGTGAACTAGCATCCACCAGTTCTCTAATCTTCGCTTCGTGGCTTCCACCTGCTCACGCCACCCTCCGTTGGTTCTCGGTGTAGCGTCGGTGTTGTTGTTGCCGTTAGTCCCACCCGCAGAGTCTGCCACTGAGCTGGAAGCAGACCTAAAGCCGAGTGCCTCTGCCAGTGCGAGCTCCCGGGTTGCCTGTCCACACTCCGCCGGTTGAACTGGTTGCAGACCGGTGCACGACAGCACAATGTGTTCAATTGTCTCATCCGCCTGACCACACACACGGCATGCTGCAGATTCCACCGTCTGGTCGAAGCGACGGCGATACATCTGCGTTCGCAGCCCTCCTGCGCGTGACTCAAAGAGGAGCCGGCTGCCCAGGCTGTTGTCGTATAGCCTAGTCTCTGCCGAAATGTTGTGCTTATATCGATTTTACATATATAGCGTCGACTTGGACTTCGCCGTTTCTGCCCACCGAGCTGCCTCCTCCTCTCTCACCCTGTTTCGAATCTCCATTTCCCACTTCCTGTCTGATGTAATAGTTACTGGGGTTGAAAAGAAGCCGTATTTCTTCTCTAACTGATACAGCCGCTTCCTCCAGCCAGTCTGTATTCCCGTGAGATATGTGTAGACGAAGAGTCTCTTGGCCCACCGGCCGCGGTCCATGAGACGGAGACGACTGTCGTAGGTTATCTTGCTGGTCGCCTCCCTGGCCTCAAACGACGACCACCCAAGATCTCCCTGGACCGCTTCGGTAGCCACCATTCCGTGACAGCCCAGAGTCTGCCTCCCGACCTCTCGTTGACGACGTTCCATTACTTCCCGCACTGTGCCAGGGACACAAAGAACCGCGTTGGCGAAGGTTAGTCCAGGCACCACAACCGCCTTCCAGAGTTCGCGAGTCACCAGAAAGCGATTGCAACTCCAAAGATTACGTTTTCGGAGTACATTCGTACCTCGCACGGCTGCCTGTCGGAGGTGGGTGTAATGATCGGACAAGTGCTCCGGCTTGTTGGCCAGTACAACTCCCAGGTATTTGTACGACTCCTGTACCTGTGCTTGCTCGCCGTTCAGCACCAGACTGTTTAATTTAGCCTCATCGGACCCGGCTAATTGAAGGACTGCCGACTTTTTGGCGTTGAAACGAAGGCCCAACGTAGCCGCCTCCGTCTCACATATACATATTAAACGCTGCAGGTCCTCCACCGTCTCCGCCGTCAATACAATATCGTCCGCATAGGTGAGGCATGGAAGCATCCACCTCACCTCTGCGCCTCCTTCCATGTGTGTCAGGGAAAAACCCACCTCCGACTGGATCAGGCGTTCCTCCAACCCTGACACATACAGGATATAAAGAAGCGGGGAGAGTGGGCACCCCTGTCGGAGACCCCTCGTCACTGTGACTTGCTCTGAGTCGACTCCCTTCAGTTGCGTCATTACTGTATTGCGTGAGTATAAGCGCCGTATGACAGATAGCCACCGATGAGGAAGGTGGAGCTCCTCCAAACGTCGCACGAGTTGAGCGTGCGGCACACTGTCATATGCTTTTGCCACATCTAGAAAGCAGCACAGCAGTCTTCTTTCCTGTTTTCGGGCAATTTCAATACGTTGCGTGAGGGTGAACAGGTTGTCTTCCAACCTTCGACCCCTCCGAAATCCGCCCTGAAGTTCGGTGAGCAGTTCGTTCTCTTCAGCCCATGCTGCCATATGTTCCTTGATAATGTGGGCGAAGGTGCGGTATACCGTAGAGGTCACGGTCAGGGGCCGATAATCCTTGAGGAACTGTTTGTCGCCCCCTCTCTTCGGGATCAGAACCACGCGGCCGACCCTCCAGTCTTGGGGCACAGGTTCCTCTCCCCTTAAGATTGCTCCAAAAATATCCGCCAGCTGCTCCACTGCATCTTTTCCCAAGGACTTGAGAACGCTCGCCGGGACCCCGTCCAATCCCTGGGAAGTAGCCCCTTTCAAGCGTGCCAGTGCACGCACAACCATCACTCGGCCGATGTCCCCCTCTTGGTTGGAGTCCGATTGATCCGGGGCAAGTCGGACTTGTGGTGTGGACACCTCCTCAGGAGCAAACTTCTCCGTCAGGTACTTAGTGAGGTGGGTTCCAAGGTCTTCTGGCGGATTCCCCGTGCTCTCGTCAATTATGGTAACATCTTGGTCCTTTCCCTCCAGCGATCCAAGGTACTTCCAGAACTTTCTCGCTGCGTCCCTTCCGCTAGATCTAATATCTCGGACGGTCTCCAGATCCGCTGTTCTCATCTTCTCTTGGGTTGGTCGTTTAGCATAGCACTTGCAGTCGTGGTACATGGTCCATCTTCTAGCAACCTCACTCCCAGATTCAGTTCGGAGCGATTGTCGATGTTCCCTGTTGGCTTTCTGTCTAGCCAGTATAGCTTCTTTAACCTCTGTGTCCCACCACCTCTTCCTCACTCTCCGTCCACTGGGCTGCCTGGATGCATGTTGCTTGATGAGACGCTTGAGCTCTGTGATGTACTGTCTGTAACCAGACGCTTGTATCCTTATGTTGCTTCTTTCAAATTTCTTCGTGACCCTTTCCACCTCCTTCTGAGCCAGATGTGTTCGTCTCTTGTACTGAGGACGGGTTTTCGCCTTTGTCCATATGTTTTTACTGAAGTCCAGTCGCAGGCAATTGTGGTCGCTGCCGACGCTGTGTTCGCCTTCCTCGTCGATGGAAACACCAACTAAGCTCTTACCAAGGCGCGAAGACACCAACGCGTAATCTATGCATGTTCTGCTTCCTCTGGCACACCACGTGTATTGACCCTTGCATGATGCCCGTAAGTTAACTAGTTCAAGTTGAAACTCGTCTGCTAGATTTAGTAGCCGACGCCCGTTAGCATCTTCCCATCCGTCAAGTTCATGGAGATGGCCGTTAAAGTCCCCCATGATCAAGACATTTCTGCCTTTCTCCAGTGCCTTAATATCTTTGGTGACACACGCAATAGTAGCTTCGTTCTCCTCGTCGCGCGCACACCCCACCGAGAGATAGACAATACACACAGACACTTGGGTTTGAAGCAACTCTCCCTCCACCCAGATGTGATCTCTGCACTCGTCGAGCGTCCTGAGCCACACTGTCGTGTCCCGCCATAGAACCCCAACACCACCACCTCTTCGTTGACCCTCTTGGCGGTTGCACCCAGCCCAGTGCCAACCCGGGCGCACCAGGGGCTCCTCTAGGTCTCTAAGGTGCGTTTCGGCCAGCCCAAAGATGGCCATTCCTTCAGACTCCAACTGGTTAAAGAGTTCCTCCCACTTTTGTTCCCGTCGTGCTCCTTGCAGGTTGAGAAACCCTACTGTCACTGTCATGCTCCTGTAATGCTTCTTCCGTTTCCTCCTCGCAGCTCCACGTTTCAGTGCGCCTTTGTTGGAGCCGCGTTGCCGCTCTACTACTTCATGGGCACATGAACCCCGATGCCCAGCTGCTGGCGCACCGTCTCCGCTACCAGGCCGCTGAGCCACAAAGGAGGCATTGCTGGAGGGCCCATGTGCATAGGCTGTCGGACAAGCGGCGGCGGGTACTCGGGGGTTCGTCCATCCTGGACTGGCGTCAGTTCTGCAGTGATGTCCTCGCGGTGATATTGAAGAGTTGGGTCTTCTTGGATCCTCCTGGAAGCGTCTGCCATTGAAAGGCCGATTCCGGTCGGATGCCGCATCGGCCCCGGGTGGACCCAACCCCGCTCTGGGTACGCCGATGTTCCTCCCCTCATTGACGGTTGCCAACCACTGTGGGCATGCCGCTCCTGCATGGTGGTCCCCTGTGGCGTGGATTGGTCTTTCTCTTCTCCACCCTGTTGGCGTCGGACGTATGCTCCCTGCGACAGTCGTTGTTGCCACAGCTCTCCGCACGGCACATGACCCACTAGCAGTGGGGCAGTCCTGGTCTGCCCACACTCTGTGCCAGCTGTCTGGTTCATGGGTTCCTGTATTGGCCGTTGTTGGGCAGGATTTACAAGTCCACCCTGCTCGCGGTCCTGTTGTGCCTTCATTCGTCTGTCCTTTCCTTGCCTGCCTAAAAAACGGTTGGCGAGTCCTACTAAGCGGCCAGTCACCTTGTTGATGCCTTGGTTGCTGTACCGGAGCCCGTCCTTTTCCATAAAACCGTCATTTACCAAATTCCTGCTCAGGTCCACGTACTTGGCATGGATCTTCTTGCACATTTTTCTAAGCCTAGAGTTCAGCATCATAGCCGCTGCTTGGGTCTCCTTTCCTCTGCTCGTGACTTCGGGGACAGAACAGACTGTCAGGGCAACTTCTCTGAAGCACCACTTCTTCTCCAGGGATTCTACTATGTCGTCTGGCTGCTGCCCTTGTAACAGGTCCTGCATTCCAATTCGTGCAATATATACATCCTGGGGATTCTCCGCGCCGTCGCTTCGTAGTCTGCAATCATCCTGTGCGCTATTTCGACCGTCGCCTTTCGGTTGAGTAGGACGTCGAAGTTTTGACCGCCACCCATCTGTTCGGCGAAAGCCGGGGCAATCCTCCCAATGTTACTGTCTCCTACGATCAGGACCTCTTTCTTCACTCCCCATGGCGGTCGTACCACTGACTTAGCACTAACCTTGCTTTTTGCGGGAGTACTGGTGTCCTTCTCCCCTGGACCCTCATCCCTGTTGTCATCTGAACCTGCTAGTAGCTTGACGGACTCGACCACACTGTCTGCTAGCTTATCATCGTCTACCGCGCTCGAGGGACTTCCACTCTCTTTTTTTTCGATCGTCGGTGCGCCCCGCCGCTGGTCTTGTGCTCTGTTGCAGCCCTCCGACTTCCTGTTCTCTCCCACCCAGTCACTTCCCCTTGGGCAGTCTTCCAGTGTGTCGGCCAAGCATTCCTGTTTGTCATGGTTGTTATCAACAGCTTCATGTGGGACACTCGGCCGATTTTTTTCTTCCGTAGGCGGTGCATTTTCTCGTCCTCTGGACGGTGGTCCTTTGTGCTCTGGTGCGTTTCTTTGACCTGGTACCTTCTCAAACAGCCCCGACCATTCTTTCTCTAGCACTTCGCATCGAGCGAGCAGTTCCTTCAACGCTTCCCTTTCTGCCGCATTTTCTCTCCGTTCCCGCTCAGCACTTCCCATCATCTGGAGCAGTTGGTCGACCTTGTTTTTATCAAGCCCTGCTTGCTGTAAGCGCTCTGTTAGGCTAGTCACCTGGATCTCAAGTTCTTCGATCTTCTTCCGATGAGTTGACAATGACGCTTCCATATAGTTGCAGATCTTGCACCTCTCAATGGAGCTCTCATTTGACGCCATATTTGTCGTCGCATAGTCTTCAAGGGCCAACCCCCAACAGTTCTGGGATGGGACAAAACCTTCACCCACCTCAGACGGGTCTTGTGTGCTCCCTGCGTCACAGTCCTGACGCCTGATTTCCGGGAACCCGGCGATTTGTACTGTGTCCAGGAGCGTTCCACTAGGCGAAAACTGTTCAGTTGTCTGGGATTCCAGCCCATCCTGGAGCCCTTTGGGATCAAATGTGGTCCCCGTGGCTGGAGACTCATCAGCACAGTCAACATACTCTTCGGCATCGTCCTGGCTCGCCGTTGGAGGAATCAGCTGTCGCCCAGAGAACACTTCATCCTCCTCGGCCGCTGCGGTGCTTGCCAGGAGTTCCTCGGAGGAAACACCAGACTGTAGATCCAACAGGATATTCTTGGAAGCGTCCCCGATGGCTTGTAAACGTTCTATGAGTTCGGTTTTGTTCCCGGTAGTAGAAAGTCCACGTGCCTTGAGTGCGCCCGACGCGCCACCACCGCGCCGTGGCGTAACAGAGATGAGGTCGTGTATATGCCCCACCCCACTCCCTTGCCCCCTTTTCCCTCAGATGTCAGTAAACCATCGGATAGAAAGAGTCGTACCCGTTATATTTTTCTTTTTTATTAAAGGCATATTTAATCAATCAAAAATCATCAATGATCCGATCCGATGAGTGGCACAATTTTGTTCTGTCTGTGGAGCGGCATGTACATCCCACATTTTGCGGTGCTCGCTAAACTGGGGTGCGATGCGCTCTCGCGCCGCACGCTCAACTGGTCATGCCCTCTCGTGACGTGCACTGTAGTGTTAAGCACGCTACTGTCACCGCGCCCTCGTGTCCCGCACTCTAACGTCGGCGCTCTAAAGGCGCTCTCCCTTACAGTGAGGTGGCCTATAGCTACTTTAATATACAGGGTCCGATCGACAAAAGTAAACCCTACTTTTCGGCCCGCGTAAAATAACTACGCATCGCAGAACGCTCAAACTCCGCCAGAATGTTACCCTAGCGGTCCAAGCAAGATGCCAAAGTTTCAGAACATGAACTTACCTAGATCAAAACCTAAAAGAAAAAAAAAACGAGAAATCTCTACGGGGAGGCTCCGACCACGGAGAGACGCAGACGGACGCCGTCTGCTGTGCGTTGAATCGCATAGGTGGCGCCACCACCGGTGTTCGGGTTTTCGAAGAGCAAAGCAGACGACGTCTGCTAAAATAATTAGCAAGAAGAAATTTTATGCCTGAGCAAATGCACTGAAGTATCAAAAATTAGAGCGTGTAATCTTTATTTCTGTTGCAGTGAAAAGCACTGCGTAATTGAAACTTAAGAAATGATAGAGAACAATTCCGAATTCGCCGCCAAGCCCGGCAGATGCCCATGATAACCCGCCAACCCGCATAGGTGGTGGCGCCTCCTATGGGATGCAACGCAAAGCAGACGGCCTCCGTCTGCGCCTATCCGTGGTCGGAGCCTCCCCGCATATATTTCTCATTTTTTTATTTTATCTTTTGATCCAGGTAAGCTCATGTTCTGAAACTTTGGCACCTTGCTTGGACCGCTAGGGTTACATTCTGGTGGAGTTTGAGCGTTCTGCGATGCGTACTTTTTTTATGCGGGACGAAAAGTAGGGTTTACTTTTCTCGATCGAACCCTGTACATTCTTCTTTGTTCCCGGTTGTAGGTCATACCCGATCTTAAGCAACTAGGCTGCAACCGGTAAGGATCCATTTTATGTGAGGTAAAAAAATTAAGGACGTTTACAAATCCCTATAAAGAGAAATGAGAGCGCAGCTCTTGAGGAGGAGGGGAGGGTACGGACGGGAGTGTATGCCTCTCCTCCTCCTCCGTGCCTCCTCCTCCTCCCGTCCTCCTCTGCTCCTGGTGGTTCCCTCCTTTCCTCCTCTCCTTCTCCTCCTCCTTCTTCCAATCTTCTCCTCTTTCCTCCTCCTCCGTACCCTCCCCTCCTCCTCCTCCGTACCCTGCCCTCCTCCTCGTCCGTACCCTCCCCTCCTCCTCGTCCATACCCTCCCCTCCTCCCACAGTTTCCTCTCTGAATTTAGCTGAAAAATTGATGCGACGTGACCTCAACTGAAATTAAATTCCCCGCTAAATTGAGCGGGGAAACTGAATTGATGTTGTGGTCACGTGAGGTCAGTTTTCCAGCTAAACTTAGCGGGCGATTGAATTGCTGTTGAGGTCACGTGACGCTAATTTTCCCGCTAAATCTAGCGGCGAAACTGAATTTCTTCATAGGTGACGGGATACCAAGTCAGGTGACATCCTTTTTCCCGCCAGATTTAGAGGGAAATTGAATTGGTGTTCAGGTCACGTGACGTCAATTTTCCCGTTAAATTTAGCGCTGTTTTGCCGACGCCGACACCGAAGGCGACGGCGCGAAACCCTAAAACGAGCGCCAGAGAGCTGCGCTTCAGAAAACTTTGGTGTGCAGTCTTTTTGCAATATTGTCAACAAACATTCTGGCGCACACTGTGATCTCGGGGGGTTTAATAATATCATAAAAGCGTTTTTCGAGAGATAGAGAGAAAGAAATAACTTTAATTGAACAAGCAGGTAACTCGTTATCTTTTGAGGCGAGAGGAGCCCTTAATCAAAGGGCTCCTGCAGTTTCTGCTGTGCTCCGCGCCCGTGAGACCAACTCGCGCTGGCCATGCGGGTCCGAGCTGAACAGTGCAGCTTCCCACTGCTCGGGTGTTGGGTTGCTCATAAGAGGGGCACCCTGGATCCTAGGGCATGCCCAAGTGACTTGGTACAGTGTAGCTTTTGCCATGCGCATGGGGCATGTGTGAGGGGTGTTGACCGTAGGGTATATGTCCTGTAAAAGATTATGGCTTGGGAAGATATTTGTCTGCAACAGGCGCCATACTATAGCGTCCTCTCTCGTTTGAGTTTTGTGCGGCGGGGGGAAGGTGCGGCGACTTTTGCGCGGCGGAAAAATGTGCGGCGACTGAAGCTCAAATCCTGAAGCATAGCATGGTAGGTTAGAGGGATCGCGACAGGGATCAGGGATGGGTCTCCCTGCGTTGGCGGGGCAGGGATGGTCAAAACTCGGCTAAAGCGTGTGCGCGTTCATTTTTGTTGATGGAATCATGTCCTGGCGTCCAGATCAGGGATACTGAAGGGAGGACTCAAACGGTACGTAATAACTCATTGTTTGACTTTTGCGGCAGAAAAAGACCACCGGTCGCGCTGTATAAAAGATCAATTACTACAACGAGTCATCCCTGTGACGTGTATTCCGAAATGAGAACTGTTCCTCCCTCGAGATAACCTCAGACGAGTAGGCCCATCAGACGAGTTTACATATGACCAGTTGGTACATGACGACTGGACTTGCGACGAGTTCTCCTAGACCCGACGGTAACTTACCCTTGCTAGTAACGCCGTTGATCCGTTGAACCGAAGCATGAGGCGAGTGCCGCATTTCGTCAGCATCTTGGATCCAAGAGAAGCACTCCGTGTAGCAGTCACGATTCCTGCATTATGTTTAATAGATGGCATTGCCAAAGATACTGGGTTTTTGATGAGGTCCAGAATGTCGCCATTTATTTGGGTTTAACCAACAGGAGGGGGTTAAATAAGCTTAGTGTATCTTAATCTCAGGACATGTGTTAACAATAGAACAACGTGTTTGTGCGGTACTACGATGTTCACCATAGTGCCTTTGGGAAAGGCGGGATGTGAAGAAGAGTCTAAAAAAATTTGTGAAAGCTGGATTCAATGGTTAGGTGTAATTATATCGACTAACTTCCCAAGGTAGAGAAGACCTACACGAGTATAAATTGATTTCGACCTGCGACCGCACAGCTATCGACCACATTGTTAATCGTGTGATGCTGAAAAAGTCTGCCTCTTCCGGAGATCGATCCCAAAACAAATCAAGAAAGCTGAGCAGTCTACAGACTCAGCTAACCACGAGCTTGCCGTCTGTAGAGCAAACGCATGTTACAGTTGCCAGCACTCTAAATTAATAAACTGATGCGAGCTGTTAAAATATGTCTTCTCTTCTTCTGGCAATACTTCTCTTTGTTAAAACGAGCCGGTTGTTTTGAAAAAGTCTTGAGATTGATGTCCGGACAAGGCAGAATTTTAAAGCGGCAAGACAGTCGCTAAAAGGCTCGAACTCCGCAAGGTCTCAGGGGAAAATCAATTTGTGATTCCGTTATCCAATAAAATGTTTAAAAGAGACGTAGAGGACACTTTTTAAGTGTCTTGAAAACACAGAATGTAAACGAACGCTTCAAATACCCTTTCGACGGCCCGAAAAAATCCGTTCTCTAACGTATTGCGTCGCAATTTACTACAGACGTGCAAGCATTTCTGAAAGCTTACAGTGAAAAAATCAAAGAATAAACTTACCTCGTAAAAAAAAAACAGCAAAAAAAAAAAAAATTTGGAGATCTACGTCACCAGTTCTCAGACTATGCACGCGTAAAAAGAAGTGCTGGCGACAAATGGCGGTCGCCGCCTCGACGGAGCACCAGCCGATTCGGGTTAACTCGGAGAATCTCCCAAAACAACCTGAATCAACCGGCGCTCCCTCGACGAAGCGTTCGCCATCTGTTGGCAGCACTTCTCTTTACGCGTGCTTCGTCTGCGAAGAGGCGGAATAAATTACTCAAAACAAACATTTCATTATGATTTTTGAACGAGGTAAGTTTACTTTTTTTTTTGTCACCCTATACTTCCCCTAGCAGCTTGCACCTTTGTAATAAATTGCAGCGCAATACGTTGAGAAACTGATTTTTGCGAGCCGTATAAAATACCTTAGAAGCGTTAGTTTACATGCTGTAAAATACTTCTGTGTTTGGTCTGGAACAAGTGGAAGTAACGTATCTCTTTTCTGGCAATTGTATACTTGCAAAACGTTAACGAATCTAATAAAAGCAGAACCTTTGGTCTCCATGTCGCAAAAGTCTCGATTATGACACTCTATTCGTCTGATTAAAGTGCGAAATTGTTTGACCGCATGGTCTAGCGGCCTAAATAACGTAGAAGTGTGTACCATATTTATAGATATATTGGCCATACATCTATACAAATCAAAACACGCTATTAGCCCCAAGAAGTTCGCGTGGCGCCCCCTTAAGGCGAACCGGGGTGACGTCACGGCGAGGAGAGAATTTCTCCCCGACTCGCCCCGGTCGCCCTGTGGAGGCTGTGACGACGCTAGTGTGGGCGCGTTCGTTTCTATTTAATCTTTTTTTGGCTTGTTTTTCGTAGCAAGTGTAAATTTTTATATGTGCCTTTAATGAGGTATGACCTGTAGCTACAGGCGAAACTTCAACTAACATTTGAAGCATAGTTGACAGGGCAGGCAATGCATGAATCGCAGCTGGTGTATGCAAATGAAGAAATATAGCCACAATTGCAGGAGCATCACTACAGATTTACATTGCGCACCATACATGCTGATGATGGTCTGAATAAATTAGCAGGTTATGTATACTATTTTTTTTTTTGTATCTCCGTTTTTAAACAAGATGTCCGAAACAGAAAAGCTGCATGTTGTTCGAGCAACATACTAAATACAGTATGTGCCATGGGGAGATAATCACAAGTACGACAGCCCAATTGGGGGGGGGGGGGGGGGGGGGGGGCAAAGTAGATAAACAAAAAAACATTTATAATATAGATTGCTCGCATTTGACCTTGGTTGGATTCGGATAGTAGTTCAATGGACTACATGGGTGGTATATGTAAACTTGTTTATATCAACCCTTGAGTAATGTATAACAAAAGTAAGCGAAGGTGTCTAGCTTGTTATTAGTCCCTTAAGCCCTAAAATTGAGATTTTACTTAAATCGAATTGTCCTGAAGCTAAAATATCAGAAGCGTTTCTCATGCAGACTGTCGCCCTTCACAGGTTCCACATTTTCTGCTACTAGTGCTGCACCTACCACTGGACAGCCGTTCGAATGCTTGCTTTTACTCCTGTTTTCCTCTGTTGTCAGAGAGTCCAGCTGTAGGGAGTGTGGAGGCTGAGGAAGCTTTTGGGGACCCGCAGCAGTGTCTCTTTTAATTGGAAATGACAATTCAGACTCAACGCTGTATTTTCCGAATACCAAAGGCTGGAATAAAGAATGTCAGGAAAAAGTATAACCATTCCAAATTACGTCACTATTGCTGTGCATATTTTTGTCAGTTCAATACATATCATACAGGCAACTGGAGGCAATTCAGCCGTTTTTGCTGCTACCATACTAACTAATTTCCAGTGATTGTGCATCTTCTCAGAAATAGGCCTGCATACGTGTATAAACTATATAATTAATTTACGAAGAAGCTACATTTATGTAAAACAACCCTGTTCCACGAGCACTTCAAATATCATCAGACGCAGGGCCTTTAAAACATCTGCGAACCAGCGCATGCAGAGTGGCAGCGCAGAGTCGGGGTCGCGAGCTAATTTGCCGACCACCCAAAGGCCCATGATATAAATGCCACTTCAAATGCCTTGAAAGCGGGATGTAATATCGTCCTAAATCATGAACATGCAAGGAACAGAATTGCAGCGTCTGAAACACTTGCGCCACCGCTTCGCCGACCCCTCGCAAGATTGCCGTATGTCTGGACGGACGAGGAGGTTCATCGGCGGAATTGCCTCCGCCGATAGCTTTCGAGATTTGTAACCCAATTTTAAAGGAAAAAGGGACGAGCAGGCTTATAAAATGTACGGAAGCACGTCAATATCAGCCTAACTCAACGTTTTGTACACCAGGTTAACGAAGTCGAGCTCCTCGAAGAGCTTGTGGCACACAACGCCAAAAAAGGAAACCGGCGCTGGGAAGCGAGCCGATGCGAGATCGCGGAGCGGAGTCCTTCCCCTGACGTCACGGTACACCTCACCCAATCAGGGCGCGGCGACCGCAGCGACGCTTGTGTTCGCTCTCGGGGCTAATACACACACTCCTATCAACAAGGTTGGTGTACAAGTCGCACATTTGTATAAGTCGTATCTATACAGGGTGTGTTCTTGCTTTTTTAACTTTACAGATATGTTTTACAAAAGCTGTGGAAGCTACATTTCTGCGGTCTGGGTAGGTGAGTTACAAGGCCAGGGGGCATGGTCTATAGAGCTAATCATAACGTCCGCTTATTAGGCTTAATTTGTTACTTCACTTTTTTTAATTAGTGAAATAGACACACGGCTTCAAACCGAAACTTGCTGAGCGTCATCCAAACCACTATATCAATATCCTTTAGAGATACTTTGAGAACGTGAGAAGCGCAACAGTGCGTTAAATGTACCACTCACGCGACAGGAGCAAAGCTGGGGCAATGATAAGAGATAGAAAAATCACGCGGGCGCCTTATTGCACAGGTATAGTCTTGCTCCTGCTGCACGAGTTATAATTTTAACGCACCACTGCTCTTCTCACGTGCTCAAAATCTCTGAAAATTACTGATTTAGTGATTTTCAATGACGCTCAGCAAGTTTCTAATTAGAACCACATGTCGATCTATTTCGCTAGTTAAAAACTTAATTAAAAATTACTTATTTAGCCGAATGATCGTAACAGTTAGCCTGACCGTATTACTCATCTGCACAAACTGCAAAAAGTGTAGGTTTCATGGCTTTTTTTTAAAACAAATCTCTAAAGATAAAAAACACCCCGTATGTTTTTACCTTCGCCGCAACGAAACAGAACTGAAAATCACGCATGTGTGTATTATGATCGAACTAAATGCTCAAGCGAGTGCAAGTTTTAATATTCTCATCAAAGAATCGAACGTGAATAAAAGCCCCGTAATAAATTTGAGCAATAATCTTTGCACTCTCAGAAAAAAAAGTGTATTATTACACCCCTTGTCCCATATAATACACCCCCGAACTTCAATTCGACGTAGAGCGCTCCATAATTGAACAGGCGGCCCCAAAGTTTACGAGGGGCTTGATAGCCGTGTGGTACAACTTATTAAGATAGCTGATGTACGGATTATTGACTACAAAAAAGATTATCGCAGTTTTCTTGGCCGTACTGCAAAAGCTCCGTGTTTTCCTTCTTTGGTCTTTGATACATACTTTAGCAATTTAAGAAGTTATATCGCACCGTCATCAAGCCCCTGGTAAAATTTGGTGCCGTCTGTTCGACTATAGGGCGCTGTACGTCGAAATGAAGTTTTTGGGTGTATTATATGGGACAAAAGGGTGTAAGGTGATACCCTTTTTTTTTAGAGTGTGCTACTTATATTTAAAAATATGGGTATACCTCACACCGCTGTGCAACATTGTTTGCGAAAATAATGGAACCGGGACTAATACACCCAAATCTACGGTATTAGTGCAATCAACAAAGGCTATGTGCTGATTCCGCGAACTCAGCAGCACCGCACTTCTTTCTATTGTTTTGCAGAGCTAATTCTTTTTTTTTTCCCCGACTTACAGCCACCCTCACTCTGCCAAGGCAAGGTTTATGATATCTGTGGCTCATCGAACTCCCACTTTCGTTTTATCTAAAATCGCACAAAATGAATTTGTTTTCTTAAGCCACTAAGAATATATATTCTATTAAAAGGTTTTCAGTCCTACGACAAAACAAGACGGGGTGCAAAGAATATTTTTTTTGTCTAGTTTCTTTCCGGTTGGGAACGTAAATGTAGTCTCCAAATTCAAGTGGTATTATGGACGCGAAGATTACTTCTTCGAAACTGAACAATGTGGAGTGCCATAATTCAGAATGCTTAGACGGCCAAGGGCATAGCCTGCTCCATACTCACAAAGCCTGGAATTTCGACGACGGAGCCACAGAGCGCCTGGTCACAGATTTGGAGCGCGAGGATCTGGTAGTACAGAGCATTTCTCGGGGAAGCTGGTAGTGAGCGCACAGCTTTTGCGACGGCGATAGCGCAGGAGGAACGCGAGGAGCACGAGCGGTCATCCCATCGCTTGGAAGAAGTGTGTTTCGGCGTCTCGCCGCAGCGGGGCGCCCATTACATGACTCTCCTCTCGTCCGTTATCTGCCGCTCTATCTTATCACTTTAGGCAGCAGCGTCTCATGGCAATCTGCCAGGCTTTGTCAGGACAGAGGAGCCTATATGCCAAGGCTTATCAGGATGCCAGGCTTTTCTCAAAGGAGGATTGATGCATCCCAAAAATAGATGTTTTATTTCTCAGACGCCAAAGTGTGGACGAACTGAATAACTCATAACCCTCTAACTCATACACTCTAAAAAAAAAAAGGGAGGAGTAATGGAGGAAAAAGCAAAGGTTCCTCGCTGTCGCCAACGATAGGAAGGAAATTGCACGCGTTCCTTCATTTCACCGATTAGATGCAGCGAGACCTGGTGGCTCTTGAAAAAGGGACGAAAATTCCTCCCCCATGTTCGCAGCGGCAGCGGCGGTCGAACCGCCGCGGCCGCCGCGAACATATTCAATGGCCGTGACAGCAACTTGAGAGCTTGGTTCCCGTCACCTAGGCCAATCCGACTACTGCCCATGCGCGCTGCTAGGAGAAAAAAGGCGGAGCTGCGGGGGCTAGCGAAAATACACTAGTTTAA
Source organism: Ixodes scapularis (assembly GCF_016920785.2). NCBI lineage: Eukaryota > Metazoa > Arthropoda > Arachnida > Ixodida > Ixodidae > Ixodes > Ixodes scapularis. The sequence goes on from NW_024609897.1 coordinate 1,450,929, forward strand.
CAAAAAAAAAGCGAGGCGCGTAGCACGGCGTGTGTCTTACGAGAATCACACCGTATGCGCCCGCTTCGAGATCGCGCTTGTTCATGGTGGATGCAACCTTGCTGCTGCGATAAGTACAGGTGGCGACTTCTCACTGGCATGGCAAGTACGACCACTTTCGTCGCGTTACTTGCTACATGACAAGTAGACATAGTAACCCTGGAGCGAGGGAACAGAGAAAGGACGGACAGACACGGAACTATGTATATCTATCTTTAACCAGCTCGCCTGCCTATTTTCTTTAACTTTAATAACAAGTAGGGCGCACAAAAATAAATCGTCATGATCTTGGTTTGTTTGCTTTTTTGCGTGATCGTTGCTGTATTTCAGTTGACACGCCTCTACGTTCCTAGCCCCGTCACCTCCGCGAGAAACATATACTCTTAAAATAAAGCGTACGTACCATACAGCGAAAGGTAATCCGTGCGACGTTTATTTCAGTTCTGTGTAAAACAGAACAGCATATCCAGTCGATAGGAACGAGCACTGCGTTCCGGCAAGCGACTGCGTCCGACACACGCTGTAATCCGTCAACATCGGGACCACGACCGGCTTGCAAGAACACGCGTTTTTTTTGTTTTTTTTTTTCAAAATTTATAGCTTCGCACAAAAAATGACAGTGATATGACGACTCGGCGAAGGAACGAAGCAACAGATCCGGGAAACAGGGTCAACTATTCATTCGGGAAGAGTCCACTTGGAAAAAAGGGTAGTAAAGACATTCCATTTTGGTTGGGGGGGGGGGGGGGGGCGAAGTGGGGGAGGGAGGCCGGAGGATTGAAGGAACGGATGATTTACCGCAACGGACGGTTCACCGCCGCTCTTTTAGTTTCTGCGCCATCTCCTGCTACTGTGTGCTACTTATCAAATAGTGCACTCGCAAAGAAATAAATAATAATCAAGTCAAAGAAAAACCCCGTCGCACTTTTGTTTTCTTTTTTGCGGCCGACTTAGTCCATTATTGTGCGGTTCCTCTCGTGTCCCGAAACGACCGCGGCTGAAGTACACGACCAAACCGACCCGGCGTCAACAACTTGGATCTCTAGTGTACTCGTCGCAAATATTCTGGGCGTACTTTTAAACGAAGCAAGGATGAACATAAGCTTACTCGATAATAAATTGATGTTCTATTTAGATAGCGACATGAATAGCAGATTACCAACAATTGCTGTAGAAACTTTTATTTTAGCTTTCGTGTCCGACGTAGTTGCATTGCGTTAGCTCTCGTAACGCTATATTCTGCAACGGGTTGCAAACGTTCTCTAAAACATGAAAACAGGCTCCGCTACGGTATATATAGCGGAGGCTATACCCATAACGGATTGCTTATAGAGTTGCGGTAGTGACTAAACGATCTTAAACTCTCAACACTGACTTTTTAACTCTCTGACTTGGGCAACGTGATGTTTTCAAGCGGTTGAATTATATCTCCAAAGACAGTTTCATTTTAGTTGTCTGCTGCGATACCAAATTCATGGTTTGTGGGACCTTATCACTCCAGGCACTTACTTTTATAGGAAAAGGTGGCCGAGTGGTCTAGCGCACACCAGCTCGGAGCACGTGGGGCGAAAGCTCGCGCTGCAGGACCCAGGCATCCTGGGTTCGAGCCCCACCCCTGCCCGTTTCGATCTGGATGAGCATCGTACCGGCGTGCGGTCGTGTATCACTACTGCGTGGTGCACGTTAAAGACCCCAGGCTAGCGGTTGTACTGCACTGGCTAAATTGCTTATCTACAGCTGGGAGACTCGTCGCCCCTGTGAGGCAGACCAAGTTCTAGGCTGTATAAACACAGACACAACCCAATTATTTTGTTTCGGTACACCACGCTTCCACCTACTATACTGCTCGTCTTGAGGATACGGATTTTCTCAATGACCTCCTAAGCACTAAATAATATTCCCATCATAATGATTGTTTTTTAGTAGTGTCCTACCTCCGAAAGTATTTAAGCAACTCAGGGGATGCATTTCTTAGTAAAAAGTAAACGCTCACGCTGCAATTATTTGAAGGCCATTAAAACAAGCCTCTCCATTGCGGTTCCTTTGCTCCCCAGCACAGCAGTCGTTGAATGACGCGAATGGACGCCAGTTTTCTATCGTAATATTTGTTTTAGAGCGCAGCTCTTAGGCGCCCGTTATCCGGCTGAAGCGGCGTCGCCGTCGGCGTAACCGTGCGTTGCATTATGGGATGTTTCCCATAATTGCGTCACACGTGAACCTTCCCATAATGGGAAGGTTCACGAGTGACGTCACGTGTGACGTCATGAGGATCCCGAGTTACGTCACTCGCGGCGAACCACGCGTTGCATTATGGGTAAATTTTTGCGCTAAATTTAGCGGAAAAATTCTCCGCTAAATTTAGTAAAAAACATTCCCTGCTAAATTTAGTGGGAAAAATTCCCCGCTAATTTAGTATAAAAATATCTCCGCTAAATTTAGCGTAAAATGTTCCGTGCTAAAGTTAGCGGGAAAAAAAATCCAGCTAAATTTAGCGGAAAAAATTTTATGCTACAATTAGCGGTAATAATTTCCCCGCTAAATTTAGCCGAAGAATTTCCCCGCAAAATTTAGTGTAAAAAAGTACTCGCTAAACTCATCGGAAAAAATTCACCGCTAAACTTAGCGAAAAACATTCCCCGCTAAATTTAACGGGGAATGCTTCCGCTAAATTTTGCGTGAAATTTGGCGAAAATTTCCCGCTAAATGGGAGGGGAGCAGGAAAGGAGAAGGGAAGGGTACGGATGAGGAGGAGGGACATACCCTCCACTCCGTACCTTCCCATTTCTCTCAACAGCTCCTCTCTAATTCGGTGTTGCAGGGGATTGTAAAAGTCTTTCATTTTTCTTATTTATTGCTTCTGTTCCTTGCGGCTGCATTTGTCGTATTGCATTAAACTTTGTCAACGTGACCGCACACTACGCCCTTCACTCAGCAGGGAGCGACGCTTCACGAACAGAGAATTCGCTTTTCGACCAATATGAACGCGGTCAAAGCCGCGACTTGCGGCACGTGTTAGGTGTACGCCATGGTGAGCTCCAAAACTTCTAGAGCTCATCGGACGCGCCACCAAATCAGTCCCCTCTTGTAAAAAAAATCAGTACAGAAGTCTTGCTCGTATTCCATTGTCTCATCTCTTCGCTGTCTGACCGAACGTTTCGATGCTGCAGGTTATCCTCGGGGACTCATTTTAAGACAATTTATGCATCTTTTATTTCCAGAAACGTGAGTTAAAAAATGTACTAGGCCTTCAAAACGTGTTCTCCTTCCGTATTTTCATGGAGTGTCTCCCAATTTCAAAGGGTTAGCTAAAAGGTTCAATGTCAACGCAGACTTTAGCAGATATTATAAATTGAGCAGTTTGCGTCGACTATTTCAAGTTGCACGAAAAAGCACAACGAAACAAAATATGGATTGTGTGTCAGGCGTCATTTATAAGATACCCTTTTTGTGTGGCCTTTGTTGTATCGGACAAACTAAGCGTTGTATAAATTAACTGTTGACAGAATATGGTAGCTGTATAAGGAACAAGGACCCGAACTGTGAGGCTTCGAAACATCTCGTCGAATGTAAGAATTGTATACACTAGTGGGATGTGCCATCAGTGGAAGAACGGGGGGATGACCACAAACGTTTGATAAACGAATCGATCTCAATGTTACGGAAAAAAACGCTGTTAATAATCCTTCGTTTGGTTTGGACCACGAACTTCGGCGGTTTATTAGGCTGGGAAAAGTGCTGTCCTTAATGTCTACAAGTTTCCGCGCAGAAAGGCTATTTTGTTCGTTTTGGTTTGGAGTGACAAGGTTCAAACGTGAGAGAAAGAGAGAGGATGTCGTGGGAGGCCGTCATTGTCCTGGTAACTGTAGGAACGTACATCTGTGGAAAGAGGTGTTCTTTGAGTTTTTCCCTTCCCCTTATTCGTTCGTCTTTTTGTTGATGTATTTTTTTTGTTTGTTTTTTTGTCCCCTATTTTACCATGTTGTAGAAAATAAAATTCCAGTTGTGTTTGAGGCTTCTGAATATGTGTGTCTAACTGCAGTCTCGGATTATATTTTTAAAGCATCTTTATTGTAACTTGTTCCTTTGCGCCCTATCATTTATTTCATAAGATTGCTGTTTCCTCAGGAACCGTAGTATACTTAAAAACAAAATAAACTATAGCTTTTTCTTTTTGCAGTTTTACCATCTATCCCTCCTTAGTGCTAAACACCAAACGAAAAATATACGTATTTTCCGCCATATTTTACGATTGTTCAGTCTTGAAATAGTTCAGGCAGTCTTGCATAAAAGATTCTTAGATTCTCCTTAAAGTTTATTTGCTCCAGGCGCCTGATGAGTGTCTAGCTAATTTAATTCATTTTACGTCGTTTTTATTTCGTTGAAGAGTGGTGGTGCAAATTCGCTGCAATAGTTGCTCTTTAGGTGAAGAATGTTTTTAGGAATTACACAGTTTTTACTGAAAGTACGTTACTTGCTAATATGCCACAAAAATACAATGAAAGGTGGAAGTGGATAGTTGTCATGTACGAGTTAAAGACCACATATGAGCAGCCGTACCGCACTGATCAAGCTATTCATTTGCGACTTAGACACCTCACCCCTCTTTGAAGTGTATTTTGTTCCAGTTCTCTAAATTTCCGTTTTATTTGCGCTCTTGGCATCTACAATGCTGAACTGGTTCTAAAGACAACCACTCCAGATGAAGGATTTAAATCCTAGTTGCTCGAAAGAACGAAACAGAAAGCTTAAAAGGGTACGGAAACGAAATGTTTGCACTAATTTCTTTGTTTAGATGTAGGCCATGTTGTGCCGGCAGCCCGGAAACACCAGTCTGGAATAGTGTTGCTGGGCTGCCGGCAGAAGATTCAAGAAAACTAATTTTAAAACAAAGTAACAGGTTCCAAATTGCGCCTGGTGGCGGTCTGGGAAGCTCCGTTGGAATACTGCCACGTCATGAGTTTCTAAGAAGCAGCGCCCGTTCGCGGCAGTATTACTCGCTCGTGGGGGTACTTGGTCCTGAATGTGACCTGGCGGAGAACGCTAACGGTTCAACTACGTTGTATATGTTAAAGCGGGTGGTGCACGAAATAACCCAATCCCAAAACACCTGCGTCAAAATCCCCGCTGCGAATTCCCCGCGCTATTTCCCCGTTCCTAAAATCCCCGACTGTCAGAACCTCCTTTTCCCCTATTCCCTTATCAGTTCCCCCGGCTTTTCCCCCAAGTTTCGTTAAAGGGGCACAAACGTCATTTTTGGAAAAGGTCGTTTTTGATCTTCTATTGTTTAAATTGTATTAGTTCTCACATTTACCAAGTCCTACATTGGAAAACCGCCTATTCATATCAGGGCAAGAGAAAAACATGTGGACTCTTTTCTCTAGGACTACACTGTGTGGACCAATGAAAGCTCTACGATACGCGCAGATTCCGAATGATTTTATTGAAACTCGTTTCGAGGAGAGTCTCATAGGTACTCATTTGTACAATACTCCTCTTTTTCATCGCAGGGCGAAGCCATCACTTGCAAGTCGTCAACAAGCGCCTTCCGTCGACCACTTCACTCGCAAGAAACTTCTTCCCAAAAAGGGCGTGTCGCGATCTTTGAACACGCTTTGAACGAGGAAATAAGCTACGCACGATTGTAATTTTGGGTTTCTTGGATGGCTTAGAGCATCTAGATTGAGTTGCCACCAAAAAATGACGATCTCAGAAGCGACTTCAGTGTCCCTTTAAAGGGTATCGAAGCTGGCGGCGTGGTACATGAACGGCTCACAGCTCCGTCAAAAAAAGATGGAATCCCTTTCCGTTTATCTGTTTGAACACCACATCGATCGTGGCGAGCCGTGGTGGTCGGAGAGGGGAAAGGGGGGCGACTGGTCCCACCGGCCCAATAGAAATGTCTGTCCACGTGCTCGGTCGGTGCATGGATTTGCTCGGGAGTAGAGTGACGCCTCAACGCCTGACTCTCGAGCCAAGCAAGCCTTGCGCCTTGCCGAAGCATTGACCTCCTCTTCACCCTGCTCGTAAATGTTATTGGTGTAATCCAGTGATATAATCATAGAGCACATCATGAGAAGAGACGCCGCAGCTGGCCGGAACGAGCCGTAGCGAGGAGTGAACTGTCCCCGGCTTTGCCATGAACTTTTTCTGGCTCGCCACGGCCACGGCGCGGGACGAGGGACAAAAGGGAAAGCTATCAAGAGAGCTATTTAACGTGGAAAAACACGGTTTTCAAGAAGTAAATGGAAAAATTGAACACTAGGAGCGCAACCGTTATTCTCTACAAACTAAAAGTAAAAAATCTTTGGTGATTTCCGGGACCTGTGATAACATTGATATCTAGGATACTGAGGTCCAAGAGTTTGACACATTTAAATTCCTTTCCACAGTGAATGTTTCCCAGTCAAAGTCAAGATGCAGGAGGTTGAGGTCGAATAATATAAGAGGTACATAAACAAATGCGCCTCTGCTAGCGCATCAACACGGGTCTAGGAGATCTCTTCACAAGACTGTTCGTCAAGGGCCAACTGGTCATAGGCGAACTCGTCAAGGAAGCCAACTCGTCACATTGCATCTCGTACGAGGAACTGTCGTCACGCCGAAATAATCGTCACAAGGAACACTCGTGTCACGGCGTGGAGTTTTACTGTAGAACTAGGAATTTACTTCTGTTTATTCCTATGAATTATTTAACGCACCATGTTGGCAGCTATGATGAAAACAGGGCTTTGAAATTCAGATAAATATAACTATATGCCACCACACGGTTTAAAAAGGACAAATGAGAAATGCGATTTTATTGAGAATGCACGGGCAGTTACAGTATAAAACTGAAAACCGGATATTCCTAGCAATATTTAGGAGCGTAGAGAGGGGAGATCCGGTATAGTCCTTCTTTAGAGCTCTTGATATGCGCTCATTCACATCTTTATATTTTTGTGCGGGACGCGGTGACGGTTGTGCCGAGTCTAGCTGGACCTTTTTAAGTTCTTGTAGTGCTTGTTCATCTTTTACACACCTCAGGAGGGCCAAGAGGTTTGGAAGAGAGCAGTCGACGTTGGACTGCAGCAAGAAACAAAACAAAAGTGCAGATTAACGTAAAATATGACAGAAAATATTGACTCTAGCACATTAAACAGTGAGGACCAAAGCAACTGTAACGCGCCTGGAAGCCTCGATGACAGGCTTTGACAGCGTTGCTAGTGCGTGGCATATCTTGCTACACGGCATCATGCTTGGTGGGAACATGGCTGTCTGAACTCCAGTATGCCTTCGGCGACCAACGTAGGTGTCTTCGGAGTACATGGCCAGATCGGCGGCCTCACTAGGAAGGACCTTGAAAAGTTCGTCAAAGACGTCTGGAACCTTGTCGGGTGGGAGGAACGCCGAAGCGGATTCGCCCCTAGAAAAGACAATACTTGTCGGCATATACGTCGATGGAATATTGTATTGACTTGACATGCACCTTTGGTATTTTATGATCATATATATTTTAAACTTTGTTTGGCACGTGAAGAAATTAGGCAGCGACACAACTGGTCCGTGCTGATTAAATGAAATAAGTGATAAGAACTCGTAGAAGAGCTAATAAACGAATGAAAAATTCGGCATTTAAATTTTTTTCTGGCGATCGAGCTCGATAATACTATGAAATCGTAAACATATGCTACAGCCTGTGATGTTCCAAAAAAGGAACCCATGTTTTTGAGAGACTTCATGATATGGTAAGCCGAATAAAGTATTAGACAATCAATTTGATTATGCCTCACTTTTAACCTTAGAGACTAGGACGTTATTACTTGAACAGCAAAATTTTCATCTTGGCAGCAGCGCGCTTGCATGCCCAACTTGCACAGCTTACGGTATCCCGATTGGCACAGATGAAAGAAACATCCTTAAAGGGATGCTGAAGCGAAATTTTGATTTCAGAGAAGAAAGTAGACGCGCTAGACGGGACGCTACAAACCCAAAAGCATCACCAATAAAGCGATACCTCCAACGGACGGTCGAATATTTGTGAAAGAAGAGCGTGCTTGGAACAATGGCCACAAAGGCTCGTGACGTCGCGATCCTCGTTTCCTCCTCTTCTCGCTTTGACTCCGCGAGGACGTGAAAAGGAAAGGAAGCAAGGCCGTTTCCCCCCCTCCTCAACTATTCTGCAGGAAACGCGACGTCGCGATTCTCGCTCAATCGCATCCTCATTTTACAGAAACACGGCCATCCGTTAAGAGATATCGCGTTATGAGTGGTGTTTTACGGTTTGTAGCGCTCCATTGAACACCCCGGCTACCTTATTTTGTGAAATCAAAATTTCGGTTCAGCATCCTTTAAACCCTCGCTTGAGAGAAATGCCTGCGTCACGATGCGATCCCGGATGCCTCTAAGTTGCAGTAGATTACCTCGACTTCTCCACTTGACATGAAGCCGGAAAGAACAAAAGAAGTGTAAAAACGAAACGAAAGTGATGCTATATCTTGAGACATACGAAAATTCGAACCATGCAATATGCACAATGGTGCTTACCACTGGCAGGTTTCCTCCTTCTTCTTCGGAAGCAAAGCATACAGTAGCGGGATCACAGCACCATTATACAGCCCATGCATCGTGTACACCTGGTAGAATAGCGATGGCGTCACATAGAATATCCCGTTCATGAACCATACCCTCGTCGTAGAAAAGCGCTCAAAGTTTTTCGGTGTGCCGAAAAACAGAAGACGGTACTTGTCTCCAGAACCACTCTCATGAGCAAGAAAGGGCTCGTCATGCAGCCCCGACCGCTGGAAAAATATAGAACTTAATGCTGTATATTGTCACGGGTGGTGACCAAAAGAAAACAGGAAATAAACAAGAAGAAATAAACGTTTAATGTGGCGAACTTGTGGCAAAAATAAAAGGGTACAAAAGAAAACAGCAGAGCGTCGCGGGCGTCGATGTCGGCGAAACCGCAGGATCGAGCGCAGAGGCGAGACTGACTCGACAAGGTCGCGAACGGCGTCTTATCTAGAGAGAGTCACTATCTCGAAGATTCGGCGGAGGTTTGAGCGTAGCGCGCTCGGGGCGACAATGAACACGCACTTTCTAGAACAACATAAGCAAGGATAAACGACAGAAGTTATGTCCGGAGCAAGAATAAACGAGAAAGTTCTAGAAGTCGGTGACCCTGCGCGCGGCAATATTCCCCCCTTTAAAAGCGCATCGTCCCGATGCAGCACAAAACAAAAAACAAAAAAAAAAAAAAACAAATCCAAAACAAAACGGCAGCAGAATCGCGAGCCACAGTTCACAGTGTTCACAGTTCACTCGTCGACAAGAGTACAAAGTTCTATCGTTCGTAATAAAGCTTCAGCCGGACGACGTGCACCACCTCGGGTCGCGGCTGACGTCTTGCAGATGGGCGCGTTCCGTCGGGAAGGACTTCGTAGTTCAGATCGCCGAGCCGTCGGATGATCTTGTAGGGCCCGAAATAGCGTTTCAGAAGCTTCTCGCTGAGACCGCGGCGACGGATGGGCGTCCACACCCACACCCTGTCTCCGGGCAGGAAGTGAACGTTCCTACGACGAAGGTTGTAGCGGCCCGCGTCGACGCGTTGCTGGTCTTGAATCATGAGTCGGGCGAGCTGGCGGACTTCTTCGGCGCGTTGAGCAACCACCTGGGCGTCGTCGCTCTGATTGTCAGATGGCTCATGGGGCAGCATTGCGTCCAGCATGGTCGTCACCTTCCGACCATGTACCAGCTGAAAAGGGGTGAATCCAGTGGTCTCCTGAACCGCCGTATTGTAGGCAAACGTGACGTAGGGCAGCACCTCGTCCCACGTCTTGTGCTCAACGTCGACGTACATAGAGTTCATGTCGGCGATTGTCTTGTTCAGCCTTTCCGTCAGCCCATTGGTCTGCGGGTGGTACGCAGTTGTACGACGGTGGCTGGTGTGACTGAGTCGGAGGATTTCTTGGGTCAGCTGTGCCATGAACGATGATCCGCGATCTGTAATCAAAAGTTCTGGAGCCCCGTGCCGGAGGACGATGGACTCGATGAAAAACTTGGCGACTTCAACAGCCGTGCCTGCTGGAAGGGCTTTCGTCTCGGCGTACCGTGTGAGATAATCGGTGGCGACGGTTTCCCGACGTTGACGGTGGGAAAGGGCCAAGTAAATCCATTCCGATCTGCTGAAACGGCATAGACGGGGGAGAAATCGGGTGCAGAAGTCCTGACGGCTTCGTTGGCGGTTTCTTGGGTCGCTGACACTCGTGGCATGATCGAATGTATAGGTGAACGGTCTTCTGTAGCCTCGGCCAGTAGTACTTTTCTCGAATCCTGGCGAGCGTCCTGCTGTAGCCAAGGTGTCCAGCCGTTGGGTCGTCATGGCATCCTTGGAATATTTCGTCTCGAAGGCTGGCAGAAACAACCAACAGCCATGCTGTGTTGTTGTTGACGAAGTTCTCCTTGTACAGCACCCCTTGCCGGATGGAGAATGTATGCAGGATTCTTAGGAAAGCACGGGGAACCGAACTCGCTTGTCCCTCTAAGTGCTCGATGAGCGCTCGCAGTTCAGGGTCGTCTCGTTGGAGTGCTGCCATGTCGCTGACGTCCAAAACGCCGAGGAAACACTCATCGTCGTCTTCTTCGATACAGGCAGGTCCGGCCTCGACAGGAGTTCTTGACAGGCAGTCGGCGTCATTGTGCTTCCGGCCGGACTTGTACACAACGGTCATGTCGAACTCCTGCAGTCGTAGGCTCCACCGGGCGAGGCGTCTGGAGGGGTCTTTCACATTCGCGAGCCAGCAGAGCGAGTGGTGGTCCGTGACCACGCGAAAAGGACTTCCATACAGATATGGGCGTAACTTTGTTATTGCCCAGACGACAGCAAGGCACTCCTTTTCAGTTGTAGAGTAGTTTCTCTCCGCCTTAGACAGCATCCGACTCGCGTATGCGATGACTCGCTCTGCCCCGTCCTGCCTTTGAACTAGCACCGCGTCAAGTCCGGTGTTACTGGCGTCCGTGTGGATTTCTGTATCAGCGAACTGGTCGAAGTGGCCAAGAATCGGGGGCGCCTGGAGTCTTCGTTTGAGCTCGTCGAATGACCTCTGGTGCCGATGCAGCACAAAACGAAAAACAAAAAAAAAACAAAAACAAATCTAAAAACAAAACGGCAGCAGAATCGCGAGCCACAGTTCACAGTTCACAAAGTTCACAGTTCACTCGTCGACAAGAGTAGAAAGTTATATCGTTCGTAATAGGGCTTCAGCCGGACGACGTGCACCACCTCGGGTCGCGGCTGACGTCTTGCAGATGGGCGCGTTCCGTCGGGAAGGACTTCGTAGTTCAGATCGCCGAGCCGTCGGATGATCTTGTAGGGCCCGAAATAGCGTTTCAGAAGCTTCTCGCTTAGTGGCGAAAACGCTCCTGGTACGGACATCCGCGAAATCATCCGGGAGGTCGCCCGGGAGGAAATCCGCCGGTTGCTGCTAGCTGCAAACCGACCAGCGACGCTCTCCATCGCCGAGGTTGTGCGGGAAGAGGTTCAGAGAGCCATCCAACCAGAGGCTCCCGTCGCCGTGGCAGCCACCGAGGAGCCCACGCTGACTTGCGCCGCAGTGGCTCGACGGCCAACGCCTCCTCCTCGAGCCTATGTTGCGCCGCCCCGACGTCACTCTCCTGCGCCGCAGCACGACCGACGCCGTGACGACCAGCTCCAGTACGCCAGTCAGGAGCCCCGTGAACCCCGGAAGACCGATGTGTGGCGAACGCCCGACCGATGCCCTCTGTGCTTCCACTGCGGGGAAGCAGACCACACCTACCGCCGATGCCCATACCGTCGACTCGGGCTGCGCGGGTTCCACCCGAACGACCCGCGACCCCGCTATGGTGAACGGCCTCGGGAAATCGACGAGTACCTGCGGCGACCTCAGTCCCCCGAGCCTGCGTCCCGCCGAGAGTTCCGGTCACCTTCGCCACGACGTCCAGCGTCGCCGATGCACCGACCCCGACGTGAAAGCCTGTCGCCCCTCGCTCCACGCCGGGGAAACTAGGCGCGGCAACCCCTAAAGGTGGAATTGCCGAAGACGACCGACGCCAAGATCCTCCACGAACGTCGGAGGGCCCCCACTCGAACGCTACCAGAGACCGAAACGACGCCCCTGCAGCGGTGTCCAATAACCTAAATGTCGCCATTGACGGCCACGACGCATCAGCACTCGTGGACACCGGAGCAGACTACTCGGTCTTGAGTGGGAGACTCTCCCGCCGCCTTCGAAAAGTCACCACGCCGTGGGATGGACCACAAATACGAACCGCCGGAGGACATCTCACCACACCAGTCGGGAGATGTACTGCTCGCGTCGAGATTCATGGTGAGACGGGCCCTGTCAAGTTCGTCGTTCTTCAAGACTGTTCGAGGGACGTAATCCTCGGAATGGACTTTCTCTGCGAGTATGGCGCCGTCATCGACCTCGGGGCAAACCAGTTGACGCTGCGAAAGCCTGTTTTGCCGCCGATGGAGGCCAACACTACGTCATCCGCGATCCGAGTTATAGTCGACCATGTGAATCTGCCGCCGCGGTCGAGTATTTTTGTAACCGTCATAACCGACGCAGCCACGCACGGTGAAGCTCTTCTGGAACGCAGCGTCCAACTGCTCCTTGAAAAAGGAATTGGCGTCGCACGAGGCGTAACGGATCTTCAAGAAGGACGAACGGCTGTTCTCGTGACAAACTTTCGAGAGGAACCGCAGCACCTAACGAAGGGTACCACCATGGGCTACGTCGAGGAGCTTCAGGCGCCAGCCGCGGTCACCGCAGTTTCCGAGGAAACCTCGTCGCCACAACAGAAGGGCACGACGCCACCGCCTATCGACATCGACCCCGAGCTCCCAGCTTCGAAGCACCGGCAACTGGTTGATCTCCTCGCCGAATACAGTGACTGTTTTGCCACGACGTCGAAAGTTCGCCAAACACCAATCGCGAAACATCGCATTATTACCGACGACGACGCACTCCCTGTCCACCAGTCCCCGTATCGAGTCTCCTTAAAGGAAAGGAAAGTGATTCAAGATGAAGTTCAGGAGATGTTCGACGACGACATCATTCAACCCTCAAGAAGTCCATGGGCGTCCTTGGTCGTGCTTGTAAAGAAGAAGGACGGAACCCTGCGATTCTGCGTGGACTATCGTCGACTGAACGCTGTGACGAAGAAGGACGTCTATCCGCTACCCCGCATCGACGATACGTTGGAACGGACTGCGCCACTCCCGATATTTTTCGTCGATGGACCTGAAGAGTGGTTACTGGCAGATTGAAGTTGACGAACGTGACCGGGAGAAAACTGCCTTCGTCACTCCCGACGGACTGTACGAATTCAAAGTGATGCCCTTCGGACTTTGTACAGCACCAGCCACCTTCCAGCGCGTCATGGACACCGTGCTGGTAGGTCTGAAATGGCAGAGCTGCCTCGTCTACCTGGACGATGTCGTGGTATTCTCACAAGATTTCGATGAACACCTCAGACGACTTCGAGCCGTGCTTCAAGCCATCAAGACCGCCGGCCTGTCACTCAAGCCAACAAAGTGTCGGTTCGCCTATGGGGAACTAAAGTTCCTCGGCCACGTCGTGAGCAACAAAGCTGTTCTACCTGACCCCGAGAAGACCCGCGCCGTAGCTGCATTTGCGCCGCCGTCCGACAAGAAGGCAGTGAGAAGATTTCTCGGACTCTGTGCCTACTACATGCGCTTTGTTCGAGACTTCGCCAAACTACCCCGCAGCTCCACCAAAATGTCACGGGTGGTGACCAAAAGAAAACAGGAAATAAACAAGAAGAAATAAACGTTTAATGTGGCGAACTTGTGCCAAAAATAAAAGGGTACAAAAGAAAACAGCAGAGCGTCGCGGGCGTCGATGTCGGCGAAACCGCAGGATCGAGCGCAGAGGCGAGACTGACTCGACAAAGTCGCGAGCGGCGTCTTATCTAGAGAGAGTCACTATATCGAAGATTCGGCGGAGAAGGTTCGAGCGTAGCGCGCTCGGGGCGAGAATGAACACGCACTTTCTAGAACAACATAAGCAAGGATAAACGACAGAAGTTATGTCCGGAGCAAGAATAAACGAGAAAGTTCTAGAAGTCCGTGACCCTGCGCGCGGCAATATTGAGGAACTGGGTAGTTCAATATACAATTATGGTACAAAGACTTGAATCAACTTGTACTCGTCTGGTAGAATTATGTCGTCTCGCGGTTTTGGGAGAACGTATGGACTTTGGCGTGCTTGTCTTTGCTTTCCAATGGCATGTTTCAGCGTGCTTGGCGACGGCATCTGGGAAGCCCTATGCTCACTGACATTAGCGGGGGCATGAACTAGGTTTTGATATGGTGGGTCGCTTCCATTCTCTGCAATAAACTATAGCACAAGGAAACAGTCTAGAAACTATACTGCTACTTCCCAAAATACAAAAAGACAAAATATATAACCTGGTTTTTTCTTGATGCTCCGACGGACTTTCAGTACGGCGGTCTCAGTTGAATCCCCAGCATGAATGTGAGTCCCAGTTACGGCCACTACCACACTAATGGACTCTTCAGTAGTTTTCTTTGCCTTGCAGATATTACGATCCCCACATACCCAGTAAATACCATCACGGCATTTTTTGCTAAGTGTAAAACTCCTCGTAGAGCAGTAACGGAGCCCCACGCTGAGTTTTCGTTACTTTCATACTCTCCGTGCCCCTAGCGAAAACGTAAAATTTTTACAGAGTGCAGTTCTTTTATAACCCACATTCAAGGTTGAGTTCTCCTCTTTGCGGGACTGGTGAAAATACAGGTTCGATGTTCTTTTGTTAGACAAGGCATGATTAATCTAAGCATGCCAGCAAGCATGCATCGCAGTTCTGAAGAGGCGCAGGTCGCGCTTCGTTTGTTACACGCGGGTACTAGACGCTTTCCCTTTCTATAAACAAAAAAAGAAAAAAAAAAACTTTTGCTACACGAAGAAACGGGACCCTAGTCTGTTTCTGTAAACCAAGGTCAAACGTATTCTTTCTGATACGGGGTCAACCTTGCTACCAGTGTTAAGATGACGAATCGCCCCCATTGATGAGTGTTCCTGTGACGAAAGGATTTTGACACTCGGGGGAAATGGCACGGGGCATTTGGGACGGGAGAAATGACGTCGGGGGTATCGTGCTACATCCATTAAAACCCCGTTGCTTTTGTAACATGCATTCCACATAATCAAGATTGCCGTTTCTCGCATACGACCGGTAGGAGCTTGATTAGAGGAGGCGATGACCTCTGCTATGCACCCCCTCCCTCCTATTAAAGGATGCGCTGTGAATAAGGCTCTCAAATATGGCCATTGCTGCGTACTAACGTGAATTTGTACTAGCTGCTTTCCTCGAGTTATTACTTATGCGGTGTGAAACTAACACGGTCAACTGAACACCCGTGGCACATAAAATGCCGGCATGGCCGTGAATGACTTTACGGGCAAGCTAAGTATAGGGCATGAAACCTGCAGCTCTTGGATATAACCACTAGGCGAGATTGTCACTCGTTGGTGCCATAAAGCGGCAACACTCGCAACTACAGTACGCTTGGCCGTGCACAAACTCTTGACGTCACGAGTGCAATACGCATCGCGCTTCTCGCTAGCCGACTTTGAAGCGAGGGGTAGAATATCGGAGGTCACGTCATTTGGTTTCCGCACCACTTTAAAGAAGTGACCCTATCGCGACTCGCGCGACAACGTTAGCCAATGAACCGATTTCAACAGGCGTCCCACGCATGCGTGACGCCGCCATAACTATAGTTTATAGGAGGCAGGCACCACTCTACCAAACAGCTCGTGCCGTTTTATGCTCTGCTCGCGCAGAACCCCAGCAGAAAAATTACAGTTCCCACGATGCATGGTGGTAGCGGTGGCATTATTAAACTGGCTGTGAAATCGGTCAATTCACACTATTACAAAAGTAAAAAGTGTTACCCGTCTTTCCAACACAGTAGTCTCTCGCCGTAACCAACTTCATCCCTTCTTGAAGCAGTAGATTGCAAATGACTAGAGTGGCTACCATGAAGAGCCCTGGCACAGCCATCGTGAACACGTTAATGCGACAGGAAGTTTCGGTGGACAGTTTCAGATTGGAAGACGAGATGCTGCTGTTGGTTTAGGATGACTGATCTTGTTTACTCAGACGCGTTCGGCGTTTGCGGAAGGCCCGTGTGCCTCGCGTCGCCAGGACCAGAGGGCTCTTTTTCTTTAGTCCTTAGTCGTGTGGCTTGTTGCTCTATTTTTCCAATAACAAACGAGACGCGTCTGCCGGATTTAATTGTCATTGCAATCTAAGCCCCCTGCCAGTTCTGATATAAATGTGCGCCGCCTTTGCGTGCGGCCGTGTACTGCGTGATGAATGCTGAAAATCCAAAGTTAGTAGGCGCAATGCACAGGCTAATTACTAATGTAAACAAAGAATAGCCTCTTTTTGTCCAATCATTGTTTTCAGAAAGCAAGTCCTCATAGCTCTGCTGTTAAGACTTGGAATGACAGAATTTTACAGCTCAGTTGGCCACCTTAGCTTTATTTAGTACATTGTTAAGGCTCGAAATTTCCTTGTCGTTTGTTAGCGCCTTCGAATGCTAGGGCAATCTGTAATATAAAGACTATAGGATAAAATGTGTCGAAAACAATAGGGTTTAACATTAGAGACTCCACTATTTAGCAGCGCAGATCAATATGAACTTTTCGTAGACGGTAAATATGAGCTTGGTGTTACTAGCGAGAGCTCGAGTTGTGGCGACCCTCACTGTGACTCGCACAGACACATTAGCTGGGACTCGTCGTTGAAGTTAAACAATACCCACAATTCGGCCATTGATACTTTTTTATGTTTGCATAACTCTTACACTCTCCAGGCTTCAGAAAATTACACGACACCAATCTCGCCAGAGTGATAGATTACACAAGCCATGTGGCCGCGGGGTTAGTCGCGGCGACATGGCTTGATTTTCTGACGATTAAACCAGTTGAAGTTAGCGCATTGTGTTGTCTCCTTCCTACTCTTCGTCCCTGTTGTGAAGCGCTATTTTGTTCTCCAAGTTAGTCGCGTGTTAGATTGAGCCCACTCACTTTTATTGTCCGACTGCGCTCTCCCACTGGATTCTTCTCGAACTTGTCGGGTCAGTCCGTAGGCAGGGACTCTCTTCGAAAGGGGAACTTTTTTCCTTGGTTACTCGGGGGCTCACTGAATCCGTTTTCCGCTTGGTCACTTGGGGCTCGTCGAATCCGTAATCGTACCGTCAACGGCCTCGTTTACAAGGCTGTGACCGTAGCACATCGAATCCACTTCAATTACAACGTTTACAAGGTTTCGCATCAACCGGCGACGACGCGTCGTGTAGAGGGATTACAATGTGACCCCGTGACCAGTCGGTCGTTTTCGGGTAGCACCGCGTGCAGGATATCGAGATGACAGGGAGGATGGCTATGAGGGGAGTCCATTGGCGACGACGTGGTCTGGAGTCTGGACAACGGCACAAGGCGTGTGTGTGTGTGTTGGGGAAATCTAAGTTTCGTAGGTAATCTCAGCCTTCCACCCTTCCCTCCCTCTTTTACATCACCCTCCCTTTAGGCACTCGATTAGATTCCCTAAAGTTTACAAAGAGGTATAAATTTGGATCGAAAACCTCAAACCAGCCACTTCAGACTGATCGGATCAGGTTTGATTCTACGTGCCTGGCTAGCAAATACAAGCGTTTACTATACGGGAAAGTTTGGGAAGTTTCGGACTCTCCAACCCATTTTGTCCAACCCCCTTTTCCCACTCCATATGTTTCCCCCTCTTTGCAAATATCAGCTGATCTTTCAACATGTTACCTCTTTTGTGCAGGAATGTTTGTTGATGGGCCACACAGCAACTAAAATTCTAAAGTAATTTGTAATTTGAGAAATTTGAGTAGAAGTTACTTGGAAAAATAATTAAAGTAAACTACTTATTACCGAAATAAAAATGTAATTGAAAGTTATTAAACTACCCAGAAAAGTAGTTAAACTACAGTAACTTGAGTAGAGTAGTTGAACTACGTACAAGTCTGGTTAGGAAGAAAAGGAAGAGCCGGATGAACGCCTTGGACGCGTGCGATGCTCCAAGTTCGCTTGTTCTCTCCACGGTTTCATCCATTTCTTCACTTCCAGATTTATTTAGAGCTTACGCATTCTATGACGACAATCCCCTGGTCATTGGAACACCCTTATCCAGTAATAAGCTCCACAAATAAGAGCCGAAAGTGAAGATTATTACAAAGAACACCTGTATCGCGCACGGGATCCGACAAGCCAACTGGGGCTGCGATGTCTTCAAATTTTATCGCGTTCCAAATGACCAAGACCCCCGGCGGCAGTGGGTTGCGTTCTAAACCGTAAATCCTCTTCCCGAACTCCATCCTCTTGAGTATGCTCGGAACATTATGAGAAGGGAGCGCGCACCGAACTGAACGCTGTACCCTCGATGAACATGCACGCTCGCAAGGTGTGTGCAAGTTTTTTCGTAAGAATTGCTGCTTCAGCTTGCAACTTTCTGTAACTTAATTTATCTTAATGTTGATAATTTACAGTGGTCACATTGACTCTATTTTATCATCTACAACTCTTAGCTGAACGTTCATTACCGCAGCCGGGTGTGACTGGCAATTGGCTGAAAGTTGTGTGTCTTGGTTTTCCTGAATCGCGATCTCCTGCGCGACACCCGAGGGCCGTTAACTTATGTTGCCCGTCAGAACGCGACTGAATTTTACTTCTTTTGAAAATTACTGCACAATGTAGCTGTGAACAAAAATAAGTAATATTGTTGAAAAATGCTCAGGCGTCGATTTCAAATGGTTGAATAAAAAGTCGACTCGCTCCGTCAATGGGGCCATTTTGACATCGCTGTTTTCAATTCTTGACGAAGAACATGCTCGTGGACTCGGGATCCTCAAATAAAACTTTTATAAACATCTACAAGCCGGAAGAAGCTGCCTTCGATTGTTTCCTGCAATGTTCTCATTTCGCGCGTCCTTGTTCCCATTATATTTTATTGTTCTGGACTACACAAAGCGGCAAGATATATATTAGTGTACTGCATCTAGAACGACAAATTACTTGAAGGTAAATTTAATCTCTGTTAACTCATAAAATATTTTGGGTAATCGCCTCCGATTTGTATCGGTGGCGCGTTCAGCGCCCCACTTTTCGGCTTCGCCACACAGGCGGGTGCCGTAATGTGGGGCAATAAACGTGCCAAATGAGTTGAAAAACGTCATCTGCGGCACAAAATAACCCATGACGCGCCCCAAGTCGGATACCCAGCACTCTGGACTCTGGAGCACCCTACTGCACACCCAACGCGGGACGGCGCCCCAAAAAGCGCTTTCGCCAACGTTTCTAAGCACTCAGCATGGCCACAGAGCACGATGTTCGCTAGATGGCGCTACCGCATTCAAACTAGCGCTAGCCACGATAAAACGGTCTATACTCCGCCTTAATAAAAACCGTGCAGTACAGCCAAAGCTACAGTTGAGATACCGTATGCCAACCTGTTCACGAGGAGGGAAAGGTGAAACGAGAGACGGGCTGGAATTTGAATTTCCTCCTCTCCCTCCTCTTGAACAGGTCGGGATACACCCTCTCCACAGTAGCTTTGGCTGTACTGCAGGTTTCATTGAGACGGAGTGCAGAGTAAAGGCTGTAGCGCCTGGAGGCATGACGTCACCAATGGCAAAATGAGGAGGCGATCCTGGAAGTTGGACTTCTCCTTAGGCTACTCGTTGGGTTTCTCCAGCTTTCTGCTCTCTCTTTCTGGACAGTCGAATATCCGAACGCCGATGTAGTAGTCTTGAATAGTATCGCAATATGTCGTATCGCGACACTGTAACTGGTTACTTTCTGGTGAAGTTTAACTCTAACTCGATATTTTTTTAAGTAACTGTAACGATAAGTCAAATACTTTTTTTTAAAGTAACTAAAAAGTGTCTGTAAGGGTACAGATACATTTTGGGAACAAAAAATTACCCTATTTTGTGAACACTACAGCGGGTTCGACCATGTGCCCAGGATGGGCCCACGTTAGAACCGACAAATCAAAGCAACTCGAAACTTTTTTTTTTTTTTTCGGAGCACAGTGTTGGCGCAGAGGGAGGCCGTCTTTCTACTTCTGTATTTTTCTTTTTCCTCGCGCGGAAACGCTGGCTTCTGTAGTGCTTTGGATGCGCGTGCCTGCGCGTTAACACTTCTGTTAGCAAGAGCAGAATGCTTGCGTTGAAGGCGGAGCTTTTAGTCTTAAAGGGACACTGACACCCCCAAAAAAGGTTGTTTATGTTTTGCCAGGCGAACTATAATGGTATCAGGAGGCTACCCAATCAATAGTTTGCTGCAGAGTCACGTATATTTTTAATAAAGAAATAAAACGCAACTGTCCCATACCGAAAACGAAACTGGATTGGAGGGGAAAAAGAAATACAGAGAAAGTTACCGACCGTCACGTGTCTGCTACATTTTTTTTTTCGATCAACCTATTTGCAGCTTTTTGGAAGCCACAAAAAATGGGCATCATATTTTTGTCTATTTTTGGTATTAAGTGTGCGCCTCCGATGACCCACGACCTTGATTATCTTTGGTGGTCGTGTATAAACCATACAAAACGGCTCATGAGAACGAAGAAGAGAGTAGAGCGACTCAAACTGGACAGTTCTCGATCGGCGGTTTTCAGGCGAGAGAAAACATATTTCGAGCCGCAAATTCTGTTCTGCGTAGTTGGGGTCTCATATATCATGTACAAATAAAAACCCTGGAGAGCACAAATACCCTGTCAGAGTGCCTTCAAGTGTGAACGGTATGTGTGGCTCCCTCGCCCCGTCTTCACCCTCTCCGGCATCATCAAATATCCCCGCCTCTTCAGCCAAGCGACAAAGCTACCTCGCGCAAACACGAGACGCGTAGACACCTAAAGGCTCTGCTATACTCCGACGTTGAGCGCAGCGAACAGAGCGTAGCGCAAAAGGCGTGCGTTTCGTTGTCCGGCGAGCAGAACTCCGTATCTGCAACAAATCAGTACCTGTGTGCGCTGTGCTGCGCCTCTTTTGCTGTGCTCAACGTCGGAGTAAACAGAGCTTTAACGATGAACTGCTTATTAACGCCGAACGAGAGCCTCTGACGACGGCACTTGAACCTTCACGGCGATGGCTTCCTCTGAGAAAGCGGGTCCCCGCCGGTAGAGATTGCCTGACCGGGGCCACAGACGATGTTGCTACTGGTTGCCTTGCCCTTTCCCAGGGTGCGTGAACCCGTTATCCAAGGTCGGGTCTTTGATTAGGCGTTGCATATAAGAAATTAAAAAGAAAAGCGGAACACCTCCCGAGACGACCCCCTGTGATTTTTTTCCACTCCTTTCTTTATCTTGTTTTACACTAACGGTTTTTTCCACTTAGTTCAGTTCTAAATTGTACAGCCTTCTGCTCCCATGACTATTATTTTAATGGACCCGTCTGTTCATCGATATCTCCCCGGTCATTTGACAAAGGGTAACAATAGAGGTTTTAACAGAAAAAGAAAGATAATATAGATCGTAGTCAATGTGTGTTGTCATCAATGCCTTCATAGTTAAATTTAAAAAAAACGAAAGTATCTTGAAAGCAACTAAGTTACTATGACAAAGCAACTTTAACTTAAAGCGTTACTTTTATTTTTAGTAACTTTTACTGTAACTTAAATACATTTTTGACACACAACCCGCCATTGTCACTGATAAGTTTTAAAAGTAACTTACCCAAGACTGCGTAGTAGTCGTAGTGCCGTATTCCAAAACGTTGCGCAATATAGTTTTAAGTTCACGCATTTGTATAAGTTTGCATTTTTATGATAAAAAGCATGCCTTGTCTGTACTCGTAAGTCGGAAGTTGGGATTGCAAGTACAACGGGGCAGGACCGTCCGCGTCGGGGGGACCAGCTTAGAGCAGGCCCCTTGGGTCCCACAACCACCCACGCCGCTTTTGAACTCTACAAAATGGCCCCTCCGGCAACAACAACAGTAGGCGCTTCTCTGTCACCTCAGACGGCCCCGACCAGAACGCCCACCTGTCTCCCCAGTCCATCGAAGTGGAAGAACTCCTCCCTGACGCTCTTGAAGTCCCGTGTACCGGAAGTCCTCCGAAGTCCGGGCCTTGAGGGGGAGGAGAGTGGGGGAGACGAGGGTGAACGACGACGGGGCGGAGGGCACGTGACATTCGGTCGGCCGAAGAGACACGAGCTGGCGCCCGACAGAGCAGGCTGCGTGAGGCTGCGACCGGGAGGGAACGATGGAGCCGGTCTAGCCCATGGCGGTCCAGGGAGTGGTCCACCGGCAAGGTGCGGACCAAGACCGGCGGGAACGGCAAGCTTTGGCCATACCACCCCAGGTTATGACGATCCCGCAGTGGGATCGTCATACTACTTGTATGACGATCCCACTTTGTACTTGGTGATGTTAAATAAACTTTGATTTGATTTGTTTCGCAGCGAGATCCGGCCTATGACACCTCGGAACAGCTAGCCTACGCAGCGCTGGCGTGGGAAGGACGATCCCAACGAGGTAGAGGGCCTTAGAGTGATAAACTAGTATACCGTTCATCAGGCAAAAGTGACCCCCGATTGGCCGCCGCCATGTTGTACAATTTTGACCACTAGACACGTGGCCAGGCCAAATCTATGACGTAACCAGACCAAATCTCTGGCGTCAACGATAAGATGGCAGCGCCCAGTGCGTGTCGGAAGCGTTGTGGGCGTTGATCGGAGTGTGTGGATTTCGTGTGCGGAATTCGGTTTTTCAGGGTTTTGTGTGCTCTCCCGCGTAGGAATAACGTGAAGTACGAGGGAGTGAGGCTTTTCTTTTTTATTTAATTCAGAGTAAGCCAGATTCGGTCCCGTGCTTCTCGTACGGGCTCGGATCACTACCTCGGACATCGCTCGGTCGTTCGAGTTTAATTAAAATATCCGCAATCGTTAACCACGGGAGCTCGTCGATAATCGCTGTGTCGAAGGATACGTCGAACCCATCCGGAACGCGCAGTCTAAAGGTATGTAGGACGTAACCAGAACGCGGAGTTCTAACGGTACGGCGGACGTGCCCGGGCAATTTTCTTAGCTCGACGGTCAAGGTTCGCATTTGAAGCAGCGAGAGAAGTGTTAAAATCTCCGAACTGCTCGGTGCTGAGCTAACTACGGACCACGTCACTACGTGATCCGTAGTGACGTGAAAAAGACCGACGGCGGTCACTCCGGGCGGACGGCGGCTCCCGGCCGCCTGCCGGGTGCCTTCTGTGAAGGGGCGAAAGTCGTGTAAGCAGTACTGTACCAGCTTCTCTTGTAGTTATGTTGTTTTCGAGCAGCTTCCCGATCACTAAACCCCGCAAACGCGTGCCGAACTTTCAAAAGGTGTCTGCCAACCTTGAAAGCCTTAAACTCCCAGGGAATTTCGGATCATCTGGGAAAGTGAGGGAATCATTCAAAAAGTGGGCTAAATAAGGGAAGGCGACTAGTGAAAGCGGCATGGCGGTTGCTCGTCGGCACGGCCATGCTGAATTACATTGCCGAAATGTCATCCTTCGACTCAAAAACTCAAGGAATTTGATCAAAATAGTAAGGGAAAAACTTGGAGAAGTCGGGGAATTTGAAATCATTAGTTTGTTAGACACAATGTTTGATTTTCTTGGCACTCCACGCGTTTTTACACACGACAGGCACACGCCCGTGTATCATACGGCAGCCAGGCCAAGCGACTGCCAGCCACGTATGCAAGGTCGATAAGACGCAAGCGTGGAACGCTTTCGGACTGCTGTAAATACACCAGCGGGAGCGTCCGGCCGCAGTCCGACTGCCCACGCTAGGACACCCGACACAGGCTCCGCGTCCTGGATACGTCTGCCGTATCCTTAGATTTTGCATCCTAGGTACGTCAGACCTATCTTTAGACACAGCGCCTGATAATAGTAGTGAATAGGGTCACGTTCAGTGCGCAAGTCACTTTATTACACTCGGAGAGCGGAATTTTATTCCCGTTGCGCAGGTAGTTCCCGAGCTAGGCATGCACTTGAAGACTATGTTTCACTCTTTCATAAAGAAGCTTTGCGGGACCCCTCCGCCCTTGTGCACCCATTCGCAGGTCGTGTCGCCTTTCCTCACGTAACTCCCGCAGGTTCAGTGAGTTGCCGAGCCACTGCAGCCCCGGCGACGCTCGGTACATACAAGAGGCGGCTCACGTCGGTCGTCCAGCAGCACACTGGAGGGACGCAAAGCTAGCAGCCTCCTTGGTGCACGCAAGACGAGGCTGAGCAGAGCTCCAAGCTCTTCTGACGCACATGTGCACTCCAATGAGACCGGTGTCGCACCCCGATTCCTAGAGATGTGGTCGAGGAGCGACGGAAAGCAAAATTCCATCCTTCTTGCGCAGGTAGTTCCCCAGCTGTCACTTCCTTGACGACGTCGCACCCTCTCTGGAAGCAAGCTTCGGGATGCCCTTGTGCACCCATTTGCAGGTCGTGTCGCCTTTGCTCACGTAACTCCCGCAGGTCCAGCGAGTTGCCGAGCCGTTGTAGCCCCGGCGTCGCTCAATCCAAACAAGAAGAGGCTCACGTTGGTCGTCCGCCAGCACACTGGAGGGACGCAAAGCTCGCAGCCTCTTTGGTGCATGCAAGACGAGGTTGAGCACGCCTCCAAGCTCTTCTGACGCACATGTGCACTCCAATGAGACCGGTGTCGCACTGGCAGTCTTGTTGGTCCTTGGGGGCCGTCGAGGAGTGCCAGAAAGCAGAATTCCATCCTTCTTGCGCAGGTAGTTCCCCAGCTAGTCACTTCCTTGAAGACGACGTCGCACCCTCTCTGGAAGCAAGCTTCGGGATGCTCTTGTGCACCCATTTGCAGGTCGTGCCGCCTTTGCTCACGTAACTCTCGCAGGTCCAGCGAGTTGCCGAGCCGTCCTGCCTTCAACTTGCGGCAACTGCTAGGTCGACGGCACCGAGACGCTTCTCGTAAGCTCGTCGGCGCAGCACCAGCAAGATCAGAGAAGGGCTGAGGATGCAAGGGGCGAAGAGGCCAACAGTACTGTCTCCTACAAGCCGCTTTCAGAATTCGCCGAATGTGTTGTAGAATACATTGCTGGAAACGTGGCAGTCAACTTTGCAAAAATGACCAAGTGCCCAGAATGCTCTAAGATCGCACTTCTTACAAGAACGAAGAGCGACCTTATACAGATCAAGGATGCTGTGGGGCTTCACGGCCCCTCACAGGACATCCTGGGCTTGTGCAAAATAGCGGAGAAGGTGCTTCGCAGGCACTTTGACAAGGCGGCCAAAGGAGGTCGAAACTGGCTACAAAGACTGCAGACAGAGGCAATGGCCATCATCTTCATGACCCCGCTGTTTAAGAGCTTTGACCACCTCTTCCTGGCACAGACAATCGACAACCAGTCCCACTGCGCAATTATGGTCAAGACAATGCTGGAATACTTCTTCAAGCTGCGAATCCGCCACATGTGCCGTCAGCAGAGTGCCGCAGAAAGAGGTAGCATCATCCGACAGTTCTTGACGAAGTTGGTAATCTTTCGCGGGCATTGATAAGGGTCACGAATCCACTGCAGCACCCAGGCATTTTCACTCAAATGTCAGCTCGATCGTGAAAACTGCACCCGAAACAGCTCTGCACGCTCCATGTAACATAATCACAAGAGACGATGATTTAATGAGCAAAGAGTGCCAACAATGGAACCAGAGATGGACAAGCAACATGGCAAGGTTGGTTTATAGAGCTCATATGACCCTCAACTGGGGGACAAATAGGGCTCATGTGTGAACTCGCTGCCCTGCAACCTGCGGGAGCTATGTGAGCAAAGGCGACACGACCTGCGAATGCGTGCACAAGAGCATCCTGAAGCTTGCTTCCAGAGAGGGTGCGACGTCGTCTTCAGGGGAGTGACTAGCTGGAGAACTACCTGCGCAACAAGGATGGAATTCTGCTTTCTGGCACTCCTCGACGGCCCCAAGGACCAACAAGACTGCCAGTGCGACCACATCTCTAGGAATCAGGGTGCGACACCGGTCTCATTGGAGTGCACATGTGTGTCAGAAGAGCTTGGAGGTGTGCTCAACCTCGTCTTGCATGCACCAAGGAGGCTGCGAGCTTTGCGTCCCTCCAGTGTGCTGCTGGACGACCAACGTGAGCCTCTTCTTGTTTGGATCGAGCGACGCCGGGGCTGCAGTGGCTCGGCAACTCACTGAACCTGCGGGAGTTACGTGAGGAAAGGCGACACAACCTGCGAATGTGTGCACAAGGGCGGAGGGGTCCCGCAAAGCTTGCTTTATGAAAGAGTGAAACATAGTCTTCAAGTGCATGCCTAGCTCGGGAACTACCTGCGCAACGGGAATGGAATTCCGCTCTCCGAGTGTAATAAAGTGACTTGCACACTGAACGTGACCCTATTCGCTACTATTATCAGGCGCTGTGTCTAAAGATAGGTCTGACGTACCTAGGATACAAAATCTAAAGATACGTCAGACGTACCCAGGACGCGGAGTCTGTGTCGGGTGTCCTAGCGTGGGCAGTCGGACTGCGGCCGGACGCTCCCGCTGGTGTATTTACAGCAGTCCGAAAGCGTTCCACGCTTGCGTCTTATCGACCTTGCATACGTGGCTGGCAGTTGCTTGGCCTGGCTTCCGTGTGATACACGGGCGTGTGCCTGTCGTGTGTAAAAACGCGTGGAGTGCCAAGAAAATCAAACATTGTGTCTAACAAACTACTGATTTCAAATTCCCCGACTTCTCCAAGTTTTTCCCTGGCTATTTTGATCAAATTCCTTGAGTTTTCGGGTCGAAGGATGACATTTCGGCAATGTAATTCAGCATGGCCGTGCCGACGAGCAACCGCCATGCCGTTTTCACTAGTCGTCTTCCCTTATTTAGCCCACTTTTTGAATGATTCCCTGACTTTCCCAGATGATCCGAAATTCGCTGGGAGTTTAAGGCTTTCAAGGTTGGCAGACACCTTTTGAAAGTTGGGCACGCGTTTGCGGGGTTTAGTGATCGGGAAACTGCTCGACAACAACATAACTATAAGAAAAGCTGGTACAGTACTGCTTACACGACTGTCGCCCCTTCACAGAAGGCCCCCGGCAGGCGGCCGGGAGCCGCCGTCCGCCCGGAGTGACCGCCGTCGGTCTTTTTCACGTCACTACGGATCACGTAGTGACATGGTCCGTAGTTAGCTCAGCACCGAGCAGTTCGGAGATTTCAACACTTCTCTCGCTGCTTCAAATGCGAACCTTGACCGTCGAGCTAAGAAAATTGCCCGGGCACGTCCGCCGTACCGTTAGAACTCCGCGTTCTGGTTACGTCCTACATACCTTTAGACTCCGCGTTCCGGATGGGTTCGACGTATCCTTCGACACAGCGATTATCGACAAACTCCCGTGGTTAACGATTGTGGATATTTTAATTAAACTCGAACGACCGAGCGATGTACGAGGTAGTGATCCGAGCCCGTACGAGAAGCACGGGACCGAATCTGGCTTACTCTGAATTAAATAAAAAAGAAAAGGCTCATTCCCTCGTACTTACGCGCTCATTCATTCCCTCGTAAGGCTCATTCCCTCGTTATTCCTACGCGGGAGAGCACACAAAACCCTGAAAAACCGAATTCCGCACACGAAATCCACAGACTTCGATCAACGCCCACAACGCTTCCGACACGCACTGGGCGCTGCCATCTTATCGTTGACGCCAGAGATTTGGTCTGGTTACGTCATAGATTTGGCCTGGTCACGTGTCTAGTGGTCAAAATTGTACAACATGGCGGCGGTCAATTGGGGGTCACTTTCAGCTGCCAGTCTATCACTCTAAGGCCCTATACCTCGTTGGACGATCCGCAGGCCTGGACACGGGCTCCGAATGCGAGCTTTGAACGACGGGCGAAAACCAGAATCTGGCCCCCGGGGTGCAAATTCTCGAGCGTGGGCAACCGGGAAGTACAGTAAGCCCATTCGCTGTCTTCTTGTTCGCTGCGTGTCTCCCTGGGAGACGAGCAAAACGCATACCGATCTGACGGCCAGGCGAACACAAAGAATACCACAACTTTTAAGGAACATTTTCCGGCTATTTATATTTTATGATCGCGGTGTTGGTGAGGTTGTTTCTTATCCAATAAGCGACGTGGACTTGGCTGACGTGCTCTAGCACCACGGGCCCATCGCAGTGAAAAGTCAGAGAGCTTTAGGACGAAAGAAGGCATAAAAGAGTCCCCTTTTGAATGCGAAAGCATTGACTGTCTCATTGAGCGAAGCTGGTGAAGCTGGCGAAAACAGCAGCGAAATATCCACTGGCTCCCCTGCGTTGTCTGTAGCAGCGAAACGACACCTAAATTTCGATCGGCTGTGAAAACTTTATCCAGGGAGGCTCCTGTAAACAATTCAAAATAATAGCTTTGAAAACAAAATTTCGTACATTTCGGTCTGGGTGGGATTCAAAATTGGGCCTCCAGGGTGCGAGACGAGCACGCTTCCCCGACGCCATGGCGGCTCCACGGTTCCGGCTGACTAAAGCTGTGCCTGGTGCGTCCGTCATGTTTTCAGATTCTCACACGTAAGCAGTCTTAAGTGTCTCGTCTGAATTTTGTTTAGAAGTTTTATGAAAAAAGCATTCCTTGGCTCTCTATTTTTCTGTTTTGGTTTGCTTTTCACGCCTTTTACGATGTCTGGTGAATGTTATTTTATTTCAAAATCGTTTCGTGGTTCCTTTAATACAGCATCCCGTATATCTTGTGTAAACTCACCCTCATGTTAGTTATATGTGGTAAACAGCATTAGATGCGCAGGTTCGAGCACTCGACACCTTTCTCCATAGAACCCACTTTTGACAGCTTGCACGGCGCAAAAATACAACATGAAACTTGGTATTTTACAGCATAATTTTAGGATTGTATGATACCCTATACTTGGAACATTTTAAATCACCATAAATCAACTAGCTCGAAGCAAAGTCTTCATTTCGGGTTTGGTTTGTCTACTTAGATTTCGGACGTTTTATGTATATATGGTTACTGTTCTCGCCCGTCGTGTGTCCTCAATTGTGTCTAGTCTTTGTTTAAGTTTCAAATTACTGAACGCCTTTCTAGCGTCAAAAGATGCCCAGCCCTTTTCTCCCTGCACTGTTTCAGTTGGTATATTTCCATGCGTCCCCAGCGCCAGTCTGCCCACGCTACTCTGCCGGGTCTCTAGCTAAACTCGACTGGACCTCAGATTTTATGCATGTTACCGCATTGCCAAAAGACAACCCCGGCACTATAAGGCTTTTTTTATATTCCCCTAACAACCTCATATCCATTATAATTCCATCGTGCCCTATGCTTCATAATTGCTGCATACCTTTTCCCTTTCTGCAACCTATATTATTATTTTTTTTAATTATTGTTTTTTTCTTATTTAGTCATACTCCTACGTTTTTATACTTCTCTACATGTTCTAATAAAACGTCTTGAATTTTCAACGGGTCCCCCTTTTCATCGTTATAAACGACTATTCCTGACTTGTCGCTACTGAATTTGACCCCCAGAGAGTCTCCTTTCTCTCCACAGTTCTTAATCAGCTCCTGTAACCTATCCCGGCTATCTGCTAACAGTACAATGTCGTCTGCCTAAAACATTCCTGGTATACACCAACTCATGTTTACAAACAAACCGGAGCGCCCCTAGCGGACGCCAGCGGCGCCGCGCATGCGCGGTGGATGGTGGGCAAGAAGCCCGCCGTCGCCCATAAACAAACCATTGAATTGCGTTGTTGTCGGCGTCGGTGGGAGTCCCCGTGCTCTTTTTCGCGTTGGAATTGTTGATTCTACGTCCTCCTAACAATGTCTGACTACTTGAGCGGCTTCAGCAAAACTATCGAGGCAAAACTTTGCGTCAATAATGTGACGTGCGGCGATTCATTTCACGTGGACGCCGCAGAATGGGCGCTAAAGCCTGACTCCCACGATGAGATTCCGCTCGCTATTTTCACTCGCGACGTCGCTCAGACTGCAAAAGCGTGGACCGTAGCTGAGATGGTGGATATCGATACTAAAAACCGCAAGTAGAATCGGGCATTACAAGTCGGTGATGGCCACTGGTAACAATGATCAACAAGTTCTTGTATCTGTTTACACTTAGCCGACTTACCCCAACCAACCTTCAAAAGTGTTTTGAGGCCTGCACTTAGTTTTTATCGCAATTGCCGGGTCAACGTTTGGTTTACGGGCCGCTGTCGTTTGAACGAACTGACGACAAAAAGCAGCCAAGTTTGAAAGAGCAGACGACAGTTCGAACGCACGCGCAATGGAGTACGGGCAAGAAGCACCGCGTCCCGCGTCAACAAACCATTCGAATGTCACGTTGTCGGCGTCTGTGTGAGTCTGCATACTCTTTTTCGCGTTGGAATTGTCGATTCTACGTCGTCAACGCAATGTCTTACCACTTCAATCGCCTGAGCGAAATTATCAAGGCTCGTTACGCCGCTTAACTTTCCGTAAATAATTTGACGTGCGGCGATTCATTCGCATGAACGCTGCAGAATGGACGCCAAAACCATGATGAAATTCTTGTAGCTATTTTCGGTCGCGACGTCGCTCGTGCTGCAAAAGTGTAAAAGGTAGCGGCGATGATCGACATCGATACCGAAAATCGGAAGCGGGAACAGACCAAGCGTAACAAGTAGGCGATGGCCACCGGTACCAATAATTAACATCTTGTATCGACTGTTTACACCGAGCCTACTTAAGTCTTTTGAGGCCTGCAATTACTTCTTATTGCAATCACCGGGTCAAAGTTTGGTCTACGGGCCGCTTTTGTTTGAACGAGCAGACGACAAAAAGCAGATAAGTTTGAAAGAGCAGACGAAAGTTCGAACGATCAGGCGGCCGTGTGAATTTGAAGACGCACTGAATCCGAGGGTGGTCCGGACAACTTGGGGGTTTTCTCTCGTTCATGTTGGAACAAAGCAAATACATCTGGCGACCACAAATTGTGGCCCGCACACGCAATCGTAGTTCGATAGCGTCTGGTTTGCCCTTTTCACGGCTGCTATCCACGTTCTCGGAAGAACGGAGGGTGCAAAAACACATGAAAACTTATCTTCAAACCCTTCCAGACTCTCTTGGTAAAGCCCCCATCGCAGCATTTTGACGAGAAGGCAGGTTTTTTGTCTCGTTTCTTCCGAAGGAACACAGGAATGCATGTCTGGCACGGCGACTTCTGCCCACCGCCCCAGACCGGAAGTGCGTCCGGCGCGCCACCACCGCGGCGTGACGTAGGAGAGTTGAGTTGGTGTATAACTTGGTTCACTTCTCCCCTCTCTTCATATATGACACCTTTGCTTTAAACTAGGACGATCAATAGAAATAATGAATAAACACAGACATGTACTTTCAGGAAGCGAAAAAATATGTTTTTTTAGTTATTATTTTTTTTTAATGTTGGTGCTGTCACCTAGTCTGGGGCAATACATCTTAGTCCAATTTAAATCAAATAGATTTATTACAAACAAAAATGACAAGATTAATCGCAAATGTTTCCTACAATCATATACAATAATTGTTTAAATTATACAAAATTCTTAATGTAAGCCAAATTAATAATTATCCTTTAACAATTTCTTATAAGTTAACCATAGTTTTGTTTAACCCGAGACTGGGGTATTTCGGAAAAGGGACGAGAAGAAAAGAGGCCACAAGGAGGCGACGTCTCAATATTGAGACGTCGCCTCCTTGTGGCCTCTTTTCTTCTCGTCCCTTTTCCGAAATACCCCAGTCTCGGGTTAAACAAAACTATGGTTAACTTCCACCAGCTCGCCTGCACCCTTACAATTTTTTCTTATAAGTATGCGACATATTAACAATATAAGTTTAGAAAGAGTTATATACGTAAAGACGGGAGACGGGACAACACATGAAAGATGTGTTGTCCGTCTCCTGCCTATAAACTTACATCATTACCAACGTGCTCACTAACAAGTATATTAACATTCTAGTGCAATTCTTGGAATGTTTGATTTTAAAGCAAACGCAAAATAAATTTCCTCTAGGTATCACCAGCCTTGACGTAATCCGAAGTTGCCGAACAAACTGTGAAAATGAGAAAATAAGTTTTACTTCACTTTTTTGTTGAATTATCATTTTGATGGAAATATAGAAGTCATGCGAATTTCTAACAACTGTAACCCTACATTGTTCATCTAATACGTATTTACGTATTTAATACTGAACGCGTTTCATTGTGCACTTTATCGCAGCTGCTGACGAAAAGGCGCGGAGCTTCCTCAAGCTGCATTTCTGCAGCTTCTTCTCCGGCCTCCCATTCGCCACATGTATATGTGTGGTGAATAACTAAACTATGTTGCGTGTCGTATCCGTATCGTATATTGCACTCTTCTAATTTTTTTCCGTTCCACTTAGGTATATTGTAAAAAGTAGAGGCGATAGGGAACATCCCTGCATGAGACCTCGTTTTATTTCTGCCGGTTTTGTTATTTCTGCTTCCCATGTTTTAACAACCTTATTATTTGTGTGTACCCACTGTAAAAGCTTGATGAAACGCGCATCAAAATCGTACTCTTTCAGCTGTACCCAGGGTTTTCCCTGTCTGACATTGTCGTACGCCACTTTAATGTCTAGAAATGCTGTACATAACGTTTTTTTTTTATTATTATCCGTGCCACCTCTATACATTGAGTGATGATGAATAAGTTTTCATCTATCTTCTTTTTCATCAAACCCCTTTCTGTAGCTCACTCAAAATGTTTTATGTCCGTTTTTTCATTGCTATTTTTACTGCCTGCTTATCTAGTCTGTACAGGACTAAAGTTACTTTTATTGGGCGGCATAGTATTATGGTATCCTTATTTCCCTTGCCTTCATACAGTAATATCATTCTGCATAGCGTCCAGGCATTGGGTACCTCTCCCCCCCCCCCCCTCCCCTTTCCCGTTATTTTTATTTTTTGACTCGTTGACTATCTTAGCTTTAATTTGGTTCTTGTTCCCAGTGTCTTGACTCGCCTCATTCCAAAGCCATCTGGGTCTGTCGCAGTTCCAGTATGTACTTTACTTTCTGCTCTGTCACATTCCCCCGTGGTTGGCTCAGTTGCATCGTTAGTGTTCTCATCTTGTGCCGTGTTACTGTTTGTGTTCTGTGCAACCTCGTTCGGTCTAAGTTCTGCGAATGTTGCCTGGATTGTTGGTCTAATAAAGTCCCTTGCTTTCTCGTCCTCTGCACTTATCCCTTCGTGTGTGGTAAATGAACAATGAAACCCTTCTGTTTTTAGCCCCTGTACATTAATTGCTCCAAGAACATTTTTTGCTGCATTCCTAACATTTTGATTTACCTCCACTGTCCATCGCACTCCAATCTCCTAAACTTGAATTGGATTAGAGTAAATGCCTTTCTTTTTGTTTCCTGAAATGTATTCAATTTCGATGACCTCAGCCGGCGTGTTCCCCCTTTTCTTTGCACATCTGTGTTCCCTTGAGGCCTCTTGGCGCCCAGCTATGGCTCCCTTAGCTTCACTGTCCTACCAGTATTTTGGTCACTGTTTCGTTCTCTTTTTTCCTCTATGTTTATTTTGAACTTCTTCGTGTTTATAAAATCGCATATGTCTATTATCTTACTACTTGTCTAGGCATCATATTCTCAATTCGTTCTGATACTCCTTGTAGCTGGGCGTCGTTTATGGTCGATTTACTTTCTTGTTCAAAAGTTTTCTCTGGTTCATACCAAACTTTATTTCATGACGTTTATGATCACTTTCTACGTCTATGATCACTTTTCTGATGTGTTATACAATTTTCTATATCTTAGACACTAATCAATTGTTGAGTGCGAATCGTTTCTTTCACACTTTATTTTTCCGTCGCATTTCAATTGAGCGTAACAAGCACTAGATAAAGAGCATCGCAGAGTTCTTGTAGCATCCTCCCTATTAAATTAGGATATCCGTCGAAGCCTTCTAAATGTGCATTCATGTCTCCTAAGATAATTATTTCTCGACTAGTATCAATATCTTCAATTCTTTTTTTTTTTTTTTTTAATACACGTCAAGTGATAAGCATTTTTTTCTCTTGAATCAGATCCTGTTTTTAGGTATACAAGTCAATGAGCGTGTCTAAACCTCAAATATTACCTCATAACCACATGTGTTTTCTGCAGCTTTCCGTTCCCCTTTACTATCCCCGTCCTTTCACTAGCACTTTTAATCCGACTCCTTTTCATTTCCCTTCACATCGATTCCATCGCACCAAAAAAATAACTTGCCAAGTAGGGGGTTCCTTCATATCTCTTAGATGCGTCTCTGTCAAACCATTCACTACAACATCTTCATCATGCTGTCGCCGGCGCAGCCATGTTGCCGTAGATTTCGCTTACTATTAGTGCGCTGCTAGCAACAATATCACGTTTTTAATGGCTCTTGACCGAGGTCAACTGCATGTCAACGTAACTATGGGTACAAGCTTGGCGCAAGCGCTCTTCGCAACGCTACCCGTCCTCTTGCCGCTCCGGAACGCACCGCACTGAAACGGAAATGTCCGTATGGGCCTTGAGGCACCGAGCGCGTATCTAGTCCGGCCGAGGGCCGTCATACTCAGGGCATTTCCGTTGAGCATGCTCTGAACACGAGTGGCACGTCAGCCTTTGACGCATAATCAGGTTCGAATACATTCGACACGCGTATAGCGTTGGCGCTCGGCGTGAACTCGAATCCAACCACATGATTCGCGCGGGAAGCATTGCCCAATATGCCGGACACGAATCTTCAGTCCTGAGACGACCATTATTTGGAGCCATATTTTTATAATTAGATATCGAAGACAAACCTTGACTTCATTCATGAACATTTGTCCACATTCAATTGATCATTGTTACGCTGCTTTCGCCACTGGCACGACATTAGGGTTCGGCCTCCATCACAACACTCGCAGCTTTCCTGGCAGTCACGTTAGGCAATTTTTGCGATTCGCATGCCCACGCCTTGCAGATGCTCAACATCTTATGTAGATCGTCCTCATACAGATAATACAGCACCACTGACAATTTAATGGGGTTTATTGGAGATTTCAGCAATATCGACGGAACCTAGCAGCTATACTAGAAAGCTGCGTTGGCAGGATATATCGCCAGGATTCTAGAGAGAATCAGATATTCACAGCGCCTGGTGGTCTAAAGACGAAGCCATGAAAGGAGGTTCGAAAACACTGAAATTGCCGGAGTTTTTATATCTATCAGTTGACAAGCTCTACGGAAGAGCGTCGATCGAAGAAAGACCCTCTCTGTTTTCCGGACGCGAGCAGGTACGGTGGATAGCGATCTGAGCGCCGTCAGCAGCACCGCTTCTACCTACGACGGAGATTGATCTGTGGTGAATTTGGAAACTCCAGGTCCCGCAGAACCCGCCATCCAGAGCACCTCGGCACACGTAGATCAGAGAAGAAAAAGTCGGGTTTTGAGTCTGACGACGAAAGAATAATTGAGCTGATCATGCTGGCACTCTTGGAGGAATTGTCTCTCGGCCCCACGGCTGCTTCTTCAGGACCTCGTCCACCGGGAGAGCACCACTACGCGCTGAGGAGCGGGGGTGACCTGGCTTTCTTGTCATATTGATATAATCCCGCAGAGTGGCCATGTTTTCTTGTGATTTTCACCTGACACCATATGGCCAGATGACTGCCAGTGCCTGTTTCTTCTCATTTTTGTGCGAAAATCATTCGCGTTTGAGAGCGGGTGTGTCGTACTGAATGTGTGCTTCACTTAAGGGGCGGTGTTGAGCGCGGGTGCATTTTTGGGCCCAGGCGCCTGACTGAAAAACCGACGCCTCGTTGCTTTCGGGATTGCGGTCATGACCTTGAGCGCGGTCAGCGCAGGACACGCTGACCTTTGTGGCGAGAAGAAGGGGGGGGGGGGGGGGGGGGGCGAGGGCGAGGCGCTAGCTCTGGCGCCCCTCTCCTGATCCTCTGGGGAGTTAGAGCAACTGCACCTAGTGTCAAGGCCGGAGCGCTTTTCCCGTGACGTCACCGAAGGAGTCGATCAAGTCGGGCCGATCACCTCAGGATAGCGCTGATGGGAAGACAACGACCGTGAATATGCCGTCGTAAAAACAAGCTTTTATTAAAGCGAAAGCCTCATATGTCTCATTGTTCAGTCGACCTTCAAAGTAATTGACCGAAAAGACGTCGACGACACGAAAAGTTTGAAAACACGTTGGCGACATGAAAGCTACCAAAACCCGCGGTTCGCCACAAGACCACGAGACGGCGTTACTTATGCCAGAATCGGCGGAGGCGCGCGCGCGGCGCATACCTAGCGGGAGAGGAGGACACTCTCGCTCGGGGAGCGGTGAAGAGCGGGCGTGTGACATGCCGTGAGATTAACGGCGCCAAAAGTGCGTCGTCAGAGAGCTCGCTGTCTTTGGAGGTTCGCTATCACCGGGATGGACGCTTGGGCTTTCGCCTTCAAGTCGTCTTAGGGAGATCGTAAGAGACCCTGTGAATATTTTTATACAAACAGGTGTTATTATCTATAAAGTAGTTTAGAAATAACTGATGGAATAACTAGAAACCTGTACCTAGGCACATTACTTGGGCACAAAAACATTGAGGCGCAGTGTAAGAACAATGCGTGTGCGACGATGTATGTGGAAATATTTGTTTTCCTTGAATCGAACTTCTTTTGTGATGTAAAGATCACTCGGAAAGAACGACGTTTTATATGTAAGAAGTTTCGCAAAATGGCATGACACCGAATGATGCGACATGGCTAAACAGTTCATAGTAGCAATGTAATGCTAACAGAACTAAGCGGTCAAGGGATGTTTTGCATATAGGAAATCTATAACTTGTCATTGAAGAATTCTGTTTCTTTTAAGATAACACAATAAGAAAGTTACTTTATTGGTGGGAAGAAATATTACAAATAATAAAAGTAGGGAACATAATTTTTGAAAGAGGTTTTGATATCTAACTCAATCGTCCACATTTTTTCTTTAAATATCAAAGTCAATTCAGTTCATAAAGTTTATCGCGGCATTACTACTCAGACACTTATGAACGCACATTATTTTATCATTTATCGTCCAACACCATATCTTTTTAGACGAATGGATATCTTGCATCGCAACCGATATATCAAGAGAACTTCAACACCTTTTTGAGATAGTAGCTCCGACGAGGAGACAGAGGCCTTGACGAAGACTGTGATACGGACGCATGATTCTACCGTGTAGCATGCCGTACGAAAAAGAGGACATAAAGAGCTCTTATCTCTTCAACACATCCAAGCAGCCAAGCCACCACTAGAAGTACACACGGGTACTACAACCTCAGACAACGACCGATTGATGCCTCTCGACATCGCCCGAGAGACTTCGAGCCGTCTCTCGAGCCACAGCCGAAACAGAACAAAAATACCGTAGAACAAAAAATCACAGACATGCCTGCACTACCTGCACACATAACATTAACGGAAGAAAGTCACACACGCGTCATAACGGAAAACACTTTTGGAAGCCAACAGCGCGTTACATAACCGAAGACGTTGTCGTCGTGCTTCAGCTCGCCGGTGACTTTCATGCATACCCCCTTCTTCTGCAGCGTCTCGATGATCTTCATCGACACTTAAATCTCACAAACACACGAAAGACCATCCAGAAAGCAACCATGGAGTGCCCCGAGTCGACACCGACGCCATTTGAAATTTAGAACCCATTGGCGGCGGCAACAGGCGGTCGGCATCTCCGTCGAAGCGGTAGTTTCGTTTCCTTCGTTGTAGAAAATGTGCGAACTTTCAGTCCCAAGGTCCAACATAAAGTAAAGACATGGCATGCTTTTTAGTATAAAAAATGCAAACTTATAGAAGTGAGTGAACTTAAATCTATGCTTCCAACACTTTAAATACGGCACTACGACTACTACGGAGTCTTGGGTAAGTTACTTTTAAATAGTTATTAGTTACAGTAAGATGTATGTCAAAAATGTGTTTACGTTACAGTTGCAGTCACTAAAATAAAATAACGCGTTACAGTTACAGTTGCTTTGTCATAATTACTTAGTTACTTTCAAGATACTTTCTTTTTTTTTTTTAAATATAACTCTTAATTTATTGATGACGACACACAATGACTGCGATTTGTTTACACATTACCTTTATTTTTCTGTTACGACCTCAATTATTCCCCTTTCTCAGCTGACCGGAGAGATACAGATGAACAGACGGGTCCATTACAATAATAGGCAGGGGAGCAGAAGGCTAAACAATTTAGAACTGCATAAAGTGAAAAAGACCTTAGTATCAAACAAGATAAGGAAAGGAGTGGACAAAAACTACAGAGGGTCGTCTCGGGAGTTTTTCCGCTTTTCTTTTTAATTTCTTATATGGAACGCATAACCAAAGACCCCACCGTGGATAACGGGTTCACACACTGTGGGAAAGGGCAAGGCGATCAGTAGAAACATCGTCTGTGGCCCGGTCAGTCGGTCTCTACCGGCGGCGACCCGCTTTCTCAGAGGAAGCCATCGCCGCGACGGCTGAAGTGACGTCGTCAGGGCCTCTCGTTCTGCGTTAATAAGCAGTTCATCGTTAAAGCTCTATTATACTCCGACGTCGAGCGTAGCAAAAGTGGCGCAGCATAGCACAGCGCATACAGGTACTGATTTGTTGCAGATACGGAGTTGCTGCTCTCCGGACAATGAAACGCACGCCTTCTGCGCTACGCTCTGTTCGCTGCGCTCAACGTCGGAATATAGCAGAGCCTTTAGATGTCTACGCGTCTCGTGTTGGTGCGAGGTGGCTTTGTCGCTTGGCTGAAGAGGCGGGGATATTTGATGATGCCGGAAAGGGTGAAGACGGGGTGAGGGAGCCACACATACCGTTCACTCTTAAAGGCACCCTGACAGGGTATTTATGCTCGCCAAGGATTTTATTTTTGCATGATATATGAGAGCCCAACTACGTAGAAGAGAATTTACGGCTCGTTTCCTTTCCGCCCGAAAGCCGCCGATACAGAACTGTCCCGTTTGAGTCGCGCTCACACTCTTCTTCGTGGCCAGTTGTCGTTTTTTTTTTTTTATGGTTTAGACACACCACCAAAGATAATCAAGGTCGTTGGCCATCAAAAGCACAGACTCAATGCAAAAAACAGAAAAAAATACGATAACCTTTTTTTTTTTTTGCCGTCCCGTTTCGGTATTGGTTTGGAGCGGTTGCGTTATATTTTTTTAATAAAAATATACGCGATGCTGTAGCAAAATATTGATTGGGTTGTCTACTGACACCAATATAGATCGCCTGGCAATACATAAAAAAACGTTTTTTTGGGGATTGCAGTGTCCCTTTCAGACTAGAAGCTCCGCCTTCAACGAAAGCTTTCTGAAATTGCCAACTGAAGTGTGAATGCGCAGGCTCGCACAACCAAAGCTCTACAAAAGCCAGCGAGCTCGCGCTGTAGGCGGGGCTTCTACATGGTGATTCAAGGAAAGGCCAGGCTCTTTAAATCGACCGCAAAATTCGGTTTCTTAGCCTATCGCGCTACGACTTTGTGCAGCGTTGCCCACAGATGGTGCTTTTTTTTTGTGTAAACTTTCCAAAGAGCGGACTTACCTGAGGAAAAAGTAAAGAAAGAAAAATGTTTAGCCCCTATGAAAAAAGCAGCGACGCCACCGATCTTCAAACAACACGGCGCCGTTTCGCACGGGAGACAATTAAGAGATGGCGCAACGAACGCCGCCAACGAACGAGCATACGGCGACGATCTTTTCGACTCAAAAGCGGCGCGCGTTCCGCAGGCGGCGACAGTCGCAGAAACAAAAACAGGCGCGGTAACAAGGAATTCCAGTGCCTCGTCTGCTAAAGACGCCGGCTCTCGTCGTCGTATGCTCGTTCGTTGGCGGCAGTTGGCGTCGCGACCGCTTCCGCCATCTCTTGTCTCCCGTGCGAAGCGGCGCCGTGTTGTTTGAAAACCGGTGGCTTCACTGTGTTTGCAGAGGAGCTAAGCCTTTTTCTTTGCTTACTCTTTCCTCAGGTAAGTTCGCTCGTTGCAAATTTTACAAAAAAAAAAATGCACCAAAAATGCACGAATTTCGCTGTCGATTTAAAGAGCCTGGGATCTCCTTTAATCACCCTGTAGTTTCAGCTTACGGGTGAACGGAGCATAAATGCGCTTTTTCGCACGATGAAAAAAAAAAAACAAGTAGAAAAACGGCCTCCCTCTGCGCCAAAACTTTCCTCCACCGAAAAAAGTTTTGGGTTCTTGTTTTATTTTGTCGCGTCTAAAGTGGGGGCTCACCCTCCCACATGGTCGAATCAGATGTAGTGTTTACAAAACAGGGTCCTTTTTTCTCGAAAAGTATCTGTATGCTTACAGTTCTTTTTTAGTTACTTGTTCATAAAGTATTTGAGTCATCGTTACAGTTACTCAAGTATTTTTATCGAGTTAAAGTTAAACATTACCAAAAAAAAGTAAAGAGTTACAGTGTCGCGATACAAGTATTGCGATACTATTTAAGACTGCTACAACGACGTTCGGATATTCGACTATTCGGAGAGAAAGAAGAGCAGAAAAGTGGAGAAACCCAAATGGATGCCTCAGGAGAAGTCCTACTTCCAGGATAGCCTCCTCCTTCTGACGTTGGTGACGCCATGCCTCCAAGCGCTACAGCTCTATACCCCATGTCACTAAAACCGTTCAGTACAGCCAAAGCTACTTTGAAGAGAGTGTATCCTGACCTGTTCAAGAGGAGGGAAAGGGGAAAATTCAAATCTCAGCCCTTTTCTTCCGTTCCACCTTTCCCTCGTCTTGAACAGGTTGGCATACGGTCTCTCCCATCTAGCTTTGGCTCTACTGCACGGTTTTAGGGAAACGTAGTATAGGCGGTTTTATCGTGCGTAGTGCTAGTTTGAATGGGGTAACGCCATATAGCGAGCATCACGTTCTGCGGCCATGCTGGAAGGTTAGAAACGTTGGCGAATGTCCTGTTCGGGGCGCCGCTCCCGCGTTGGCTGTGCTAGTAGGGTGCTCCAGATTCCAAAGTGCTGGGTATCAGACTTGGGGCGCGTCTTGTGCTATTTTGTGCCGAAGATAACGTTTCTCGACTCATTTGGCACGTTTTTTGTCCGCATTTCGGCATCCGCCAGTGTGGCAAAGCCGAAAAGTGCGGCACCGAACGCGCCACCGATAGAAATCGGAGGCGAGTACCCAAAATATTGTATCACATAACAGAGATTGAATTTACCTTCAAGTATTTTGCCGTTTTAGATGGAGTAAACTAAGAATATTTTTGCTGTTTCTTGTAGTCCACAAAACTGATATATCTGAACAAGGACGCCTGAAATGTGTACATTGCAGCAAACAATCGAAAGCAGCTCCCTCCGGCTTGTAGATATTTATAAAAGTTTTATTCGAGAATCCCGCGTCGTGGAGCGTGTCCTATGTCGAGAACTCAAAACAGTGAAGTCAAGATGGGCCCATTGGCGGAGCAAGGCCCTCTGTGATTCAGCCATTCGAAATCGGCGCATGAGCATGCTTCAACAATATTACTTTTTTTCTTCCCCTGCTACATTGTTTACTCATTTTAATATAAGAAACCTCCAGTCGCGTTGTGACGGCCAACATAAGTTCACGGCTCTCTGGTATCCCGCAGGAGATCGCGATCAAGGAAAACCAAGGGAACTAACTTTCCGACAATTTCCAGCCACACCGGCTGCGGAAATGAGCCTCCAACTAAGAGTTGTAGATGATAAAATAGAGCGATGTGACCACTGTAAAATATCATCATTAAGGTAAATTAAGTTACAGAAAGCCGCAAGCTGAAGCGGTGATTCTTAAGAGAAAACTTGCACACATCTTGAGAGCGAGCATGTTCGTCGACGATACGCGTTAAGTTCGGCGCGCTCTAAATACACAAAATGTACCGAGCTTAGTCAAAAGGATGGAGTCTGGGAAAAGTCTTTTCGGTTTACGGACGCAACCCCCTGCCGTCGAAGGTCTTGGTTGTTTAGAAAGCGACGAAGTTTGAAGACATTGCAGCCACAGTTATCTTGTCGGATCTTGTGCGCGATACAGATGTTCTTCGTAATATTCAGCACTTTCGACTTTTATTTGTGGAGCTTATTACTGGATAATGGTGTCCGGTTGACCAGGGGATTGTCGCCATTGAATGAATTAGCTCTAATTAAATCTGGCAGTAAAGAAATAGAGGAAACTGTGGAGATAACAAGCGAACTTAGAGCAACACACGCGTCCAAGGCATTCATCCGGGTCTTCCGTTATTTCCTAACACATCAGCAAGAAGAAAAGCCCCAGTAGCGCTTTCCCCTTTTCTCTCTTGCCCTCTTTCAGTAAATTTGGACGGAGAAAAGAGGAGGAGTGGGATAGGGGAAGGGGTAGTTCCTCCTGGACCAAGAAAGGGCAAGGCATAGCGAAGACGGGTAAGGAAAAAGAACACAGAGGTTGCTTTTGCAAAGATACGACACTAGCGTATTGAATGGTCCCGTGTAGTAAATGCTTGCATTCGCTAGCCAAGCTCGTCGAATCGAGTCTGATCCGATCCATCCGAAAAGGCTGGTTTGAGGTTTTTTAACTCGAATTAATACCTCTATGTAAGCACGAGAGTATCGATTCGAGTGCCTAAAGGACGACGGATGGAAAAGAGGAAAGGAAGGGTGGAAGGATAAAATGACCAACAAACTTAGACCTCCCTCCCCCCTTAATCATAAAAACACACACGCCTTGTGCCGTCGTTCAGACTCCAGACCACGTCGTCGTCGATGGACTCCCCTCATACCCATCATCCCCGTCATCACGATATCCTGCACGCGGTGCTAACCGAAAACGACTGAAAGGTCAGGGGGTGACACTGTAATCTTTCGACACGAGGTGTCGCCACCGGTGGCTGCGAATCTATGTAAACGCTGTAATTAAAGTGGATTCGATGCGATACGGTCGCAGTCTTGTGAACGAGGCCAGTGACGGTATGAGAACGGATT
This sequence comes from Ixodes scapularis, assembly GCF_016920785.2. Classification (NCBI taxonomy): domain Eukaryota; kingdom Metazoa; phylum Arthropoda; class Arachnida; order Ixodida; family Ixodidae; genus Ixodes; species Ixodes scapularis. Next base: position 1,493,992 of record NW_024609897.1, read on the forward strand.
CGGCGAGCCCCAAGTAACCCAGGAAAACGTTTCCTTTCCGGTCAGAGTGATGGCCTACGAACCGACCACGCGAGCCCCAAGGAATTGGCCAAAAAGCTCCAACTTCATACAAACCAAGTGCCTGTTTTCGGACTGACTCAGCAAATTCCAAAACAACCACCAGGAGAGCGCAGTCGGACAGTAAGAGTGAGTGGTTGGTTGGTTGATTTGGTGTTTATGGCGCAAAAGCTACTAAGGCCATAGAGCGCCAAAAACGAGACTATTGCTGGAAAAGGTTTCGAGAGAAAAAAGAGGCTTTAGTAGCCAGTGATTAGATAAAAGATGGTAATGGGGTACGAAAAGGTAAAAGGGTGATGGGCATGATCTGTAGGTTAAGAAAGCTACAATCGGTGTAGAAGGCCGATACTATCTAAAATTTTGAAAACATTAGTATGTGTCACAATAGAATCATCACTTAAGAGCGGAGCTGGGTGTAGTGGGACTTGTTCTTGACACAGTTGCGAAAAATACAAAAGCCGTTCTTCATGATAAGCAGGACATTCAACTAGAATATGAAGAATGCTTAAGGCATTGTCACACTGCTCACAAGTGGGGGCATCTTTCCCACGAAGGAGGTAGCCATGAGTCAGATGAGTGTGACCAATCCTGAGCCGGCAAAGGACAACCTCAAAAAAACGTTCCGGGTGGCGTGCACTCTGCCATTCGCTCAAAAGAGGTTTGATCATGTGCAACTTGTTGCCGATTTCTTGGTCCCATTCAGCCTGCCAAATTGCACTTAACGTGACGCCTGAGAAGGCCTTTGTAGTCTGTATAAGGAATGCTGTGGAGGTCAACTGTTCGCTTTACACAAGTACTTGCTGCGCGATCTGCTGCCTCATTGCCCGGAATGCACACGTAGCTGGGAATCCAGCAAAATACAATTTCGTATCCCTGTCTTGAGGCAGCAACAACCTTATTTCGCAGTTCAAGGAGCAGGAAGTGCTTGAGGGGTGTTAGTGAAGACAGTGCATGCAATGCACTGAGGGAGTCGGTGTATACGGTGGAGCGAGAGAGCCTTTTATCAAGTATGAAGCCTATGGTAAGAAGCAGACCATAGAGCTCTGCTGTAAAAATAGAAGCAGAAGAGTTGATTCGCCTAACAAGTTGAACTGTTGGGCCAATCATGGAACACCCGGCAGCAGATTCCGTCTTTGTACCATCTGTGTAGAAGCTTACATATTCGGAATACTGACTTTGCAGTGCTAAGAATTCCTGAAGAAACACACCATTAGGAGTATCAGCTCTCTTGTATCGCGTGAGCGGAAGGTCACACTTAATGACAGGGTGCTCCCAAGGTGCTCCCGCAACAGTAGACTGCACTACCGGGTGCCTCCAATCGAGTCCCATGTTCTCACTGGCACTTTTCAATCTCAAAGAGAAGGGAGGCACAATTGTGGCTTTGTTTGGAAACACCCTTTCAGAGCGCATGTCTTCCACAGCCATTCGCGCAGGGTGATCAGAGATGGACCTGACTCTCAGGGAATACATAAAGCCCAGTGAAAATCTTCTATTCTCAAGAGACAGCTCGTTGGCCTCTGCATACAGACTTGGCACAGGAGACGTACGAAAGGCACCCGTCGCCAATCGCAACCCAAGATGATGAATAGGGTCGAGCATTTTTAGAATGGAAGGCTTAGCAGAACCGTAAACAATACTGCCATAGTCCAGTCGTGATCGCACTATCGAGCAATATATCCTCAAAAGGCACGTCCGGTCAGAGCCCAAGGATCGGTGGGACAGGACTTTAAGAATATTAAGTGATTTGTGAGCTTTTAATCTTAGATTCTTAATATGGGCACCAAAGGTTAGTTTGCTGTCAAATGTAAGACCCAGAAACTTGTGCTCAGGCTTCACAGAAACTGTAGAATTGTTTAGTGCAAGAACAGGTTCTGGAAGTAGTCCGCGTTTCCGAGAAAAGCACACACAAACTGTTTTATCTGAGGAAAACTTAAACCCATTTTGATTGGCCCAGGTTGATAGCTTATTGACAGTTAGCTGAATTCGTCGCTCACACAGTGACAGATTGCAAGACGACACAGAGATCTGAAGGTCGTCTACATAGAGTGAATATTGCACCGATGGGGGGATGGCCAATGCAAGGGAGTTCATTTTGACAATAAACAAAGTGACACTAAGAACGCCTCCCTGAGGAACGCCATTTTCCTGGACAAACACTTTAGATAAAGCTGTTCCTAACTGAACAGGAAAAGTGGGCCTGCTGAGGTAGCTCTCAATGGTACGAAGCATTCGACCAGGGATACCCATATCGTGCAAGTCCCTCAGTGTACCAAAACGCCAGGCTGTATCGTAGGCTTTTTCGAGGTCAAGAAATACAGATAGGCAATGTTGTCTATGAGCGAAGGCCTCACGCACGACTGTCTCCAGCCGTACTAAATGGTTAAGAGTGGACCGAGACGAACGATAGCCGCATTGGTTCACATCTAGACGTCTATTTATTTCAAGGAAATACATCAATCTTCTATTAATTATTCGTTCAAGAGTCTTTCCAAAGCAGCTAGTCAAAGCGATAGGCCTATAACTAGCCGCACAGGATGGATCCTTACCGGGCTTGAGTATGGGTATGATTGTTGCCATTCTACAGTCCAATGGAAAGTAGCCCTCAAACCAAATACGATTAAAAAGGTATAAAACGATATCAAGTGTGGAAGGACGGAGATGTTGAAGCATATAATAATGAACACAATCTGGACCAGGAGCCGATGACTTAGAGTTTTGGATCACTATGTTCAGTTCGTGTAAAGTAAAGGGGGCATCGCGTTCACCACCGGATGTTTTCAGTACCATATTTTCAGCTTTCCTTTTATGTTGCAGAAAAGCAGGCGAGTAATGCTGCGAGCTGGAAATGAATTCAAAATGCTCGCCAAGGATGTTGCCCTGTTCTTCAAGATTGCTTGGGCATTTTCTATTTCTGGAAAGAAGTGGAATAGTGAAAGCATGATATGAGCGATTTACTTTGTAAATCCTGTCCCATACTTCCTTGGAAGAAATACTACTATTGATAGAGGACGCATATTTTTGCCAGCTCTCGCGTTTCGCTTTCCGACGAATGTACCTAGCACGAGCTTTCATTTTTCGGAAAGATATCACGTTATCCCGAGTTGGATAACGTCTTAGAGCACTCCAAGCTTTGTTTTGCTGTTTGCGACTCTCTTTACAGTCTTCATTCCACCATGGCTTCGGTCGTCTAGGGAGCTGTCCAGATGACTGAGGGATTGAGAGTGACGCTGCAGTGAGAATATGGGATGTTAAAAGATGGCTGAGCTCATCAATCGAAAGCTGATTGAGGCGAGAAAAGGCCAGGAGTGACGACTGCTTAAAAAGGCTCCAGTCTGCTTTTTCAAACTTCCAGCGTGGATGGCGCGTAGGTGAAGACTGCGGAGTGTCGTTACATTTTAAAATAATGGGGAAGTGGTCACTTTCATGGGGATTCTGATCAACAGTCCATGAAAAATCGGATAGCAGATTTGCACTGCCAATAGAAAGATCGATGCATGTAGATGACAAGGATGAAGGACTAAAATATGTAGGATGGCCAGTATTAAAAATGCATAATGACTGTGAAAATAATATGGATTCTATTATCTTTCCACGTGTATCTGTATGATCACTTCCCCAGAGGGTACTATGTGCGTTAAAATCACCGAGTAAAAGAAAGGGCTCTGGAAACTGGCTTAAAAGAGAGTCGAGATCTTGTCGCTTCAGAGAAAGAGAAGGTGGAAAATACACTGAACATACAGTTATGGCTTTATGCAACAAGAGACGAAGAGTGATAGCTTCAAGTGGCGTCTGAAGCTGAACCTCTGAACATGGAATATGTTTTGGAAGCACCACCCCAACGCCGCCACAAGAAATGGACGTGCTAGGGCGGTCTTTACGAAACACACTGTAGCGTCTCAGAAAGTTAGTGTGAGATGTATTCAAGTGTGTTTCCTGCAAGCATAAGGCAGATGCCTTATACTCTTCTAAAAGGAACTCAACATCTGCAAGGTTAGTGAATAAGCCACGGCAGTTCCACTGAAGTATTACAGAGCCCATTTTAAAGGGTAAAAGATTTCATAAATGAATTAAAGCAATTCTACATGTGCTACACACTAAGGAGGAACCACCGGCTTTTTCCTTTTTGTTTTGATTTAGCAGTTTGCCATTCCATGTCCTCCTGATCCGAGGAAGGAGCTGAAGAGACGGCAATGTCAACACCTCCCACTGCATCCTGAACCTTTAACGCAGGTTTACCAGTTCCGACGTGGTCGGAGACCTGGACCACGAGTTTCCGGCCACGGCCAGACCCCGCCGAAGAAGTCTTCGACGTACCAGGCCGAGATCCTCCTACATTCACGCTTTCAACGTCTTTTGACATTGATGGAGCAGCAGGTCGGCCCTGTTGCTCCGTAACAAGGCGGGCCGCCTCCGAGGGATTGGAACGACGGCCTTGCTCTCCATCTTGAGAAGAGCCACTGGCACGAGGCTGCCGGTCAGCCGGAGGTCGTGCCTGAATCGACTGGGGAGTCTGTGTGCTCCCAGCGTTACCTGGGGCACCCTACTTCCCCGCAGGTTGTTTCGGGGCCTGAAAGGGGTCTGCCAAGTCCTCAAGAGAGAACTGAGTGGCCCTGGACTCCGTACGTGGTGCAGGGCCCCTGCGCACCGCGTCGGAGTAGGTACCTTTGGAAATGAAGGAAAACCTTTGTTTTGCTTCAGGGTATGATAAGTTCTCTTTGGCTCGTAAGGTAAGGATCTCCTTTTCTTGACGCCACAGCGGGCAGGACCAAGAGTAAGCAGGGTGAGGACCCTTACATTTCGCGCAGGCAACTGAATCTTCACAGACGTCGGCCACATGGTCGTGGCTCCCACACTTTGCACACGTCTCGCTCCCCCGACAGCTGCGCGACCCGTGACCAAAACGCTGGCAACGGAAGCATCGCTGTGGGTTCGGAACGTGCGGTCTGACAAGACAATTCAAGTAGCCAGCTTTGACGAGTGCAGGAAGTGTGTGACGTTCAAACGTCAGGATAAGGTGTTTAGTTCTCACCTCTGCACCGTCACGCCTCGTCATAATGCGTTTGACCGCCACTACTCTAGATGCCCGCAGGCCTTCCAAGATCTCATCTTCACTACTGGAAAGAAGATCATCTTCTGAAATCACCCCTCAAATGGTGTTGAGGGCTCTATGTGTGCTCACTGTTACCTGTATGTCACCTAGGGATGTCAATTTTAGAAGCGTAATGCTCTGGGACTTTTTTGGCAACTTCTACAAGATCACCAGAATGCAGTTTCTTTGCCTTGTAATCAGCACCAATCTGACTGTCAAGAGCCTTCGCTACAAGAAACGGTGACATCTTAGAGAGCGGTTTGTCAGGGACCTCGGAGTGTATCACCATGAAACTGGAAAATGTTTCGTCTTCTTTATCTTTTACTATGACTGTTCGTTCGGGACGATGCCTCTTAGCGGCACGTCCAGAACTGGGGGTTTTGGTTTGGGGGTTACCATAAGAGGCGAAGTTTGTTCGGAACCTGTGGTGTGCCGCCCACCACGGAGCCCAACAAGGGAATAGATAACGCACCATAACAAAAAGGGCTTTGCTGGAAACGTTATGCTATTAGCACTGCCCAGGAACTATACCCAAGTGTGGCTCTGGACAAGGGGTCCGTCGCCACCCAAGGTTAGCCCTTGCCGCCAGAGATGTTGAAAAAGGAAAGAAGAGAAACGAGAAGAGTGAAAAGGAGGAGAAGACAAGGGTGAAAGGAGAGAGGGGATAGTAGAAGTGGCGACTAGACTGAATCATCCTGGCCGGGCCTTACCAGGACTCCCATCTATGAGAAGCAGGGGCCGAAGTGGTGTATTGCCTCACCCGGGGGGCCCCGAAGGGTCCAAACCTACCCCGGGCTCGGCTCAACCACCAGGATGCCCTTTTCCCCAGACACGGGAAAGCCACGCACAGCCAGACGTGGGCGGGCGAACCCGCATGGCTCGGGGTCCGTGGAGACGCCACTCTCCAAACACCTGCTTTCACAGGTGCCCCCTGCGGGGACAGTGAGTGGCTGAACCTGACACGCGACTCACCCCGCGTTCGCAAGCCTTGCGTAATCTGTCACTCTGGAGAGATTGATGTAGTGTAATTTTTCGAAGTCTGGAGAGTGTGAGAGTTATGCGAACATAAAAATGCAACAATGGTTTAACATTGCGTATTGTTTAACTTCAATGGCCAGTCCTATTTGCTGTGTCTGTGCAACTCACAACGAGGGTCGGCACAACACAAGCTTTCGCTAGTAACACCAAGCTCGTATTTACCGTCTACGAAAAGTCGATATTAATCCGCGCTGCTAAATTGTGCGGTCGTTAAAGTTCAACCGTATTGTTTTCGACACCTTTTACCCTATAGTATTTATATTACAGATGGCCATTGCGTTCAAAAGCGCCAAGGAACGACAAAATAATCTTGAGTGTGTACATTCTAACGATGCACTAGATAAAAAAGAGGTGGCCAACTGAGCTCTATGATGCCGTCATCCCAAGTTGCAACAGCTCTGCTATGGGGTGTCGCTTTCTAGAAACAATGATTGGACAACAATAGGCTATTCTTTGTTTACATTAGTAAATAACCAGTGCATTGCGCTTATTAACTTTGGGTTTTCAGCATGCATCACGCTGTACAGGGCCGCACGCTGGGGAGGTGAACATTCATAACACAACCGGCAGGGGCTTAGATTGCAATAACAATTAGATCCGACAGACGTGTCTGGACTGTTATTGGCAAAAGTAAAACTACAAGAGACGCGAGGAAGGACTAAAGAAAGTTCGTCGTCTCGTCTTGGCGATGCGAGGCACACCTGCCTTCCGCAAACGCCATACGCCTCTGAGTAAACAAGATCAGTCATCCTAAACCAACAGCAGCATCTCGTCTTCCAATTTGAGACTGTCCACCGAAAGTTCCTGTCGCATTAACGTGTTCACGATGGCTGTGACAGGACTATTCATGGTAGCCACTCTTGTCATTTACAATTCGGTGCTTCAAGAAGGGATGATGTTGGTTACGGCGAGAGACTACTGTGTCGGAAGGACGGGTAACACCTTTTATTTTTGTAAAAGTGTGAATAGACCGATCTCACAGCCAGTTTAATTACGCCACCGCTACCACCATGCATTGTGAGAAGACGAGTTGCTCGGGTTCTGCTCAAGCAGAGCACAAGACGGTACGAGCACCCTCGTAAACTGGCGCCTGCCTCCTTTAAACTACAATTATGGCGGCGTCACGCATTCGTGGAACGCTTAGTGAAATTGGCTCATTGGCTGACCTTCTCGCGCGAGTCGCGGCAGGGTCACTTTTTTAAAGGCGTACAAAAACTAAATGACGTGACCGCGTTCTTTCTACCTGTCACTTCAAAGTCGACCAGCGAGAAGCGTAATGCGTATCGCGCTTGTGACGTCAAGAGTTCGTTCACGGCCAAGAGCACTGTAGTTGCGAACGCTGCCGCAAGGTGAGACAATCTCTCCTAGCCGTAATATCTGAGGACTGCACGGCCTATGTCCTATACATAGCGTGCCAGTGAACTCATTCGCGGCTATGCATGTATTCTATGTGCAATGGGCGCTTAGTTGAACGTGTTAGTTCCACAGCGCAGAAGTAATAACTCGAGGGAAGCAACAAGCAGAAATACACGTTAGTACGCAGCAATGGCCATATTTGGCCATTGCTGCGTACTAACGTGTACTAACATTCCCCCCCCCCCCCTGCCACCCCAGCGCATCCTGGGGTGGCAGGAGGGGGGGGGGGGGGTGGCATGGTTGGCCTAGGAGAGGTCCTCGAAGCAAGCTCCTACCTATCGTCTGCGAGAAATGGCGATCTTGATTATGTGGAATGCACGTTCCGGAAGGAACGTGGCTTTAACGGGTGTAGCACGATTCCCGCGATGTCATTTCGCCCGGCCCAAATGCCTCGTGCCATTTCCCCCGAGTGTAAAAATCCCCGTTTTCAAAGTCCCTGTCTTGCTTACCCCGAATGTCGTTATCCCCATGCCCCATTCCCCCGCTATGCACCCGCGGACGGTTCGGTTGCGTGTTTTGCGGTGCACGGATCGGTATGCTTTTTCAGAGCAATAGACGTCGGCGCACAGACTTTTCGGCGCATGGAACATTCGATGCTTGGTCATGTAAACTCGTAATTTTCCGTCGGTTATTACTGAACTAAGGAGTGATGTTTTATAAGCTTCTTTTTCATCTTCTGCACATTACTTTTTGGCTGCGTTGATGGGAAAGCGGCCCGCTCGTCACAATCCCACTCCTCACCGGAACACTCGTCATAGGAAAACTGGCAACACCGGTTCTCTCGTACGAGGTATTTTCGTCACAGGAACACCCATCAATTTTACAGGCAGAACTCATCAATGCCACCTGGACAGTGATTGCAAGTTTGACACCGTATCAGAAAGAATGGGTTTGACCATGTTTTGCAGAAATTAACTAAGGTCCAATGTCCTCATGAAGCAAAAGTTTCTTTTTTTTTTCCTTTCCCTTTTTTGACACAAAGGAAAAGGGTCCAGTGCCCGCTTGTAACAAACCAATCTCGGTCTGCGCTTCTATAGAAGCTTGACCTCGTATCGGAAAGAATACGTCTGACCTTTTTTTGCAGAGAAATGACTAGGGTCCCGTGTCCTCGTGAAGCAAAAGTTTCTTTTCTTTTTCTTTCCCTTGCTTACAAAAAGGCAAAAGGACCAGTACCCGCGTGTTACAAACGAAGCCCGGCCTGCGCCTGTTTAGAACTGGGATAGCCATGCTTAGACTAATCATGCTTTGTCTAACAAAGAACTTCGAACACGAATTTTAACCAATCCCGCATAAAGAATAACTGACCCGTGAACGTGGGTTATAAAAAAACTGCACTCAGTACAAATTTTACGCTTTTGCTAGGAGCGCGCAGAGTATGGAAGTAACGAAAACCCAGCGTGGGGGGCTCCGTTGCTACTGTACGAGGGGCTTTCCTATACAGTTAGTGAAAAATGCGTGGTGCTGGTATTTACTAGGTATGTAGGGATCGTAATATCTGCAAGGCAAATGTAACTACTAACGAGTCGATTACTGTTGTGACGGCCGTAACTGGGACTCACACTCATGCTGAATGATCCAACTGAGACCATCATACTGAAATTCCGCAAGAGCATCATCAGAAAAACAGGTCAGGTACCCTGTCTTTTTGTATCTTGGAAAATGTTAGTGTTGTTTCTAAACTGTTTTCTTGTGTGCTATTTTATTGCAGAGAATAGAAGCGACCCGGCCACATCGAATCCTAGTTGATGCCGCCGCTACTGTCAGTGAGCATAGGGCTTCCCAGATGCCTTTGCCAAGCTAGCTGAAATGTACCATTCGATAGCAGAGACAACCACGCAAAAGTTCATATGTTCTCTCAAAACTGAGAGAAAACACATAATTCTACCAGACGAGTACAAGGTAATTCAAGTTTTTGTACCATAAATTTCTATTGAACTACCCAGTTCATCAATTAGAGCAACACGTTTTGTATTCCTTTCAGGTGTCGGGGCTATATGACGTGTCCTTTCTTGCTCATGACAGCGGTTCTCGAGACAAGGACCGTCTATTGGTTTTCAGCACACCGAAACATTTTGAGCGCCTTTCTACTTAGAGAACATGGTTCAAGGTTACGCCATCGCTATTCTACCAGGTGTACACGGTGCATCGGCTGTACCAGGGTGCTATGATACCGCTACTATATGCTTTGCTTCCGAACGAGGAGGAGGAAATCTACAGCCAGTAAGAATCATTGAGCATATTGCATGGTTCGAGTTTTCGTATGTCGCATGCAAACTATAGCAGAACTTTCATTTCTTTTTCAGACTTTTTTCGGTGCTCTCCGGCTTTATGTGAAGTGTGGAAGGCGAGGCAATCTACTGCGACTTCGAGGCGACCGTGATCGCAGCGTGTCGTAGGCATTTCTATCAAGCGGTGGTTGAAGGATTTTTTTTTTCATCTGAGCCAATCGGTGTGCCGGAAGATGTGCGAGTGTGGAATGCAAGCGCGCTGCTGCCAAAGCGAAGATTTTTTTGTTTTAGGTAATTACGTTCTATTCTCTAAGGCTGAAAGTAAGCCATAATCTTGTTGATTCTCTAATGTCTTATTCAACTTACCATATAATGAAGCCTTTCAGAAAACTGCGTTCCTCTGTTGTAAAGTCATATGCTGTTGCATATTCTTAAAAAAATATAGTATTGCCCAGCCCAATCACCAGAACTAATATTAAATGCCGCATTTTCATTCGTGTATTAGCTCTTCGCGTTCTCATTACTTATTTAATTTCATCAGTACGAACCAGTTGTGTCGCCGCCTCTTTTCTTCACGAGCCAAAAAAAGACGGTTTACAAATACATATGATCACAAAATAACAAAGGTGCGGTCAAGCCAATACACTATTTAATCGGAGAATATGCTAACACACTCTCAGAAATAGGGGTACGCCGCTTGTCCCATATGTAACACCCTAAAACAACAATTCGACGTTCACTTCACCGACGTCGAACCGACGATACCAAATTTCCCGAGCGGCTTCGCGGTCGAGCGATACAACTTATTTAAAAAAAATAATGTACTCATTAAAGGCTACAGTAAGACAATTAATTTTTTTTTTTGCCCTGCTGCAAAAACTCAGTCATTTTTGTTGTAGTTTTAATACGCAGATTAGCTATTTAACACGTTATATCCAACAGCTATCAAGCCGCTCAAATGTTGTTATCGCATGCTCCACATCGCATGCTCCAAATTGTATCGCATGCTTCAAAATGTAATTTTGGGATGTTACATATTGGAGAACGGGTGCATTCGCCCACAACCCCTATTTCTGAGAGTGTAAGTTTTTTTTCTAGAGGCGAATGTCACCCGCGTTGTCGTTCCTGCCACCTGCCGAGGTTCCAGATGCCTTTGACGCACTTTTCGAAGTCCTTCCTGGTGAGGCCTCCTATCCCACCTCCTGCATCTTCACCTTCACTGGAAAACAAAAATCGCCCAAAGTTCTTGTTTTTTTGTGTTTTTTATAGAAATACGGTTGCGTTTCTTTAGCGTTAATTGTTGTGCCATTGTTTTCATGAAAACCTTGTTTTCTCGGGTTAAATATTTGTGTTGGTAGCTTTCCGTTTTGTTCTTCGTCCTGTAAAGGAGTATGCGAACCGGCGATGTGGCCGTGGCGGACCGTAAAAAGTTCATGGCGAAGCCGGGGAGACTACGGGGTCTCTTCTCATGGTGTACTTCATGACGGAATTACTGGATTACACAGACCACATTACGAGCCGGGTGGATAGGAGGTCAAGGCTTTGGCAAGGCGCAACGCTTGCTTGGCTCGAGAGTCAGACATTGAGGCGTCACCCTCCTCCCAAATGAATCCAAGCACCGACCACGTGAACAGACACATTTCCATTGGTGGGCAGTTGTGACAGTCGCACCCCTTCCCCCACTCCTACCTCAACGGCTCGCCATGGCTCGATGTGGTGTTCAAACAGAAAAAAGGTTAGGGAATCCAGCTTTTTTTGACGGAGCGGTAAGCCGCTCATGAACTACGCCACCAGTTTAGATAACCCTTAACGAGACTTGGGGGAAAAGCCGGGGTAACTGATAAGGGTATAGGGGCAGAGGAGGTTCTGAAAGCCAGAGAGTTTTAGGACGGGGGAGATAACGCGGGGTCTTTTCAGCAGGGATCTTAACATAGGTGTTTCGGGTTTGGGTTTTTTCATGCACCACCCGCTTTAGCATATACAACATAGTAAGAGAGTTAGCGTTCTGCGCCTAGTCACAATCAGGACTAAGTACCTTCACGAGCAGCCCTACTGCGGTGAACTGGCGCTGCTTCTTAGGAACTCATGATGTGGCAGTATTCCAACGGACCTTTCTAGACCGCCACCAGGCGCGTTTTGCAACATGTTAACTCGTTTTTAGATTAGTTTTTTCTTACTCTTCTGCCAGCAACCCAAAAAACACTAGTCTTGTCTGGTGTTTCTCGGCTGACGGCACAATGTGGCCTATATCTACACAAAGAAATTATGGCAAACATTTTGTTTTCGTACCCTTTTAAGCTTTCTACTTTTGTTCTTCGGAGAAACTAGCATCGAAATTCCTCATCTGGAATGTTTTTTTTTTATATCCAGATAAGGTTTGTAGGTGTCAAGAGTGGAAATGAAACGGAAATTTAGAGAACAGGAACGGAAATAGACTTCAAAGAGGGGTGAGGTGTCTAAGCCGCAAATGAATAACTTGGTCAGTGCGGTACAGCCGCTTATATGTGGTTTTTAATTCGTACATTACAACTATCGACTTCCTACTTCCATTGTACTTTTATGGCATATCAGCAGGTAACATACTTTCAGTAAAAACTGTAATTCCTATAAGCTTTCTTCACCTGAAAAGCAAATATTACGGCGAGTTTGCATTACCGCTCTTCAACAAAATGAAAATGACGAAAATTAGTTAAAACTGCTAGACACTTATCAAGGCCATAGAGAAAATAAGCCTTAAGAATAACCTAAGAAGTTTTTATCCAGGATTGCCTAAACTGTTTCAAGACTGAACAGTCTTGAAAATTGCGGGAACTACATGTATATAGTTTAGTATTTAGTATTAGACGGGATGGTAGGTAAAATTGCCAAAACATGCTATAGTTCATTTTTGTTGTTTAAATACACTACCGTTCGTGAAAAAATAACTTTCTTATAAAATAAATGATAGGGCACAGACGAGCAGGTGTACATTAAACATGATCAAAGAAAAAAAAAAAACCGAGACTGCTGGTAATGACACATACACTTAAAATCTCAAATACAGCTGAAAATTTATTTTCTAAAACCTGGTTAAATAGGAAAAAAAAAAACGACCGAACAAGGGGAAGCGGAAAACTCCAAGAAAACTTCTTTCCAGAGGTGTTCTGTCCCACAGTTACCAGGACAAAGACGGCTTCCGCGACATCCTCTGTCTCTCTCAACTTTGAACCCTGTAACACCGACCCAAAATCAACAAAACAACTTTTCATCGCGGAAACTCCTAGACACTCTACGACAGAATTTTTCACAGCCTAAGAAAACGCTGGAGTTCGCGGTTCAAACAAAACGAAGGTTTATTAATAGCGTTTCTTTGACGCATTATTGTGAGCGATTCTTTTATCAAACGTTTATGGTAATTTTTTTCCCGTTTTCTTACTCATGTCACATTTCAGAAAGGTACACAATTCTTATATTCGACCAGACGTTTCGAAACCTCAGAGTACGAGTCCCTCTTCCTTATGCAGCGATCATGTTTCGTCAACCGCTTTATTATACTACGCTTAGTTTGTCCGATACAACAAGGGCCTCATAAAAAGGGTATTTAATAAATGACAGCAGACACATAATCCACATTTCCTTCTTTGTGTTTTTTCGTACAGCCTTAAATGGTCCACGCAAAGGGGGTAAACATAATGTAGTTAATACAGCGCAGAACGACAAGGACTACATTTTGTTTAGCCTGCACCAACTAGCCCAGCTTTCAACGTTGGGAAAGGGGGTCAAACGGCTCAATGTATAATCTGTGCTAAAGGCTGTGTCGACCTTGAACTTGTTGGATAACGCTTTGATATTCTGAGACACTCTATGAAAATACGGAAGGCAACCCGGAGATACAGAGCAGATACATAAATTGTCTTAAAATGAGTCTTAAAATGACCTAAGGATAACCCGCAACGTCGAAACATTCGGTCAGACAACGAAGAGCTGAAGCAATGGAATGCGGGAGGGACTTCTGTGCTGATGCTTTTACAAGACGGTGCGGATTTGGTGGCTCGTCGGATGAGCTCTAGAACTTTTCGAGCTCACTATGGCGTACACCAAACACGTGCCGCAAGCCGTGGCTTTGACTGCATTCATATTGGTCAGACAGCGAATTCTCTGTTCGTGAAGCATCGCTTCCAGCTGTGTGAAGGGTGTAGTGTGCGGTCGTGTTGACGGAGTTTAATTCAAGACGACAAATGCAGCCGCACGGATACAAAATAAATAAATAAATAAAAAAGTACAATAAAAAACTATCGTTCATTCGCGTCATTCAACGACTAATGTGCGGAGAAGCAAACGCATGGCTTCGTACCGCAGCGGAGAGGCTTGTTTAAATTGCTTTCGAATAATTACAGCATGAGCGTTTACTTTTAGAGCACAGCTCTAATAAGCGCCCGTTTCCGGCTTGAGCGGCGTTCGCGTCGGCGTCGGCGTAACCTCGCTGTGCATTATGGGTAAACTTCCCCGCTAAATCTAGCGGAAAAATTTCACCGCTAAATCTAGCGAAAAAATTTCCCCGTTAATTTTAGCGGGAAAATTTCCCCACACAGTTTATCGGAAATATTTTCCCGCTAAATCTAGCGGAAAAAATTTCCCCGCTAAATTTCGCGGAAAAAGTTCCCGCTAAATCTAGCGAAAAAATATCCCCGCTAAATTTAGCGGAAAAGTTGTCCTGCTATATCTAGCGGAAACAATTTCCCCGCTAAATCTAGCGAAAAAATATCTCCACTAAATTTAGCGGAAAAATTTTCCCGCTAAATCTAGCGGAAAATTTACCCCGCTATGTCTAGCGGAAAAATTTCCCGGCTAAGTCTAGCAAAAAAAGATTTCCCCGCAAATTTAGCAGAAAAATTTCTCAGCTAAATCTGGCCGAAAATTTTCTCGCTAAATCTAGCAGAAAATTTTCTCCTAAATGGGAGACGAACAGGAGAGGAGGAGGGCATAGCCTCCTTTCCGAAACCTTCCCCTCCTCCTCCTCAAGAGCTGCGCTTTAATTCGGCGTTGCAGGGAGTTGTAAACGGCTTTCATTTTTTACCTAGAAATTCATCTTGAGCTGTTTAAATAACTTTCGGAGGTATGACGCTACTGGGAGATTTTTTTTTTTATTCTCACTTTCAAAGCGAATTATTTTTTGAATAAATTAAAATCACGGGCAATTATGAATTCCATTTGTTATTAACATATCAAAAACAAAGGCAGTTTTATTTCAGTGTCCAGGGTCACGCATTAAGTTGTCACGGGATTTGTTTTTGTGGGAGTGTGCGATAGATTGTGTTGATAGTATAAAGATGTTGGGGTTAATATTTTCTTGTCACATGCCTTGGAATAGTAATGTTCCTTATATATTCATTAGAACTACGCAAAGTTGTCGGATTGATGAATAAATTCAGGCATATACTTCCGGTAAATATTTAAAAACTAATATACAATGCTTTGTTTTACCCTGGGCTCTGCTACTCCCACCTGGTATGGTGTTCGACTACAAAGGGCAACATTGACAAGTTACGCCTATTACAGAAAAGGCACTTAGGATAATCGAAAATGTTCCACGTGACTATCATTCCCTTCCTTTTTTTTAAAAACATAAAGTCATTGATATAACCAATTTGTATGCGCATAGACTGATAGATAATTATCAACGATCCGTAAGGGAAAATAATGTAATTTCTTTAGATATTGGTAATCTAGAAGCAAACGAGAGTGTATACCCATCGCGAAGTAGGCCCCCCTGGCGTATACTCCTTTCATGGACAAATTTTGGTCTACAAAGATATCGCCACTAATTACCACTTTTATTGAACACCCTGTTTTCACGTGATATTGAAATGCACTCTGTTAGTCATCGCTCCATTCAAGAAGCTTGTTGATCAGTAATCACCATTTTTTTGTATACTGTTGATTGCGAAGTTATATTCTTTATGTTTTTCTTGTGTATATCCTCTGCATAGGTGTATGCAAATGTATGTGTGTGCATATTCGTTCTTTTTTGTCTGTATGTGCCGGTGCCGCCCTTACCTTGTTCTGGAGCGCTGGAACCCGTCGAGCTGCAGGCCTGCAGCTTTTTTTCCAGCTCCCCTGTCACAAACGTACTGTTTGTGGCAAAATAAACGAATTTGAATCTGAATTTGAAGAAACTGAACATGATGGGATTATTATTTAGTGTTTAGGAAGTCATTGAGAAAATACCTACTCTCACAACGACCAGTACAAAAGGTGGAAGCGCGCTATACCGAGTCGGTAAAGGGTGTATAGTGTGCGGTCATGTTGATGTTTGAATGTGTTGTTTAAATGAATGTTCCCTTTGTATGTGAACTTTATTGTACCATATGCAGTGGCACGCAAAAGTGCGTGTGTGCGCAGTATATAGATGTGAAAGACACGATAAAAAAGCAAAATAGTTTTTGCGGCAGTTAAATTGGGCGGTACCTAGTTCCACCTAGCCCAGATATTTGCAAATACTCCGCCTGTGCTTTCCATTTTTTTTTTTTTTTTTGTCTAGCGATTTAACCTTCTTTCACGCTTCGCGATATTTTTTGACCGTGCAATGAAGCGCTGTCATGCTGCTTTGAATTCACCCTCTCGGGAACGACTTTTGGTTAACCCATGGTTAACCCATATCTCTCTGACGTCTGGTGCTAACGAAGAAAATGTGTCGCGGGGATTTGCAAAGATGAGACGTGCTGTGTGCGCTGTGGCCCAGTTTGGGTTGTCTCCGCTTAACATCGCAGTGCTGAAAACGAGAAGACTGAGTGACAGCGTTCGAAAAACATTTCATTACCGGCGGGGTTACCAGGCTCCGCAATAAGTATGCTACATGAAAAGCTCGTGATACATTTTTTAAATTTTCTACAGCTCTCGCTCCGAAAGCAGAGACTTGCTTGGACGTGCGCAAAGCGGTTGACTGAGTTTCTTACGATAGGGGCTTAGCAGGCCTAGGGTGCGAGGTAATTGTTTGTCTGGAAACTATCCTTGCTCTTTTCGGCTGAATCGTGGCAGCGCTGCGCTCAAAGACCTACGCTATGCGTAGCGTCTTGGCGTCCTCCTTAACTTTGGTTAGCTCGATTCCCTCGATTAGGAGCCGCCATATTGCTACATAGTAGAGGGAGGAACGTTGCTCCGTTTCTAAAAGAACATAGGGGGCAAAATTGTTCCTGCCTTTATGAAGGAATATTTATACTTGTTTTAAAAGTGTGCACTTTGACTCGACTGAGTTTGGGCGCCACGAGAGTTGGCGATAAGAGCGCAGGAACGCGACGTTTTTTCTTGTCATCTTGGCGCTTGGTGCTGCTGTTCGAAGGTCAAAAGCTGCGGTCGGGGACCGTCAGTTTGGACGTACATTGCTGGTGGATTGTCCCTTGAAATTAAAAAAAAAATATATAACTTGACTTTGGTTATGAGTTATTTAGTTCGCCCACACTTTGGCGTCTGAGAAATGAAACATCTACTTGTGGGATGTGTCGATCCTCCTTTGAGAGAAGCCAGGCATACTGATAAGCCTTGGCCATCTAAGCATTCTGAATCAGGGCGCTCCACCATGGTCAACAGTTTGACGGGGTTAACAATCAGTCACCCTTCGGTATTGGACAGGGGTGGCGTTATAACATGAGCGAACATTTCTTTCTATCTACGAGGCTCCTGTGTTGAAGTTTAGCAGATGATCGTCATGGGTATCAAGGTTTGCTTACTCTTATAAAACAATGATAAGGGGCGGTGTGGCTGTAAAATCACGCTATCCGAGATTTGTTCAGTCACGGAGAAGTAATATTCGCGTCGCCAAAACCACTTGAATTTTGAAACTACATTTATGTTGCTAATCGGAGAGAACCTAAAAAAAAGTATATTTTGCACCCGCTCTTGCTTTGTAATGGAAGTGAAAACCTTTTCATTGAATATACATTTTAGTGGTTTAAGAAAGCAAGTGGAAGTTTGATGAGCCCCAGATGGCATAAGTCTCGACTTGGCGGAATGCGGGGGGTTGTAAGTCGGGAAAGAAAAACATGGATTAGCTCTACAAAACAATAAAAACAAAAGTGCGGTGCGCCTGGGTCCGGGGAATCCGCTCAGAGCCTTAGTTGATTGCAGTAATACCGTTGAATTTGTGGCTTAAGTCGCGGTCTTTATGTTTGTAAAAACTCCATCGGTAGGTCTTGCACAGCTGTGCGACGTATACTATACTTTTTTTTAAATATAAGTATCAACGATGATGGCTTAAATTTACTGCGGGGCTTATAGTCAGGATTGTTTCTTTGATGCGAATACTGAAACTTGGACTGGTTTGAGCACACATTTCGATCACAATTCAAAGATGCGCGTTTTTCAGTGCAGTTTTGCCACGGCAAACGTACAAATATAAGATTATCTTTTTAGCTTTAGAGATCCGATATAAAAAGGGCTTGAAACCTACTCTTTGCGGTTTGTGTAGATGAGTGATACGGTCAGGGGGACATAGTATAGGGACCAATTGTAACGATCATTCGGCTATATAATTATCTTTTAATTACCTTTTTAGTAAGTGACATGGATCGACACGCGGTTCTAATTAGTAACTTGCTGAGTGGTATTGAAAATTTCTAAATGAGTAATTTTTAGAGATATTCAGCGCGTGAGAAGTGCAGTGGTTCGTTAAAGTTACCGCTCGTGCAGCAGGAGCAAGACCACCGGTGCGATAAAGCGTCCGCGCGATGTCCCCATTTCTTATCGTAGCCCTACACTCTAAAAAAAAAAATGAAAGCCGTTTACAACTCCCTGTAACGCCGAATTAGAGCGCAGCTCTTGAGGAGGTGAAGGGAAGGGTACTGAGGGTCACGTGTTATCGGGGGGAGGGGTGGTCACGTGACCTTGGAGGGGTCACAAGACCCCCTCGCCAAGGTCACGTGGGGGTCACGTGACCTGGGGGTGTCACGTGACCTGGGGGGTCACGTGACCACGGGGGTCACCTGACGTGAAGAGAAATTTTTCCGCTAGATTTAGCGGGGAAGTTTTTCCGCTTGATTTAGCGGGGAATTTTTTTCGCTAGATTTAGCGGGGAAATGTTTCCGCTAGATTTAGCGGGGAAATTTTTCTGCTAAATCTAGCGGCAAAATTTTTCCGCTAGATTAAGAGGGGAAAATATTCCGCTAGATTTAGCGGGGACATTTTTCCGCTAGATTTACCGGCGAAATGTTTCCGCTAGATTTAGCGGGGAAAATATTCCGCTAGATTTAGCGGGAAAATTTTTCCGCTAGATTTAGCGGGAAAATTTTTCCGCTAGATTTAGCGGGGAAATCTTTCCGCAAGATTTAGCGGGGAAATTTTTCCGCTAAATTTAGTAGGGAAATTTTTCCGCTAAATTTAGCGGGGAAATTTTTTCGCTACATTTAGCGGGAAAATTTTTCCGCTGGAGTTAGCGGGGAAATTTACCGATAATGCACCGCGCGGTTAAGCCGACGGCGACGGCGACGCCGACGCCGCTCAAGCCGGAAACGGGCGCCTAAGAGCTGCGCTCTAAAATGGAGGAACCAGGTAGCAACGGCGCGTCTTTCTCCCTTCTACGGACGCGCCCCCAAGCGGACACGAGAAGAAGGGAGGAACGAGACGTTTTCTTCCTTCTCCAGGCAGACAGGAGAAAGCTTTCGCCCTCCCGACTCACCTTCTTTCGGTTTCGTTTTTCGAGCAGGTCGCGCACTTTGTTTAATAAATAGCTGTTGAGTTGATTGAGCTTCAGCGGCAGCGAAGGCCGCCTGTAATTCCGTCTTCTAGTCCAAACGTGCAGAACATTTCGGTTGCATTGACGTTTTTACCACTAATTTTATCAAACGAGCTAACGAAGCCGCTAGAAACAGCGAAATTCCGGAGCAGTGCCAGCAGCGCTACATACACTGGGTAAAATGGCCGTCTCCGATTTGCGGGAGACACGCGGAACTACAGTAGCGAAACCACGAGGAACTGTGTCGACATTTTCAACTTTATGGAATTCGCAGGAACTGCGTCCAAGGCAGGCAGGTATTTCCTGCCGGCTGCCTGGGTGCCTTCCGTGCTGAGTTCGGTTCTGTTGTCCCGTGCCGAAATCCCAACCGGCGTTCAACGTCATTATGTATTTCTGCGTGTCAGCAACATCGTCAACGTGGTTCTGTATTTCTGCGTGTCAGCAACATTGTGCTGGCAGTGTTGTGGCTTGCGAACAGAAGACTGGAATTATCGCCGATGTGACCGTGTGTTCGCGTATCAGTGGTGTAACAACAAGATGAGATGAGGTAAACTGTCGGGCATTGATGCCGCTGGTCAGGCCGTGATCGGAGGGGGCAGGGTGTCGCAGGATGACATTCCGCTTTACATTAAAGAGTTTAAGACCACTTGAGGGATTAGGTGCAGTCGATCGACGTGTGAATAATCATGTTGGAACGCTGGTCTGAACGGTAAGCTCCTATCGTACAGTGGCCAATGTGACTGTCGGTCCCCGACAGCGATTGCGCCCTGGGGAAAAGACTGAACAGTACGAAATTATGACGGAAAGTACGTATATTTACAATGAAAGTTTAGCATTAAAAAAAAAAATAGGTAAAATCGAGAAAAAAAAACGCTATCTTTTATTTTACTGTTTAAATATACTACGGTTCCTGTAGAAACTGCCCTCCAAGTGGCGCGCTGGGATGAGCACTAGAAGTTTTCGAGCTCGCAACGGCGTAGCTCCGTACACTTAGCACCTGCCGGAAGTCGCGGCTTTGACTGCGTTCAAGTTGATCGAAAAGCGATTTCTCTGCTTGTGAAGCATCACTTCCAGCGGAGTGAATATCCGCTCTACAAAGATTAATTCAAGACGGCAATTGCAGCCGTGCGCGAAAAGCACAAATAGAAAAACAAAAAATACAATAGAAATATTGGCTACGAAGGGCCGTGCGGGAAAACAAACTCATGGCTTGGAACCACATTGGAGTGGCTCGATTTATTGGCTTTCAAATAATTACGGCATGATCGAGCGTTTTCTTTTTAATAATAGATTCATCCCCTGAGTCATTAAAAATAGTCTCAGATGTATGTCATTGCTGGAAAAAAAATGACCATGCTCGGAATATTTTTTATTGCTTAGGGAGTCACCGAAAAATTCCGTACGTTCAAAACGACCAGTATAAAAGACGGAAACGCAGAGCTCGAGAGTAGTGATCGGTTAGTGTGCTGTTGTATTGATGTTAATGTGCTATGCATGCGTATGCGCTCAATACATGTTCACCTGATGCTTGTAGTGTGCGTAACGTGTTAGAGTTTCCCGAAAAAAGGAAACGCAATTGAGACGCGTAAAAAAATAAAAATATTTTTTTGTAAAACATGGATTGGGTGGTACCTAGCGCCACCTAACCTAGCTACTTGCGATTACTCTGCTTGACCCTGCCATCCGGTGGCACGCGATTTAACATCCTTTTACGCTACGCGGCTACGCCATAGTTTCGTGTTACCGTGTTGAGATAAGCCAAGAACTTGCTAAATATTTGCTTTTTTTTTTTTTTCTTTTTTTTTTTTTTGAGAGCGGTTTTTGGTTTTGAGGGCGAATGGTTTTCACTCCTCCGTGATGTGCGGTTGACGCAACGGTTGACGAAGGAATTGTAGCACGAGGAATAGCAAAGGTACGACATAAAGTGCGCGAACTAGGTGCCGGTTGTCTCCGTTGAACATCGCAGTGCTGACGATGAGAAGACGGAGTGACTGCATGCTTTCTAAACGTAAGTTTCTTTTTCTGCAGGGGGAAGCCGGCTTCGGAAATAAATACAGTTCGCGGAAAGCTCGTTCTACGTTTTTATTTGCTGCTCCTCTCGCTTCGTACAATAGACTTAGTGTTCTCGTTAAGCCTTATCGAGGTCGATTTGCTCGATTCGTGGCCGCCATAATGAGATGCAGTCGGCGGAGGAACTTTTGCTCCCCTGCTTAAGGGACGAAAGTTTCTCCCTTTCTGAAGGAACATATGTATCAATAGCGTTCCTCCTTTTAGGGAGGACTATACTGACCCTTTTTTTTTCTAAGAGTGTAGCTTTGTTCCTGTCGCATCAGCGGTAATGTAGTGGTCCGGTCGCGAGAAAAGAGAACGGTGATGAAGTGAACTCGAGCGCAACCAGCTAGGCTTCCAGATGATGTCGAATTAAAAGCGCGTCGTTCAGCCCGTCGTCTCACGACTCCTCTGTAGTACCTTTAGCGCACTACTGCGCCTCTCACTCGCTCAAAGTATATCCAAAGATTCTGATATAGTGGTTTTGGATGACGGTCAGCAATTTTCAGATTGAAACCATGAACCTACTTTTCACTTATTAAAAAGTGAAGTAACAAATTTAGAATAACTAGCCGACTGATCGTTATGGTTTGCCCCATATACCATGCCCCCTGGCCATATAACCCGCCTGCACAGACCGCAGAAAGTAAAGCTGAAAAGAAAAACAAAACAAAAAAACACACCCTGTATAGATGCGCCTTATACAAATGTGCGACCTGTCCACCAACCTTGTCGATAAGAGTTGTGCATTGAGGGTTGTGACTTATACAGATGTACGGCCAACGGACCTATAAATACGGTACACATTTCTACATTACTTGGGCGCTAGACCGTGTGGTCAAAATGTTCGCACTTTAATCAGACAAATACTGGTGTGAGAATCAAGACTTTTGCGACAGGGAGACTGAAAATTCTGGTTTCATTAGATCCGCTAACGTTTTGCAAGTATACAATTGCGAGGTAAAAGATACGCTACTCTCACTGCACCACAGTAAACAAAAGGAATCTACAGTAAATAAACAACGCTTGCAGGCACTTTAGACGGCTCGCAAAAATAAGTTTTTCAACTTATTGCCCGGCAATTTACTACAGAGGTGCAAGCAGGTGGGGCAAGTATAGGGTGACAAATCAATGAATAAAATTATCTCGTTCAGAAAAAAAACAAAAAAAAACAAATATTGTTCTGAGTAATTTATTCCGCTTCTTCGCAGACGAAGCACGCGTGGAGAGAAGTGCTGCCGACAGATGGCGTACGCTGCGCCGAAGTAGCGCCGGCCGATTCGGGTGGGTTATTCTGCGAGATCCTCTGATATGAACACGAATCGGCCGGTGCTCCCTCGATGCGGCGACCGCCATTTGTCGGCCGCACTTCTCTCTACGCGTGCATAGTCTGCCAAGTAGCAACGTAAATTTGAGCAAAAAAAATTTTTTTTTTTTTTAATGAGGTAAGTTTATTTTTTGATTTTTTCACTGCAACCTTCCACGAACTGCTTGCACTTCTGTAGTAAATTGCAGCACAATAGTTTACAAAAAGATTTTTTCGGGCCGTCTGAAATGCATTTGAAGTGTTAGTTTACATGCTGTGTTTTCAAGACAGTTGAAAAGTGGCCTGATACGTCGCTTTAAAACAATTTATTTGATAACACAGAAACAAATTGATTTCACCCTGAGACCGAGCGCAGTTCGCACCTTGTAGTGACCGGCTTGCCGCTGAAAAATTCTGCCTGGTCCGGACATCATTCCCAAGACTTTTCGAAAACAACCGGAGCACTTTAACAAACAGAAATATTGCCATGAGAAGAGAAGACAGACGTCAACGGCCCCCACCAGTTTATTAATTAGGAGTGCTGGCAACTGTTAACGTGCGTTTACTCTACTATAGTGCCTGGATCGGGTCTTCGACTGGTGTGTTTACCGCCTCCAAAAAAGTGATCCCTCGATTTCCGCCTGATGACGTCATAAAAGTGTCATGCTGTCGCCGGTCGCGATCCTGGCGTCGCTCCAACAGCTGTGGTGTATGTGGCAGACGCCAGTTCTCCTGCAGGTCGCTCTCCACTGTGACAGTCCGCGAAAGCTACAGCAGCCGGAAGTTGGTACGCCTGGGACACAATGACGACAGCGACACTCGCGTTCGCTCGTGCTTTTCGCCAGCATTTTTATGGCCAACCGCAAGGATCGCGACAGGCAACAGCATGACACTCCGGCTTCTGTGACGTCATTTGTTGCCACTTCGGGACCACTTCTGATGTATGGGCGGGATGGGACGCTAAACACACCAGTCGGAGACACGATCCAGGCACCATAGCTCTACTGATGACAAGCTCATGGTTAGCTGCGTTGATAGTTTCCAGTCAGACTTGAGATGTTTTGGGATGATTCTCCGGAAGGGGCATACTTTTTCAGCATCAAACCATTAGCCATGGGGGCGAGAGCTGTGCTGTTTTAAGTAGAAGTCAATTTATACTCATATAGGTCTTCTCCACCTTCTATACTTCATCTAAATCATTACACTTAACGATTTAATTCAGATTTCTCCGATTTGTTAAGGCGCTTCTTCACATCCCGCCTTTCCAAGAAACACTAATGTGAACACCGTAGTACCGCACAAAGAGGTTGTTCTATTGTTAAGACATGTCTTGAAATTAAGAGAGACTAAGCTGATTTATCCAATTGCTGTTGGTTAAACCCATGTAAATGGCGAATTCTTGGACTTTATCAAAAACGCAGTATCTTTGGCAATTACATCTATTAAACATAACGCAGGAGTCGTGACTGCTACACGGAGTGCTTCTCTTGGATCCAGGCTTCTGACGAAATGCGGCACTCGCCTTATGCTTCGGTTCAACGCATCAACGGCTTTACTGGCAAAAGTAAGTTACCGTCGGCTCTAGGGGAACTCTGTTGTATTTAGGAGACCAGGGCTGGTCGTGGCCGTCTCGTCTGATGATGAGGACTTACTTGCTTGGGCTGCCTCACGTGGGTCATGGCATATTGGAAAGTTGGGACATGCGGGTGAAGGAAACTACGTCTTTCTCGTCGGGCTCAGAGCAAAGCTGCTTCGTCTTTCTCTTTATTTCGTACCCGATGCAAAGAATGACCGGCTCATATAACGAGCTCGCCGCCCACATACGCGATACGCTAAATTTGAATCACAGCGTTCTTCCTTCCTTAGAATATAAGAAAGACGAAATAATAATTAAAAAAAAACATAGATAGATATCCTGCCTCCCTCCTTTTTAACGGTATAAATCGAAAAGGCGCAAAAATATAAATACACACATTTTCTCCCCTTTCTAACAAGCCTACAAATAATTTTAAAAAAAACGCAAATCCTCTTGGAAGAGGAAAAAACAACATACCGATCAATGTTACAAAATACAACGGCGGACCAAAAAATCGCTTTGCTCATACATAAATAAAAAAAAAAAAAAATTCCGTGCATCAAGCATTGTCAATGCTCGTTGTTCATTGCCAAAATAATTCGATGCTTCCTGAGCGAAATTCATGTCACGTAAATACATAAGGACAAATAAAATACACACGTCTCTGATGCTAGTCTAAAAGTCTTTTCAGGTAAGGGCTTCACTCATACAGAAGCAAAAAGTGATCTTTGAAACGTTCTGGCAACCGCTTGGTTCGGGTTGGGCGACGCTGAAACACTGGAGTAGCAAAGTCTTGTCGAGAAAATCCTGGCTGAGGCGTAGATTGTTGGCTTGTCTGGGGCTGACCAAGCTGACGAAAAGCCTCGGATGCTACATCCTCTTAACTCAATGGCGAAATACGGGTGGTAGCGACACATCGCAATTCGCAGTCTCCGTGCGATTCGACACCGGACTGAAGGGAGGCGTGACCATGGGAGTTGCGGCCTCGGAGATATCCTGGGAGACTGGACACAGAACTGACCCTGGCCCACGAGCATCCTTTGGCTCGTTTCTGGATCATCTGGAGCAGCATGCTCGGGACAGGGAGAATCTGGCACCATGGAGATCGGTTTTCGCAGACCTGTTACTTCAGGCTCGGGTACAACAGGTGGAAATAATCCAGGAAATTTCACTGGAACTAGGGTTGGAACCACAAGTAACAGTTCGTTTTTTTCGACCACGACGACCTGGCCATTTGAGGATGCAACGTTGTATGTGTTCATTTTGCTGTGTTCCAAGCTGTTCCATCGTCGAACGTATACGTTGCCAGACAAACTTGCAGGTGAATTCTTTGTGGCGATGAGTACATTTGAATTTTTCCTTTGTGTCTTGGCTTAAAGACCTTCAATGTGTGTCCAGGGGCAAAATGTTGTTGTTTCACGGCACGCCGTGAGTCAGAATACATTTTCATCCTCTCCTGGTAGCTCTTGACCAGTGTAGGGAGCTGTTGTTGAACTGTGGTTCTATGATGACGAGGTTCGGGAGTTGCTAGACCTGTGAGATGCAGGCGTGTACGGCGATTTCGACCGTGCAAAAGAAACGCAGGAGTTTCTCCTCTAGCAGCTTGGCGAGTGTTACGGTAGACACCCGAATACTTAACATCGGCCTCGTGTAGACGGCGATGTTGTATTAAAGCTACCTGGCTTCAGAACGTGGTTAGATCTTTCTACCTGCCCATTCGCCTGAGGGTGGTAGAGAGACGACTTCACTTGCCTTATTCCACGAGTTTTCGAGAACTCTGCAAACTCCATTGAGGTAAACTCTGGACCATTGTCCGTAATGATTTCTTCCAGAAGTCCCTCCTGGGCGAAGACGAACCGCAGAAAGTCAATCACCGAAGCAGTTCTTACGCTCTGAACCACAGCCACCTCCGGCCACTTGCTGTGGTAATCGTGCAATGAAAGTTATATATATATATATATATATATATATATATATATATATATATATATATATATATATATATACACATATATACAGGGTGTTTTTTTTTTTGTTCTTACACATTTGTCTAAAAAATACCGTGAAAGCTACACCAATGCGGTTTGTGCAGGTGGGTTATACGGCCAGGCGGACATTATGTGGGCGGCTAATCTTTGGAATAAGTCGGGTAATAATTAAAATTTGTTAATTAACTTTTTAATTACTGAAAATAAACACATGGTTTCAATTAGAAACTTGCTGAGCATCATCGAAAACCCCTAAATCAACTATTTTTAGCAGGATATAACGCCGGGGCAGCATTTTACGGCGTTCTGTAAAAACGCTCCATTTGGATGCGTTTCTAGATTTCGGTTTCCTATCGGAGCGCATCTACGCGCCCGCGATCCTACTCCCCGGTGGTCGCGGCGTGAGGCTACCTCCTCGCCTCCCTCGTAGAAGGGAGGGAAGTACGGCGCACGTGTGTTGTGCGTCTCAGCCACTGGGGAGCAGGACCGCGGGCTTGCTGATGCGCTCCGATAAGAAACTGAAATCTAAAAACGCGTCCAAATGGAACACTTTTACAGACCGCCGTAAAATGCTTCCCCGGCGTTATATCCTTCCAGAAACAGATGATTTAGTGGTTTTCGATGATGCCCTACAAGTTTTTAATTGAAACTATATGTTTATTTTCATTAATTAAAAAGTTAATTAACGAATTTTAATTAATTAGCCGACTTATCGCAAAGATTAGCCACCCACATAATGTCCGCCTGGTAGTATAACCCACCTGCACAAGCCGCATTAGTGTAGCTTTCACGATTTTTTTAAACAAATGAGTAAGAATAAACAAAAGACAACCTATATATATATATATATATATATATATATATATATATATATATATATATATATATATATAGCACAACGAACGTTGTGCGCCACAAAACGTTCGTTGTGTGGAGCACGTTTGAAGGGGCCAACGATGTGCATTCCCAACTTCCTCCATGGACGAGAGGGAAATTCAACAGGCCGCAGGGTGCAGGGGTGCAACAGGCTGCAGGGGTGCAAGCGACGGGCAAGCCTCAGCAGGCTTGTCCGTCGCTTGACAAACTGTACAATTCTCGACAAATTGTCTGATGTGCTGATTGATCTGAGGCCACCAGTACAGCTCCTTGATGAGGCTCGTTGTCCTCGTTATCCCTTGATGAGTCTCATGGTCAATTTCGATGACGTTGTCGCGCAAGCTGGAAGGAATGACAATCTTTTCTCCTTGGAACAAAAGTCCGTCGATTTCTGAGAGCTGATCACAAACAGCACAAAACTGCTTGAATTCTAAAGGCAACTGATTTTCAGAGGGCCAAGTAAAGGAGATATAGCTCATGACCCTTGAGAGCACAGCATCTCTTGACGTAGCCTCTTGGAAAACCTTCTGGTTGAGGGATGCGCAATCAATCGAAACAACCTCTCCCTTGAAGGTCGTGCCACTTTCAGTGTCCGACACAGGTAAACGAGAGATAGCGTCTGCGATGAGGTTGTCACTGCCTTTGAGATACTCCATGGGAAAATTGTAATTGAAAAGCCCAGCCGCCCATCGGCTGATACGGTGTGGACGGACTCCTGTTCCTTGAGTATATGTTAGGGCTACAAGACCTAGGTGATCGGTTCGGATGGTGAATTGTCGACCCCAAAGGTAGACGTGCAATTATTCAGAGCCCAGACGATTGCGAAAGCCTCTTTTTTGCCCGCTGAATACTTCCGCTCTGTCTCAGAGAGAGAACAAGTCGCAAACGCGACAGTTTTGTGATGTCGTTGATGCTGTTACAGAGGAGCAGCTCCCAAGCAGTAGTTCGAAGCGTCCGTCGAAACGACAACCGGAAATGTAGTGTTGAACATTGACGAAATGGGTACTTGTCGCAGACATGTCTAACCTTCTGGAAGCTGGCCTCTACATATGAGGACCAGAAAAACGAAACGCCTTTGCGAAAGAGACGGCACATAGGCTCGAGAACCGTCGCACAGTGGGGAAGAAACTTACTGCAGTATTCATCCAAGCCAAGAAATGCCTTCTGGGAAGGTTCGGTTGGTGCGGGAAAGATCAACACCACGTCAATTTTGGACGGAAGGAGCGCTACGCTTTCCGCTGACAGACGATGGCCAAGAAAGGAATGCTCAGAAACCTTGAAGACGGCTGTCTTGTTCGGCTTTATTCCTGCTTTCATGATCCTCTTGAGGACTTCACGCAAATTGTCGTCATGCTCTTGTGTCGATAACCCGTACACTATGACGCCCCTCCAAGTAAAATTGAACCACTCTACAATCCCTGAGGATGTTTTATATAAGTTGTTGAAATGCAGCTGGTGCAGATGCCAGGCCGAAGCAAACTCGTTTGTGCCAAAACAGGCCTTTTTGTGTTATAAACGCTGTAAGATCCCGACTGTTTGGATCAAGCTGCGCCTGGTGATATGCGGATGAGAAATCAAGCTTCGAAAAATACGACGCTCCTTTTAGCGAGTTCAAAAGTTCGTTAATATGGTAGTATAAATGAGTCCATGACGATCGCACGATTAGGCGCTCGCAAATCAACACACATCCGTATCTCACCGTCCTTCTTCTTTACTGCAACTATGGAGAAAACCAATTTTGACGCGTTTATGCGCTCGATAACTTATGCGCTCGATAACTTACGTAACGGGATTGGCAATCGACGGAGCTCCGCTTGAACCGGCGAGATATGGTGACGAAGAGTGACAGTGCGTGTCTGATTTTTTAACGAAACCCAACTCAGGAAAAAGCAGTTCTTCGAACTCCACAAAACCGGGAGGAAGTTTTGAAAAGTTCCTCACCGACGAAGACTGTAGATCCGGTGGTGATGTACGGAATGTGCAGGGATCTCTTGTGGACGCAAGCTGGTTGCTGTGAGCGCCAGATGCACATGCAGCTGTAGACAGTGTGTTAGAGGCATTGGACGAACTGGGCGAAAAAGAGGCAGCCGCTGCACATGGTGACTTTGAAACTCCAGGGTTCAGATCTCCGGTGTGGCCAAACCGGGAGTAGCTGCATTGATACGAAAAAGTTTTAGCTGAAGGCCCGACAAACTGAGCTTGAGCTCATGCGCAGCATCAGTGCTGAGTAAGAACTGACTTTTGCGTACAACACAAAAAAGTATAGTTGCGAAACAATTCTTAAAAACTTTGTTTGCATGAAAACAAGCCCGAAACCGGAACTTTCCCTTGAAGGTAGTGCACCGAAATGCGCGTTGGCTTCATCAGTTAAATTTGTCCATCTCCGTTGAAGCGGATAAAATGGGCGTCAAAAAAATGGACACCTCTGATCCGGTATCGATGAGCAATGCGATCAAGAGGCCATTCACCTGAACGTCGGGGATGAAGTTGAGAAGTCTGCGGTTGAACTGTTGTTCCAGAAGTGTTCCAGGAGTGTATATGTAGACACTGGGTCGCCGTTCATTGTCATTGTCTTCGTCCGGGTAGGGCACGACACCGTGAATGGGAGCCCTGACTTCGATGTCCCCAGAACTGGGCGCTGTCGACCGACGTCTCGACGCGATGGGACGGCCAGCGACGGCGGACAACTTTGACACATATTGGCGAAATCTGCAAGTTTCCCACATGAAAAGCACGCGACTTTCGAGGCAGGCCACTGCTCTCGGGGATGGGGCCGGTGACCGCAGAAGGAACGTTGCACAACCTCGTGCAGAAAGGCGCATGCTCCCGGAGGGCCGTAACGCGGTGATCGACGCTCAAAAGTACGGTTGAGCACTTGTGACTCATAACGACAAGGAAAGGAGCTATCAGAGGCGGACGAGAAGGAAAAATGCCGCCTATCACCAACCTGTCTAGGGAAGCAGAAATTCTCTCAACGGCGGTAGTGGCCTGTGACCGGTTTGGGCGTATGTCAGAGTAAAGACGA
Source organism: Ixodes scapularis (assembly GCF_016920785.2). Classification (NCBI taxonomy): domain Eukaryota; kingdom Metazoa; phylum Arthropoda; class Arachnida; order Ixodida; family Ixodidae; genus Ixodes; species Ixodes scapularis. The sequence continues at coordinate 1,524,346 of NW_024609897.1, forward strand.
TGATATAGCTCACACTTACGAGAAGTGTTTTCGAATTGCTGCGCTATGAAGACAGCACGGTCGAGACTAGGTGGGTTAGCTCCTACAGCCTCACGGATTAAGCGATCCCGCAACACCGTCGATTGATTTCTGGCCAAGTACATTTCCGCTATGCCGGTACTCAGCGACTCCCCAAAATCGCAAAATTATTCAAGGTGCCTTAATGCGCCGAGATACTCCAGTATGCTCTAACCCGGAGCTCAGTGTCTTGTCATAAACTTCACTCTCTACGACAACATTCATGGATGTACCGAAGTGCCCATCTAAAGATATTAAAAGAACATCAGACTCTGTAATAGTCGCACTCACGGCGGGACCTGCCAAGTTGAAAGCGGAAACTACACACTGGCCTTCATGGCCGAGCACACTCAAAAGAATTGCGCGTTTTCTTTTTGAAGTGAGCTCGTCAGCCTCGATCACTTCGAGATAATTAAAAGATGACGCTTTTCAAGTCAGCCAAGGTTGAGCTGGGGCGCCTGGCGTCGAGAGAAATGGCGGTGGAGCCGTAGACCAAGCTTCCACCAAATTGCCTGCAGGTTCGAACATCGCAAGTAAGGCGCAAGAAATGACTAGTAGACTGTACAACTGAAGGTCGAAACGAAACAACGATGCAAAGCGATAGCTTGAAAACTAAACTTGAGAGAAGTGTTGCCGATACGGGCCGGTAGGGGCCACCACCCATCCGCGGCGCGGAGCCCTCGTCGCCTCGTCCTCGTCGCCAAATTGTTGTATCTAGGAGACCTGGGCTGGTCGTGGCCGCGTCGTGTGACGATTAGGACTGACGTGTTTGTGCTCCCTCGCGTGGGTCATGGCGTACTCCAAAGACTGGACTCGCTGTTGAAGGAAACGACGACGACGACGACGATGACAGGAAGCTACGCCGGGTGACCGCGGCGCTATGTTCTAGCCCTGGACATCAATGCATAGGGGGTGGCAGCCGTCTACTTTGACTGGGCCACCACCTGGAGCCGCTGCCTTCGACGAAGCGAGCGAGCGCACCATCAACGGCCAGGGCTTTACCATCCAGAACGTGCATTGAACAGCCTACCGAAGATCACCTTGGCTCGCGTGCCTACTGGCCTGAACCGCCGCCGAACCTCCAAAACTCGTGCGGCGGATCAGAAGAGCACGTCGTCCTCAGCACCATCAAACCGCCAAGGGTTTTTCAGCCGCCACGCACGGTGAGGCCTCCGGACACCACCCTTTGCCCAGACACTCCTTACAGCTGGTAGAGGTGTCTTGGCGAACCCCGAACCTTCAAGCAACGGTGCTTGCGATGTTGAGAAGACCGCGTCGTACCCCCCCCCCCCCCCCCCCCCCTTGTATATATCGCCTCATAATCATCATCACTAGACGTGGCACCACGGGCCTCCATGGTACGGGCTTTCGCCTTTCCGCGGTGCCACGGCTCTCCTGAGCCAATAAAGATTACGATTACGATTACGATTACGATTACGTTTTTCTCGGTCGGGCTCAGAGCAAGACTGCTTCGTCTTTCTTTTTACCTCGTATCCTATACAAAGGATGGGCGGCTCATACCACGAGCTCACCGCCCACGTACGCGATACGGTAAATTTTAATTACAACAAATCCCTCACAAGCCCAGCTGTCACAGACCAACTGGTCATACGTAAACTCGTCCGGAGGGGCCTACTACCCACAGGTTATCTCGTAGGAGGAACTGTTCTCATTTCCGAATACTCGTCACAGAGATGACTCGTCGTAGCAATTGATTTTTATACAGTGCGACGTGCGTTCTTTTTCGCAGAAAAGTCAATTTACTTCGGTTTTACAATAGGATTAATTAATATAGGAAACAGTGAGTTAATACGTACAATTTGAGTTGCAATCGAAATTATTATTTCCTTCGAAACTCATGGAAACCTAAATACCAGAATAAATTTTGGTCACGTACCCCATAGCGTTAATATATACAGGGTGTTTTTTTTTTATTCTTACATATTTGTTTAAAAAAAACGTGAAAGCTACACTAATGCGGTTTGTGCAGGTGGGTCATACGGCCAGGCGGACATTATGTGGGTGGCTAATCTTTGCGATAAGTCGGCTAATTAATTAAAATTTGTTAATTAACTTTTTTAATTAGTGGAAATAGACACATGATTTCAATTAGAAACTTGTAGAGCGTCATCGAAAACCACTAAATCAACTAGTTTTGGAAGGATATAACGCCGGGGAAGCATTTTACAGCGTTCTGTAAAAAAGCTCCATTTGGACGCGTTTCTAGATTTCGGTTTCTTATCGGAGCGCATCACCGCGCCCGCGGTCCTGCTCCCCAGTGGCTGAGAAGCGAAACACACGTGCGCCGTGCTTATCCCATTCTACGAGGGAGGCGAGGAGGTGGCTTCGCGTCGCGACCACCGGGGGGCAGGACCGCGGGATTAAAGATGCGCTCCGGTAAGAAACCGAAATCTAGAAACGCGTCCAAATGAAGCGTTTTTACAGAACGCCGTAAAATGCTGCCCCGGCATTGTATCCTTCGAAAAATAGTTGATATAGGGGTTTTCGATGATGCTCAGCAATTTTCTAATTAAAACCATATGTTTATTTTAACTAATTAAAAAGTTAATTAACGTATCTGAATTAATTAGCCGACTTGTCCCAAAGATTAGCCACCCACATAATGTCCGTCTGGCCGTATAACCCACCTGCACAAACCGCATTAGTGTAGGTTTCACGTTTTTTTTTTTTTAAACAAATGTGTAAGAATAAAAAAAAAACACCCTGTATTTGCCTCTATATTTATGTAAATATTTTGCATAAAAATTCTTTATATTAGGCTTGAGGGTGCTTTTTTCTCCTTGCTGTTTTAAATGCTTTTACTGATTGTTTTTATTCTACGTTTTTAGCGTTATATTTCTGTTTTTCTTTAATTGTATGAATTTTTTTATACGAATCGGTTCACCTAACAAAACTCCCTAGAACCGTTTTAAGGTACCCGAAAAATAAAAGAGTAATGACATACAATCCCGCAAACCTTCATATTGTCTTCAAATAAAGCAGTTAATGAATACAAATGCTCGTGATAATATATAATTTGCGGAACGCTAAAGAGAAACCACAGGCTAGGCGTGGAGCTTTGGCAAAGAACTCTTGTCGTATAAATAAGATATCGCGTTTTCTGAGTTTATTTTTCGTCAAATACGGAGGGTGTTTTTCGAATTTTATTTCTTCCCTAAAATTAAAAATTTATCGGAGTTTATTTTTTTAAGGATTTCCAATTCCCAAATCTGAGGGGCTTAACTTCGCAGTGCTTTCCAAAATGCTAAATAAATAAATAATATCCGGTTGTAAACGCGTGCTCGATAAAACATTACGCGCTTATATCAATTAATATTTCTACTGCTGGATATGGCGTTGGTGCCCCATTTGAGGTAACAATACTAATTTGTCCCACGACACGAGTTGCAAACAAGTGTTTTGTTAAACGGCGATACCTTAATACAAATAAACTCGTGAAGGTATTCGCTGGGAAGCTCGTATTCATCTCATCCTAGTCCATCAAGCTACCCCGCGGCCGCCCAAGGTGGAGTAGTAAAGGATGTATTAATGAAGTTTCATCTGCTCCTCTTCCCCAGTTTATTCAATCTCCATGGTTCTTTTTATTCCTTTTTATTTATTTTGGAAAAAAAATAAAAACAATCATGGGGATTGAATAAACTGGGGAAGAGGAGCAGATGAAACTTTATTAATACATCCTTTACCACTCCAACTTGGAGTGATAAAGGATGTAGCTTTCTTAGGGCCGGTTGCACCAACGTCGCTTACCTTAACCCAATGCGGCTCTTTCCTAAGTCGGTTTAGCGTCCTAAACCAAGCTCGGATTAGCGCGGGTTTAAATTCCGGTTGCACCAACGTTAACCCGGCTTTACATGGGCGCCCCTAGCTAAACGCTGGATTTGCCTAGGGAATCTATAGAGACAAACAGAGCGAACTAGGGAACGCTCAGGGGGACGAATACGATTGTCGGTGAGGAATCTTATGATGTAAACAAAAATCCTGCTGTAGTCGGCGTCTGCTTTTCCCTGGATTTTCGGTGAGTAAGGAATTAAAGGTCTCCAAATTCAATCTTTTTTTCGCTTAACTTTTAAAAACAGGAGTCAACGCTTTAAATAAACACGAATGCTCTCCACCTTTGTGATTGTGTGTTTAATATCGGTCGACAACAGAATATTTTGACAGTGGCAGTAGTTTTCGTGCTCACATTTGGAAATAAAGGAGCCTTTCGGGGGCCCCATATTTCACCGAACGCGAAAAGGACGATCTCCTCGCTACATCGCTGAAGACAAAATATCATCGAGAATAAGTAGGCAGGTAAGATGACTACTAAATTCAAGTCATGCCTGAGACCGATGAAGTTCAAAACAGTGACGAACTCGCCACAATAGCTGCGAAAATGCGCGGAAATCGTCGAATAGAAGTCGTCGAGTTGTCGTTGTCACAAATAGAAGTTGTCGTAACCACGAATAAAAGCTATAAAGCAAAATATTCCTAAAAAACGCGATCACCAGAAAAGTTACGGTTATAGAACGATACAGTTTTCTGAAGCCAAGATCCTACTCGCGAGACAGGAAAAATTCACCGAAGATTGTCTCGAAACTCAGAAAACGAAAGAAATTGACTTTCCGCTGTTTTATAACTTAAAAGCGCCGCAATCTGAGGCAAACGGCAGAAGTGTCGACAATCAGCTGATCGCCGAGCTCATGTACGTACTGCCACTATTCTACGCACTGATCGGATTGAAGGATATGTGTTGCGAATAGAAATAAACAAGGTGGTAAATAACAATACGTTACATTTATGCGAAAATCGGTAGAGTAAGTTCATACAAATAAGCTCGTTGACAGAATAACCAACGGGTAGACAGACGTGAGCCCCACAGCTCCGTACGTATCTTGGTTAGGGCTAACACGCACTTAAAGTGGAGAGCCAACTTGAAAACAGGGGTCGATAAACACTTCACGCGACAATATTTTGCATCCTTGTCCCAATCGAAGGTCATTCTGTCGAGACTCTCACGCTGTTGCAGCCTAAAACACTTTGTACAACCAATTTCGTCCCCCACGTCGACCGCCACAAACCAGCCACCATGTTTTAAATCCAGGATTAAGAAACAACCAAAAGCAAAGCGCCCAATGTTGAGCGCTTACGATGAGCGTAGTTTAGTGCTAGGTTTAGCGATAAGCGAATTTGGTGCAACCGAACGGAACCGAAACTTAGCTTAGGTTCCCGACTAAGCTCCGCTTTGCGCTAAGCGGCGTTGGTGCAACCGGCCCCTTAAGGTGTATTCACACGGCGGACAAATTTCGGGACAGATGTCCGCGGACCTGTAAAATATGCGTATCGCGTGGCTCCGACGTCAAAACAGACAAGTCCGCCGACTTGTGCAAGTCCGAGGACCTACGAATTAATACTGCATGGTTGCCGCGAACCAAGGCGAGAACTGCGAGTCCGAGCTCGTATACCTTTCTCGCTGCCTTCGCTGCACGAGCTCTCTGTTCAGGATTGGTATTTCCCAACGCTCTCACCTCGCGCCGAGAGCCTTAGTTGTGCTTCGCTGCGTTGTAAGCTACAAGAGAACGGCCACACAACCCACGGGACGGTTGATTCCAATTTAGCCAGCGTCTGATAAACCTGGCATCAAAGACGAAAACGATGAAGATTCTCAGCGGTGAAATGACGGTGTGTTTAATTGCTATCGTAGAAGAGTTTCCGCAGCTTTGGTGCCTTCAAAACGACCAGTACCGCAAGAAAGGCATAAAATCAGAGCTCTGAAAACAAATTGCCAATGAAATGGAAAGGCGCTACTCCCAGTATGGGCCTTACACGGAAGGTGAGTTCATTGAAGGCAGACCAATTAGTGTCGATTCCATGTTGTAATTGTTTTTTGATATTTCAGAGGCAGTGAGGGGCTTTTTTCAAAATAAGCGACGCATCTTCAGACGGGAAAAGGAAAAGGTCATGAAGTCGAAGAGCGGCCAGGCTGCGGGGTATACGTACAACGGTAGATGGAGGTTTTACCGCAGTCTCCTGTTCTTGCATCGTAGCAAACCTGTCCTTTCTAGGGAGTGCAACGAATCTTACCAACATAAAAATCCCAGTGGAGTGAGTAACGTTTGGCTAGTTGACCGATTCGTTTAACTTGATTCTTTAGACCTATCGAATGGAACGTTGGCGAGCGTTCGTTGATGGAGGTCACTGAATGAATCTTATTAGCTTGGCTGACATTCGAATTCTGGCTGTGTTCTACACGCCTCAGCATTTTGTTTCGTTCACCCGTGTTAATCACGGTCTCTTGAAGTGCTGGTAGTCTCTGGATGAAGCTGCGAGACACTATCGTAGAGTTTGACAACCGGCGGCCCGCGGGCCGGGTCCTGGCCGCAGTGCAGTTTCATTCAAATTTCATGGCCATGCAAAAGTTTTAACCTTAAGAGCACTGTACAGGGTCCTTCATTGAGTAAACCTTTTTTTTATTAAATTTTGCAAGTCAAACGGCCAACCGCCGGTGAGCCTTCGATGGGTCCGACCTGCCGCGTCTCTTTAAAAACAACTCTTGCTTCTCCCACAATACTATAGGATGGTGACATCTGCTCTTGTTCACGTAACCCGTCGCCGTCCTCCCTTCAGTACTAAAACTCCCTCTCTCTCTCTTTCTCTCTCTCTCTCTCGGCCTCAATGCTCTGAACAGTAAATAGCCGACATTCGCGATATTCTGTTGTGCAAGCGGTGCTTTACATATAGTTCCTCTACAATAACGCATCCGTATTTCTTTTACCTTTACAGATCGACAGTGAGACAGAATTGGCGTCTGTTATGACCGAGATGAGGAAACCCGTCATTGGCACGCCTTCCACACACACACACCGCGGAACGAGTTCCAGTGTTGAAGCGTCTGGCACTCCTGTGAAGCGCCCAAAGCGCGATGACGGAAAAAAGAAAGCGGATGACTGCTTGAACTCTGGGCGGGAAGAGCGCACGGTTGCTTTCACTCAAATTGCCGAAAGTTTTGCAACTGAAAAAAAAAAAAAAATGGCGACGACGCTGATAATTTCGGAAAAGTAGTGGCGGGCCACATGAGAAACCGGAACGAAACCAATTTTATTGGGTGTCAGATAGAGGTAATGGAACTAGTAGAGCGTTACCAAGACCGACAGTAATAATAAATGTGATTCAACGAACCCAATTTAAACAAAAAAAAATGTTAAACCAAAATCAGCATTTCGCACTCGTAAGTAAAAGGAATACTTGGAAGCAAACATACTTATTACATTCGGAACTGATGGCTGTTTTTGTTGGAGTGGGACAGTGTAGTAGATTGTGACCAATATTATTGCATGACGAAATAAAAAAATAAGAAAACATTGAAGATTCTTTGAAATTTATTTACATAAAGTTGAACAATTAGAGCATAACACAAAAAGTTTTGGTGGTCAAAGTTCCAACACATGCATGAACGATTGTTAAGTAAAGAAAGTAGCAATATACAGACCATTAAATGCTACTTTTGCTTTTGCTCTTGTCTGCACATGCAGATAAGGTTACATTCTGTTATTTATCCGCAGATTTAGGCCCGCCTGTTCCCTCTGCCATGCCACGGCGCCTTCGTCATTAAAGTATCTCCGTAGACGCTCACGCACATCTAGAGCTCTTGACCCGGAGCGCCCTTTGCAACTTCGTAGCCCGAAGTAGATTGCCCTTTTTCGCTGGTGCTCCTCCCTCGAAACTTTAAAAAGTACAGGTGCAGCTCGCAAATAGTTGTGCAGCACACACGCTGCCGTGACGAATGAGGATGACCCTTCCTGGTTTGGCATCGACAGTCGTGTGCAAAAACCTGAAAACGCTTTGCCAGAATGCCAAACGTATTTTCTGCTACCCGTCTGGCTCGGCTTAATCTTAAATAAATAAAAAAAATTAAAACGATAAGGAAAACGATGTTTAAAAATGACATGATGTAAGCAACACACCTGTAGTTAAATATAACCTTTTCTTCATCCAAATTTGTACCAGTGTACGGCTTCATTAAGTTTATAGACAAGGGGAAGGCGTCGTATCCCACGATTACGGGTGGGACGCCGACCGGTCCAGGTGCTGAGATCGGCAGCCCAGCTGTTCCGCTCGCGATGGCGTTCCGCAGTGGTGTCGTCCTCCAAATGCCTCCATCTCCATCAGACCCGGGTGCGCCAACACCAATGTACAAAAATCTGCTGTCTGCGTCCACAAGAGCAAAAAGCACGATACTGAAGCTCTTCTTGTAATTAAAATACACAGATCCAGAGTTTGGAGGTTTGATAATTGTGACATGTTTTCCGTCCAGCGCTCCAATACATTGCGGAAACTGCCATCTTTCGTAAAAGTTCTTCATTACTGCAAGCCACTCGTCTTTCGTCCGCGGAGAAACTAGATATTTTGGTCCCAGCACATTGTAAATGGCGTCACAAGTTTCAACGATGAACCCGTTGACGGTGCTGTGGCTAATGCGGAACTGCCTGCTTAAGGAATGTTGACTTTCCTGAAAATTCGCAAAAAAACAAGAAACACCGCTAAGTCGAGCGTAGTTCTCAAATATGCTAAAACAAGGACAAAAGTAAGAATAACCGCCACACACCTGAGGCAAGAAACCGCAGCGTCAGTTGAAGTTTGTCTTTGGCTGGTATGGCTGGACGCATTTCAGTGTCGAATTTTCGGATGCATGATGCAATTGACGAGAGGATGTCAGCAAACTGGTTGGAGTCAACGCGCAGCAAGCGGCGGTACTCCACAGGGTCGCTCTCCAGAAGTTCTTGATAGAGTAGATTTTGTATACCGAACTTCTTCTTGGACATCCATGTTTTAATCCATGTATTTTTTTTTTTTTTTTGCGTCGGTGTTAGGTGCTTTTGTGACTTCCTCATCCACCATCATGAGAGCACATGCACACAACAACTCGTGAAGCCTTGTTGGCCTCCATGTTCGAATCGACAACAATTTCCAGTCGTTTTCTTTCTTTTTCTTTTCTGCTCCTCTTTTCACTATGCGCAGGAACCCTCGAGCACCTTCCACAGCTGTAGCTCGTGAGTACTAATCGCGCTGGAAATTGAGCAAAGGCCCATCCGTGTACTAGAACCGTGAGAGGCATATAAAAAAAAAAAGAAAACCGCTCGTGCAGCTACGTGTAACATGAGTACGATCACGCAATCGGTTCCCGGGCTTGCCCGTGGACCACAGCGGACTCGAAAGAAGGCAGAATTGGATCGCGATCCAAACCCCTATAATCATGGTCTGGCAGGTCCGCGGACATATTCTGTGACGTTCGCCCACGTGATCCGCAACATACATCAGGTCCGAGGACACGTTCTTGAGGTCCGTGGACATGTCCCTTGGTTTTGCCTGCTTTTTTCGCCAGAAAAATGGCCGATTATATACCCGAGAAGAGGTGACGTCGCGCCTTTAGTAGGGACCTGTCCGCGGACCAGGTCCTTCGTGTGAATACACCTTTAGTAACAAAAACACAACCACTCCTTCCTCGAATGCACAAATATTATAGCCCAAACTGAAACCAAAAACAGTGACTCTTGTCGCGACCGAAAGTACAATGACCTGTTGTCTTGGATGAACCTTGACGAGATAAGCGGTGAGATACACCTTTTGGCAATGGTCCGATAATTGAAACGAAACTGGGGAACATTTTCCAAGGACCACTGACCCTGTACGCTGATCAAACTTAATTCTCAAATACCATAACTTATTTTTCTTTTCTTTCATTTTTTTTTTTGGCGGGGGGGGGGGGGGAGGAGGAGAGGGGAGGGGAGGGGAGGGGGGGGGGGTGCATTTGCACATCGAACTTCGGAAACTACCTGATAAATCAGAATTTACCAAATTTTTACCGGAGAGTGTTTTTCGAAGTTTTCCGCTCGCTCGTTCGTTTCTGACTTCCATACCAGGCGGAACAGCGTGTGGTTATTTTTTCTTCAAAATAAATTAGTACTGTATTAGCAGTCTTCGGAACTGGCACAACAAATTTAAAGGGACGTGTTTCATAATTATTTTTATTGCATTTAAGCAGATCCTACAAATGTCTCAAATGGCTAACTGGACGTTTCTTGTAATATTCCGAAGTCTGCTGATTTTGGAGACGTTTTCGAATATCAAGTAACATCCGCCATCAAGTGGAATTTTATGTATAAGGTCGCTTTATTATCTTTAGATGACAAAAAAGCAGAGCGAAATATATCTGAGAAAAGAAGTACAAAACTGACATGTAAAGTAAGTACTCTTGAGCATATAAAGCGAAACAAAAATATATTGCCGATTTTTAGGGGCGAAGCTCCTTAGGGGCTAGCCATAACCGTATATCCGTCCGCCGTCGGGTGCAGGTGCTCCTGCTCGTAAGCTCACGTGCTCACGAGCACGTGAGCACGCGCTCCCGTGCTCGTGTAGGGCAAAAAGAAACGCATCTCCACGTGGTGAATGATGTTGATTGGGGCGAAGCTCTGGTGGTGCTTGTCTGCGTAGACGGTGAGCCGCAGCATGCCGAGCCTTTCGTTCGTTTTCATCCATGTCAGAAGAGAATGTGTGGTATGGAACGTGGTTATATACGCATGAGCATTTGACCGCCACGTGACATGGATGAAAACGAACGAAAGGCTCGGCATACTGCGGCTCAGCGTCTACGCAGACAACCACCCCCAGAGCTTCGCCCCAATCAATATCATTCACCACGTGGAGATACGTTTTTTTTTTTCTTCATGTTCTGGCGTATCTTTGAAGAGTAGCCTCTTTTATCCCAAAAATTAGAGTGCGTGCTAGTTACAACCATAATACTGACGAACGCGTGAAATTTTATCGATTGACTTGAACTAGTTGTTATCCCTACACGGCAGAGAGTTGGGCGAGTTGGTTAAGCATCTTAATAGGCTTAATAGAAGCCTTCTAAGCCTACTTATAAGTCTGGTTCACATTTTTATTGCTGGTAAAAAATAGTACTAATTCCGGGCGTTGATGTTCTTTCGTGTTAATCAAGGATTACCCCCATCCCACGAAACCACAGATGATTTCGCGTGTAGTGTTCGGGTGACGAACGGTCCCCTGTACCGGGTATTCCTACGACAAAATGACGTAGACCAGAGGGCCCGTTCACGTTATGTTCCAACTTTTCTCCGCACTTCAAGACCTTCAATCCTTAGTATTTTTTCGGAGAACGCATCCGAAGGGTTATCTCCAAGGCTTCCCTGCACACGGTTCATGTTATCGCTGTTGTATCTCAAACGTTCATGTTTGTTTTCATTGACAGAAAATTTGATTTATCAGCTGAATTCCGTGACAAGTCTATCACGAAGAGCCACGACGAAGAGCCGTCGCATCTTTTTCCCCCCTTGATTTAGCAGCAAAGTTGACGTCATGTGACAAGGTCATGTGGCCTCAACGTACGTCACATCAATTTTAACGCTGAATTTAGCGAGAAAACTTGCGTCTCGTAACCAAGTCCGGTGACCTCAAGTCACGCGATGTCAATTTCTCCGTAACATATGTAGCGAACAAATTGTCGTGACGTGACTACGACATGTTACCTCAAGTCACGTGACACAAATTTCTGCGAGGTGGCTCTGCCAGGTGGTAGTTTGCGCTTAACATGTTCTCTGCTCCCCGGTCTTTGTCAGCGTGATCAAGCTGGGGTAATTTTAATGTGGCACGATCTTTGGCTAGTTGCTCCGCATTTTCAAAAGCCTGGTAGATGAAGCCTGATAGGCGTGGCCGCAAAGCTCGATGCTGATTGGCTGGCACGCGTTGACAAGGCTCTTATTGGCCGCTGCGCGTAAGTTTCAACGACCGCTCACCCCATGGCGCTGCGTGTCCGTCAGCATGCCGTTACGTCACCGGGCCCAGGAGAGGGCGCGCGCTCACCGGCGACGAGAAGTACGCAGCAGACGAAAATATAAGCGATCGGAGGAGCCGCTTGCATGCTTTCGCACTCACACCTCATAAGAAGTGGTTAGCTGTACTTAGAGTTTTTCTTTTAGGTAAAGAAACCATGCATTTCGTACTGCTACCTTACCGAAAAACCCAGTATAACTTTTCGCAATCTGGAATATGCAAATGGAAATTTATCTAGTGTCTACCTGTACTTCAGGTTTACAACATTTATTAGTTTGTCTGCTATCTCGATTTCAGGTTTCTAGGAACAGTTGTAGTAATATCTCCGATTCCATAATCCAGAATTTAGGCAGTAAAAAATTATTGTGTTTTTCGTTTTTTTTTTTTCTTTTTGGTACGGTGCGATTGTTAATATACGTGTTTTGAGCGTGGCTTGTTGTTATGGACGACTCACGCTATGGACGATTTTTTTAAACAACGGAGGCATCCACATTAAAAAGCACGATTCTTCGAAATACATCGTTATGTGCAAGCTGGAGTGTTCTCTTATTTTTTCTAGTGGATGGCGCACTCCTGCATCGTAACTCACCTGTGCTACGCCTACGCGAACGTGACTGAGAATATAAAGGTAAGAGTAAAACAAACAAATAATAATTATTACCGTCGCGTAAACCTAGGATGACCTTGACTGTATCTTATTTGTTATTTCATGATTATTACTTGGATAGTTAAGGGCTGCACTTCGAATGTTTTTGAACACGAATTGCTCTGTGTCGTGCACAATTCAGACTTATATTTTTACGAAGTGCGAAATAACGGGTGGATTTAGGAGATTCAGAACCCAGAGGTTGATTGCTAAAATAAATTTTGTTCAGTCCAACATTATATTGCAGTAATAAAGCTCCCAGCTATAAACGCTCATATTTATCTCATACCTAAAAGGCAAGATATTCCGTTGAATCATATAGTAGCGATAATATAAAGCGCACCCCCGTGTCAAATGTCGAACCAAAATAAACAACTGATATGGATTCACACAACAAATACGAGCACTACTATAATATTACACTAATGGGAAGGCGCGGTCCAAGCCGACACGTATTCCGGTTTGGTGTACCGAAACATGTAAAATGTTTTACGTCTCGATTTGGACGGCCATATGGAAAACATGGGCGTCTTCAAAATAGGGCGGAGAGCCTATACGTAGCACGGCAGAAGCTGGCGGGGGTACTTAGTGGCTACGGGTATAATACGGCCGATACAAGGGCCTCCGCTGTCGAGAAAATAGCGCGTCGTCTGCTCCTTGACGTGGCTTCATTGGAAATGTCGATCGGTTTTGGAGAGTGTGCTGCGAGCATCGGTCGGCATTTTAAGCTGTCCTCACTCAAACTCACGATCACTATTTTTTCCCCAATCAGGACTCACGCCCACTCACGATCACGATTTATTCAAAACAGGGTCGTCACCCGGACTCACCCTCACGGTTCAACGCAAAACCAAAACTCACTCGCCGTCATCATCGCGGTCGTCACGCTCACATATCACCATGGTCATCACGCTCACAGGTCATCACAAATCATTAGACTCACAGGCCATCAGACTCACAGGTCATCACACTGACAGGTCCTCACGGTCCTCACACTCACAGGTCATCACGGTCCTCGCACTCACAGGTCCTCACACTCAAAGCTCTACACGGTCCTCACACTCACAGGTCCTCACGGTTCTCACACTCACACAGGCCCTCACGGCCCTCACACTCACAGGCCATCACGGTCCTCGCACTCACAGGTCCTCACACTCACAGCTCCTCACGGTCCTCACACTCACAAGTCCTCACGGTCCTCGCACTCGCACCGGTCCTCACGGTTCTCACACTCACAAGTCATCACGGTCCTCGCACTCACAGGTTCTCACACTCACAGCTTCTCATGGTCCTCACACCTCATAGGTCCTCACGGTCCTCACACTCACACAAGTCTTCACGCTTATCTTACCCACAGGTCCTCACACTCACAGGTCATCACGCTTACAGGTTGCTTTCTTTGTTTTTCTTTTGTTCCTCGCAAGCCGTTGGTTTGTCTCCGCGTGAGTCGTGCGACGGGGAAACCCCAAAACAGTGAACTTCTGAACCGCTTATCCAATTTGAAAAAAATGTACTATGTTTATGTTTATGCTCCGCACATTTCTACCAAATCTCGTTCACCTTGATTCGTTACGAAAATAACTAAATGCAAGCTGACGAAATTGGGTGTGTTGAACTTTCGCCTGCTGACAAGGGCAGCGGAAAAACACAAACGCGCCTTCCGACAGGTTACACAGACAACGTCGCAGTGATTAGAGGATCGCCTTGCTGTGCATACCTCGCTCATTTGTACACAAACGAACGATTAATGCATATATCATCCCCGTTTCTTTTTTCGTGTGCCACCCACACGTAATTCTACGGAAGTTTATGCAGCATATATATAATAAACATAAGCACTGACCAAATTTTTTTCTCTCTTTTTTTCTTTTTTCTCTTTTTTTTTGGGGGGGGGGGGGGGCGGTATTGTTAGGTAGGGTGACGTCCGTCTGGTTTAAAATCTCACCATAATCCCTGTTGGATGCGTTTGGTGAGGGGTTCCGCAGTTCTGTGGTGTCCGTCAGTCGTATGCTATTTTATGAGCAGAGACCGTTGGAGGCCGAGTTTTCCTTCTCACTCGAGTTACTTCTGCTTTTGTTGATCGACCGTGCTTGCCGCACTAGGCTGCGATTTAAGGAATCATCAGCCGACATTGTTTATCAGTCATCTCGGCCTTTATAAAATACTGTCAGCATTTATTATCTTGATACGTGCAGCCGTTCTTGGATTGGTTTCATTTGGATTGGTTTGGCATGACTTTGCTTAATTTGGTTTAGAGTGGATCGGGGGTTTGGGGTCGTCTCCGTGTGTCTCTTTGTCGCGCTCTCGATCACGTAGGGTGCGCCACTTTTTATGTGGCAAGCATTCTTGGCGCGCAGTTCATCGAACAAGTTTTTATAGACAGATCGTTTCATTGACACTGCGATGTTTCGTCGGCAGACCGTTTCTTCGACATTCGATGCTTGACAGAGTTTGCTACATTTCGTCGACAAGTCTTTTTCTTTTTTTTTACTCAGACGTCTAGAGGACATTTCTCTTTCTCTCTCTTTCATCGACGCGGCTTCTTGGCGTCTCGCGTTCTTCGCATGTTCGCAGCGCACTACCGTGGTGTCCGCTACGGACAGGGCGCTGGTGGCGCAAGCGCAAATGCTCCTCGCTCTTTGTACGCAGTGCGCTGTGCGCTTACGTCGCTGGAGTGGTGCGTGCGGCGAGGCGTTCTTTTGGTTACGGTTGGCTGTACGGGCGCGTGATCGGCCTGTCTAGCGGCTATTTGTTTACGTAAGGAGCGTGCCCTATGAAGCTGAGGCTCGGCACTCAACAGCCAGACGGCCGGACGTAATTGTTGCTTTCTGTCGTGCTTTAGGCTGCGTGCACACTCGAAGCTCGCGAGATGCATAATCGTTCCGAACTTTTTCTAAAGGAGTGTTTCTCGACGCGGTGGTGGCCTCGTATACCATTCTTTTTTTTTTTTGTAAAATTATGTAAGGCTTATTTTGTGTCCAGCAATGCACGCAAAATACCAAAACTGATGTTTTGCATTATCGTCTTGCAAGTTTTCCGAAAAAGGTAGTGACGTAGAGGTTACCCTGTCGGTTTCGGTAGTCTTCCAGAGTCGATGAACAAGGTATTTACATTGTTGTAGTGTGTAGAGTCGGAGCTGGTGGAGATCTATCGCCTACGTCGTCTTCTTTGCCATTGGGCAGCTGACCGATTCTACATGCTGGAGCTCTCGCTGGAAGCGTAATCCTATTTATATAGTGCTCAACAGTGCTCATCCGTGTGTACTGTAGTGAACATTTCAGGCCGACATATCAATAGGTTCTTGTTATCAACCAGGAAAACGGAATATCTGTAAACACCTCCCGGCAAAAAATGAAAACCAGAGCTCGCCGTTTGCTGCCGCTTCGCGGGGACGCGACAGACCTGTGTGACTCATATGAGTCCTGAAAGAGACACAACTACCAGCTAGATTGCGAGCGTCGCTGTTTCCCATGAGCTGATCTGCCCAACGCTCTACATTTCCTCTCCAACTTTTCCCTCACATACGTTGATTGATTGGCACCCTTCCGCAGGTTTGCGGCCAACTATTTTGAACAAACCCCTTTCTCATCTTTCTTTCCCCCTTCCTGGAGGATAACAATCTGCATAGGCATTTAACCCCTTTTCCCGTTTTATACAACCCCCTCCCCCCTCACCAACCGTCTGGAGCGTGCGTGACGCAGCCATATATATAGTTGTACTTCACAGGAGGCAGTGCTAGTGCACGAGACGGCTCGTGATCGACACTCGCAAGCCTACAGAGGCGTTGACCCTCGTGCGGAAAGGCTACACTTCCCGCAATGAATTGCGCCGCAGGAGGCGTAGCGAAACTGGCGGTGGGTCGGTCTATTACCTCAAGCCCGGTTCACACATCTGCGTTCCGAGCGACAGAAACAACACGAACGACATGACACCGGGACGATTCTGTTCGCATTACAGAACGTGACAGATAATGCAATGAGCAGCTTTATCAAGCAACCATGTGTCACGGTGGTCCCGGTGTCATGTCGTTCGTGTCGTTTCTGTCGTTCCTCTATATCGGAACGCAGATGTGTGAACCGGCCTTTACGAGCCTACTCTGATGTTACGCTTGAACGTCATGGAAAATAGGTCTTCCCGCCTTTTCGAGGCGTCGCCACGGATACGAATACTAACGGGGTCTATTTAAGTGATTTATTCGGCACACAAGCGTCACTACAGGTTATGAGTTATGACTAGAGATGCCGCGAACTCCTTTCGAACCGAAGGTTCGATGATCGATTCAAGCGGTTCGAAATATTTCAAATTTTTAAACTTTACATATCGAGAAAGTCGACGGAAATCGAATTTTCGAACTTGTTAAACTAAGAAGTTCGACGCTTTTAGAAATTTCGAATTTTACACGTTCAGAAACGCAATGTTTTTCGAACCTTCGAACTTTTTACGCTAAAAAGTTCGATCCTTCTCGAACTTATTACGCTGCGAAATTGGATGCTTGTCAAACTTTCGAACTTGATAGACTAAAAAAATCGATGATTTTCGAACTTTCGAATTTCTTCCACTAGAATGGTTAACGCTTTTCGAACTTTTGAACTCCCTACGCTAAGAAATCGATCATTTTCGAACTTTCGAACTTGGCGGTGACAGCGCAGGGAAAACCAATCTCAAACCAGACACTGAGGAAGACAAGCATACGCGCTTGTCTTCATGAGTGTCTGGTGCGAGGTTGGTTTTCCCTGCGCTGTCACCGCCAAGTATGGTTCACCAACTCGCCCAAGCATCCATCCTATCAAAGAACTTTCGAATTTACTTACCTAAAAAATTCGAAAATTTTCGAACTTTCCATTCCTGAAAAGTCAAAAGTTCGAAGAACTTCGAGCTTTTAGGGTAAAAGTTTCAAGTCCGTCGAACTTCGAAAGACGGGCGGGCAGTTTCATTTGGATTTAAGCCGTACGATGTACATTCGTAATTTCTCTTCTCAAATTTCGACATGCGGTGCCGCATTCCTTGCGAAAGACAATGCCGTTTATTTCAATCATCTGGCATGCTTGGTTTTAAAGAAATAAATTCCCGAAGGAGCAAGTAAGGACGACGGGTTTTTGACAATTGTCGTTCGTTCCATATTTGAAGCACGTTATAGCCGAAGCTCTGTATGGTACAGATGTTAAACTTTTTAAGACTTATCTATGTATAGCCTAGGTAAGTGTCGTCCTTAGGGAAGAATATTGCTGTTCAAGATGAGTTTCGAAGAAATGTCCAAACATGTATCTACGGGCGACTATGCCCTAAACTCGGTAATTGTTTTCGTCTCGCATTTAAATTAACACCACAGACAGTACATATTATTGCCATCTGCAGAATGCAAAATGATGTATTTATTGTTTTTTTCACGTTCAGGAATAAATTAACTCATGGGGGAAGGTTTGTAATACTGTTCAAGTTCAGCACGTTATTAAAAAAAAAAATCATTTTTTTTTGTCGTTTTACGTTTTTGGAACGTGTTTCTTTTAGTCTGTACAGATTTTGGTAGGAGAAACTTGTTTCGTAGTTCTGGGCCTCTGAATCTGCAAGAATACAACACTTCCGGCGGATTCTTGATAATTTCTTTCTCCCCCCCGCCAGCTTTTCATTTCCGTATTTATTGTTATGTTTCATTTTTTTATTATTATTATTATTGGCATAGTTATATAGGTTGCAAAGACATAGCTTTGAACTTCCGAACCACTGAGCATGTGACGAGTAGTGACGAGTTTCTAACAACGACCATCTACGCGATCTTTTATGCTGTGAAGGACGACAGTAGCTATACATATGCAAAAATAATTTCAGATTAAAATAAGCTCGACCACACCGTCTTTCCCCGTATTGTTTTCTTTAACAGTCCAAAATCCCACCCCTTTTTTTTTTTTTTTTTTTTGTCCCCAGTTTTTACTTTTTTGACGTCACTGGTATGGTAGAACGCTCCTCGACCTCGAGTTGTGTCGGCTTCTGTGCGTTTTGCTCGGCGCTTCTTCCGTCCCGGAAAATAAGCATCTAGAGCAATTACAAACTGAAAAATTGCCAAGGTGCAGGCGAGCTGGTGTATGTTGATCGTGATGCAGAATCCTGAGACTGAAAATGAAATTTGAAAGAAAAAGTGTAAGAAGACAGAAAAAAGGGGACAAGACAACGTCTCAAACTCGACGTTGTCCTGAGCTAGCTGAGTTTGAGACGTTCTCCTCTCGTTTTTCTGTCTTCGTACAATTTTTCTTTCAAAGTTCATTCCATCATGGTTTTGCATCATGTACAAACTAATATTACTATATGCCAGCGTCACTCGGGCGGCGTTCGATCGGATTACTATCAGCGTGCAAGGGGGTAGGGAGGCAGTTTGCCAGATCGCTTCAAGCTTTTCTGAGCCTCAATCACCTGCCTTCCCCTGGCCCTTTCATACTGGATGAGTATCGACTGTATAGTTAAGCATTGCGTTCATGTGATCACTACTGCGTGATGCACGTTAATTACCCCCCCCCCCCCCCCCCCCCCCGGGCTGGCGGTCACAATCACTGTTCTATGGTCACACGTCGCTCTGCACTGACAAATATTCCAGTACATCCGGGACACTCGTCGTCTCATTTAATTGCCTGACCAACTTCGCACAGTCTAAATATCACACCCGAACTTTTCTAAACCTGATTTCATAAAAACCACTGAGGCGTGAAAAAAAAAATATTTGAAACTGAAACTGTGGAGGAACATGAAAACCCGACTTCGAACTTTGCGCACTTGGACTTTAAAGAAATTCGAAACCTTCTAAGTTCTTTTCGAGTTTAGCCTTAAAAGAAAATTGAAACCTTCGAACTTTAGAACTTTGTGCAGAAATAAATTCGAAATCTTTAAATTTATTGAACTTTACGTCTATAAAAATTTGAAACGTTCAAATTTTTCGAAATTCAGATTGAAAGAAAATCGAAATCTTCAAATCTTCGAAATTCAGATTCAAAGAAGTTCGAAACGTTCGAAGTTTTCTAACTTTAGATCCTAAGAAGTTTTAAATTTTCGAATCTCTCGAATTTCAAGTTAGGAAAGTTGGAAACCTTCGAATTTCTCGAATAACACGTAAAGAAATATTCAAAACAATCGAATCCGAATTTTAAGAAACCGTAAAAGCTTCGAACTTTTTGATTGCGAAACTCCACGGTGTTTGAAACTTGCGAACTTTTTGAATTCGACCTCGGTACTGTTGAAAATATCAAAATATTTCAATTTCGAACCTCAATTCGGTTCGAAAATATCGAAACCTTTCGAATTCGAACCTAGGGTGGTTCGCGGCATCCCTAGTTATGACTTTGACAAGATTGCCTGAAGCCTATTCCAATTGTAAAATAAAATATCGAAGGTGCACGTGTCTTCATGGTCCTTTTAAGGGTGCGTGCTTCCACGACATGAAGTGTCACAGCTTTGCGACCACAACAGCTTACGCGGGCACAATCAAAATTGAACTGGTCGGTGTTCTTAAACACCATATTTAACATTATTTCGCGCATTTAGCTCCCGGAAATTAGCAGCACATTCGGGAAGTTGAAGTTGAGTGGCATTCTTTTTTTCATAACTGGCAGACATTATGAGAAACGGTTTTTCTAGTCATTTGGTTGCACATTCACAAGAAATATTATAATTTATGTTACATAATTGTCAAACCCGCGTCGTTTCTGTAGCCATCGGTTCAAGACAGGTTTTCTGTCGCTCGGTTGACAAGTATTCATTCAACGCAGTAGCGTACTTGAAGTCTTCAACGACCCGCTGATCAATCTTGCCCTGTGCTACACCATTGTAAAATTTCATTACGGGCTTGAATCATCGCGATATGTGTCATAGGCCTTCAAGCGATAAGAAGTGTTTTAGAATATAATCAATTTAATTGTAAAAAGTTGATTCTCAAATATATTATTTTTGTTTTACAATAAATTCTTACCACCCTCTGAGTACCCATACATTCAACCATAATAACGTAAAAACGCAGCACGAGTAAACAACGGGCAAGGGGAGCACAGCGTACGTCATGCACGAAGCCCGAGAAGCCCGGGCCATTGGCGCCTCGCAGTCGCGCCCAGCCGGAGCGCCGGCAACCCGGCCGTGGCCGTGGGGCATGCGCCGCGACGTTGCGGCGCCGCGCGCCGCCGTCCTCTACTTTTCAGTGTAAGCGGGCACACGGCACACGGCGAATTCTACGCATCCCGTGGAGCCAGTAAATTCATTGGACTGAGACAGGTGGGCGACCCGGGTCGCACGGGGACTGCGGGCGGGCGCGTTTAGGAACCGCGTGTGAACGTGGCATCTCGGATCGGCGTGAGCCTTTTTGGAACCGTTTTTCGCAAAAGTAAGCCTCAACTTCACGTCTCCATGACCTCACCGGGTTCCTGTGACATTTCGCCCACTCGTAGAGTTTCCCCAAAAAATAAACGTCGTTATCGCTGCGTGAAAGACTGCCACAGTCGCGAAGGTGACTCAAGCGTCAAACTTTACCGCTTCCCTTCAAGATTTTGGGAAGCGACACGGCGAAAGTAGTGGATTACCGCAGTGCGACGCATCAAGTAAGTGAATTTTACATTAATTGTTGAATTGAACGAAAATACATGTGCAGGTTTGGAAAGTGGTCTGACAAACTCGTTTTGCAGACTACTCGGCAAAATAACATATTAAACAAGTTGTTTTACGAGTCTCTGAGACAGCCACATAGAAACATACGGTGGGAAAAATCAGGCCGATTGTTGGGCTTCGCTGTGTCATCGAGGATCAGGCAATCAGGTCTTCAAACGAGATGCCCGTTGCCCCGTTCCGGTACTCGTAGCTCTAAGCGTGCATTTGGTTGCGACCGTGCGAGCCGTTCGGCACGCGCGGTCGCAACCAAAACCTTTTAAACCTGCAAGTTTTCAAATAGTAGATTTTCGTAGAAAAAATGTTTTGTTTGTTTCGGCTACAAAATTTAATCCTGAGTGTGGTAACAAATGTCACGGCGTGCAAAAAATAGGACGCAAAAGGTTTTCTTTTGAAAAAGCTCATGCGAAGCGTAAATATCCTTCTCACGTCCACTTTGTTGCCTGTCGCCTTTTTATACCAGGCTTGTGTACTGTTCTCTAGCATGCAGAGTTCGGTTCTAATTATCCACATTTTATTCTAGTGTCATGGGGGCGTCGGGAGAAGAAGAGGACGGCCGAGCGAGGCGCGAGCGGGGGTCAGTCGGCGAGGAAAGAGGAAGAGCGTGCTGCACGAGGCTGGGGCCGGGCAGGAACGATAGGGCCGTTCTGGCTGGTCCGGCCCATGTCGATCCCCGGAGCATTTCACCAGCGAGGTTCGGATCAGGACTAGCGGAAATGGCGAGCCCTTGCTATACCGTCCTAGGCCATGACGGTCCAGGAGTGGTTCTGCAGCGAGACTCTGACTGTGATAGCCCGGAACAGCTAGCCAACGCAGCGCTGGCGTGGGAAGGGCGATTCGCAGGCCTGGACACGGACTCCGACTGCGAGCTATGAACGACGGGCAACAACTATGGTCGGCGGGTCCGACTGCCGGCTCTCGAAGACGGGCAACCGGGAAGTGCAGTAAACCCATTCGCTGCCTTCTCGCTGCCTTCTCAGACCGATTGGGCGGCGATTATTATAGAGCGACCCCACAAGTGGTGAAGACAACTCAAACTGGTGTTCAAATGACAACTCTAGAATATGCTCCAAACATAAAATAAACAGGGACATGGCGCGCACGTGCACACAGGAACTGCTGAAATTAGGGTCGCCGCCGCTCGCCACGGCCTGACGGGCAGACTGACCGCCCCATTAACAGAGGCACCTCCGCTTGTGGAGCTCAATGCAGCACTCTCGTGGCTCCGCCTGGCCATTGCTGGCTGGATATCATGCGCTTGTGCTATCTTGCCCCGAACGACACATAAAAGCACGATATCGCACAATGTAAAACATCTCACTCGAAGCTTTGATCTATCATGACACCGCCTTCGTTGCACTTTTTAAGTGTTAACTCATATGCGAAAAGTACGGTGAGGTGTGCGGAAAGATAAAATTGTTCGTTCGATTGGGTGATGATGAGGATCATGCGAACCACTTAATTTTTTGTCGCAGCCGTGCGAACGGTAAAATTGTTTGTTCGATTGGGTGACGATGAGGATCATGCGAGTCACTTAATTTTTGTCGCATCCGTGCGAACGGTATAGTTGACGCAATCATAAAATTCTATGCGCACCGGCACCAACTTGACAACAGGAGCCGAAATCTACACGAGCTTTTCTATGCCACAGAGAGAGGAGCGCTAACCGTTTGGAGCGCTTCCCCAACTCCGACGTTACCGCACCGCCTCGAGGCGCCGTCAGTCCGTTGGCGTCTCGCCGTCTGCCAAGCAGCGGAGAGCGAACGCCGAGGAGAGACGAAAGCGACCCCCCCCCCCCCTCCCCCATACTCCCTTTGCCCTCCACAGCGGGTTGAGACATTGCATAGGGCGCTGGCAAGGAGGAGCCTGCAAGAGCAAGCACCCCCCCCCCCTCCCTTTCCTCCTCTACCCTCCACAGGACCCAGCCAACACCTCCTAGGTGTTGACCCAGCGCGCTTACATGGCGGAGGAGCAGGCGAGCGACACCCAAACCAACCCTGAGCCCCAAACAGTAGTTGCGAAGCGGGAGTCTCCTCGCACACTAAGATGGCCCGGCAGCTCTCACGTCATCAGGCAGACTAATGCAACCACCGGACTCATATCTGCCTTAACCGCTCATTCACACTGGAAGCGGACATGCGTTCGCAAAGCGGTTGCGAACGCGGTTGTATAAAGATCCAGTACAACTGCACGCGCACTCGATGACATCAAGTGCGCGTGCAATTGTACTGGATCTTTATACTACAACCGCGTTCGCAACCGCTTTGCGAACGCGGATCCGCTTCCAGTGTGAATGAGCGGTAAGACTCGCGTCTTGATCCAGGCTCATGCTCATGAGCCTTGAAACTCACAATCACACTAAAGAGATCGCAAAACTCACGCTCCTGAGTACTTCACTTAGAACTCAAGCTCACACTCACACTCATGAGTCCTCAGAACTCACGCTCATCAGTTTTCAGAACTCACACTCAAACTCGTGAGTTCTCTGGACTCGAACTCACAGTCAATGGTTTTCAGAACTCACCATCACACTCACGATCAAACTCACGCTCATGTGTTCGCAGGTTTCGCACTCACACTCACACTCATGAGTTCTCAGTACTCACGATCACACTCACAATCAGACTCACGCTCATGAGCTCTCAGGACTCACACTCACATTCACACTCATGAGTTCACGTAACTTACGATCACAGTCACACTCACACTCATGAATTCATATAACTCACGATCCCACTCACACTCACGCTCACAATTTTTCGAGACTCGCGGCCTCACTCACGATCACCTCAAATCTGACGGTGAGCGTGAGTGATCGTGAGTGATCGCACTCATGAGTGAGAATGCCGAGGTATGGCTGCGAGCAACCGAAGCGATCGGTCGCACCTCACATGTTCTCTGCACCTTGTCAAGCCTTTGTGCGAAAAACAGGCCTGCGTCGCCATGAATAGTGCTTTATTGGACGGCTCAAAGTGCAGGGAATCGCTCGATATAATTGGCTCCCCGGTGAGTGCAAGACTTGTTGTGCTACGAGGCTCTGAAATTTTCACCATCCCGCGGTCGAGCTAAGCGTAACAGGCCTAGCCCGAGTACGGCCACACCGGCCGGCAGCGAAGGCCATCCGGCTTTCCGGTTGCGCGTCGCGTCAGGCCTGGCCCCGCCACGACGTTCGGATTGACACGGAAGGACATGGAATCGGCAAAGGATTACAACTACGTGAATTCCACGCGGCAGCGCCCACCGAAAGAAAGCCCTTGCGCCACTGAGAAAGACCTGGAAGAGAGCGTGCATCTCTGTAAAAGACAAACCGCACTCGAGTCCCCAACCGGAGTGACAAGCGGGACCCCTGAAACCGTAGGTAGGAGAAAGGCCAAGCCTCCAAAACTGCCGAACCTCCGCAATTTTCTGTACAAGATCGTCATCAACCCCAAGACCACCCTCAACCTAAAAAAAAAGCTTAAAAAGGAAAATTACGAGAAGAATTAGGGAAGCCCATACCGTACTCCTACGTAAAGGAGCTCCTATAAGAGTATATAAACAACTGAATATCCTCATCGAATGCAGATGCAACGAAGAGAATGTGGCCGAAATCGCGAAGATACGACACATCCACCTGGCTGGAGAGGAGATTGAAGTCGACACACACCCCACACTCTCACCAGACATGTCCAGGGGGATCATCCACCAGTGGCGTACTAAATTTTTTTGATTGGGGGCACACCAGACCCCCTCCTCCCCCCCTCTCTCCCCCCCCCCCCCCACCCCCAGGGCGGGTGGGCGATGTCCTTGGTATCCCTTGGGCGCCGCCGGCGAGTGTTTGCCCTCCCAGTGGCGGCTGTTTCAGGGGGAAGGAACACATGCCTTGCCCCCCCCCACTCTAAGAACTGGGGGGGCGGGGGGGGGGGGGCAAGCGCCTTCCTTGCCCCCCACCCCGGTTGGTGCGCCCATGTCATCCATGGCATCAGATACGAGGCCAACAACGACGAGATCGAGAAGGAAATCTAAGCCCCGGGATTCATTACCCTAACAGCCAGAAGACTTCGCACAACAAATTTTGCCATGATCGTCTTCGCCGGGAACAGAGTGCCTTACGCAGTGAGATTGGAATAGCTAGAAAAGAGATGCTTCATCTACAGACAAACTAGAGCGCTATGTCCCAATTGCAGGGTTTCAGGGCACAGAGCTGATGTGTGCCCAAAACTGAGAGGTTATGCCTGCGTAATCTGTGGGCTTGCCAATCCCGCGGATGAGCACCTATATATTTCTGTATTCGCACTGTGCAGGGGACCTCACATGACCTATGCGCAGGAAGGAAAGTTTAAATTCTTTCGCCCAGATAAGTCTCTGAACAAGGCGGAGGGCGAACGCGAAAACCAGCAGACTAGCCAGGGATGAAGCCGACTAAGGAGGAGGCCTCAGTCTCGGTGTAACTGGTCAACCCCTACGTCAGTGACATATGGAGGCTCGTAATCACGCACCCGCTCAGAGTCACGCGGCCGCTCCTCATCACGCAGCCCTTCACTCTCCCGGCCCGTGAGGAATGTGAGCGCAGGACGGAAGAGTGGAGCGCGAAGTGATCAGCCAGTGAGCCAACCTCAAACCAGGCCAACCAGTGCGGTGTAGCAGACGTCCTCGGGGGGCCTAGTGCTGGACATGGGCAAAATGACGAGTAAAGTTAGCTGCGCAAAACGGCCTCCTCTCCCAACACACGAAACAAACTCAGAAAAACATCGACGACGAGTTACTGACACTCAAAGAAGAAAATCAAAGACGTAAAGCGCGCTTATCAGCTACGGAAGCACGATTAGAGCAACTCATAAAGAAAAAAAAAAACCTCAACACGACGCGTGTGAGCCCAACACGAAATCGCCTCCTCTACAAATAAAGAACCAAGCACAACAACACCGGCAAGGGCACTTTCAACCCGCTCTGGGGGACACATACCAGCAAATCGTTCAAGAGTTTAGAACCCTTCGGGACGGAACACAAGGCCAGTTCCAGCAATTACAAGCACAGTTGCAGTAGATCCAGCAAACACAAGCCCAGTTCCAACAAAACCCTCAAACGAATATGAGAACGTATTGAGAAAAACCGGATGGCAATTGCCCGCATGCACGAGAAACGCAGAAAAGGAGGAAAAGACGAAGGGACTCTAGAGCCGCGACAGACAACCTACCCTCTGACACAGACTCAGAATGTCACACGCCCGTCAACTAAGCGTTTGGCAATGGAACTGCCGGGGTTACAGGAGCAATCTACTTTAAGTCTTTCTATCTCCCAGCAAGACAACCACCCGGCCGCCATTCCGCTCCATGACCTGAATATGACGCCTATCCAGTTAACAGACTACATCACATACAAAAAGATAACTACACGGCCATACTAGTGTACAAACAATACACGGTCATCCTCCAAGAATCGCTGGACGCGGACGCCCCACAATGCCATGTTTCCATCCTTCTCTTCAAGAGACCGACAGCCCAAATTCCCAACCCCAGTGTGTACAACCCCCACCCGAACCTTCAAAAAAAAAAAAAAGAATTGTCAGTCGAATTTTGCTCAACTCATCAGGAGCTTCCGGGGACGAGTGAAAATGGAACAGGAAATTATTGGGGGCGACATCAACGCCTCCCCACCGCTCGTGGTGATATCAGAGTGCTACACCCAAGGGAAGGAGATTGGAAGAGGCAATCAACCAAGAGGGCCTCACTGTTCTCACGGTCATCCGAGTTCTATACCAGGCTTGGCAACAATGTGTGCAGACTCTGCAGAGATACATGCCTCGGCCTTCCGATGGTGAGAAACGTTAGAACTCCACATAGGAGAAACCTCGACCAACACCTAGGAAGTGATTACTATATTTCGATGACAGCATTTGACGTTGCCAGGTGTAAAAAGTTGGACAAGTCATAATTACCGAATGGAGCAACTTAACGGCAAGCACAGACTATAAGGCGATCTGCATCTAAAATATCGAAGAATGAAGGAGATACCTAGTTGAGGATATCAAGCCCTATACTAAAGTCTACAGGGGAAACTCCAGCAGTAGACGCTCGTCTCCTACACCTCTGGGAGGCCAGAAGGTCCCTCACGAGGCGGTGGAAGCTGCGCCATTAGCGTGACCGGTCAAAACTGGTATATACTGTACGAATATCGGACACGGAGAAAGAAGAAGCAGAAGTTTGACGAGACACAGCTCGTGGAAGAGCCTTTTCGATCGATTCACCTTGAACCCTCGGTAGCCTTTGGTAAATAATATGTAAATAAAGTTAGGGGTGAAGGCTTAACCCTCATGTGGTGACCCGGACGTGGTCTACTACGCCTCCAGCACCGTCAGACCGGCCCACTCCAGGATCCTGACCTCCACTTATCATGTCTCGGAACTCCTTGGGCGCCTGAGGCCTTGGAGACCACACCGTACGACATGGCTGAAGCTGACGAAGACCAACACCAGGAGGAGTTAACCCGTCGCTTAACTCAACAACTCGCTTCAGTCACCCGACGGCTCCCGGCGTTCTGGCCGGCGGACCCGGAAATTTGGTTTGCTCAGATCGAACAAGAGTTCGCTCGCCGGAACATCACTTAGTTCTCAGACGACGAAATTCTCGAGAAGTTGTCACGTCACTGCCTTCAACCGAGGCCTCGAAGGTACGTGACATAGTAATTTCTCCCCCCGCCCAAGATCCCTATGATCAGCTAAAGAATGAGTTGATCCGTCGAACAATCGCTCCAGAGCAGCGTCGGCTGCAGCAGCTACCCATGATTGAGGAACTCCGGCGACAGAAAACCTTCTCAACTTCGTCGTATGAAACATTTTCTGGGAAGCCAGGCCTCGGCCACGGACACTTCCATCTTAAAGGAGCGGTGCAACGATATTCAATTGGAATGTTTTTCGCTTGACACGAGCTTACTGGCACACCTGGGGCTCAAGGATACTCACACGCAACGCCACTGGCCAAGAAACTCCTTTGTTGCGGTGTAATTTCAAGGACAAAAGCAATCATTTTCATTCAATCTCTCCTTTTCAAAATTTGATGACGTAACGATTGGATCGCAGTACACCTAAGTGACGATATTTGAATGCAGTTCATAAATTGGACCCGAGCATTGCGTGGGTACTCGACTTGAGCTCGTGATAATTGCTAGCTCGAGAAGCATTCGGGTAGTGACCCGTGTCCAATCGCTGCAACGACGACAACAGCCGAGTCATAACAATGTCTGGAACTCAGCGCGTGTCCTGCGCTTTGCCAACCCCAGCGCGTGGCTATGATCAACACTGGCGGCACTAGAGCCACTCGATATGGCAGCGTAGCTGCCAGAGTAGCGCCACGCTTTTCCCTGTGCCGCCTCTCACCGCGATTGGTCACACACGGTACCATAGCAACGAGCTGAGCTGGCTCGGTTTCCGTAGCAACCGAGTGACGACTCGTCACGTGACCTCTCAAGAGCCGTGATGTCATCGGTAAGATGGCAGCGCCCAGAGCTGGTGGATGCGAGTTTGTTCGGTGCGCGGAGTCGTGATGTGCCGCAGCTTGCCGACGATTTAGGGCTTCTTCGTGCTTTCTGACGTGGGTATAACGTGAAGATCTGAAAGAATGATACTTTATACCCTTTTTGTGCAAGATCGCTTTGGATATTAGCACCTGTGCGACAGCATCAGTAATATCACCATAGTGGTGCTCGGGTTTCCGGATGTGGTTGAGGATCGATAAGACATTTAGCATGCCATTTTTGCATTCTCTTAGCTTTATTTGAACATATTAGTGTCTGAGAATCGATGCGAAATCTATGCGTCGCATGTTGGGCCTTGGGGAATTTGTTTTTGCCCCAGGTAACCGCATGATCACAAACTTTTAGCGAGGAAGCTGCCGTGATGTTTACGTTTTGTACTAATCAATCACGGAACCTGGGTTCAATCCCCACCCCTGCCCGTTTCGATCTGGATGAGCATCATACCGGCCTGCGGTTGTGCATCACTACTGCGTGGTGCACGTTAAGGACCTATAGACCCCAGGCTAGCGGTTATACTGCATTGGCTAAATTGCTCATCTACAGCGAGTGACTCGTCGCACTTTGAAATGGCTGACCAACTACACGCTGTATAAATATTCACACAACTTCCAAGCATACTAATCAACAATTTTACGATATGAGCAGCGCAAGTTTGTCTGCTTCTTTTAGTAGGGGTTGTGGTGACGTCAGAACGCCGAGCTCTGATTGGTTCTGAATAAAGAATAGTGGGTAGGCCTCAAGGCAGCTTGCTTTTAGGTCTACCCACTATCCTTCAACCGGAACCACTCAGATCTTGGCGTTCTGACGTCCCCACAACCCCTGCAAAAAAAAGCAGACGAACTTGCGCTCCAGTACATAGCTTTTAGGATAAAATTTTCGCATTTTTCTAGCTTCCTTTCAAAGTCTTAATTTCTGAGAATCATAACGAAGGGTATACGGCGCGTGTAGGGCCTATGGGAAAATGCTTCAGCCCTGGGTCACCGAATAATCACAGAATTTTTTAGCGAGGAAGCTCCTGCGATCTTTAACTTTTTTTACTAATCGCCAATTTTACGAATTGGCAGTTCTGAAGATTTTGATATAACTTGCTTTCGTTGCAATAGCTTGCATTTGATCGCAGTGTTTTTTGGTTTGTTTTTCAAGTGAAAAACTGGCGTTTGCTCAAGTGACGTATATGAAATGTCCTGCTATATAACAATGCAGCAACACATACCATTAAACAGATGCTCAGAGGTGTGTTCGTCTTTGTAATTAACAAGTTACAGACGTATTTATTTCTTACGAGTGTAATATGTATTTCCTGTAGCTGGGCCCGTTTTGTGCTCCTTAATGTCAGTGTGCTTGGTTCCAAATATCCTCTTTACAATGCCTACAAAGGCCAAAATGACGTCAGCCGACCCCAACTCACGCATTGGACACGAAAACTGCGTTGCTCGGATGTATGCGCTCGTCAGCAATCAATTCGTCCATGGATATTTGAATTTTATTTCCTGGCCAATGAGTGTCCTGACAAAACTTATCATCACTTGCGAATGCCAAGTTCTACGGTGTGCTTAAAAAGCACGGTGCCCCAGCATTTCACGAATGCGTGATTTCACAGTTCTCTTTTGAGTTGAGGATTGCAAGTAAGGAAGAAGAAGCTTAAAAATAATTGTGTGGCCCCTTTAACACAGATATGTGTGCTACACCAGATAAAAAATATTGACTTTTTGAATGCCGGTAAACTTCCGAACGACCATTTGGCTTGTCGGCAAGAACACCTCATATCCGGCGTCCGTCTCTTTTGATGGCGTCAACGATTCCATAGAGGCCACCATGCCGTCCTTCTTGGTTGAACCCCGTCGACGTCGCTCCTCACCAGTCGGTGAGAAAATCTCATCTTGAAGGGATGATCGGGTCTTGAAGAAGTATGATGCTAAACATATACTCGCTCACTATGAGGCAGTCGAGCAGCAGTCATGTCCCGAGCCAATCGTCCTGTCGTGGCCGGCGTAATCGGATTTTGTTCCATCGGAGCGAAGTCCGAAAGTACTAGGACGGTACGTTCGTCCCACGAAGCGGCCGCCATCCCGGCGGCGCCGAAAACCACTCGCCTTGCCCGTGCACGTACGATACTATAGCAGCTCTCGTCGCCCGACAGTCCCAGGGCTGCAAATCGTCTCACTTTTCATAAAAAACAGGCACCGTTCCTCCAGAGGTTCTTGCTGTACCGCGATGCCAAACGTCTTATACCACATTTCAATGAACGAATGGAGATATCAACTAGAATACGAAGGTTGCCGCCCGGCGTCGCTAGAAGCACGGTTACCATGGCAACCTCCCAGGCCCAAAATGGAGATCACTATCAGCGCTTCTGACGTCGTGCATCTAGATAATTTTGCGTCGTGTCGCTACTCTGGCAGCTACGCTGCCATATAGAGTGGCTCTACGCGGCACATAATCGGCTCCAGATCACGTGGCCGCTTGTTCTGGCTGCGAGTTGAGGGGGTAAACGCTGCTCGTTTTTTTTTTTTTTTTTTTCTTTCTGAGATTTTTATTGCGTGGGGTGAAAGTCGAACGCGTGTTTGATATGTCATTAACGTTAAGGATCCGTTTTAAGCGGTATTTGCGCAAAGTACAAAAATTGTTGCATCGCTCCTTTAAGTCAAACTTGTGCTTCTTTCTCCGTGTCCGATGTTCCTACAATACTATGCGACCAATTTCTCAGAAATTAAGTGTATTGAAAACCTATGAATTACTCAAGGAAATGATCGATCCGAACGGGACAAGGACAGTCACACAAGACAGCATCAAGAAGGTCAGGCATCTAGCAAAAGGATCGGACGAGAGGTAATACAGCAATTAACAGAAATATACCTCTGTACCGCTCGCCCGGAAAACCTACCTGAATAGGAAGGCGAACCTGAATGCAGAACTAGATAGACCATCAACCACGGAAGAACTTGAGAGGCTAGTTAACATTCATGAAAAAGACAGCAGCTCCCAGTCCAGAATCCATTAGAGCCCAACACCTGTTCGACCTGGACGAGGATACGATCGCCGAACTCGTGGACCACTTTAACCGTGAATACAAGGACCTCGGAGGCACAGCACAGAACTAGAAGAAAGCCGAAGACGGATTTATCCTGAAGCATAACAAAAATCTCAAGCTGGAGAATTTTCGATTAATCTCGCTTACCTCGCGTCTAGGGATACTCTTTGAAAGGCTAGTAAAGACGAGGCTCAACAAACTTGTTGAAAATAACTCGATATTGGCAAGCATGCAATTTGGATTTCGGCCGCAGATATCCGCGCTGGACATACTGCTGCGAAGCCAACCAGGGACAATACTAGGTGCATTCCAGCTCTCGACTTGAAGCGAGTCTTTGATAATGTGCTACATAGCAGTATACTCAAAGGGTGAATGGATATTGGATGTGGACCGGAGACCTGCCCTTAAATCACAAGCTTTCTTAGGGCTAGGCAAGCCATTATATCACTGGGGAACATCTAATCGGAGCCAACCGCTCTATGTACCAGAGGTATCCTTTAGGAAGTGGTTCTCTCGCCCCTACTTTTCAACGTGGCATTGAGACCTCTCTGCCGCACTGCACTGAACAAGCGGACGATATCATGGTATGGTGCAGGAGAAGGAACAACGCGGATGTGGAAGAGGACTCGCAGAGAACGCAGACATATTTGATTCATACGCCAGAAGCATGCGTCCGCAATGCGCCACAGAAAAGTCCCGGCTACTAATCTTCTAGAATCTCAGAAAGAGAGCAAGCGCACACATTAAAATTCACATCAGTGGTGAGCCGGTCCCAGGACCCGACTGTATCAAGGTCCTAAGACAGCTGATTTCACGGGGCTAGGGAAATGGGGTCACACTCAAGAAGCTCGGGGGAGCAAAGGAGAAAGTGCTCAGGATGGATGAGAAGAATCAGGAACAGACGCCACGGACTTGGTGAGAAGGAAGCTTCTCGGCTAATGCAAGTCTTCGTTGTCTCGAGCATCATCTACGGGACGGCGTACCTCCGGCTCACCAAGGGTGAGGTGGAGATGCTAGACACTTAAATAAAAAGGCCTACAAGACGACTTTGGGGATCCCAAGCTTCACTTCCTCCTGCAGACGTTTGGAGCTCGGGGTACACGACATGATAAAAGAGCTCTGGGAAGCTTGGAAGATCGCCAAGTTAAAGCATTTAAACGTGCCTGAAAATGTCAAGTGAATCTTGGATCACCTAAGCCTTACCATCATCAGCGGCCACCTTAAGCCACTAGTAGATCTTACCCCGGACATTATGGGGGAAATTAGCACAAGTCGGCTACCTAGACACATGTATCCTATACATAATGCCGAGAGGAGGAGAGCTAGGGCCAAATCCCTCAGTAGACTGTGGGACAACGACCAGAACGCTCTATACGTAGACGCTGCCGGTCCTCAAGAAGGGCAGATGGTAGCTGTAGTCATGACACGGGACGGAAGAGTGGTCCACTCGGCCCCACTGAAGACCAAAATCATCACACAATGGGAAGAGGCAGCCATCGCCCTAGCCATCACATCCAACCCCCGGGCAATCACTCTTACAGATTGCCGAGAGGTCTATAGGCATTTTATTCGGGGCTCAATCTGCTCACTCACCCACCAAATATTTTTAAACAGCCTCCAGAGAAGGCGTTTTTCATCTGGACGCCAGAACTCATGGGGCAAAAGTGAGACGAAGCCGTTAACGCCACAGACAGAGGAGTTTTCATACGGGTACCAACATGCCAGTTCTCATCCTTCGACATGGGGACCATAACCCTCTCCGAATATTTAAGTGTATCGCGACTGAATAGAAGAATATACCGGACAAAAGCTTAAGTAAAGAAGAGGAAAACATTCTAAGAGACTACAGACCAACACACTGTCCACGTTGGCTAAGCTGCACTCTTGGTACCCCACGCTATATTCTCCCTACGGCCCGTGTTTCCGGGAAAAGGTGGACGCATACCACACAGAATGGGCATGGCAATACACACCAACTATAGATCCGATCACTCACACATATCAAGGGAGCCGTTGGAGGCCATCCTG
The DNA here is from genome assembly GCF_016920785.2 of Ixodes scapularis. Lineage (NCBI taxonomy): Eukaryota > Metazoa > Arthropoda > Arachnida > Ixodida > Ixodidae > Ixodes > Ixodes scapularis. The sequence goes on from NW_024609897.1 coordinate 1,558,104, forward strand.
CGTGGCGATATCCCTGCCTGCCAGTACTAGCTGGTAGAAAGGGTCACGAAAGCGTTGGAAGCTAATGGAATCCTTCGATTAGAATAAACACCCTCTTTTCTCCCCCAATCTTTTTCTTAAATAAAGATATTTCAATCAATCAATCACTTTATCGATTTCAGGCGCGAAGCTCGGTGCCGATCGAGTGGAACGACATTGCCGCGAGCCGGCAAACGTACCCTCACTACTTGGCATCAAACGAAGTAGGGGGACACAAAACTTCGAAATTCCTGTCGTCGAAATTAAACTTTACGGCGGGGAGGGGGGGGGGGGGGGGGGGGCACGATTGTAACTTTTTGCAATTTGGATTTCGGCCGGCAGAGAAGTAGAAAGAGTCTGGTGAGGCAGCACGGTGGTGGCGTCACTCGAGCGTGTGGTGAGCACAGCGTGCTAACGGCACCCCGCTGAAACCATTGCGAGGAAAGCCTACACCACCACGAGTTTGCGACGCAACTTGACGAACGAACAGGCGTCGCCGACAAACCGCCCTTGGGTCTCGACGGACACTTCGTCTACACGCTCGGCTCGACCAAGCGCAGAGACGTTGAACAGTCGATGGCGAACCTGGCGAATTTTCATGCCATCACACAGAAACCACCGAGCACAAAAGCGTATACCGTCATAAATACTCAGAGAAGACACCGTGAGGGAAGATCACACCACCAAGAGTTTGCGAAGCAACTAGCAATACAGACCAGCGGCGCCTATGAACCGCCCTCCGGTATCGAAGGGCACTTCGTCTTCAGGATCGGCTCGACCTAGCGCGGGGATGTAGAACACTCGTCGGTGGAACAGGCGAATTCTCAAGTCAGCGCACCGAAACTGCTCTGCGCAAAAGCGAAAACCGACAGAAATACGGGAATGACGTGAGCTGGCGCAGAAAAATCACCGCGAGCAGCTGGCGGCAGCGCACCCGGCCGACCCCGCGCTCGGCTGGCTCGGCGGATCGGCCAGCCGCCGAGCCGCCGAGCCAGCGTTCGGTCGTCAAGCATGCTGAGAACAAGTGATCAGCGGCGGGAAGGAAGCGCACTTTGTGATTGGCCAGTCGCTCAAGACTGACGCCTACGTCACAATACCGGTATCTACGTCAAAATGCGGGTACTTATGTCACAATACAGGTACATGTAAAAGCTGAAATATTTATACTCCAGATACTGGTGCCGGAAGACGCCAAAGCAGAACTGTAACGTCAGAAACAAAGCGGAACGGTGACGTCAAAAAACAACGTGTTCCGGCATGCGAATCCGTAATACGTGTCGGTTTGAACCCCGCTAAACCGCGATCCACTCTAAAACCGATATTAAAATTGCTATCCCCAGCTTCTCGGTGGGTATTTAGCGGGTTGGCTCTTTGTCAACCAACCTTGTGCTTCGACGTCATGTTCATACTCAACGAGGTTACTTGTTCGTAGTGCCACTTGTTTCGATGTGCTTTTCTGGTTCGTTTTCAGCCATTTCAAAGGCCGATTTCTGCTTGATATGTTATGTTTCAGCGGCCGTCGTTTGTAAGTGCTCCGCAAATTATTGACTCCCTGCTCACTCAAACGTGTTGTGATGCCAAAGTGCAAGGAGCCCAAGGTACTGGTATTGTTGTGGAATGCCGAACACGCCTTGCTGAACTGGAAGTTTTGGAAACAGCCCGCTGGGCAACCAGGACGAGCGTTTTTACCAGTTCCCCTAAAACGCGAAGTTCAGAAAGGAGTGGGTCGACGCCGGTCGTCGAAAGCATTTTGGAAAGCCGTTGAGTTTGGGACATTTACTGGTTGAGTTCGTTTCTGCAGAGCGCGAGCTTACGATAAACTTCAAGCAACGCCCCTACGACGTACATCGAACACCATCAAGTTTGGTTCTTCTCAGAAGATAAATGGGCGCTCGCTCTGAGCCTGCGCTGCAAACACCGCGGTCAAATATGGCGCCCTGTGAATATCGCCTATTTATCCCGGGGAACTCGCTTTTCAGCCGCCAGTATTTAATAATATTTGCTACAGGTGTTTGATATCTACGAAGCAAAGCAGTAAAACAGCCGTAGCATGCTACCTGACTGATGGAAGCTGGTCTTGCGACTAGCCTCTAGTCCAGTCGTACATTTTTTGGTAACGCGGCACCGACCTTTTGTCACATGATGGCCATCCAGATGATCTCCAGGTTTGCTAAACTCTGAAGGCGGTAGTTTGGTGTTTCGCCGTTGACCCCCGAAACAAAACTTTGGTATAAGTTATCTACAAAACTACACAAGGTGGCGAGAACTAAAATACACTTCGTAATTCGGACAGGGAGGCACTCACTTTATCGAATGACGTTTTATCGAACACCCACGTTTACATTGAATGACACTTTAGCGAATAGTCGACCGCTGCGAAGCGGCGTTTACGGGTGGGCCATGCAGGTTCACATTTCTGTAATGAGCCGCCGCAGACTGTCGCAGCGAAGCGGCGTAAGCGCAGTGCGGGGGGGGGGGGGGGGGGGGGGGGGGGTTAACACGAGCCCTCGTTACTTGCTAGAACGTCGATTCGGTCAAATTTTGCGGTTCGCCAAAACGTCGTTCGCTCATGTTATATGGGCCCATTCAGGGACACTACCTGCACTAAAACAGTCGTAATGCTAAAAGCGACAAAAAGTACCCGGGTTTACCCTTTAAAGGCAGTCTCGTCTTTTACAGTCCTTATTAATTTTGTTACTAATAGGAGCTAAATGTTACGATATGAATTGATTTTAATTCGATGTAATTCAATTAAAGAGCAGTATATCCCCTTCATTCCAAGGGAGCCGGTGAGGAATATAACTAATCGGTCTGAAGTGAAGGAGCCAGCTATGTTTGAGGCGCTATGTTTTGTGTTTTTCCCTCACCACATCACAGCCTGTTTGAAGGTTCTAGATGTGTGTCTTCTCGTCAGGACTCAATCGATATTCTTAGGAGGGCTCAATATGTCGAAGCCATTACAAAACAGTGTTCCCTTAAAACCATATAGTTTTAAAGGTTTGTTGAATACTACTCGTTATAGAACAAGAATATTAATTTGTAATCAGTAATGCTTTATCTTCGAAGTTAAATCATGTCGACGTCACCTCATTGTGCTATATTCTAGAACGCACCCATGACCCAAGACAACATTGCGAAATGCTACCGGGCGTACGGCCTCTGGTCGGCTACTTCGAATCCTGTAAGTTCACCTCACTCTCACTTGTACATGATTCGGTAAAAAAAAAAAAAAACAGAATCCTGTGTGTTGGTTGGCATAAATAATGTACGCGTTGTAGGATTCTGAAACACCGCGCGAATGCGAGCCAAGCGGTAGCGATTGAACGCCTTAGTTTGTAAACGTGACGTAACCTTAACCCAAAATAAAACAGAAGTAGGACATTTTCGTGTGAGTCGATGCTTACCCAAGTCTATTGGCGACGATATCTTTCGGTGTCCCCTCTTATCATTTCTATCTTTGACGTGCAGGACCAAAAATATGGAGTGCCAGAGGCAATTTCATTGAGATGTGCAAAAAGCAAGGAGGAAGCTTGTAGTCCTCGCGGCTTGAAAGAAACACTGAAACCCCCCAAACTTTGCCTAAAATTTTTGCAAGGCGATTTGCTATATTTCGCTACATAGACACGTATATATTTAATAAAGCCAAAAAACCTCAACAGCTCAAAACCGAAAAAGGAACACGGAAGCTCATGGCTTAAAGTCACGTAACTGAACCCAACCGCGTGTTTTTCTTTTCTCCGCTTCTCCGGCGTGCGAAGCAGTTTGTTGTACAAAGACGACAGAGCGAATAACAAACTTAAAACAAAGGGGCAATGAACTCTTCTTCTTTCAGCCCGCAAAGAAGGAGGGAAAGGTACGGAGGGGGGCTATGCCCCTTGTCCTCTCCTGCTCGCCCCCATTTAGGAGAAAAGTTTCCGCTAAATTTAGTGGAAAAAGTTCTCCGCTAAATTTAGCGGGGAAATTTCCCGTAAGATTTAGCGGAGAAAATTTTCCGCTAGATTTAGCGTTGAATTTTTTCCACTAAATTTAGCGGGAAATATTTTCCGCTGGATCTAGCGGGAAACGTTTTCCACTGGATATAGCGGGGAATTTTTTCCGATAAATATAGCGGGAAAAAGTTTCCCCTAAATCTAGCGGGAAGAACTTTCCGCTAGATTCAGCGGGGAAATTTGTTCGCTAAATCTAGCGGGGAATTTTTTCCGCTAAATTCAGCGGGGGAGAATTTTTTGCTAAATTTTGCGGGGAAAATTTTCTGCTATATTTAGCGGGGAAAATTTTCCGCAAAATTTAGCGGGGAAATTTTCCCGCTAAATTTAGCGTGGAAAGCTTTCCGCAAAATTTAGTGAGGAAATTTACCCATCATGCACCGCGCGGTTACGCCGACGCCGACGCCGCTCAAGTCGGAACAGGGCACTTAAGAGCTGCGCTCTAAAATAAAAGGAAAGTGATAATCTAAATACCGGCTTAACGGGGTTCGTGGAGGCCGGGAGTTGGAGGGCATAGAGATCGTGAGAAGTGGTGACCATTGGTCCCACAAAACAATAGAGGATCACACCACTTTTACACGTCCTCCCTCTCTCTCTCTCTCTGTCAGCACTCCTTAGATGGCCTAACCCCCCCCCCCCCCCCCCCTTGATCCTGTAAAGTGAGGAGTGGACCTGTAGTCAACATACCAAGAGGCGTTCTTTGCTGACACACTTGTTATTTATATATTTTAGAGATGGATATTTACAAACGGGCCAGTCCGAGATAATGTCTATGTCAGATGAGACGAGCCCGGGTTGCAGCTGGGTGTCGCGTATGTGCCGCTCGTGGTGCGAGGCTCCTGCCCCGTTCGCTGTGCGTGCGTTGGTGCGCGTTGCTCTGCGGTGTAGATGGTGTCGCCCTCTTGTTCGCTACATAAGCTCGCCCCCCCCTCCCCCCCTAGCGGAATAGCGGTGAAAGATGCTGTTTGCGCGCTAGTTGGTAGTGCTTTGGAGAGTGAAGCGGACGGTGCGGAGACGGGCTTGATCGGGTTGGGTTGGACGCGCGATGTCCATCGTGGCAGAGCATCCCACATTCGCAGTGTGCGGTATGAGGTTGTTCGTGTCGACGGAGCTCAGGATATACGCAGGCTTCAGTCGGTCGATTGAGACATGGTCTTCACGGTTCGGGTAGGCCAGGATAAAGTGCTTTTCAGCTCTTCCAAGGACCTTGTACGGACGGACGTCTTATGCTGGCTGTAGGGAGCGTCGCGCAGCATCGTGGCGCACGAAGAGACGCGTGGCGGTGGAGAGGTAGGGGCTCACAAAGAGTTTTTGTTGCCTGGTTCGACGTGTGGGTGAAGGACGGAGGGTGGCCATGTGGGAGCGGAGCATTTCCACGTAGTCGAGGGGGTCAGGCAGAGAGCTGGATAGTGGAGCACAAAAGAAGTCGCTAGGTAGGCGGAGCGGGGTGCCGTAAACCAAATCTGCTGAGCTACATCCAAGGTCGATCTTAAGCGCAGCTCTGATTCCCAGCATGGCGAGCGGAAGATATTCACTCCATGTGGATGGCATCGTTGCAGTGATTGCTGTTTTGAGCTATACATAATGACAAACACACAGCGCAAAATGACAAAAAGGGAAGAGGCACATCGGATAGAACAGAGCGTTGTTCTATCCGGTGTGTCTCTTCCCTTTTTGTCCTTTTGCGCTGTGTGTTTGTCATTATGTATAACCAAAACCAACTAGCCCAACTTTCTGCTTTATTGTTTTGAGCTGCCGATGAAATCTCTTGACGAGTCCGTTCGCGCTCGGATGGTATGACGTCGTTGATATGTGATGGAAACTAAGCAGTTTTGATAGCGTTGTGAGCAGGTGGGATTGAAACTGTCTTCCGCGGTCTGTGATTACAGTGGTAGGAATTTCGAATCTCGCAACCCACGAAGTGAGGAATGCGTGTGCAACGGCTTCAGCAGTGATATCGGTTAGGGGTACCGCCTCGGGCCATCTGGTGAAACGACCGATGACGGTGAAGATGTGCCGATAACCTTGAGACCGTGGAAGGGGGCCAACGATCTCCATGTGGAGATGGCTGAATCATCCGTGGGGAAGCTGAAATGTGGCAGTCGGTGAGACAGTATGGCCATGGACTTTAGCTCTCTGGCAGTTGATGCAGACACATGTCCAACGTCGGACGTCGGAGTTCATGCCAGGTCATACATACCGAGATGGAACCAGTCTTTGTGTTGACTTGATACCAGGGTGTGCCAGGGAATGCAGTGTGTCAATGCAATGTACGAAACGACATTGCCAGTTTTTTTGTACAGGCGATGATAGTGTAGCTTGCGCCTTAAGCAATGTCTTAGTTCCTTCGAGAACCATATGGAATAGTCACTTTTATGAGACACCCTCTTTGGTATAAAGAGTCGCATGCTTTCCTGGACAATAGTCGAAAGTGTGGAAGTTGATCATTCAACACATTGATCAGCTAGAACACTACTCCAGTCATAGTCCCGAAGATACTGATACAATGAATAGTAATCACCGTTGGAGTAGGAAAACCGTGATTGTGAATGGAAAATTCGCTTGGCAAGTGGAAAGAAAAATGATACAATAAAAGGCTTATGATAGTTATCCACCCGAGATAGCGGAGCTTCGGCAACTGATATCAAAAGCCGAGGTGACCAGCGCAAGGTCAACTATGTTTCCACAACAGTTGCGTACAGTATTACGTTGTTCAAAACCATTGAAATGAACGAAGTTTAACAAAGTCGCTTCAACCTTGTGTTCGTATGACTAAGAAGCTGCCTGGCTCCCAATCGTAACCAGGAAGGTTGAAATCGCCATACATGTGCACTTGAAAGTTAAAGAAGTCAATTCTTTCTTTCAGGAAGTTGATATGCTCACAGAAAATAATGTGATCAAACATCGACGGAAAATAGTAATTGCCAATGAGAAAGTTTCTACCATCGGTAGACAGTAGGATAACACTCGAGATCGCTCCCCCGATGAACTTTCAAGCTCTTATCTGCAGCAATCAAGACACCTCTTCCCAAGCTCTTTTCCGTTTTCACATAGTCACGATCACGTCTATATGCTTCGTACTTGGGTGGAAAATAATTAGAACTAGAAATTTCATCTACGAGCCAAGTTTCTGTTAGGCATATGATCGAATGCGTGCTGGACATCGCCTCCGAAAACGCTTGGCGTCCTTAGTCCTCAAACCACGTACATTTTGATAACAAATGGTACACTCATCATGCATCTTCTTCGTTTCTCCTCAACAACCCAAAAAATCTGCCTAAAGAGACAGCTAATGGGCCACACACTCGCGTCATTCACCTTGTCGAAATCGTCCCACTCTACAGCGATGTGGAACGATGCATAGCTCATATGTCTAGAGGGAAGTGCGGCACAGACACATGTTTTGACGACGTTGCTGAGTATTGCTGCGATGTCGTCAACAGTGGTTGTAGGGTCAAGCCGAGACACAAAGAGCGCCGTACTCCTCGGAGGTCGAGGTACAGCCGTCAGCTTACTTGTAGAGTTCGTGCCCGTGGCGGGCTTTACCCTCCTCTTCTTTTGCACAAGGGTGTATCCGTCTTCGTCAGTAGTCGATCGACTGCCGCGGATACTGGTGGTCGAAGCTAAAGGCCCGTTCACACACTTGCAACCGAGTGCGACCGAGAGAGACCAAACCGGTTTTTAAGCCTCTTGCGATCTCTTAGGACCAGCTCCGCTCAGTGCATCCGGTCCCAAGAAGTCTTTCTCGGTCGTACTCGGTTGCAAGAGTGTGAACGCGCCTTAAGAAGGGGTCCCCATGCTCCAGGTCAGGTGCACGGTTCCAAACTTGTAGGGGGCGTACTTGTCTCCCTGCTTGCATGTCACCACCAGTTGTAGTGGTCCGAAGCGTGGACGCGTAACTTGTAGGTCTAGCTTCGAAATTTGAAGAAGTCGAACAAGATGGCACCGTTACATTAGTTGTAGTACTCGGAGTCGCTGACATATGACTTGCATGTGCAGCTTCTTGATTTAACAAAGGGGGGCGAGGAGGACCAGTGCCTAAGGACTTACGAAGGAGTTCCGCATTACGGGCCAGTTGAAGGTGCAGCTGTTCATTGTCTGCTCGCAGGGCCTGTACTTCAAATGACAGAGCATCAACCTTCCGGCAAAGCTGAATGATGATCGTTCGAAGGTCTACGTTGTCTCCAGGTCCCTCCTCTTTGTCAGGCTATTCTTCGCCTGCATCACCACTGGGATCCTCACAACAGGGCACATCGTCGGAGCAAAGCTTAGCCGAATCGAGGCCGGGCAGTTTGGTGCACTCGTAGGTACTGACTCCGTTCTGAACGAGAAGTTCATACTCCGCAGCGGCAATATTCACGCATCTGCAGTGGAACCGGCGGTTGCAGGTCCCAGTAGACGCAATATATTGCTGCCGCCCATTGATGGCCTTGGAGCAGCGTCCACACACGTCCTGTGTCTTCCTCATCGTCTTTGATATGAGCAAAGCTTTTGACAAAGTTAATCACCGATTACTGTTGAGTAAACTCTGTAGTTACGGTCTGTCCCTTAACTACTGTCGTCTCCTCAAAAGTTACTTATCTCATCGGCTGAACTTTGTGCGAGTATCCGGCCAATTATCTGCTCCTTTTTTATCTACTTCTGGGGTTCCTCAAGGCAGTAACCTCGGTCCTTTGCTGTTTTTAGTTTTTTGTAAATGATCCAACTTCCTGTATTAAACACTCGCGGTTTTTGTTATTTGCTGATGATATTAAGTTGTTTACAGCGGTTAAAATGGTTGACGATTGTGAATGTCTTCAGCGCGATATAGATTCTATTTCGGCGTGGTGTTTTTCAAATGACCTACTCTTTTGAGTCAAAGACGAAAGTTATGTCCTTTTCTAGGAAGCGTGAAATTCTGAGTTTTCCCTATGTATTAGATTCCACCAATATTACTCGCGTTGAGGTCACCCGTGATCTAGGCGTTTTTATGGATCCTGCAATTAATTTCAACCATCACGGGACCACAATTACGAATGCTTCCTTTAGAGTGCTGGGAGCCATTACACGAGTGACACGGGATTTTTCTAAACCACTTTGTATTTTACGTTTGTTTTCTTCACTGGTGCGTAGTCGCGTTGAATATGCCTCAGTTGTCTGGAACTGTATTGGAGTGACAAATTCAGGTTTAATTGAGAGTGTTCAGCGTAGGTTTGTTCGTGTTTTGTTTGATCGTTATTTTCAACCGAATTATTTCTATAGTTATGAGAGGATTTGTAAACTCGTACTCGTTGCACAACAGGAGAACAATTCGTGAACTGACATATTTGTATAAGATTGTAAACGGTATAATTGATTCCCCAGAGCTACTAAGTCACATCTATTTGCACGTTCCTCGTCATTCTTGTAGACTTTATACTTTGTTTTATCCTATCGACTTTTACCATTCTGCACCCATGACATGCCTACAACTTACTTATAACCATTTAGGATAGATTTGTGCGAATGCTAGCCTTGGTATATTTGATGAAAAGCGTAAATTTCGACAGTGTGTTGAGGCTATTGTTTTTTTCCTAACGTTTCGATTTATCCTGTTTAGCGTTGCATTTCTGAAGGAATAAGTGCAGCACTAAGGAGGCGTCAAGCTGTTGGTGGGTCACTGAAAATAAAAATAAACATAAACAAAGGCTTGGCGTCGAAAATTCCTAGGGAGGTGAGGACATGGCTGACCTGTTGAAACGTCGCATACCAGTGTTAGTGATGATAAATCTGTCTGGACTTCTTGGAGCTCCAGTGAGCAGGAGGAGGAGCTGCAGTGAGCAGCGTCTGGAGTTCAGAATCATTTTTCTAGGAAGCTTAGAGGGCCGAGTAGTCCAGAGGTGGGTGTTCTATGAAAGAAGCATCAATGTGAACGCGGGAAAGAGTATCGGCTACAATGTTTTCTTGTCTTTTGATGAACCTGATGCCCTTTGTAAATTATGATATGAATGCCAGCTGGCGAATTTTTTTCGGGAAGTGCGCAGCAGTGCGAGAGGCAATGGCGTACGTCAGCGGCTTATGATCTGTGAGTATGAAGAATTGTCTCCCTTCCAGAAATTGACGAAAGTGCTTGACAGCGGGGATATGTGGCAAGTAACTCACGCCCAAAGGTACTGTATTTCACTTCTGTAGGGGACAGTGATTTTGAAAAGAAGGCGATGAAGCACCAGCATCCATAAATCAACTGCTGACAAACTGCGCCGATCGCTGTGTCCAAGGCATCAACCATGATGGAAGTTGAAGCGTCCGATCTGGTATGCGTCAGGAGTACCGCGTTGGCTAACTGCTCCTTAATTCTGACTAAGGCTTCCTCGGCTGCGGGGTTCCAGGCTAGGGGTGAAATCTTCGGATTGACTCCCGCGAGGAAAGCATTAAGTGGGCGAAGTACAGCAGCGCATCCTGGCAGAAAGCAACGGTAGAAATTGATAAGTCACAGGAATTCTCTGAGTTTGCGGACAAAGGTTGGTCATGGAAACTTTTTGATTGTTTGGACTTTTGACGACAGAGTTTGAATGCCGTCCTTGTCGAGGTGGTGTCCGAGAAAGTCCAGTTCAGAAACGCCGAATGTGCATGTTTGCACATTGATGGTTACAGCAAATTCGTCGAGAGGTTCGAAGATCGTTTGAGATGACATTGGAGCTCTTCAGATGTCTTGTTGAACACGAAAATGTCATCCAAACATGCGAAACAGAATGGGAGGTTTCGCAGCACTTGGTTCATAAATCGCTGGAATGTTTGAGCGGCGTTTCTGAGGCCGAATGGCATCCGCACATATTCAAACAATCCAAAAGGTGTTACAATCGCTGTCTTAGGAATGTCTTCTGGCGCAACTGGGATGTGATGGTAGGCCTTCAGGAGGTCTAGCTTGGTGAAGATGGCTGCCCCTGCAATGGCCGCGGAGAAATACTGAATATATGGAATGGGATACCGGTCTGATACCGTGACTTTGTTCAGTACACGGTAGCCGTCGCATGGCCTCCAATCTCCGGTTTTCTTTTGGACCATGTGTAAGGGGGATGACCAGCTGCTCGATGAAGGCCGGACAATGCCAAGCTCAATCATCTGTTCGAACTCGTTCTTAGCGATTGTTAGCTTGTCATGAGCTAGTCGCCGGGGTCATGCGAAGACGGGTGGTTCGGTAGTTTCGATGGAGTGAGTATTGGTGTGCTGCGTGGATGCGGCATGGAACGATGGTCGTGTTAGTCTCGGGAAGTGATAGACAAGGGCTTCCGATTGTGTCGAGGCTGGAGGACATGGCTGGTGAAGTTGAAGCTTCTGGTCTCGGACCTCTTTTCCCTGGACGTGTAGATGCGTCTCACCCTCGCGAAGCTCGTATTGACGCATGTCTATGTTTAGGTTAAAAACTGGAAGAGGTTCGCGCCAAGGATAGGGTACTTGAAGTCTGCGATTATGAATATCAAGCGGAGTTCCGTCTTAATCCGAGATTGAGAGTGATGAATTTCTCACCATATAGGTGTTATTAGCTGAGCCGTTGGCCGCTGCTAGAGGTGTCAAAGGCTGACGGTGTCGGCTGTCCTCCGGAGTTGAGGAATAAACGCAGATTTCCGCGTCTTTGTCCATGAGGTATCGAATTTCGGTGGTCTTCTCAGGTGATAAAGAAAAGACGGCTCTTTTTGTGGGATCACCACATTGGCCGTCTTTAACGTGGTGTTCTCGCGTTTCCCATAGAGAAGGGTGGGGAGCAGTTTTTTGCCGCATCACCGAACTTTTGGTGGTACCATCAGTTGCGGTTTGTCGAGTTTGAAAAGCTTCTGCGTCCAGTGGTTCGGTCAAAACTGGAGGAGCGAGACCGAGGACGAAAGGTGGTTGACGCTCGAAGTTCGGCAACCTGCACCGATAGTTGGTCGACTTTTGATGAGAGACTGCGGATGGTCTCAAAAAGCTTCATGTCGGTGGGGAGAGGTGGAACCTGCTGCGTGGGAAGCACTTGGTGGGTGGCGTAAAGAGCTGGGGAACCAACCTCCATGATCTTGTTCGCCATGCGTGCTAGCGCTTCCATGGACGTTGTGTCGGATGTAGTAAGTATCATTCGCACGTCATTGGGGAGCCAAATTTGAAGAAAGAGCTCGCGGATGAGTGAATTATCCGGGTTGTCGGTTCTATCTCCTGGTAGCTGCTGCATGCGGTGAAGAAGTTGGTGACGAATTGTGGTCGCCTATAGCGTGTTTCACCTCATGATGGACCGCAGCGGGCACTACCAGCCATCCCAGCCAACCCAGCTCTGTGAAGCTATTGCGTGACAACTCGCTCTGCTCGACGCAGCGCCCTTCCCGGCGGTCTGTTGGTATACTTACACGGCGCTGGATTGGTCTCGTTGGTTGGTAGCGTACTGCGCGGTCCATCGTGAGATAAAACAGAGTATAGTTCTTCGGCGGTCAGCTACTGTTGCAGCCGTTTCTGCTCGCAGGCGGTAGTACGCTGGATCGACGCATCCCTTAGGCCATCGTAAAGATTTTCCGGAGGGGCACGGAGGAGATCTCTTACGATTGATGTGGTCGTCTGGGGCAGGGCCGTCACGACATAATCAAATTTGGCTCGCTGATACCCATACAAAAATGGTCTATGGTCGGCTATAGAAAATCCTTTGTATGGCCGGCTATAGAAAATTGGCCCAATTAGCTATAGCCGCTTTTATGGCTGTCTATAGCTTCTCCTATGGTCTACCCTATGGTTGTCTATAGCTTTTTCAATAGAAATTTGGCTATCGAATTTTGTATGGTTTAATCTATGGGTCTCTTTAGAAAAGATGCTATAGCCGCCTATGGCTTTTCTTTTGGTTCCTTTGGCCGTCTACAGCTTCTTGTAAGGTCCTCTATGGAGATCTCTATGGCTTACTTTATGGATCGCTTTAGACACCGTGCTATAGCTGCCTATGGCTTTTCCTGTGGTTTCTTTAGCCGCCTATTGCCCTTTTTTATAGTTCGCTATAGTACATTTTATAGTTCGTCATATGGATCTTTCTACCCTTCGTGCTACGGCCGCCTATAGCTTCTTGTATGGTCTGCTATAGAAATCTCTATGGCTTACTTTATGGATCTTTTTAGACACCGTGCTATAGCTGCTTATAGCTTTTCCTAAAGTTTCTTTAGCCGCCTATGGCTCTTCGCATGGTCCGCTATAGCTCATTCTATAGCTCGTTTTATGAGTCTCTTTACCATCGTGCCATAGCCGCCTGTAGTTTTTTTTTTTTACCGCAATCGTATGAAATGTGAAACAAATTATTTGTTGTCACTGGACATCTTTAAAAAAAACTTGTGAGACGTGCCGAACTTCATAGCCCCGTTTAAAACAGAGAGCTCACATTTCAACAAAACAACAACAAACAACAAATGCACTCACTCAGGTGTTTGCAAAAGCACAGGTAAACAGACACAAGGTATTGTTTTCAGATCTCCTAGAAGTTTATTACACACAGCCCATTCTGTAGATAAGCACACACTAAGCAATCTCTACTATGTGAAGAGGTACTACTGAGCTGTTATACAACTGAGAGTATTGCAAAGCAAACAAGAACCAAAGGCAATTCCTGGGTAGTGTCTAGTCCCCCGGCAGCCGGCCGAATTCCCCCCCCCCCCCTTCCCCCCGAAATTCTAATGCCAGTCGCCACTCATTGGTGCTGCAATCAGTTTATCAAAAGACGTTTCATCCAGATCGTTTCATCAACACGTGACGTTTATAAACAACTCAAAATATGTTGTTTTTTTGTTTTTCTTTTTGTAATGATTCGCCAAGAAGTGGCGTGAACGGGTGGGCTGAGTTGGTGAGCACGCGCCTTAGGAATACAGGCGCGACGAAATGTCCCTGCAGCGTGCAATTCGCGTAACGAGTGCCGACTAAACGTGTGTCCGTGAAACGTCTATCCACGAAAAGGTGTCCATGAAACGTCTTTTCACAAAACGCTGGGAGAATAAGAATGTCAGTACTCTAACTTCAATTTTCACATGATTTCAGAGAGCTAATGGCAGGCGACTGCGGTAGAATTACGGGGAAATTATTCTCCCAGCACTGCCAGGAGATAGACGCTACAGAACGGTCAATTGTCGCCGAGTAGGTTGCAGCGCACTTACGTTCAAAATACCGGACTTGAAAGATGTAATCCGAAATATACGTCGACACGGGCACTGCAGACCAACCACTCAAACACAAAACCGAGAAGGAAGAGATCCGTGAAGATTCACCACGATGTAGCACAAGCTGTCATTTGCCGAACCGAACACTGAACGCATCACAAGAATGTCTTGGGCTTCTTTGAAGAAATCGCTTGTTGCCGACATACGGGTAGGACTTTTCGATCGGGATAGCAAAGCGCACATGAAGGCGCCCTACCGTTTACCATAGAAGCGAAATCCACAGCAGCCCCGCGGGACGCACGACACGCGAAACTAGGTCCGCAAGCAGCCTCATTCCGGGATTGGCAGCGGCTAATGCGTCATCCGTCAAACCACGTGATCACGCTCCTTCCGTTACATGCGCACAGAGAGCTGAGTGAAGCGATAAAAACTCTACGGTTGATTGGTCCGCCGAGTCCGCACCTTCTACAATGCTTTTAGCTTAGGGAGAGAGAGAAAACAGAAAAATTGAAAAGTAGAGCTCCTTCAAGGCCAGAACGGGGGTGCGATGACAAAGACTAATCTTCAGGGGCATACCAACAATGAACACAGCGAGAGAATGTGTCACTTATATCCTGTTGACAGTTCGAGCCAAGGTTGATAGTGCAGTGGATACTATGTGTGGCCTTCGGCTTAAGGCAGGTGCCGTGTCCAGCGTTATCACCAGCTTCGAGACAGTTGTCACGGCACCCTAACCGGAGACATGATTGGCCTCAAACACGTATAGCGTCTACTCTGCTGTCACTACCGAGTGAACAGGACAGCTCCATGAAGGCCCCCCAGCTTTTGGACTTTTTTCTAAAGCTGCACTTCCCAGAAGTGACCCAAAACGAGGCAGGTTTGAAGATATCATATTTTACGCCCTGTAGCCCACATTATAATTTAAAATGAATAATTAAGAGGGCGCGGTACCTCTATTTATTCGTCCGTTTCAGCCACCAGATGGCGCGCGGCTCGAAACGTGGTTGAACGCGCAACTTCTAGATGGCGCCAGTATCGAGGTGTGAAAAGGCCCGCGTTATCCGCTGCGTGAAATAGATCCCGAAATGTGCCGTGTTCTCCCGGCGGAGGAAGTTTCTCCTTCCCTCGCGCGCGCTTGGTATGTAAGCGCGGTGGCCGAGTCCGGCCTCTGCGCTGTGTGATGCAGTGGGTGGCGCTCGTTTCTGTTCGAAGGTAGGAATAAAAATGCCGGTCCCCTTTTTTACGACTCTCGTTTCTATAGCTTGTTTTTCTTTTTTCTTTTTTATCTCAAGTGACCTACAGTACCGCCTGTTCGAAATCGTCCTTTGCGGTGAGCGATTGAGAGTCAGGTTAGCATTTTATTTGGGTCAGCACTACACGTTCAATGGAGACTTCGGGCGGCGATGTAAATATGCATTGCTCCCCAAAGTGTGTCCAAGGTGCGCAATGACAATTGGAAAGGGTATTGAAGGCGCGCGACCGTCGGTTGGTAAAATACGTGCGTTAGATTCACTTATTCAGTCTAATCATTTTTGCCAAGGTCTTTTATCTGTTTCGACAAATGACATGGTCGAGTCTATTGATAACCTTAGCTAGATTGGACGTACGGAGTGTCCGGGCTTTGAATAAATTTGCTTCGTTTATGTGAATGAATAACTGTTTTCTCTTTTCCGTGCTCGGTGCTACGCAAAAATCGCTGAAATGTTATGGTAGCTCAGTGTGGCGGCGTTTTGCACGCTGACTCGCTATTGCATTCGCTGTGCACAATATGTGTTCAGATGGAATGTGTTAAATCGTGTTTCCGATCGATATGATAGATTTACTTTGCTACAGTGTTAATTATATTTTCCTTATTTAAACTGGTTCGTCCCTGATCTGAGCCTAAGTTCAAATTCGAAGGGCAGACAGACTTAGCGTCGTAACAGCCGTAATGCGCAGAAAGAAATTAGTACCATGAAAGAAAAACAAAAGGATACGAGGTGGCTCAGTGTTATAGAAGTAATGAGTGTGCAAAGGATGCCATCGTACGTGTTTTTTTGTTTTGTTTTGTTTTAACTCTCCGCATCGTTGGGAAACGCTCAAGGTACCCGCAAAGACAGCGAGCTGGCGTGAAATTTCCATCGAGCGGAAAACGACTGTCATTTTTATTTCATCATGCGCTTTCATTTCGATATGGCTCAAAATGGGCGCGAAATAGTAACAGGTAAGGCAACAAAATTTAGATGTTAGGCCTGGAGAACCGCCATACTCAGCCGTGTTGGGGGCATCTCTCGCGAGTCAATACGGCAAAAGTATTGCGCGTCGAACTGTACGTGAGAGTTATCCATTTCAGCGAAACCTTGATTTCGCAAAACTATTGTGGCTCGAGTCGTGGCTTCCAGTACTTGGAAGCCACGAGCGAGAAATAAATGACAGTTGATTTTGAAGGACAATCGCGACGTGGAAACCCATAAAAGAGAGTTCCAATAAGACGAGAGCGTGGGTTACGCTCTCGTGGGTTACGCTCTCAATCCTGCACCTGTGGTAACACTGCAGGCTCCTAAAATCGCCTTGAAAACGTTCCTGCTCGCAACAACTTTTTTTTTTTTTGTCGAGGCGCTATTTCATTTTTTTTTTCTTTTTGTCTACCTTGATACCCCATCAGCGCAAAAACTTCCATAGACCAAAAAAAAAAAAAAATAGTGGCATACAACGACAACGCTCCAACTGGGACCCAGGTCAAGGCAAGAACGACCAACTACTACAAGGGGAAAAAAATCATGTTCGCATACACAGACAGAACGCCTCCATCGAAAGAAATGAATCATGCGCTTGGCCTGCCAGTCTCGTTGTGCGTCTGTCAAAAGCCACAAAGGAGGAAGACAATCAGCGCCTACACCACTCCCCTCCCCCCCCCCCCCCCCCCCCCCCCACCACCACCCCTAAAAAGAAGAAAAAAAAGGTTTCTTGGGCGCGCGCGCGGTCGCCCAAGCGATGACCTTGGACGGGTATGCGATTGTAGCACGTTTGTCCCCTGGTTGTGCCCCTGTCTCAAATGCCACGGTCCGTTTCTCCCAAGTGCCCGTCTTATCTTCCCGAGTATCAACTCCGCAGTGATTCTGAATCATTCCGATGCTTTCCAACGTTGCAAAACTGTTAGACGAATATTTGCACAGAAGTATACACTGTTCGCAGAACTATCTACGGCGCTAAAATTCAAAAGCGCCGTGTTGGATTCGGGAACTCGTGTAGGTTTAGCTCATTCTTGGAACATTCTTATTCGCTCGATGAACTCCACAAAACGTGTAAATATTAGAATGAACTTTCCAGAGAACGATAGTTGTTGTCGGGGTTCCAGGCGACCGGACAGGTCGCAAGTATTGGCTGATTAAAAATTTTATTTCATAATCACAATCGTATCATCAAGGGCACGCCATTTCCTCATCACTTCTTCTACGAAAAGAGTTGCTGTATTCGTAGCACACACAGACGGAAACGGTTGAGACTGTGCCCAAATAATATCATCTTTTGGCAGGTACTGCGCAGCGATTACACACAATGCCTCTGACATAAACATGCTGCTCCACATGTCTATTCACAAGATGCAATACATTGTTCTCCCAACTTTGTTGACATGGGCATGAAAGCGCGTAACCGTCACTTTTTTAAGTTCTACTTAGAGGTGAAGTGTTTACCGTAAAAAGTCGTTAATTATTTATTTTTTTTCCGTTCCACTACAAAGCTCGATTCACTTAAATTTTTGTTTTTATATCGTCTCTACAGCGCTTTTACGTCAGTACTTTCGTGTTAGAGGACATCACATAATGTGCGAAAAAAAAAAAACGAAAAAAAAACGGTAGGATTGATGCTGCATAGCCTTTTTTTTGTGGACATCAAGAAAAAAAAAAAGATAGTAGTTGTCTTCACTTCGCACTGCATGTTTTAGCGCGGAAGTTCCTATTTGGTTATGATGTCTTTATTTTCTTAAAAATTGTATACAGTAATTTAAATTACCGAATTACAAAAACGTCGTGTTGGGACGCCATGACGACAGCGACACTCGTGTTCCCTCGTGGTTTTCGACAGCATTTCTACGATGAATTGCCAGGATCGCGAGATGCAACAGCGTGACACTCTGTCTTCTGTGACGTCATTTGTTGCACTTCGGGACCACTTTTGATGTATGGCCAGCATAAGACGCTAAACACACCGGTCGGAGACGCGCTGCAGGTGCCATAGTACTGGTCCTAAAAGTATGGGACCGGACATTTCATCGAACGCCGTTTTGTCGAACGCCGTTTCATCGAAGCCGTTTTATCGAATGCCGTGTCATCGAACGCCGTTTCATCGAACACCGCTTCATCGAAGCCGTTTCATCGAACGCCGTTTTATCGAACGCCGTCTTATCAAACGCCAGGGTGGCATTCCCGCTTCTTGAAGCTGGTCGGAGGTGCCCATCCCGGGTTATGGAAGTTTTTTACTTGCATCGCCGCAGAACATCAACTGATGGAAGACAAGCTGGAGGCGATGCTGAGTTCCCAAGAGCCTCCTCGCCAGAAGGTCATAGCGGCAAGAAAAGGGAAGGTCCGCCTTTTTTAAAAGAACCGACGGAGCATGGCTGTGGGGGACTTTTTGAGAGCAATTTTGAAACGGTGAATGGCTGTCACACGAACATATGAGCCCCCGAAAGTTTTCAAATAACATTTGAAGTGACGTACTTACTTTTGACTTCATTGAGTCTTAGAACTAAAAAAAAAAAATGCTTCGTTGTAGTTTCATAAATAGCACCTCAGCTTTAGCTGCTGCAAGCTTCGGGCAGTAAAAAAGTATCAATATAAAGACATGAGAGGCTAGGAGGCTCACATGGCTAAAGTTGTTGCGCCTGCGCAAAACCTAAGTCGCTTCCGGCCTCCATGAGTTGGAGTGCGCTCTTACCGAGAGTGCGACTTTTTATTTATTTGTTACAATACCCTCAAGGCTCATCGGGTAGTACAGAGGGGGTGAACAGATAAGCACAATATGCGAAACAACCATAAAAATCGGTAAAAATGTCCCCATGGGTTACTTGCATGAAAATAAATTGTAACAGCTACGAGTTTGGACAATAAAAAAACCTGACGATGTAATGGGTGAATGGCACAAAAAATGCACTCGATCCGTGCATAAAAGAGTATCTTTCACACTTTTTATATAAAAAAACATTCGATGAAACGGCCGTCAGCGATTCGACGAAACGGCGTTCGATGAAACGGCATTCGATGAAACGTCCATTTTTTCGATGAAACGGCGTTCGACGAAACGGCGTTCGATGAAATGTCCGGGAACCCTAAAAGTAGCTGTCACGTGCTTTGCTCCGCGACTGTGATTCCCTCACAGCAGCTCTGACTGAGGGTTGCCAAATTATGGTGAAACGGAGTATAGACAAAACCGACCGGAAACGAGCTGCCAGCATACGATAGTCGAACTCCAACAAAAAGGATTAGTTTCTTCCCAAGCTGGACGACATTTACCGGGCATCTTTAGAGCTGCGAAGCTCAAAATCACGCGTACTCATAAGATTTTTTTTTCTCGCGTGTTTGTGATTTTTATGATGTCCTGCAAGCAAGAAAAAAATATATATGGTGAAGTCACTCCGAGGGGGTACCGATAACTGCGAGCCACGAACATGAAGGATTCGCTAACATCCGTCAGGGGTGTGAACGGTAAATCGTCACGCAAACATATTCTCACAAGCTGCAAATATTTATTTGGCTTAGCAAGTAGAATATACTAACGACATGTGATTATTGTATACAAGATACCATTTCTCGGTTCTTCAAAACCATTTCCCTAGTCTGAACGGTCGCGCTACGGGCCGCGGCTAGCCGTGCCCTCGATAGACTACGGAGCTGCGTTGTGTCGTCTGCTACTGTACCGCCAACAGGAGAGCGATAGCTCTGTGTGCTCCACAGATGCGTGTTGCGGTATAACTCTGTACGTCTGTCCTAGAGGAAGACAAAAAGATAGGCTCTGTGACCCCCTCCTAAGCTAACAAAAACAAACAAAAGTATACTCGTTTGGACTGAAAGGTTTACAAAATAGTGACCAGACATTGGAAAAGCATATGTCACAGAACTTGGTTTATGAAATGGCATCATTGTTTCGAGCAAGAAATCACCTGCTCATCACTGGGACGATGAAATCGTCACTATTTATTGCGTCAGGTATATTTGCGCTCATGAAGAAAAATCTGAACACATCCTTCTCCCAAAGTGCTATGTCGAATAATAAACACTTTTTTAAACATCTATGCACATATAACTCATTTTTTTCTACACTTGTATATACACGTTAATTAAACGACGTCAAACCGCATTTTTGATTAGATCTTGATGTCTACACCAACTACATTCATATTTTTAGGGCTTTATTGAATGATAACTTCAACTATAGTTAATGGAACACGATGGCTCGATCTCACCAAAAACCTCAACGTGCGAAGCTTCCACAGACGGTCGCTTGCGAGTATTCTCAATGTGAGACTTCAGAAGCTTTCGCTTGCCATAGGGAGCTTGATTTCGACTACAGCACTGCACGGGCCCGGAAAGCGCTGCTGTGGGGAGAGGTTGACTTACAAGATGACGTGGTACGTGGTCACGTAAGATGGCGTCATTTCGTACAGCGTGATCACGTAAGATGACGTCATTTCGTGTAACGAGATCATGTAAGATGACGTGTTTGTGTCACGTGATCACGCAAGATGACGTCAGTTCGTATGAACTGACGTCATCTTACGACAACGCCAACAACATTAGTGCCGTCCGGAACCATTGACTTTAGAAACGCGCCTCTTCGCTTGAAGAGCTGATATGCGTTGATTGTTATTTGTTTCTTTTGCCTACTACAGACCATTCAAAAACTCGCCTTCTGGGTGACACCAACTTCGTCTACTGGGCTGTGAAGCGTGTTCGAGCGTGCGCAATACCTCTCTAGGCCGAAAGATTGTACACTGAGTATGCGTTCACAGCTCAATGACTTAGGCATTTTTCGTCAGGATGGATGCTCCCACGAGAAGAGCGTAATGGATATGTGAATAGAATTGGAAATTTGAAATGTTCTTGTCCAATCGCATTTTTCTTTGGTTATCAACGCTTTTTAGCGTCATCACAAGACGTTCAACCCATAATACACTGGTGATTAAAAAATAAGCACCGAAAAACATGCACCGATTTTCGCTCAAAAATAAACACCGGAAAAAACATACCGTAATCATTACCCATGTTACCTTTTTGGGTGATATGTGAATTTCCAGAAGAACAGCCCCTAGGAATACCCTGACTACAGAGCAGGCGACCCGTTTTTCCCCGCGTTAGATTGCGGCGACAACGAATCGTACGGAGGTCACAGGACGTCCGTGAAAAATAAAAAGGACGCAAACAACGATCTACTCTGTGCACGCTTCATCCCCGATTTCCACGACCCCAAGGCCTAAGGACGTTTGTGTGAAGGATAACGATAAAATAAAACTTTGCGTCAAAAAAAAAAAAAGAGCCCGTTTTTAAAAGAAAAAAAAAAGTAGAAACAAGCACAACGCGTTGACGGACCGCGAGGTTGTGGAACACCTCGCGGTCCGCTTGCCACAGGACGGTTGTCTTCGACCCATAGCTCCAAGGTGAATTTGCCACTTGCGAAAACACGGAGACCTACCCAGCGAGAACCACGAAAGCAAGACACGCACACTGATGCCTCGGCGTGCAGAACGAAACAGGATACGGGCCGGAATACGGCCGCGGAAGAACACCTCGCACAGTGCCGATCCGGCCGATCTCCGAACGGACGATTTCGCATTTCGTGGACAGCGAGCGCCACCGCACGGGAGAGAGAGGTACCTTAAAAACGACGAAAACAAGCACCGACACCTTAGTTCTTTATATTTGCTGTAGTTACGGAACAAATCGACTTACATGAATATTTTGAATATTATTCGATTCCGTAATAAATTTAGAAGACATTAAACGCAATACTTCTTATGTTTGAATTTAGATAATTTTGTAAATTCGCTCCGAACGCAAGAGTGCCGAATTAGCCGATTTTGACCATTTTCATGATTTTTTAAAGAATATAATTAAATTTATGATGAAACATTTGTGGCGTTTAGTGACTCGATAATGACTCAATGTCTTTAAAGCCGAAATTTTCAAGAAGATCCGCGCAGCCGTTATTATCTGAGAATTTTTTTAATTTGGTGAAAAACCTCATGTATTCTCTATGGGGCTCTGAGGTGCGCCCCCTCTTAATGGCGAATACTCTTTCTTTGCGCAGGATGTTCACAAATAAATAAATAAATATATATATATATATATATATATATATATATATATATATATATATATATATATATATATATATATATATATATATATATATATATATATATATTTTTTTTTTTTTTTACCAAGCATTTTTGAATTATGTGTACACTGTTAGGTTCGCATTTTTAAACTTCAATTTTGGGAATCTTTGCATCGTTGTGGCATCTATGATTGTGTGGTTTAAGAAATTTGTGCCGTAATACGTTTTTCATCCGTGAGTTCAGTCTATATCACTGCCATCAATTACAATATCTGAACACCGTGATGACACATGGTGGGGATGTGTGCTCCAAGAAGCTCTAAGGACTTTAATGTCTCATAATTTAAAGAAAAAGAAGAAAAATTCGCCACAGCGCTTGCTGATTTGTTGAATTCGCAGAACAGAGAGATAATAGGACGCACCTAGGGTAGCGCGTGCCTAATGATATTAATTTTTTTTGGCTGTTATTTGTGTATATTTCGCCGTTCTCGACATGGGCGTTGACGGACATTGCACCGCTGCTTACGCCCTTGCCGGGGTAAGCTTTTTTGTTGTCACGACACTCAATCGCGCTATAGACGCGTCGATTTAACGCTCATGAAATCTCGAGAGAACTGTCAATTGTTTAGTCAGAGCAACGACGCACCAATCGCGAAGTGAGAGACGAGTGCGCCTCACTCTGATAAAATGTGAGCGTGGGACTCTCGAGCAGCGTTAACTTGCTGATGATGCAGGGCGCTGCTTTGTCGTTGAGAATCTTTGTCCTGCGAACGCCGGCGAAAACGTTCCAGTGCTCGGCGTACCCTAGAGTAACTGTATAGGCTCTGCTTGCAGAGCCAGAGTAGCGCGTTCCTTTTCCTTTCGCCGCCATCTCCGTATTGGCGGAGGAGTGGTCACGTGCGCAGAACTGGATCCGACCTTCGTGCGGGAAAGCAGCCCTCCAGAGTGCCGAGTTTCGGGGGGAACATATTTTCCGCTTTTCGTTCGCAAAATATAGATCCTAGACCAAAATCGAACGAACCGAAAGCTTCCTAAGTCATTAAACAGTATGTGTATCAACTGGGTACAGTAAAATCCCATTTTTTATAACGCGAGCGATGTTTTGAGACATTCGTTTTCAGGGTGTGAAGCAGACGACACGGATGACGATCGCGTTCCCCGCGTGTGCGGCTCTCGCGGAGTGATACGCGATAACGAACCGCGACCGGCACATCCGGCCATCTTGGCGAGTCGGCGAGCTCTCGTTTGAAAGCGGAGGGACGGCGTTTTCGTAGGCCGCTACGTCGTTTACCGCATTAAATTTTGCATGCGCGTAGAAACAGCCCTGTGAAAATGACAGGCTGTAGTGTTACCAAGTGCACAAATCGCGCAGACAGCGGCAAGAGCTTGTACCGGATTCCAACGGCGAGACAGGATGTGAGACGCCGCCTCGTCTGGCTTTTTCGTATAAGAAGATAATTTTTAATCATTGTCTGCCCTTTTACAATACGCCAAAAGATTTCTGCTGGCAGTTGTGTGGATAAACATGTTTCAGAGACTGTAAGTGCTGTGCCTGTTCGCAATTTCTTCAAGGGACCTTGTCGGTGGTAGTAAAACAGTTTAATAGGTTCAGCAAAATGTTCAAAATAGAAGAGAAAGCGAGATGCAGGTTGGTGTCACACACTGAAAGTAGACAGAGCTTTATCGCCCTATTCTCGGTGCGGAATATACTGGTCAATAGGAAAACAGTCAATCTCGACATCATTCTGGTTCCTGCAACGAATTGAACTGCGTTTTCAAAGACTTGTCCGCAATAAAAGTAGAACGTCGGTGGACTTTTTTTATATTAAGCAGTTTGCACCTTGCGGCATCTCCCAAAGTTTGGAGCACCGTCTAACATTTATTATTCGCGAGCCCCTAATGTTCGCGATTCAAGCGAATTCAAAATTTAGCCAAACTTGAAAGCATGCGAAAATTTTGGTCTCCAAGAGCTCTCAATTCGGGCGTCTCGAATTCGTGAAATGGCAAAAACTTCGGATAAAAAAGAAAAAAAAAAGTTGTACACTATTTTAGCATGAAAGTGGGGGTGCTCTACATTCCTCAGATTCGCATATAATTGGAACGCACGAAGGTAAAGCACAGTTCCGTCTACATAATATCACTTAAACTGCCCGCTGAAAAAAAAAAAAATCACAGGCTGAGCAGCGCGGCACTTGCACTTCGATTGAACACAAGAGGAAAATAAGCAGGCCTGCGTTCTTTTGCTTCTTGCGATCGCTCGAGGGGAAAGGTCCTCCAAAAGTTGGGTAGACAGGGGGCTCATATCTGCGTCCCAGCAACAGCGACTTGAAGACTTCACTTCACACGCGACCCGCGGGACCCGCGGGCGCGTACGCGGGTGCGCTTTTTGCGAAAGGGAGACAGGAAACCAGAGGAAACGACCGAAACGACGGGGCAACGATCACGGCGCATGCGCGGCTCGTCGCCGCAGGCCGCACTATTTTCCTTCCGCAGCGCGCCACAGCACGCCGCAGCACGCCGCCTCGCGTCTGCGCCTTCGTGCCCCTGCAAAAACTGACCGTGGCTTCCCGCAGTGCTTGGCTCCAGAATGGCACCATTGCGGTACTCTGCTCCGCAAGCGGAGCATATACAGTCACTCTAGCGTACCCTAGGCAGCAGCGCCTGTCACTGACCGCCCGGAGCCTACTGGCAGTCTGCGAGCGCCGACGATTTATCGTCGCGACTTGAATGGGAGCATTTTATGAACTCCTGTGGCGAACATGAAACACCGCGAACATGAACTTCCGCGAACATAATCCCCGCGACGGCGAACCGCCGGGGCTCGCGGACGGAAGGTTCCGATGCTGTGCGAACGGTTGTTGGAGGACACTGCGTAGGGTATACGCCGGGCGCTGGAACGGCTTCGAAGCCATTCGATGGGCAAAGGATTCGCGACGATCAAGTGGTGTCTTGCATCTTCAGTAAGCTAACAGGGCTCGAGAGTCCCAAGCTTACATTTCCACAGAGCGAGCGCGGCCGGCCAGATCAAGGCGCAGTCAGCACTCGCGTCGCGATTGCTACGTCGCTGCTCTACCTACACCGATGACATGTGCACCGGCATTCGAAACCGCCCTCTCGAGACTTTATACGAGTCCATTAGACGGCTTTATAGCGCGATAAACCGTCGTGACAAGAGTAAAGCTCACCTCTCTAGTGGCGTAAGCAGCGTTCTTGACGCCGCGTCGAGAACGACGAAATATTCACAAAAAACATTAAATATATTTAACACAGCAGGCAGAAAGAAATACAAACATGGCAGGGACACGGACAAAGTAGAAGGCGCGCTACGAAATACATATACTTACAAAAAACATTGGAAACGACAGATAATTAGAGCTAAAAAGCGGAAGATTGAGATGACGTCAACGCCGAAATAATGCAATGCGCAGGGAAAGCAGCCGGCAAAACTGCAATAGTCCTATAGGCAGCCAAGGACGCATTTCTGATCGCGGGCGTAGAGCCGCGGCGACGTACGCCCCGTCAACCTGGCTGAAGAAAATTCTCGCCCCGATCGAGCGCATGAATGACTCTCTTCTACTTTCGTACATCTGCAGTAAAAAAAAAAAAAGGGGTCGCGGGCCTATAGCCTGAGCAAACCGTTGAGCCGACTAAAAAAACTGGATAGTCGCGAGTCTATAGCTCGGAAGACATACATCCCTCTATAGCCGGCTAAAGCACATTGTAAGGCCGGAGGCTATAGCTTTGGTGACATAGAACACTATTGAGTCGGCTAAAGAAAATTCAATGGTCGCGATTCTATAGATTTAGGGACATACACCACTCTATAGTCGGCTAAAGCACATCGAATGGTCGGAGGCCTATATCTTAGGTGACATAAAACACTATAGAGACGGCTAAAGAAAGTTCGATGGTCGCGAGTCTATAGATTTAGGTACATACACCACTCTATTGCCGGCTAAAGAACATTGAAAGGTCAGGGGCCTATAGCTTTGGTGACTTAAAATGCGATAGAGTTGGCTAAAGAAAATTCAATGGTCGTGGTTCTATAGATTTAGGGACATACACCACTCTATAGCCGGCTAAAGCACATTCAATAGTCGCGAATCTATAGCATCAAGGACATACATATGTCTATAGCTCGCTAAAGAATATTGAATAGTCGCGAGTCTATAGCTGCGTAGTCATAAATTATTCTATAGCCAGGTATAGAAATCGGAATGGTCGAGTTTCTAAAGCTTTGAAGACATACAGATTTCTATATGTGGCTATAGCGTGTTTTATGGTTTCTTATGGCTGACCATAGAGGGCCATAGAAGGTGATACCTCACCATAGCATTTTCCATAAACGTCCATAGACCATTATTGTATGAGGAATTGATGCGGTTGCTGCGGAAAAAGGCGTCCGCGTGAAGGAACCAAAGTTCTGCATCATTTGTCTAAAAATCGGGCAGCTTTAGGTGGATGGCGGCAGCGAGTGAAGGAGAGGTAGCAGACCCGGCCACTGCCTCGCCATCTGATGTTTCGTGGCCATCGCAATGGGACATCTCGGAGTCGGAGGCACGTAGTCCAAGATATCTGGCAGTCCGGGTCACCAATCTGTGGTCAACATACCGAGAGGCGTCTTTTGCTGACACACGTGCTATTTACGTATTTTACAGATAGATATTTACAAACGGGCCAGTCCGAGATAATAGAGAGTTTTAGAATAGGGGGCCCCAACGCTTTGGGGAACCCAACGCTTTGGGGCACCCAACGCAACGACACCTCACGCAGCGTGCTTATAGAATAGGGTTTGTGACGACGCAACGCGGCACGCTCGCCTTTTCCGCATGCAGCGCCATTGTGGACAACGAACGAACTTCTTAACAGTGAAAAATTATTAAAACGCAAAACATTTGCGCTGAAACGACACTTTATTGTGCCTTGCGGTTCAAATAATCGGGAGGGTAACACCAGTTGGAAGGGCACAGCAAGACTCATCTGCCGACCGTCTCTGAATCAGAAGATTTACTTCTCTGGTCACAAGAGAGTGCACGCCCTAAAATACCAGGCTACCATGTGCGCCAATGGAATTATCTGCGAACTGGACGGGACCATTCCCCGGTCACAGGCACGACGCTGGTAGGTGTAGCTTGCTTTTAGCCCATCCTGTAGCTGAAGCAGCACGACAGTTATTGAGAGTTTTATAATCGGGGGTCCCAAAGCTTTGGGGCCCCAAAGAAATAGGGGCTCAGCACTGCGCATGCGTAGAACCCAAACTCCGTTTGGGGTTTTGGGCTGGCTCGCGCCCCCAACGTGAAATTCGAGAAATAGCGTGGGGCCCCCAATTGCTTGGGGCCGGGTTGTATCGGCAAACATGGCGGCGCCCTATCCGCTCGCTTCGGTGCAAATTCGTCATGGTCGCTGCAGTATTAGCTAATTTCATTGCCAATGAATAGTGCAACCGGCTTTCGCTTTGCTTAATCTCGCTCAAGTCACAAAGAATGAGCGGTGGGCTCGCCCCATTTTAAAGATCGTACCTGATTCTGGCCGTTCCTAAGCCTAAACATACGCCGTAACTGTTGACATGGTGACGCATTTCTACTCCGCGGCTAAAAGCTCGTTCACACAGACCCTTTTTTTTTTTTTTCGTTACGTTACGAAAAGTCACCGGGAAATCTGTGCTTCGCATTAAACTGTGCCAGCAGCAGGTCGACCCGGTCGCGGATGGCCCGCGTGGGGAAATTTCTTCCGATTGCTTCGGAGACCCTTTCGGCAGTTGAAGTCCATCTCCTGGAATCCTGGAATGGGTTAGTGGCGTACACTTCGCGTAGCACATAAATGCCATCGTCGATCGAGAACCGAACAAGCGCGGGAGCCTTCTCTTCCGCCATTTTCTTCTGGCCTTGGATCGACCTCGACTCGTTCGGCCATCCCGCTCGGGTATAACCGAAGCAATCCAATCCGTAGCGCTCTAATTTGGCGCTTGCTCTCGTAGTAACATAGAGAGTTGAGCTAGCTGGTACTTAGAAGACATACCTAAACCGCGCACAAGCACAGGAGGAAGATAACAAAACACAGGAAGGGGCACTGACTCCCAACTTATGTATTCTGAAAAAAAGAGAAAGAGGAAGCTTCAGATATGAAGCCCCCGTTGTTGTTTTTTCTTTCTTCGTTTTTCTCATCTTTTTTTTCGTCGTGACCTTCTAATGTCAGTTTTCACCTTTTCTACTGCAACTTAGTAATTTATATGTTTTTATTCTTTCTTCTTTATACCTTGTTTGTGCGCGTGGACTTCATGTCTCAAGCTTCCTCTTTCTCTTTCTCTCACAATACATAAGTTGGGAGTCAGCGCTCTTTCCTATGTTTTATTTTCTTCCTCCTTTGCTTGCGCGCTGTTTTAGGTATGGCTCGTTCTCGAATTTTTGAGCGTTCGTGTGCGCTTTGACCATATCCAGTCGAAGATTTTGGCCTTCAACTATGCCGAGACTGAGACGAACGCGAGCGCGCATACCCTGCGAGCAGCTGCACTACCTAGATCTGAGCTGGAGCGACTTTGAAGCCTTGAAATACTTGTTTTCAAGATGCAGGATAGCTAGGTTCGACATTGTACATGTACCTTTTTTTAGTACACGGAAGTGACGTCATCACGTCTGATTGGTTGGAAACAAAAGTGACGTAATTTCCCTAGAAAAATGTGGGCGGAGTCGGCAAAACTGGGCGGAGTCGGCTACCGGACGTGACAACAAAATGACGTTTCGTTTTGTACCGAGTACGTTTCAAAAGGTACTTGCTCGGAACTAGGTGTCATTGGCAGCATGTGTTCGGCGGCGAGGCGTCGCCGTCTCGTCAATTCGTCTTTTTCTTTAATAGAGCTTTTTTTTTCGCCAGAAAGGCTGTATCGGGAACACCGCGATGCATTCGAGCTCGCGGAGGAGATCTTTTGGAAGCAATACCGCCTGCCCAAGATCGTGGTGCGGTGGTTGTACGACGAACTTCGCGAGGAACCGGAGGTGGGGAGAGTGCGTACCTCGTGGACGGTCATGACTGTGGAGCTTCAAGTGTTGTGTGCACTGCGCTTCTACGGCACGGGGAGCTTCCAAGGCATGGTGGCGAGCGACGAACACGTAGCGCGGGACCAAACGACAGTCAGCGTTGCGGTCCGCGCCGTGTCCGTCGCTATCGTGCGTCGTCTCGGGGTCCAGCGTGGCTGGATCCACTTCCCCGAGACGCCGAGCGAGAGGTTCGACGCGGAGAAGGGCTTCAGGCTGTTCGGCAGGATACCCGGCGTCATCAGTTGCGTGGACGGGACCATGGTCTCCATCGTCGGCCCGTCCAAGAACGACCCCACCGTCACGAAGGCGGCGTACTGGTGCCGCAAGTACTTCTACGCCCTCAACGTGATGGTGGTAAGTACACTCATGTTACGTTGTCAAAACGCGCCCCAAATCTCTAGAAAAAAAAAAAACGTATTGCCGATACGGTTTAAGTATGCCGTTTTATGTCTGCGGGCTGTGGGGTCTCACGACTGCGCGAGCGTGTGCTCTACGTAGCATGTAATCTTCCGTAAAAAAAAAAAAAAAAAAAAAAAAAAAAAAAAACATTATTTTTGTTTTAGAGTAGTTAGTTGTACCTTGCATCCAGGAAGGTGTGTTGTCATGCATGTGCCAGACAAACTAACTTAAAAGGTTCTGAAATTGCGACTGTTTGTGAACCATAAGTACAATCTACTACTTGTGGATTCAGGTAATTACATGTCAATATCTCTCTCACTTTCAGGTGTGTGACGCCGACTGCCGGATAATGTGCATCGACCCACGGTATCCCGGGTCGGTGCACGACTCCTTCGTGTGGCAATTTTCCTGGCTCCGAAACCAGCTCGAGCAAGGGCAGGTGCCACGCGACGGCCGGTTCCTGCTTGGTGAGCATACTAAATTCATTCCTTACGCACACGGTGGCTCCCACTGCTTGAAAGCCACAGTACCACACGTACTGTGCTTGTTGTGAGCACACAGACACAGTTGCTGGAACTCCTTGAAGTGAGACAACACCCAAAGTTTGGCCATTAATCTCTGTTTATGTCCACATAACTCTCACACTCTGCAGGCTACGAAAGCCACACTAGACCAATCTCACGACAATGATAGACTATGCAAGGCATGCAACCGCAGTGCGAGTCGTTGTCCGGTTCAGCCCACTCACTGTTACTGTCTGCCGGTACCCTCTTGCTGGTTGGTTTTTGCATGAAGTTGGAGCTCTTTCGCCGATCCCTGAGGGCTCGCCTGGTCGCTTTCACGGTCGTCAGTTTGTACGGAATGGGATCAATTCCTCCTTGGCCACTTGGGGCTCGCCAAATCTGTCCTCGGGTCGTCTCTGTTCCACACACTGGATTCTTTTCACTGACCCTTCTTCTTCGGTCTGCCTATATAGCTCCTCCTATTAGACCCTCCGTGTCCCAACAGGACCTGACTCCTTTCCAATCTAACCACCCCCTCTCTTTTCCCCCATCTCCAACTCCACCGAGGATTAGGAAAGAGGTTCGTCGAACTGGCGCCTTATCCCCTTGCTTGCCAAAGACAAGGCCAGCGTGTTCTGCTCTGCCCGTGCCTAAGGTCACGGCCACACTCCCAAAAGCAACAGAGCTTTTATCTGTCGGATGCAAGGGCCTAATAATGCACTTGCATACAACACAGCACCCCTAAGGAATCGTGCACATATCCCATACAACCCACCAGGAAAACACATAGTTACATGAAATAACAGGGAGTTTGCAGGCAAGCTGGTGCTAATTAATCATAATGTAAACTGATACTGTAGTGCAGAAATATTAACACACTTTTAAGTCACACTTAAGTTACATTATAATTGACATAGTTGCACACAGCTGTTTTCTTGCCTTTTATTTTAAAAGGTAAAGAATGTAATATGTTCCATCCTCTACATGTGCAGGTGACAGCGGCTACCCCTTGGAGCCTTGGCTCATCACCCCTGTCCCCGGGAACCACGCGACCTCCACCGCTTGCGGCCTGTTTAATAAGGCGCATTCCTCGATCAGGTCTGTTGTGGAGCGCTGCATCGGGCTGTTGAAAAACAGATTCCGGTGTCTGCAAAGGCACCGGGCTCTGTATTACCACCCTTCAACAGCCACCGCCATTATTTCGGCATGTGCAGTGCTCCACTACATCTGCCTTGCATCGAGCGAGCCAGAACCGGAGTCAGACTCCGACCCTGAAGAGTCAGAGTTGGAGTCTGAGCCGAGCTCGGACGGTTCTGAGACGAGCTCGGAGAGGTCAGCGTCGGCTCCCGAGAGGCTGGCTCCTGCCGGCCCTCCGGTCGGCCTTCCGGTCGGCCTCTCGGACAGGGGGAA
This sequence comes from Ixodes scapularis, assembly GCF_016920785.2. Taxonomy (NCBI): domain Eukaryota; kingdom Metazoa; phylum Arthropoda; class Arachnida; order Ixodida; family Ixodidae; genus Ixodes; species Ixodes scapularis. The sequence continues at coordinate 1,589,873 of NW_024609897.1, forward strand.
GGCTCTGAGGCAGCGCCTTGTCGCCCGGTTCGGAACCCGCCGCAGACGTGCCCGTGCGGAGCGCCACACGCAAGGGGTCCGCCGCCACGACGGTAGTCCCGACCACCAGGGACTCCGTCGGGAAGCCCCTCAGCGCCCTCGCTGCGGTGGTGCCCAGCACGGACGCCGCCAGCGACAGGGAACCTCTCGCCACCACGACTGAGGTCCTGACCACCAAGGACCCCGTCACATTCTTGCCCTCAGTGAAGCCCTCCCCGTGGAAGCCGTAAAGTGCACACTTCGCTTCCTGCTCCACAGTCATGGCCGTCCACAAGCTACATACTCTCTTCAGCTCCTACACCTTGTGAAGTTCGTCGCACAGCCAGCGTGCTGCCTCCGGATACGTGTCGAGTGCATCGCGGTGAAATCGATACAGCCTTTTTTTTTATTTTTATGAGCAGAAGGCACGAGACGCAGTCGACAGTGACAGAAAAGGTTCGGAGGTTTAGTTGCCAGACCAACAGGTCATCTGGATTGCCCCTGCAAAGAACTCAGAAGTAATTTAGACTACCTCTAGAAAGAAATGCTTGCTTTTGCAGAGATTGCTTTCTTAGTTGCTGATTGAACCAGGGATATTGTTGTCATGGACATTGTTTCATTTTACAAATGCTTCAAAGCGTCTTGCCTTCTGCTCCATTTTATTATCTCTCTTATGGTACTTCATCAAAGTTAGGTGATTGTGTTATCTCAAGACAGTGCACATGTAGTTTGTTTTGAAAATTGCTTTATTTCTTAAAGAAAAACCTGTGACTTCATGAATAAAAGTGTGATAACATGGAATGTAATTATTCATTCTTGGAAGTAAAACTGAGCATCGACTGGAACCATGTAAGCAATTGGGCAATCTTAAGTATATATCACAGATATCTTGTTGAACACTCTGGTCTTATTTGAGCACAATAGTTAAATTTCGAAAGGAAAAAAAATATATATATATTCTCTGACTAGCATACCACCATATAAACACTGGACCACTTTGAAAGAATTATCACAGATGTTGCGCCAAACATTCTTATTTGAGCACAGCAATAGCAAGTTCTCGAAAGATAAAAAAAAATTGTTTCTGACTAAAGCAGCCGTCACTCGCGCGCTTCCCGTTGGTTCCGCCGACCCCTCCGCTGCCCCCGGCACACCCGGCTCCTCGTGGTTCGACATTTTGGTTTGAAGAAGGCGCGTAGTGCACATCCCGCATAATATTAGAACAACTTTCTCTCCAATTAATTCTTAAATGTATTGCAAAAGGGTACAAAAAAGCGGTTTGTTTTAACAACGCCCAAAAGGTTTTGATTGTTTTTCAATACTTTTACCTGTACTAGAACAGATGCGACGGCCAGCGACGCACAGGATTGGTTGCCGTTCCTTCGCTAAACGCAGGAACTGCTCCCCGCGTCGTAGTAAATCCTACCCCGTATCCCGCGCGTAGGGACGCCTCAGGGAATGCGTAGCTACTTCCGCTCGTCGGTGGTTGGCTCCGGACGTCGATGAAACGGGTGACGGGTGTCAAGTTTGCGATGACGTAGCGGCGTCAAAGTGGGCAGAGCCGCCACGTGAGTGTTGCTAGGATACGCTCCTCCTTTGCATTACGTCACTTCCATGTACCTTTTCTCAAGGCTATGTTCCAAATCTTACCCGAGTAACCTGCCTCCTACGTCAGCGGGTAATACCACGTGACATCGCGAGTAAACGATCCGCGACTCGATTTTGGAACGGCCAGGATAATCACCTGGATACTACGCGGATTGGCTTCGTCTTGGGCGACGGCAAAAAGAAAACACAGCAGCGATGACAGAAAATAGCAGACGATCCTTTTGATCATGGAGAAAGCACCCGAAGAACGGTAATGTTAATGACGACGAGGTGTATTTTGAGGTGGATCCACTAGCTCCTTTTACTCACCTTCGTTTTGAGCTGTATATTGAGATCAAAATTACTTACTCCTTACAGCTAGACATAAAAAAATGTGTTTTTATTAATCAGCGCGATCGCTGCAATTCTAGTCACGGTGCCCTAAACGCATATATTCTACGCATTGTAATTTGCACCGATTATGTTTTGCAGAAATATATTCCACACGGTGTAGCGGTACAGCGCGAGGGTGCTTTCTCCAGAATGATATGAAACTCACGCTCGCTTTGACGCGAATGTGATTACACTGAAATTTTCGAAGCTTCTTTCACTGCTTTACAAACGTTATCCTCTCATTACACACACTCTGGAGGAAACAAAAATATTACATTATCATATACCAAGTTCAAACATTTTCGGCCTTGAACGTGAGATTACGGCATTCCCCCAACGCCGAGGACGAGGATGCGGAGAAGCTCCTGTTTACGCTCGCACTCAGATAATAACAAGTACACGTTCCCGGGGAAGGTGGACGGTCTGGATGTAATGCAGTCAATTCCAGCGTTGACAACAGTAAATCGCAATAACCACACATGCTGCACCTAATTCTTTGTAATTTCGAACGTCCGCCACCAAAAACCAACGGAGCAAGCGAGCTTTGACGGCTGTCGGCGCAGAAAGCAGACGACGAACAGGTCACGTGACGTATTTACTCGATTTGATCCGACTTTACCCCCCGATCGAGGAGGGTAGCGCGAGTAATTACTCCGGAGTAAACAACCCGCTTCTGGAACGTGAGTTCTGACGTCATCGAGTAAGCTCGAGTAAGTTTTGGAACGCCACGGTACGAAACTTTTACTCCGGAGTCGGATCGAGTAAATTTTGGAACACAGCCCAAATGTCCAACCTAGCGATCCCAGGTATCGTGCCACGAACGAAATCTACTCGGAGCCACGGAGTAGCAGAACGTTGCCATGTCAACGGTTACCGCGTGTGTTTAGGCTTAGAAGCGGCCAGAATCGGGGACGATATTTAAAATGGGGCCAGCCCACCGCTCATTCTTTTTTATTTGAGCCAAATAAAGCAAAGCGAAAGCCGGTTGCATTATTCATTGGCATTAAAATAGGCTAATACTGCAGCGATCGTGACGAATTTGCTCCGAAGTGAGCAGAAAAGGCGCCGCCATGTTTGCCGACGCAACCCGGCCCCAAGCGCCAACCCAAAGCCCCAAACGGACTTTGGGTTCTGCGCATGCGCAGTGGTGAGCCCCTATTTCTTTGGGGGCCCCAAGCTTTGGGGGCCCCTATTCTAAAACTCTCTAATGTCTATGTCAGATGAGACGAGCCTGGGTTGCAGCTGGCGTATTCCATCGGCGCTTGTGTTGTGTGTGTGCCGCTCGTGGTTCGAGGCTCCTGCCTCGTTCGCTGTGCGTGCGTTGGTGCACGTTGCTCTGCGGTGTAGATGATGTCGCCCGCTTGTTCGCTACAGACTCGACCACCATACACAGACAAGTAAACTAAAAGGAGTATCGTGCGTACCCTCGAAGACGATGCTCTTATAGCCTCGCGCCGGGCGCTTTTCAGCCGTGCTCTAAGAGCGTGCTAGAATAGAATAGCGCACATCAAAAACGAAAAGAATTCGACACCCTCGCGCGAGGCCACATCGTCTGTTACGCAAGTTGTGAGCCCGCGAATCGAGGGAGTACTTACCCGCTTTGGATGTCTGTGCAGGTGGCGGTAAACGTCGAAAAAGTTGGAAAGGTTGAAACGCTGTAAAAGATAAAAACAAATTAACACGAAGAGCTTTCTCCTGCCTGGGAGGAGTAGTGAAACACGATGGAAGGCGACGGAGAGCCTACTCGGCATTGTCTTACTTGATCTTTATCTTTCGTAGATTTGTAGATGCCTTGCAAGTTTTTTTTAAATTTTCTAGTGACCGGTGACTCAAAAAATTGTGTTTTCTTTTCGGCTATTCTCCCCTTCTGATGTTTTCTGTTTTGTTGAACTTGCTCTCTTTATGCTCTTGAATGTTCTGCTCGCATTTCTTCAGTTACTCTATTATGCTCATATTTTTAAAAAGTAACGAGTAAGTAAAAGTAATCCGTTACCAATATTTTCTAATGAAATTACATTACAAATGACTTCCGAAAAGAGTAACGTGGCAACTACAAAATTACTTGAAAAAGTTATGAATTACAAGTAATCCGTTACTTCTAACGGATTACTTCCCAAGCCTGCGTCTATGTGATCAAAAAATCATATTTCTGCTTTGCTATCTCTGCTACGATCGTCTTTTTCAATCGTAAAAAAGGCGTGTGGCGAGATTTGTACTATAAGTAAAGTCGTGTTTTAAAGTCGAGATCGTCCGAGGCGGCGTACTGCATCTTTTTTTTTTTTTTTTTTTTTCTTATCCACTCTGCCTTGCGAGCCTCCCCTGATAAAATCAAAGTTAATAAATCTTGAGCCGATTGAAAACTCTGTGTATTTCCGGCTACACCAATGATTGACAGCTCGTCCTCTTCTTTTTAGCGATACCGTGGAAACGTCTGATGGCGGCGGAGGAGTGGCTCTCGCGCTGCCGACCTGCTGCGCTTCTTGCAGTGGTTGCAGGACTGTACGCGTGGCGCAGAGCGGTTGTTCTGGTCGCGCCGATCACAACGGAAGAAGTCGTCGCTAACACGCTCGTTGAAAGAGCCCAAATAACAGTTTGTGCAGTCCGGAGCTTAAAAAGAAATGGCTGCAGGTTCACCGCTTTCCACTCGAGGAACCACGTCGAAGCACTTGGTGCAGAGGCTCGTCGGTTTGAGACACCCCACGTCTAAAGTCATCCCTGTATGCTCAGAACATTCCTCGCATTGGAGTCGGCAATCTTTGTCGTCCAATTCCGACCGTGAACTGGAGTGTTCGTCGGAAGAGTTGCCGCACTTTTCAACAAGGCGTGTCGGCGAATGCTACCAGTACCATGCTGTCACTGCAGAGCAACATATCTAATTGACTTTCGCTCAGCCGCGATTTGTCTCTGGCTGTCGCGGGGATGAGAGGCACCGATTCAGAAAATTTGCCGGTGGCATCCACGCCATCAGCGCAGTAAAACCCTTTGGTAAGACCTACCGGCAACCCAACAGCTCGCCGCTAACGCTCCCATTCTCCTGCTGCCGAGAGAACTTCCGGTTCCGGTGACAGAGCACGTCACGACAGTCAAAATTACGCCCCGGCTTGTTTTGCGGTGATTTGCAGAGGAAGAAAAACTCGATAGTTCAGTAATTTGTTTTTATAAGTAAATAAACCTAAAGGAAAACGGATGCCTGTTTGGCGCTTAGTGAATATTGAAGGTTTAATGTAAAAGTCATTCGGGGAAGGGGGGTAGAAGTGAAAAAAGCCATTTCCTTGTCCACCTAAAAATATTATCTTCCCTTAAAAAAAAAAACAAAAAAAAAAAAAACTACGTCTCTGCGATAACAGGCCAGAGGTATTCCGTAGTGAAAGAAGTTCTTTTATACAGAGACGTGCATATCGCGTTATTCAACGCCGTGAGTAGCTAAAGAACCTCTTACTCCCTTAACTCTGCCACAGTGTTGTACGGAACGGCGCTCCAAGGAACGATGTTTCTGGAACGCGTTCCTTTTAGGAGGAACGGAGGAACGACACCGTTCCATCTTACATTCGTGGAACTGAAATGTGAACTCGTCACGTTTTTACAACAAAATAACGGCGTTCCTTCTCTTTTTTTTTTTTTTGTCCAGTGAGGTAATTTTATATAATTTTAATGGAAGAACTCTAAAATGTATAAAAATAATAACCTCCCAAAGAGCAGAAAGTCGTAAAATATTGTGTTACTTATTTTAGGTTTTAATTTGTGGGGTCCTTGCTTGGTAACAGTCGGCTGCAGCCGAGGTGGTAGACATTGATTTTTTATTCAATGCATGAGACTGCGGCAGAAAAAAAAAATTTAGTCGAGGGAACAAGCACGAAAAGAGAGACCTCTATAACTCAGCTACTTTTTTTGCTTCCAACTTCCACAAAGAGACCTCCATTTACAACAAGGAACAGGTTACCAAACATCGAACGCACCCTTGAAGCTAGAACATTGATCACTTAAATGATACACAGAAATTAACCTTTATTTTTGATCCCCTTCTTAATGGAAGCGTGTTCCTTTCTCACAGACAGAACTAGTAACGGGAATGTGTTCCAAAAATAAAAAAAGATACGTGGAACGAGCTTCGTTCCTCTTTTTGAGGACCGCGTACAACACTGCCTTGCCGTATTTTTTGTTTCCATGAGAGGCCGGGGTATTTTTATTACACATCTGGTCTGAAAATACTTTACTAGGAGAATACATTCAACTCCAGCGCCAAAGCCTCCCCTAGAGGAGTGGAATCCCCGCATCCGAGAGAAAGCAGGCGCATCGCAATGTTGCGCTCTCGCGTAGCTTGGAGGGAGAAGGCTGCAGCCGATGCACCGAGATACCGGATTCCCCACTAGACCAGAGAAGGGAGTCTCGGCAGGTTTCCAAAACAATAGATGGTGGCATCCACCCCCCATTTCAAAGAGGAAAACCTCGGGCCTGCGCGCGTCCAGCCATTTCAACTGCACAATACCTGTCGGCGCCAAGGCCCTTGGAATTTCTCGGAGTAAGATACATTCCCTAGTAAAGCGTTTGGTATAATCATGTTTTCTTTTCTTGATTACAGGAGCTGTGGGGAAGGAACCTTTCTCTGCTGACACAGCTTATAGACAAGGGAATTGTAAGCGCAAATATTCTTATGAATAAGTTCTCACATTATCTTTAATAGTAAAGTACTTTTCTTTATATAACACACATCTGCAGTGCAGACAGAGGCATAGGCACGAGCGCGTGGCTTTGGAAAGTGCCTCCTACGCACGAGTGAATTCTCGTGCAACAAAAACATTCCCCTGAGCTATTAGCGGCGAGATTAAAGTCCCTTGATAAAAGCGTTTTTCACAAGTACCGCCAACCATTGTTGTGGAAGCGCTCGAGACACGTGCCATGAGCGGGTGCTCCGCCGCCATTCGCTTCCAAGGCCCGCTCAATTCAGTGCTGCGCCGCCATTTGCTTCCAAGGGTCGCTCGAGACATGAGGCTCGTGCACTCGCGCATTTGACGCTACTTGCAAGACAAGCGCAAACACATCGAGGGGCTTTAGGCGAGATGTTCTTGTGGCGCCCTCCTATGGTTCCCTTTCGTGACGTCATTGCCTTGAGGACAGCAAATTCGATGGTGTCTGCATTGAGCATGGTGGAGGCTCGAAATCACTGCGCTCTCACAGCAACACTGCCAACACCGTCAAAATTAAAGTTCTCATATTCCCCTTATTTCTGTCGATGAGAGAACCTTTGCTGACGTCGTAGTCAGCATTCGGCCAATCCTGGAAGGCCGACCACAGCGACGCTTTCGATCGCGCACGTCGCCAATAGACTCACGCGCTGGTGCCTTTGTCTTTACCGCAGACATTTGTGAGATGGAGTATAGTAGAGGGTTCGTTTTAGAAAATACGAGAATGCCGAGGAATAATCATGAGCTGCGTCGATTCTTCGGGAGAAGTGGGAAGGATTAGGGAAAACAAAACTAGAAGTGTTTTAATGATTCATGGTTCTTGACATTAGCGAAATGTTTGTGCAAAGCGAAAAACCTCTCTGGTGCCTTGTGATCTCCTTTCTTTATTATACACTTTTAGAATAGGGTACCCTAACGCTTTGGGTCTCTAAGCAACTTGGAGCGCCACACTGCGCAGGCCCAGAAATTATTCGAATGCTTAGATAGGTAGTTGGGGCCCCCTATTTTAGAACGACCTATACATTCTTTGCGACGAAAAGTTGCTATGTTCTGTAGGGGAACTGGACCACTTGGCACAGTCCCACGCGTTGCGTCAGAACCGATCACAGAGGTCTTCTGGGTTTGGGCCTTTTGTTATAGGAAGACTCGGCACAGGAGACCGTTGGTCATCGGAACACTTTTCGCAAAGTCGTCTGTGTCTTGGAAAAAAGAAAATCAACATAGCTTTACAAAAAAAAATGTAGAGCTCATTTATATTTCATGAAGATGAGGACCAGCGAAGCTTTTATCTTTACGACAACTTGACGACTCTACGACATCTACGCGATTTACATACGATTCCAATTAAGACATGTACACGACTTTGTTGTTTTACCGCCCTCAGGCCACTCACCGCCCTCACGGCCCTCACCGCCCTCACGACCCTCACGCACTGATAGACCTCACGCCACTCACGGCCCTCACGCCACTCACCGCCCTCACGCCACTCACCGCCCTCACGCCACTCACCGCCCTCATGCCCCTCACCGCCCTTGAGGCCCTAACGCATTGATGGCCTTCACGCCACTCAGGCCAGCTTCACATGGGGCAATTTCGCCCAGAAACTTTACGTCGCAACACCAGCAACACGGGCCACCCGCGATCACACGCAGCAACCAATTGCTGCAATTTGCCATTGTCATCATAAAAGTTTATTTTTCTTGCACTATTTAGGCAGAATTACGCGTTATAAACGTGTTTTTATGCATTTAAATCTCGTTAAGAATACTAATGCACCTTTCTGAAACAGTTTATTTCCAAAAAACGATCGATTTCAAACTAGAACCAAGTCTTTCGGTGTCATCATCACCGGCACGAGGTATCACGTGAAAATTTTGCGTCCCCGATTGGATGCAGCCGCTTCAAACGTATTCGAATTCCTCCGAGTTGCTTGCTTATTTTGAGCCGGACCCGATCTCAGCAATTCGTGTCGATCTAGGGAAAGCTAGAGAACAACCCGCCATTAACATTAAAATTGCTGAGAAAGATGCTCGATCTCAAGGGGGCCTCACGCACTCACCGCCCTCACGGTCCTCACGGCCCTCACGCCTCTCATGCCACTCACTGCCCTCACGCACTCATGGCCCTCACACCCCTCACGCACTCACCGCCCTCACACCACTCACGCACTTATGGCCCTCACGCCACTCACCGCCCTCACGCCCCTCAAGCACTCATGACCCTCGTACCCCCTACCGCCCTCACCGCCCTCATGGCCCTCATGGCCCTCACGGCCCTCACGGCCCTCACCGCCCTCACCGCCCTCACGGCCCTCACGGCCCTCACCGCCCTCACCGCCCTCACCGCCCTCACGGCCCTCACCGCCCTCACAGTCCTCACGACCCTCACCGCCCTCACAGCCCTCACGGCCCTCACTCACCCTCACACTCATGAATTTTCCTGGTTCAGAAACTCACTCACCCTCACCTCACCTGTGAAGATGAGGGTGAGTGAGGGTGAGTGAGGGCCCTCATGAGTGAGTTTTGCCGAGGTATGGTCAACAGTAAAAGGTAGCCACTTAAAGTCATTCTAGTTTCTGAACACAAAAATAGTCCCTATCAACACAGTTCCTAATCCCCTTTTGCAGCCATTTCATGCCAATCTAATAAAAATAAATGAGCCAAAATAGTCAGTTGTAGCCATTTGCATCATTAAATACAGAAATAGCACAGAATTGGCTATTATACTCATTAATAGACATTGCTAGCCATTTGAAGCAAATCTGGTCAGAAACAAATGCTATTAACCCACAGTAGCCGCTTCTGGCCATACTAATTTTGAAGCTATGCAAGTCGTTATGCAAGTCGGAGATATTTGTTTTTAATCATGAATCCCGGCTTTTGGAAAATTTTCGCATTAATTTTAAAGCACTGAAATAGCAAAGATTTATCAATTATCTCATCAATAAGCTACAGTAACCATTCAAAGTCAGTCTTGTCAAGAATAAATTCCGATAGCCAACAATAGCCACTTGAAGCCATTCCATTTCGTAAATATAAAAATGAATCGATCTTAATTAGCAATAGTTAGCCGCTACAGCCATTTGAAGTCAATCTAATAAAAAGATGGCTATAGCCAATAATAGCCACTTGAAGCCACTCTCATGCAGAAAACCTAAAATAGCAGATAATTGCTATTCATCGAGGTAGAGGGGCTTAGAGCGATAAACCGGGGTTCCGGACTGCACTCGACAGTGACCCCCATAAGGCTGCTGCCATTGTACGCAAATTTGACCGCCCGTCACGTGACCAAACCAAATACGTAACGTCACATGAAAGATGGCAGCGTCTAGGCAGCGGCTGGCCCCAGCTGGGCCGGAGCATCGGCCGGAGCTTGTCGGATACTTTGTTCGTTGTCGTTTGTCTCGGCGAGCTGATTTCAGACGCGGAAGCCGTCACTTGAGGCCGGTCAAAACCGACTTCAGAGTTCAGCGTGGTGTCTGATGTAGGTATAACGTGAAAATACGGAGGAACGGTGTTCATTTCGCTGGTGACCGACGGGGACATTGCCACGGAAGAGACAATCTGCACTACGTTGCCCCCACCTCGGATTGATTCGGATACCGCAAGGATAAAGTTTAAGGCGACGTTTCTGTGCTCTCTTTGACAATCGGAATCTTCGAAGTCTGCAGTGAAGCGTGTGTAATATATTTGGATACACAGTTTAGCGACGGAAATCGCGTGAGTCGTGCTTGGCAGTGTGCAAGCCTGGTGCCGCTTCCTTCAAATCACCGAAGGCTCACTTAGGTTGTGCGGCGTACCGGAGAGCGGCATTGAAGCTGGTAGTTCCCGTGCCGTGCTAAATAAAGCTGTGCTGCTTCCCAAATTGTTCCGGTGTAGACGTGCACTTTCACGGAGCACAGGTGTGCGGCGCATCGAAGAGCTGCCTTCAAGCTGATAGTTCTCGTGCCGTGCTTTAGGTGATGCTGTGCTGCTTCCTATATTGTTCTGGCGTAGACGTGCACCTTCACGGAGCACAGGTGTTGCAGTTGGTTTTGATTCCGCTGGTCTGTCACACGTTTCGTCGACACAAAATTTTCATCAAAACTTGTTGCGGGATGTGCAAGCTGTATGGACATTTGATTGCGCGTGCTACCTACACAGTCCACCCGTTCACGCCGCTTTGCGACGACAGTCTGCAGCGGCTCATTACCAGAAAAGTGGTCGGTCCCCCATTCATTTCAGTTCGGTTCGTCCACGGCAGTCGCCAAACCCTGAAGGAGAGATTTATTCGGACAGAATGCCACTAAAGCAGTTCAGTTTCTTTAGTGGTCAGGATACTCTTTTCTGTCAGTTTTGTTATACTGTCACGGATGCTTGCTCCAGTCCTATCTTTATCAATATTCAGTATTGTGTGAAGTTCCATGCCATGCTCAGCTGTCATCGTATGTTTTGGTAGAGGTGCTAAGTACTTTACTCATATCCCTTCACTCTGTGTGCACGCTGGCGGCTCGTCAGCCGAGTTGCCCGATAACGGTACACGGGTGGCGGACTATTCCGCGTCTTAAACCCCCGGCGGGCCGCGAACGAAGTCCTATCCCGAGCTCGGCAGAAAAACCGCAAGATGAGCGATTACCAGAAGGAGAGACTTCGGAAATACACTACGAAGAACCTAAAATCCGAACCAGTCGCTGCTACCCGGAAGAACCACCGGAATTCGGTCTCCTGCCAGCAAAACCAAAGATGACTAAGCCAACGATGACAAACCTGTAGCAGCAAACCGCGCCCGCTCCCACCATTGTTTGCATGCCTGTCGCACCTTACACTCCGACGCCCTTTCACGCAAGGTGTATGAAGACATCGAGGTCTGGATTAAACAATATGACCGTGTCGCCCGCCATATACTTCTCGTGGAAGAAACTGCCAGGCACTGGTTAGAGAACCACGAATGCTCCTTTACGTCGTGGGAACTTTGCAAGGTCGAGCTGAAGTGCACGTTCATCAGCCAACATTGACGAGAGAGAGCCGAATTCCTGATTCTGTCCAGGACACGGCCCCAACAAGAGCGTCGCCGCCTTCGTGGAGGATGTTTTGCGCCTGATCGAACACCCACGCCAACCCTGATGCTACGGAAGACAAGAAGCTAAGAATCCTATGTCCCTCATGTGAGGGATAACACCTTCGGCAGCCGTGTCCGCAACCCCACGACAACAATCAAAGGGTTCATATCACCGAGGATTTGCAACTTTGAATGTACACTGCAGGCCCCAACCTGTCACTATTAACTCCCCAGCGTCTCGACGCTCAAGTCGTCCAGCTGCAACTTCGACGCCAGCCTCGCAGGCATCCGCGACATCCACGACGTTGCCCGGGAGGAAATCAGAAAGCTGCTTCGTGCCATCAGCTGCCCGGATTTTTGATTGCCAAGATTGTTTCGGAAAAATTTCGACAGGCACTTCTACCGGATACTTCTTCGAGCGAAGCGGCATCTGAAGAACCAAGGGCGACTTCTGCCACAAAGTCGCGACGACCACCGCCCGCTACCCGTTAGTATTCTATGCCAATTCAACGAGACACCCCAACGTCAAAGCATTCCCGACATCGGGAAGCACCAGTGTAGGTCCGCGCTGAACAATGTACACCGAGGGAAACGGAGGTTCTGCGAATGGTCGACCGAAAACCATTCTGCTACCACTGCATGAGGCCAACCGAGTCTGTTGGAGGTGCCCGTACCAATGAATTGACCTGCAAGGTTTCGTGCCGAACGACCCTCGACCACGTCTCGAGGAGCGTCCATGGGACATTGATGATTATCTTCGGCGGCCTTTGCCCCGGGTGCCGACATTACCCCAAACTCCTCATCCCCATCACCTCGACGGGAGGTAAGCACGACAAAGCAGGTGAGAGGCAATGCAAGGACATTTGATTTGGTGTCGGTCATCGTCCAAGGACAATACCTAATAATTTGCTGACACCATTTATTTGTGTCCACGCAACGAAGCGCACAATTTCCAAATTTGAGGTAGAATGTCGCTGAGTGACTTGAAGAAATAGAATGGTTGGTGGTTCTCAGAAGTGCACACCACGCATCGCCCGACTTCGCTTTGACACAGGAGACTCACACAAGTTGCAGTAGTCGCGGGATTCAGACAATATTGCCATTGCGAAATGGAAGTGAAACGGCTTGGATAGCAAACAAACATTGCTGCCGGACGTGAAATCAACGGTACAGCAAAAGGCAAAGTCACGTAAGCAATACATGCCCGGGCTTGCCACATTGACGCAGAAAACTACCGGTAAAATTTGCGGATTCGAAGCCAGCCCTGCAGCATGCATCATATGTCAGTGGCCTCACATGGTAAGATGGCATCAGTCGATCAGAGTTGCAACTCGACCAAACTGAACACCGACGTGCCAGGCGCGTTATCCGACAACAAGGAGCAGAGGTACTACGACTGAACGCATGACACGAGACTGTCGCAGAAAAACACTCGTTATGGAACCATCTGCAAAGAACCATTTGCTAAGAATTATGCAATCAAGTGTAAATAAACATATTTAATACACCAACAAAATAAACATATTCACGCTCGCCTTTACGCCTTCAGAGTCTAAACACAAAACATTGTGTTCACCAGACGTGCAGGACTTTTAGAGGACACTCGCATTTCTTACCCCTCAATATTAATTGATGGTGCATACCAGACTGGTTGCATTGGGCTGCACTCGTTTCACTTCTCCTGAACATGTGGCGCACCCGAAAACTAACCCCAGTGTTGTGAAAATGTCGTTTATTAATTTATTCGCTCCAAGGGCCTCTGTACGCATTGCAGAGAGGATACTTAGAACTACACACATGATCATAACATCAAAACGCACTGACATTAATGAGCACAAAACGGGCCCAGCTACGGAAAATAAATATCACACTCGTAAGAAATAATTATTGCTGTTTAATTGCAAAAACAAGCGCACCTCTGAGCATCTAGTTTAATAGTATGTGTTGTTGCATTGTTATATAGCAACACACTTCCTATACGTATGACACAATAGACCCTTTGCAAAACCCCATCAAGCAACACGACTGTCACCATTTTTTTTTCGGCGTAAAGCACACAAATAGGTTCCGGTTCACGTCGAACGCTAATGCAGCATTCGAGTCCAATAGGCGCTGAGCCGAGTTCACAGTGATGGCTGACATAAAATTCTTGTCGAACAAATGCCCAAAGTATGAAGGCCTTGGGTAATTAAATTAGCAGCTACAGTAATTCGTTTCCTCACAATTTGGAAAACAGCGAAGGCTGCAGTCTCGGTCAGTCAGTATACACGTTGGAAAGAGGCACATGACAACACATCATCAGAGTGCTCATCTGCACAGATTTGTCACACACCTTCACTCCGTCTCTCTGATTGGCTCGAGGAGGCTTTGGCGGTTGCCCTTTTCCAAGTTACGGTGAAACAAAGTATAGGAGGCCCACACGTTTGAAAAAAGTCTATTGGAGAGACTTAAAGGGATGATAGTCAATATTTCTGAACAAGACTCCTCTTCGGGCAAGGGATGAACACAAATATGAGTCATCTTGTCCAGGTAATTAAAACAAGTCAAGAGCTGATCGACTAATTCCTAATAAATCCTATGAAAGAGCAAAATGCGCAGTTAATCTTCTATTTCCAAGTTGCGTTACATCTAACTAATTACTGATATGTGTGGTTCTATCTATGGGACCTCTAAAGAGTGGGGCTGCATTTTTCTTCAAAGAATCTAGATGTTAGAATGATGAATTAGACAACCATTTAATAGGAGTATGATCATACACATGGAAGTTACTGCGGACTATTTATACCGATCGGCAAGGCAAGGAGTCCACTAATACTAATTTCTAAGGAATATTGGATGCAACATTTTGTGTACTGATCAATCGAAAATCTAAAGACTTGCTGTGTTTTGAGTTACAATGGGACAAATAAACTGTTTTATGAACTTAAGTAATGAACTTTTTTCTGAATGATTGGTTCGAACACTTCGTAAGAGTTTGCGTGCAAGTTAATTAAGTAAACGCCAGTTTTTCACTTTAAAAAAAGTATTGCGATGCAATGTAGAATCGTCAATTAGTACAAAACGTATAGATCGCAGGGGCTTCCTAGCTAAAATTTGCTGTGATAATGCAGTTACCTAGGGCTAAAACAAATTCCCCTAGGCCCTACATTCGTCGCATACATTTCGCGTCGATTCTAAGACATTCCAACGTTCAAACAAGGATAAGAGAATGCGTAAATTTTATGCTAAAAGATCTCAAAGTTCAATCGATCCTCGAACACATCCGGGAATTTGAGCATCAGCACGGCGATACGGCTGATGCTGTCTCACAGGTGTTAATATCTAGATGATCCAGAGCGACCTTGGGCAAAAAGAGTATAAATTCTCATTCCTTCATATTTTCACTTATACCCGCGTCAGTGAGCACGAAGAAGCCCGAAGTCGTCAGAAAGCAGCTGCACATCACGGCGACCGCGCACTAAACAAACTCGCTCCCGCCAGCTCTGGGCGCTGCCATCTTACCGGTGACGTCACGGCTCTTGGGAGGTCACGTGACGAGTGGTCACATTTGTGTACATCATGGCGGAAACCGTGAGGATGCCACTTCCGAACTTCCGGTTTATCACTCTAAGCCCCTCTACCTCGTTGTTGCTATTATAATGACTAATAGCCATCAGAATCAATTTGAAGCCAGTATGGTCAGAAATAGATTCTAACAACTGACATTAGCCACCTGAAGTCCTTCCAGTTCATAAAAAGAAATAGCGGAAGGTTTTCAATACTAGTTATTACTAGCCATTTGTGGCCATATATCAAGCATATAGACATAGATATATAACTGCAGGCTTATAACCAATATTAGCCGGTTGAAAGCATACTTATTCACCTATACCGAAATAGTTAATGATCGGTTATCTCATAAATACCCATGGCCGCCATTGAAATTCACTCCGGTCAAATATGGTAATAGCGAACGCAGGCTACTTGAAGCCGTTCATGTGTGTAGACAATTAAAAAGACCAGATAATTATAATAATATTCACGTTTAGTCTTTTAGAGCCATTTCAAGTCGATCTCATCAAATATTGATGCGCATTGCCAATTATAGTCACTTGAAGCCAATGGCGTAATAAGACATGTCTCGGTGGAAATAAAACAAGTAAGTCAACAAGGTCAGAAATCTCATTGAATATTTAGATTGTAAAAAATTCCTAAACAAATCTGGACATGCCTTTGTTGCACGCTGCACTTTGCCATCAAAAGACCAAGACGTCCAATACCAATACATTATGTTCCGTATACTGCAACAACAAAACTATATATATATATATATATATATATATATATATATGTGTGTGTGTGTGTGTGTGTGTGTGTGTAATAGATTATCTATGTCCTTTTTTAGAAAGACCCACTTGCTACATTGCCGGCGAAAATAGTTGGTTGTCCACTCCCTGGCGCCGGGATCGCTTTCTGCTTCCGTCTCCTATTTCAATCCGGAGTTTCCTGTATAAGTCCCTTCGTCGCGCAATTTTTTGCGGGATGCACAGGGCTACCCTCTTCGCTCTCTTCGCGCGGCGAGTCCGACGGGCTCTTCGATTCTTCGCGCGCGCCGTGATGACAACCTACGAGAACAAAATAAAATAATATAATAACAAAATAACAAAATAATGCTGTCGCTTTAAAACAAATACAGACGGTTTTTATAGGCATTCGGTTATGCTTTCTTTTTTTGTCAAGACGACATTCGCGGCGATTTTTATTTCATAAATCTACGCCAGTTCGTTGGTATCAGTACAAGTCTTGCACGGGAACTTTTTTTTTTCTCAATCGCGTTGAGGAAAACTTCACAGCAATGAGACGTACTTGGTCGTCCCTTATTGTGCTGCGGCACCGATGAATGGCGATTTTATAGTAGACCAAGTTAATAAACAATCGCGTAAAGCTATGCTCCCGACGAAAACCAAGCAGCGACAGCGGACGACAGAGGCCGAACGCCCTTATCTCGGAGCTTCTCGGCGTCGCCACCCTCTACACAGCTTCGATTTCGCTGGAGTCACCACCAGCGCACTGAAAAAGGCGAACCCTGTCTATCTCTGTCGTCGGAGCGAGCTCGTGTCACAGATTTGCCTATTGCTTCCTGATCGATGTATCAGCGGACCCTCTGATCTGATATTTGTATATATGCATGGTGCGTCGATGGGAAGTCCCTACCCTTATATTCCGGCTGTTTACTCCGATATTAGTTTTCTATTGCTGCCACTTCAAAGAAAAGCAAGTTTTGGGCATAGTTATCATGCGCGGCACAATCTTACAAGATCTAGTATTTGAATAAAAAAAGAATGTTCTTCGTGTAGGCAAATACAACGAGAACAAATTATATTTAAATGCACATAAAATAAAATAAATTCAGAACGTAATGTTCAAAGTTGGTTAAACTCCGCGAGATGCCAAACAATTTTACTTCCGATCGTGTATAGAAATCTAGCTTAGTATAAAAAAAAAAAGAACCCATTGATTTCCAGCATTTTTTTTAAGGATCCTTCTTGGAATTTGAGAGAAACTTCGCCTTGTCATTCAATTTGATGACCAGAGTCCCCATCGGCGTAGATTTTAATAGTATACATTTTGCCGAAGTCCCCAAGCATCGAAGAGAATGCCGGAAACATTACCTAAGTTCCCAGCAACCTCTTTGGGCAATTAGCAAAATGTTTATTGTTCTCCGTCACAATGTTTGCGCGTAAAATAAAGGTAATATTACATGGTTGGGGAACTGATGTATCTGTGTGCTCATGGGTGCGTGCTCGCCTGCGTGTCTGTGTGTGCGTGCTTGTGTGTGGGGGGATGAGGGGGGGGGGTTGATGGAGGACTGGGGTGGGGGTTACAAAACAAGATCTGCAACTGGTCGTCTTTCCCTTCGCAGGGCTGCGTGAACAGAGACATTCCTCTGGACAAGAAGGTCGCCCTTGGAACAATACGTTACGCGAGGAGTCTCTTCTTTTTCTCCTAGATCTCTTTTTGACGCACATCTGCAATATTGCGAGAAAGATATTCAACAGAGACTCCTTAACAAGCTTGTATTCAAAAGGCTCTCGATGTAGTCGGCTGAGAATACATTGCAACGTAATCACGATTACGTCTAACGGCCGGTAAGAATTTTAACCCAAGAAACATTTCAGCCGCGACAGGTCTCTTATAAAACGGTGGCTTAAAAACCGGCAATTTTTTTGTATATGGAAATAAAATGCGGCAGAAGAGCATGACCAAATAATTTTACCATCGTGTGCTTACGCCGTCTCTCAGCGGGTTACTGTGCTATCAGTGTGATAACAGTGTAACAGTGTAACAGTGTGACAGTGTGACAATGACAATTACAAAGCTACACGTGGTGTGCTCTGGTTATCGGTGACGTCCGCAGGATTGCCTATAAGAGCGCTGACGAAATAAAACACGGGGCTTCCTTTTCCCAGACGTACCGTGCGAGTGGTTCATTCTTCGTTGCTCCCAATCGCACGCCGATAGTACGGCGGCGCGACATGGTGTCAGAAGTGGGCGTACCATCAGTCTAGGTTCGCGAAAGCAAGCGTAAAAGACTATGGCGAACGAAACACCACCGGCACCTACGGGAACGTTTGGACTTCAACAGCCACCACAGCTGGACTTCGACAACACAACAGAGTGGCCGGCGTGGATAGAACATTTCGACGATTACCGCTTCGCCACAGGCATCAACGAAAGAACCGGTGAGGCACAAGTCCGCACGCTATTGTACACAATGGGCCGGCAAGCAAAGGAAATTTTTGCCACGTTTGACCTTTCGGCAGAAGAGGCAAAGGACTTCGACCTCGTCAAGCGAAAGTTCGACGAGCACTTCGTCAAGGAACGAAACGTCGTGTATGAAAGTGCGTGTTTTCACCGAAGGCTACAGAAGCCAGGAGAGTCCGTGGACCAGTACGTTACGGCACTGCACGTCCTCGCAGACCGCTGCGAATTCGGTGAGATGAAACAACGCATGATCCGGGACCGGTTTGTCGTGGGGCACCATGACAAGCTTTGCGAAAACCTGCAAATGGACGCCAAGCTGACCTTGTCATCGGCGTTAGCCAAGGCACGCCTGAAGGAAGTGGTGCACCAGCAGCAGCGAGAACTTCGTTCATGAGAGCCCGGTCAACAGGCCTGTTCCTCGACGAAAGATGACCTGAACGTAGACGCCGTGAGCCGACGCCGGAATGCACCTCGAAGAAAATTCTACGAGTCGGAAACATCACATCGGGACACGCAGTGTTCATTCTGTGGAGGCGACCAGCATTCAAGGTCGGTGTGTCCTGCAAGGGCACAGAAGTGCTTCAATTGCCACACCAAGGGACATTTCAGCCGGGCCTGCAGGAAGGAGTCGGCGTCGTCTCCAAGAAAGGTACAAGTGTCATCCGTACAACAAGATACTGGCGAACTTTTTCCGGGGGCGATAAATGTTCCGGACGCGAAAGGGCGGTATGTCCATATAACCTTGAACTCTGTACCAGTGTTTGCTAAAGTCGATTCAGGAGCAGAGGCCACTCTTGTACCGTCTACGTTTCCAGGCATTCCGTTTAGGCTGGAAACAGCAAGCGAAGTACTGACTGGTGCGGGAGAAAATCGCCTTACGGTACTTGGAAAGTTCAAAGCTAAGTTATTCTGGAACGACAAAGTGTTGATGCAAACTGTCTATGTCGTGAGTCCGCTTCGCCAGGTACTTCTAGGGTTACCAGCCATCGAGGATTTGGGAGTTGTTAATTTCATCGATGGTGTGTCTCTTGATAAACAAAATTATGATGCTCTGTACCCGCAGGTGTTCAATGATCTTGGAACCATTCCGGGAGAATACAACATCTGATTGAATTTGGATGCGGTCCCGTACGCTATACACGCACCCCGACGAGTCCCGATTCCTATGCGTGAGGCGGTAAAGCCAGAAATTGAAAAAATGGAAGGGATGGGAGTCATCCGGAAAGTCGATTGTTCTACAGACTGGTGCGCCGGGATCGTTCCGGTCTGAAAACCGTCTGGAAACGTGCGCGTGTGTGTTGACTTCACACAAATAAACAAAAATGCCCAGAGAGAGCGATACGTGCTCCCAACGGTAGACCAGGCATTGGGACTGCTCGCGGAGGCGGCGTAATTCTCAAAGTTAGATGCTAATTCGGGATTTCATCAGGTAAAACTAGCAAGGTTATCCCAGGAACTAACGACGTTCATAACGCCCTTTGAAAGGTATTGTTTCACTAGACTGCCCTTCGGCATTACGTCAGCGCCTGAATACTTCCAAAAGAGAATGTCGGATATTCTAGATGGCCTCTCTGGCGTAGTTAACATGATGGATGATATCCTGGTGTTTGGTTCGGACAAAACACAACACGATGAGCGCGTGAAAAAAGTCATGGACAGACTCGCAGAGTCAAACATGACACTAAACGGGGCGAAGTGTGTGTTCAGTGTAAAAGAAGTTAGTTTTCTAGGTCATCTTCTGAGCGCAGATAGCATAAGGCCTGACCCCAAAAAGCTGCAAGCGGTCAAAGATATGAAATCGCCGACAAACGTGTCGGAAGTACGAAGCATTCTAGGTATGGCCAATCACTTGGGCCGCTTTCTGCCTAATCTCGCTCAGAAAACTGCACCGTTGCGAGAACTGCTAAAAAAACCACGGGATGGGCTTGGAGCCCTGCTCAGGAAAGTGCTTGGAACGATCTAAAAAGCATGATTTGTTCTTCCGAGTGTATGGCTAAGTATGACCCAACTCATCCGATAATCCTTTCGGCAGACGCGTTGTCATTTGGGCTTGGAGCCGTTCTCTTACAAGACCAGCAAGGGATACGAACGTACCCTATCGATTTTGCTTCGCGGTCTTTGACCAAAGCTGAGACTCGCTGCGCGCAGATTGAGAAAGAGGCCTTGGCACTGACATGGGCTGCCGAAAAATTTGACGAGTACCTAAGGGGCTTAGACACGACGTTCGAGACCGACCATAAGCCTCTAGTTACGTTGCTGGGACAAGGACCGATAGATGTGTTGCCGCCTCGAGTTCAAAGGTTTAGAATGAGGTTGATGCGCTATAGGTTTAAGGTTGTGCTTGCACCGGGCAAGTGCATTGCAACCGCCGATGTTTTGTCGCGGGCACCTCTCAATCAAATGCCAATGGAAAGGGAACGTCTCACAATTCAAGATGTGTTAAAGTTCTCTCAGGGATGTTTAATGGGTCTTGAAGCAGGAGACGATTTGTTGTCACGTGTAAGAACAAGTCAAACTACAGACGAAGTGTGTAAAACGGTGGCTCAGCTGTCTCATAAAGGCTGGCCTAAAAAACCGTCCGTCCCGTCCTCTCTTCGGCCGTACTGGCAAGAGAGGGCTGGCATAACCGTGTGTGATGGGTTTTTGTTAAAAGGTACAAGATTAGTTGTTCCCCAGGCACTTCGCGAGGAAGTGTTATCTCGCCTGCACGATGGGCACCAAGGAATCGGCAGATGTCGAGCTCTTGCACAAGAGTCCGTTTGGTGGCCTGGCCTAAGCAAGCAACTAGCACTGATGGTAAAAAACTGCAATGTGTGTACCGAGTTCAGTTTTCAGAAGGCTGAACCGATGATGCCGACCATGACTCCACGTTTTCCATGGGAAAGAGTAGGGGTCGATTTGTGCAAAATAAGGAACTCTGACTATCTTGTGGTTGTAGATTATTTATCAAGGTACCCGGAAATTTGTGTTCTCCCTTCGACTGGCGCAGCTGTTGGTATAGAGAGGCTTAAAAGCATATTCGCTCGTCATGGGGTGCCAGAGACTCTTGTCTCCGACAATGGTCCACAGTTTGCATGTTGTAATATTGAAGAGTTTGCGAATCTATACGGTTTCCAACACGTTACTTCAAGCCCGAGGCACACTCAAGCCAACGGAGAAGCGGAAAGAATGGTGCACACAATTAAGCGGCTGGTGCTCAAATCAGCAGACCCTTACTTAGCTCTCCTAGCCTATAGGCCCACCCCAGGGATTGCCGGCAAAAGCCCGTCAGAAATCCTTATGGGCAGACGTCTACGGACACGCGTACCGATGCTTCCGCAGCTGCGCCTTCAAAGGAACGTTGACTTCAAAATGTTGGCGATAAAGGATCGTCAACTAAGAGAAAAGCAGCGCAAGAGCTTCGATAGGCGCCATCGGGCTAAGGAGCTTTCTGAGTTGAAGGCGGGCGACAAAGTGTGGGTTTCTGACAGAAAGGCAAGGGCAACGGTCGTGGCCCAAACAGAAAAACCAAGGTCTTACTTGGTGGAGACCGAGCCAGGGGTGAAGTTAAGGCGAAACCGCCGAAACTTAAAGGTACTGCTAGCGGAGGCAGAGGACGATGAAGGCTACGATATACCGGACAGTGAGAGTGACGTAAGGGTCCAATATTCGGAAGCTAGAAGTGATATAAGTTGCGATCCTTCTCCAGTGACTACGGGGACACTGACGACCGTCGTAACCACAAGATCAGGTAGAGTAGTTAAGAAACCGATCAGACTGGGGATTGATGATTAAGCTGTATCCTGAACAGTGTTTCAGTTTTTACGTTTTTTTTTTTGTTTTGTTTGCTAACATGTTATTATATTTCTCCCAAGAAAGGCAGGTGTGGCATCAGTGTGATAACAGTGCGACAGTGTAACAATGACAAAGCTACACGTGGTGTGCTCTGTTTATCGGTGACGTCCGCAGGATTGCCTATAAAAGGGCTGACGAAATAAAACACTGGGCTTCCTTTTCCCAGACGTCCCGTGCGAGTGGTTCATTCTTCGTTGGTTGCAATCGCACGCCGATAGTACGGCGGCGCGACAGCTACTGCCATGCATTTAAGAGTTTATGTATTTAATATACAAATATGACTAAAACACCGGAACGTTACGCTTTGAACAAAGGCACGATGCCACGTCGATGATGGAGCACTCACGCATCTTTCTGCTACAGATCCTGCTTTTGACCACCGCCGGCGACTTCGACGACTACGTGCTCGGAGCAATGGAACGTGTCCGAAACTCTACTGGGCCTGCTTTCCATGAGTCAGCGCGGGGAAATCAACAGTTCCCACAACCGATCTTGGTGAATTTGCAGTTCGAGCGCTGGCAACACTGGTCTTCGCCAACGATAACAAGTCCTCTACAAAAGCCCGCCTACCACGCCGGTCACTTGGGGCACGATGCCACGTCGATGATGGAGCACTCACGCATCTTTTTGCTACAGATCCTGCTTTTGACCACCGCCGGTGACTTCGACGACTACGTGCTCGGAGCACTGGAACGTGTCCGAAACGCTACTGGGCCTGCTTTCCATGAGTCAGCGCGGGGAAATCAACAGTTCCCGCAACCGATCTTGGTGGATTTGCAGTTCGAGCGCTGGCAACACTGGTCTTCGCCAACGATAACAAGTCCTCAACAAAAGCCCGCCTACCACGCCGGTCACTTGGGGCACGATGCCACGTCGATGATGGAGCACTCACGCATCTTTCTGCTACAGGTTAGTTATTTAGAAACCTCAAAATCAAAGAATTCTTTCGTGTTAGTGGTATCGTGCCCCAACGATTGGTTGTGTCGTCTTCGTGCTGTGTGCTTTCGGTGTCGGGCGGCCATGTCCGCAGCTTTGAGAAATGCTCTGTTAACGTTGTCGGGCGATGTCGAATCAAATCCCGGGCCTTTCGATGAAGTCCAATTAGCAAGCATGGACGTCGTCCTCGCAAACGTACTCGCTACCGTTCAAAGGATAGAGGAAGGGCAGAGCGCCGTGCTTGCCGAGATAAAGGAACTCCGGGAAAATCAGAAAGCGACAGAGAATGATGTACGGCTGTTATACACGAGGGTTACTGCCATTGAAACTGAAACGTCTAAAAAGTCTAAAACAGTAGAAGCTGGAGCTAATGCCATACCGATTGAGAATTTGACAGCGGTTACATCCAAGCTTAACGACGTACAAGCCCGCTGCGACGACGCTGGAAATGGACTTAGGCGTTGTAATTTGCTGTTCTTCCGTATTGCAGATAGTCCAAATGAATCGTGGAACGCACCCGAAGCTAAAGTCATCGAGTTTTGTATGGGGCAACTTGGTATTGATCTTACAACTGATGTTATCGACAGGGCCCATCGCTTGGGTAGGTTTGCACCCGGCAAAGATCGTCCCATTATTGTTATATTTTTGCGGTCTAAAGACAAAGAAGGTATATTGAGCTCGGGGTACAAATTAAAGGGCTCGTCTTTCGCCATCAGGGAAGATTTTTCTTTAACTGTGCGTACCGCAAGAAATAAACTGCTTGAATTCGCGAAAGTAAAACAGGTTCCTTTCAAACTTCGCTTTGACAAGCTAAGAATCGATAACAAGGTTTTTGAATATGACCCCGCTTCTGGTTCTGTCAAGGAATCCAGATAGCAACGCAAGTGCAACTCTAATCGCGCGCGCTGTACAAAGCCTTCTTTTTCTGCAAACACACGACGTGAGGAAAGCCTATCTATATCTTTCACTAACATACGCAGCGTTCTTTCCAAGCGAGACGAACTAAGCGCGTTCATAACTGATAGCAAGACAGATATTCTTGTACTAACCGAAACATGGCTGAAGCCAGAACACAATGATGACGAAGTACTCAATAACAGTTTCAACTTTGAGATTTATCGTCGGGATCGGTTAGATAAGAGGAGAGGGGGTGTTAATTGCGACAAAGAAAGACCTACGTACTAACAGTGTTCATGTAGATAGTCATCTTGAAATTCTTTGGGTCTCGGTATATTCAAACGTGACGATGTGTCTTCTTGGCGTTTGTTATAGGCCACCCGATTGCGATGGAACGTTTTGTAGTGAACTGCAGAAAGTGTTATCTGTTTTAAAAGCCGATTTTCCCAACGCCGATATTTTTCTCTTCGGCGACTTCAATTTTCCCAACGTCGATTGGTCTACTCTAAGTTCATCCTCCCAAGAAGCGCAGATGTTTGTCGACCTAACTCTTGATTTCAACCTTGTTCAAATGATAAATGAATCGACACGTGTAAACAATATTCTTGACCTTTGTCTGGCATCAGTCCCTCAGATAGTTAAGTCTGTCTCTGTCATCGACGGGTTTAGTGATCACAAGCTGATTCATATGACTGTATCACTTGCACCTGGTAGGAATATTACTGGTTCCAAATTTATATTGGATTACAATAAGGCGGATTTCGATAAGATTAATGCTGGTCTTTTGGAGTTTTTTGAATCTTATGTTATGGGCTTTTCTTGTCGTACAGTTGGTGACAACTGGAGTCTTTTTAAAAATAAGCTACTCGAACTTACTACTACCTTTGTTCCACGTGCTCGCATTCGTACCAACAGCAATAAACCATGGTATAATAAAACTCTGAACACAATGAGTAACAAAAAGAAAAGACTGCTTAAGGTGGCAAAAAGTTATAATTTTGAAACTGCTTGGTCTAACTATAACGCCTGGGCCAAACTTTATATTAATAGTTTGCGTTTCTTTAAAGACAAATTTTACAGCTGCGACCTCCCAACAATATTAAAGAACAACCCAAAAAAGTTTTGGAAGCTTATTTCCCCTAACGAGCCATCCCGTTCAATACAGTTGACAAGCATCGACGGTAATATTATCCCCGATGCCGAATGCCCCTCGGTTTTCAAAAATTTCTTTTCATCAACGTTTACGAACGAGGATATTTTGAACGTACCTTCCGTACCAGAGCTCAATTTTAGGTATATGGAGCCTATCCTCATAACACCATCAGGGATTGTAGACTTGATAGATAAACTTAAAATTTCCACCTCTGCTGGAGTCGACGCAATTAATTCAAAGATATTAAGAAATACCAAGGAAGTTGCAGGTGAAATATGCTGTCTATTATTCCAACAGTCATTATCCACCGGCTGCATCCCGCATGAGTGGAAAATTGGGAGGGTCGTTCCGATCTTCAAAAGCAGTGATCGTCATTCAGCGGAAAACTACCGTCCCATATCACTAACTAGTGTTGTATGTAAGTTGTTGGAACATATAATATTCTCTCATGTTGCATCACATCTTGAATCTAATAATTTATTTTATAAATATCAGTATGGTTTCCGAAAAGGCTTCTCGTGTGATAGGCAACTGCTCGAATTCACTCATGACCTTCATGTTAATATGAACACTAACTCTCAAACCGATGCCGTATTTCTTGATTTCTCTAAAGCATTTGATCGCGTACCTCATTGTCGTTTAATATCTAAACTCTCCTCGCTCAATCTTGATTCTCTCTCTCGTGGATTCGAAACTTTCTCTCTCTCCGTTCTCAGTTTACCGTCAATGGAGATTTTCAATCTGACATTTCTAACGTAACTTCGGGAGTCCCTCAAGGCACCGTCTTAGGGCCTCTTCTGTTTCTTATCTATATTAACGACCTTCCTAATTCGCTGTCCTCTAACATACGTTTGTTTGCAGATGACTGTGTGCTATACCGAAATATTAATCATCCAAATGACCATCTAATCATTCAGCGAGATCTCGACAATATTCATAATTGGTGTGACAAATGGTTAATGCCCCTAAACACGTCAAAATGCAAATTACTTAATTTTACTCGCAAAAAAACCCTTTCCTCATTCCCCTATTCTTTTGGTAACACGCCTGTTAGCGTTGCTTCTTCTTACAAATATCTGGGAGTTCACCTCACTTCTAACCTCTCATGGATCACCCACGTTAACAACGTAACTGCTAATGCTTCTCGAACCCTCGGATACATTAAGCGTAACCTCAAGGCAGCACATCCTCAACTCCGTAAACTAGCCTACGAAACTTACGTTCGCCCAAAACTGGATTATGCTTCACCAATCGCTTCACCAATCTGGAACCCCCATCAAGTCTACTTAACCAAACGTATTGAAGCCGTCCAAAATCGAGCGGCACGTTTTATAACATCGAGTTATTCGTATAACGTAAGTGTTTCTACTCTAAAAAATCAGTGTTCTCTCCCTCTACTCGAAAACCGCCGTAAAATAGCTCTTCTGTGCCTCATCCATAAGCTCTACTATCACGATAATAATATACCTTTTCTTGAGCCTCCTAACAGATCTTCCCATCGAACCACTAATAGCAAAAATTTCAAGCACCTAACCGGTAAAACTAATGCGTTTATTAACTCCGCTGTCCCGCGAGGCATCCGCGATTGGAACGACCTTCCCAACACCATAGTCGACATTAGTGACACCGGCCTGTTCCGTGAGGCGATTTATACATTGTTTTCATAGTTGGCTACCTTATTTTTATATTTTATTATATATTTCTTATTTTGTTTTATTCTTTTTTTTTTTTTTGTCGAGTGCTTACATAGACGATATGTTGGTGATTTTTGACCTCATTTGTTTCTGTGTGGATTTTCCCTGCTATCTTTATAGCGTGTACAAGTGTATAATTGATGTGTTTTTTTGTTTGTTTTTTTCGCTTCGAGCGGTGTTCTGTATTTTTGATTTTATATTCCTTGCCCCCCCCTTATGTAATGCCCATTGGGCCTTTAAGGGTTGAATAAATGTAATGAACCTTTTTCACATACCGACGGCACCAGGCGGTGGCTGCACGAACTAAAAATCGAGGAAGTGACCTACCTGCGCTACCAACCAATAATGGGAGCTACGCTAAGAGTTTCTTCGCTCTCTGAGCTGCGACTCGAGCCCAACGCGACTTTAAAGAGGGGCATCCAAGGCGTCCACCCAAGCGTCGTGTTTTTTGTTTTTTTTAGTCCACTTTTTTGTGTGTAGCACAATTATATATGTGCTGCAATTACGTGTTCTACTCGCTGATCCACAGCCTCCTTCCGAATTTCCTCGATTTTTCGTGCCGAGTTCCGCCGCTTGGCATCGGGCGCTCGCGCGTGCGCAGAACGCCTCTCGGAAAAGGTTCATTTGCCGTGCTACTCTTCCTTTCTATTATACACGGCTATTCTTCTGCCAAAAGTTCAAGATCATGACATGTAAACTGCAGGTTCCTCAGTCGAATATATATGTTGATGTATTGCCACTAGAGATCACATATGAAAGTGAATCCAAGTGTACAGTTTATTCTTGGTTATAAAAAAGGCTCGGAATGATTGTATCGATTAAATAGAATGATCTTCATTATTATGGCAATTTTGTAGTGTCTACGATGTGTATTATACATGTATAAAAACCTCTTCCGGAAGCACCTCAAGCATTTTTACATGAAAAAGTCCGAACGAACTCAATTTAAAAACAAAAAGCCGCAAAATACAAGGTTTGTTATTTGACAGGAGGAAACCAGAAGAATCGATAATGTGCTGGATACACTTTTTTTTCAACATTATTTTTCTTCGGTTCTTCAGACAATCTTGCCAAATAAGGTGGATTCGTTCTCGTGTAGACGTTTACGATCATTTCCAGTATTCTGCTCTGACATCAATAAACAAGAAAAACAAACGGCGTTAATACAGCCTGTATTACAAAAAAAAAAAAAGTTTACTAAACATTCCCGCTAAATAATAATGTTATGTCATTTTAACAAATTTATTTTTAATGTGACAAATTATAGCTGTGGTCAATGAACAATTTATAAGGGGATGCCTGTTCCTGCAAAATTAACGTTCCCAGGTCTGTAGTAATATCTGGGCGCCTACTAAATCTTTCCATTATACGAACTTTCCCAATCGCCCTGCGCACCAACAGAAGACAAAAATCAGGCAGGGGGAGGGGGGGGGAGGGGGGGAGAGGCAGAGCTTATTGAAATATACGACTTGGTATCACATATTCCAGATTTCGCAATAGCACAACGTGTAGTCGGCGGCCTTAAATTTTGTATTGTTTCGCCAATTTAGAACTCCTCGGAACAACCCCGTGCACAGCACAATGCCCCAAAATAAAAAAAAAAAAGAAACCCAAAGCAAAATCCACACATACTTCATAGCGCTCGAACCACGCTCACTTCGAGACACGCTTTCGGAACCAATGGCGTATTTTACAGGATTTGCTATAGCAGCAGCGCTTTGTGGAAGGCCCTAAAGTTTCGTGACTAGTTAAGAACTCGGCCGAACTCAAAATGTTCCTGGATCAGGCGCGAGTGCCCATATTTGAAATTATGAACGAATGCCTGAAAATAGTCCCACCATGTCCACTTCAGACAAGTTTACTCAAAGATAGCTCGTTTAGGAGGATTTGCGATAGCAGCAGCGTATAGTCGAGGGTCTTGAAGTTTGTATTTCGTTAACAGTTAACTTCTCGGCTAGAATCAAAAGGTTCCTCGGTGAGGCGCGTGTGGCCAAATTTTAATAAAACTTCGAATACGTCAAAACGACCGAACCCTTGAGACGGGTTTTATCCAGAAGGAATAATTTTGAAGTGCTTGCCTTAGCACTAGGGCGTTTTCCGAGGGCATAACACTTTATATTCTGCCTTTAGTTGGAAACTGCGTTGTCCCCAAAACGTTCCCTGGTGTGGCGAGGGTGCCCAAATTTCGAACGATGAACGAATTCGAAAAAACGGCCGAACCAACCCCACTTTGAGACGGTACAGTGTTAGGAAAAAGGGCATATTTAAGTAATATTCCCCGTGAAATTCACCTGATTTATAAAAATTCTCAAACAAATTTACACGCTTCACAAGGAATAGACCGTCACCAAAATCACCCGAGGTCGTAAGATTGTGGTATTTGGACACGAATACACGCCTCAGGCATAAATCGAGTCTCGAACACTCCATAGCAGCCTCGTCGTCATCGGCACGAACGCCATGTTGGAAATCGTGTTTTCAGTTCCTTCTTTAATTTCTGAATAACACATACGTCAGAATTTTTAAAATATTCTTTATAAGCACGTCCGCTCAATGAGCGTCACTTTGTGTGTGCGGGGCCGTTCTATAAAACACCTGAAACGGAAACGGCAAACGTCTCGAAAGACAGACATACAGTAAGTGTTTATTGAAGCTTGTCCGAAACACACTGCGCTCGATTGAGATCCTCTAGGGGGAAGAATGTGGTGAAAGTGTCAGGGGCTGAAGAGCGGGGAGATGTTTAGACTTTGCAACTTTGGTTTTGTAATTGGTGTGTTGCCACGCACCTAGGAGAAGAAACACGCAGACGGTACAGCGCTTGTACCGTGTGCGTGTTTCTTCTCCTTCGTCCGTGTTTGTTTGCGCTGTTTTAGAGCGCAGCTCTTAGGGGCCCGTTCCCGGCTTGAGCGGCGTCGGCGTCGCCGTCGGCGTAACCAAGGTCATCCCAAGGTCACGTGACCCCTCCAGGTCACGTGACCCCTCCCAAGGTCATATCAAGGTCACATGACCCCACGTGACCCCCTGAAGGTCACGTGACCCCCAAGGTCACATGACCTTGGGGGTCACGTGGGGCCATCTTGGGATCACGTGACCCCCAAGGTCACGTGACCCCTCGAGGTCACGTGACCCCTCCCAAGGTCATCTCAAGGTCACGTGACCCCAAGACCCCACGTGACCCTTTGAAGGTCACGTGACCCCCAAGGTCACGTGACCCCCAAGTCACGTGACCCCTCTGAGGTCACGTGACCCCTGATGTCACGTGGTCTCCTCCCCAAGGTCACGTGACCCCCGAGGTCACGTGACCGCTCCCAAGGTCATCTCAAGGTCACGTGACCCCAAGGTCCCCACGTGACCCCCCAGGTCACGTGACCCCTCTGAGTTCACGTGACCCCTCCAGGTCACGTGACCCCCAAGGTCACGTGACCCCCTGAGGTCACGTGGGGGGTCACCTTGGGGGTCACGTGACCTTGAGGTGACCCCCATGTGACACCCAAGGTCACGTGACCCCCAGGTCACGCCTCCCCGAGGTCACGTGACCCCCCTCCCCGAAGTCACGTGACACCCCCCCCCCCCCGAGGTCACGTGACCCCCCCCCCGGACCATATTAAAGAATGAGGGGAGGAGGAGGAGAAGGAGGAGTGGTCTACCCTCCCCTCAGTACCCTTCACTCCTCCTCCTCAAGAGCTGCGCTCCAATTCGGCGTTACAGGGGTTTGTAAACGGCTTTCACTTTTTTTTACATTATGATGAGATAAGAAACTGAATGCCTCATATGCAATAAAAAGAAGAATCTAAGACAAACATATCTAATATAAATCCTGTGCCAGGTTTCAAATATTTTGATTTCAAGGAATGTGTATCTCTTTCATTTTATATCCATGAGAGCCCGTACCAGTTTCAGCACGATCGCAACAAATCAGTGCAGAAACATAGGCCTCGTAAACCATAATGCACATGAAAACGAATTTTTGACACATAGTCATGAATGAGTGGGTGGCCCAGATTTCAAGATACATTTGTAGTGACAAACTTGTTGAATTAAACTTGTGCGCTGTACATTTGACAGGTTAAACAACCATGAGGAACTCTGTATGCCACCGAGTTATTTGTGACACATCAGAAATGGGGCAGCATGGCATTTAACAGGTACCTAACATGAACTTGAATTTTTAATCTTCGCACGACATATGCTATTCTTATGTCCATACTGCCCCCTGTCGTACTATAGGACCGCGCGCGGACCAACTAGTCTACAGGCTGTATCTAAATGAGGTGTCGTGACCTAAAGGTCGGTTTGCCGGGACATCGCTGAATCTGTGAGCTCCGACTTGTATGGCTTCCGTGTGGGTTCCAGGAAATGGCCGGTCATTTCGGAGTGGCGATCCCGCCAAAGACATCAGCTCCCGCAGGACGAAGCCAACAGATACGTTTGTTCGGGTCGTGATCTCAACGGGTCCTCGAGCGATGGGCCGGATCACTCGCCTTTTATTGATTTCATAACAATCTCAAATGTCAGCAAATCAGTCATTTCGTGTGATGTGATGTCCCATATCGTCCTCTTTTACACATCACCACAATATCCCTCTTTTATATGAAATAGCGATGAACATGTCTACTGATAACCAGTGCATTAATTTGTGATACTTTCCCCTTTTTTTAACAATCAACCAACTATTACTGAGATTAGAATAGTCAAACTATTCCTCAAAGAAGCTTAAGTTTTAATTTTAGACATTTAAAACTGCTGCGAGACTAACAGTTGTTAGAGAACGTATTTTATATAACAAGTAACTAGACTAAGCGAAAACTAGGGAGCGCTTGACTCTAAACGCCTTTACGAGGTACGTTAGTACACTTTCTCGTTAAATAGTCACTGACTCGTGTCATGCACGTTACTACAAGTTACACTATGATTTCCGTTATTCACTGCAATAATATGTCTTAAAAACTAGCGTTATGCACTTTCACATAACGAGAGGAAAAAATATTGCATCAGTGGTTTTTGTCCAATTTCGTCATTAAGTAAACGGAGATGCTACTCTTATTGACAACAAGGAACGAAAGTGCCTAGTAATTAGTCTTCCTGGAAGTCGCCGTTGCCGCGTAGAACGCTTTGGAACGGCAGGCGATGTCCAGCTTGAGA
This sequence comes from Ixodes scapularis, assembly GCF_016920785.2. NCBI lineage: Eukaryota > Metazoa > Arthropoda > Arachnida > Ixodida > Ixodidae > Ixodes > Ixodes scapularis. The sequence goes on from NW_024609897.1 coordinate 1,621,990, forward strand.
TTGTTCGCGTGGTTCAGCAGTCCCTGGATCCATGGCAGACAGGAGTGGTGCAACTGGTACAACTGGAGACACCGACACCGCCACGGAATCACTGACGTCACTTCGTGAACATTCGAGAGGCGGCATCGACGGTTGTGTCTCGGGGCGTGATGCCGCTGGGGTGCTTGCGTCGACGGGGTCAATACACTCCACTGGTACTGTAGAAAACGCAGCCACATGTTATTATTTTCTACGAAAGTTTTCCTTGTGTAATTTGTATTCATGTTCATCATGTGCCAAAGCACGTGTTTATATTTTCTTTTTCTTTTGATCGTGTGGTTTTTTGCTTGGGCACGTGGCGTTCGATCCTCGTTTTTGTTTTGAGAGCACTGATAAACCTCAGAGTCGTTCAGCCACCACCGGACGCTTGTCTTACTCGTGACGGGCTCTGCCACGTCGTAACAGTGGCGACGAGGTTTCCAAGGATAACCGGCAACGCTCCAAGCATGGCCCACCATCTGCCGCAATTTGATGATGAACAAGATAAGTGGAACGCTTACCTCGTGACGATAGAGACATATTTTGAAGGCAACGATGTAGTGGATGATGCTAAGAAAAGGGCTCTGCTGGTGTCAGCACTGGGAACAAGTACGATACAAGTGCTTTGCGGAAGGGTGGCGCCCAGGAAGCCAAATTCGCTAACGTACGACCAAGCGGTCCGTGCTCTGAGCGATTACTACGACCCGAAACCAAATGAGATTTCGGAGAGTTTCAAGTTCTTCAATCGATGCCAAGAGGAAGGAGAATCAGTGCACGCATTCATCGTGGAAATAAGAATTGCTAATAACTGCAACTTCAGGACGACATTGGACAGTATGTTACGAGACCGAATCCTTTGCGGCGTCAGATCAAAGAATCTGCAGAAACAGTTGCTGGCCAAACGAGAGCTGAGCTTGCAGGACGCCGAAGCACTAGCCGTGGCAGCAGAAACTGCAGAAGCCGACGCACAAAAAATGGCGCGGAAAAGTGGGCTATCTGAAGTACACACACTGAAGGGTCAGCAGAGGATGCCTCCCGCTGCCAGGACATCGCTGCATTCACCAGTTGGCTGCGAACGTTGCGGTAATGCCCATCGCAGCAGTAGCAACTGTAAATGGCAGAAAGCAAAGTGTTTCCAGTGTGGCAAGCAAAGGCATTTGGCTCGCAAGTGTCGTAACCCTAAGAGTGCCAAGGGACAAAACAACCAAGTACGAGCAATAGAGTCCCTGGACGAAGATGACGACAGCCTGACCACACAGATTTGGAATCCGGTAACCGTAACAGAAAGGAAGCTTGTGCCGCCAGTGCGACGCACGTTCACGTGGGGTGGAATTGATCTGGTCATGGAAATCGACACGGGGTCACCTGTCTGCGTCATAACGAGAGAAATGTACGAAAGGCATTGCAAAACTTGGCCAAGACTTCAAAAGCCTCAAGTGTAGTTGGGTTGCTACATGGGATCAATTCCAGTTATCGGAGAGTTAACCATGAAAGTAGTATACCAGTCGACGACCGTACAGGGTACATTGACCGTCGTGGATTGCCGAGGTCCATGTTTGTGCGGACGAGACTTGATTCAGAAATTGAATCAACATGACGTACCTGTTTTGAGCCTGACAGCAATCCCGAAATCTCCCTGTGATCAACAGCAAGGTCTCCAGAGTCTACTGGACGAGTACGAAGACCTCTTCTCTCCAGAGCTTGGAGTCATTCAGGGACCACCTGCGCATCTGTACCTCAAGGATGGAGCAACTCCAAAGTTTTGCAAGGCAAGATCTATTCCGTTTGCTTTCCCTGGAGTTTGATAGGCTCCTTCCCTGGAGTTTGATAAGTATCCCTGGAGTTGGATAGGCTCGAACAGGCCGGCATTATTTCACCAGTTGTATACTCTGAATGGGCTACGCCCATTGTGCCGGTTCTAAAAAAAGATGGGTCCGTACGTATTTGTGGGGATTTTAAGGTGACACTGAATCCTGTTTGTGCGTTAGAACAGTATCCACTCCCGGTTATCGAGAACATGCTTGCTTGTCTGAATGGCGGTGACCGTTTCAGCACACTGGACTTGCGGGACGCGTATAACCAAGTGCCTCTCGATCAGGAATCGCGAAAGCTTGCGGTTATCAACACGCATCGTGGCCTCTTTTGCTATAACCGATTACCATTTGGAATAGCCTCAGCGCCCGCTATCTTTCAACGCAAGATAGAATGTGTCCTCCAAGGTCTTCCAGATGTGCAGGCCTACTTGGATGACGTCATACTTTCGGAACAAAGCTCTAACGATGGAACAAAACTGAAATGTCTTTTGCAGCGATTCCGAGAGCACGGAGTGAAGTTGCGCAAGGAAAAGTGCAGATTCAGGCAGGAATCGGTCACCTACCTTGGCCATCAGATTGACGGAGCGGGACTGCACCCAACAGAAAAGAACCTTGAGGCCATCGCTGGGGCTCCGTGTCCGAAACACGTGAGTGAACTGCGCTCATTTATCGGCATGTTGACCTTCTACAGCAGATTTCTACCACAAATGTCTACACTGCTATCACCGCTGTATTAACCTTTAGAGAAAAGTTGTCGTTGGGTGTGGGGCCCGGCACAGGACGAGGCATTTATGAAAGCAAGGAAAGCTTTAACAATAGGAACCGTGTTGACCCATTTCGACCCAGCGAAAGAACTGCGCTTGAAGTGTGACGCGTCACCATACGGTGTTCGGGCCGTGTTGCTTCACCATGTAGGAAAGGAGGACAGGCCGATCGGTTTCCGCTCACGTACCTTAACTGCTGCGGAAAAAAATTACTCCCACTTGGAACGCGAGGCACTCGCTCTCATTTTCAGTGTGACCAAGTTCCGCGATTTCCTTTTGGGCAGAGAGTTTACCCTGGTCACCGACCAGCAGCCACTCCTGGGATTGCTAAAGCCGGGTCGGCCGACCCCTGCCATGGCTGCTGCAAGGATCCAGCGTTGGGTACTGCTGCTTGGGGGCTACCAGTACAAGCTGGACTACCAGCCTGGTAAACTGATGTTCAACGCAGACGCTTTAAGCCGGTTACCGCTACCGACGTCTAAGGAATCATGCAGCTCAATGGAGCTTCCGGAGTATGTCTTAGCACTACATAATTTTGACGAAGGGACCGTAACCACCAGAGAGCTGAAAGACCTGACTGCCGGTGACGACGTGCTCTCAAAAGTTAAAAGACACATTTTAGATGAATGGCCAGCGAGCCGAAAGCACCCTAGAAGTCGAATTACAACCATTCTATGACAAGAAGCTCGAGCTCTCAGTAGCAAAGGACCCCGTGTACTGGGGTCACCGGGTCGTGATTCCAGCAAAGGCGAGGGAACGATTATTAAGTCTGCTTCATGAAACCCACCAGGGAGCATCCTCAATGAAAGCGACCGCGCGGTCAAAGTTCTGGTGGCCTGGTCTTGACAGGGCAATTGAAAGCCAGGCGGCAGTTTGCAGGGAATGTGTTCAAGCTATGCCTATGCCAAGTGCGAAAGAGCCAGTTAATTGACCCGGGACCAAGGAAAATTGGTCAAGAATACACAGTGATTATGCTGGGCCAATAAAGGGAAATATGGTACTAATTGTTGTCGATTCACACAGCAAATGGATCGAAGCCGTACCATTTTCCCACGCGACCACTCAATCAACGATAGCAACGTTACGTATCTGGTTCAGTCGCTTTGGAATGCCGCGCACGTTGGTGTCAGATAACGGAACTCAGTTCACAAGTCAGGAGTTTAAGACGTTTGTCACGATGAACAACATTTCGAATCTTCGAACCGCTCCCTTCCACCCGCAATCCAACGGTCTGGCAGAAAGGGCCGTGCGCACCGTCAAAGACGGGATTAAGAAGATGCGAGGCGAGAACTTGGAAACTAACCTTGTTCGGATGCTGTTCAATTACAGAAGAACGCCACAAGCCTCCGGAAGATCTCCGTCGGAAGTCCTGCTGGGCTATCTAATTCGATCGAGGATCGACACCTGCTTTCCATCGGTTTCACGGGACGCTAGGAATGATGACCCTGGATAGAATTTCGCTCCAGGGGATCCTGTGTATTTTCGTAACTACGGGGATGTAGACAACTGGACGCCTGGTCAAATCAAGTCCACCTCCGGGTCGCGAATGCTGACTGTCTCAACGCCATCAAAGGTGGTACATCGCCACGCTGACCAAGTACGGAGAAGGATACCAGAAGAGGATCCCCTGCTTGGTTTTTCGCTTTGGCACGTGGCGTTCGATCCTCGTGTTTGTCTTGAGAGCACCGATAAAACCTCGGAGTCGTTTAGCCAACCCGGGTCGCTTGTCTTACTCGCGACGGGCTCTGCCACGTCGTTACAGGTACGTTGCCTAGAAGTAACACTACGGGCTCCGGCTGGGCGACAAGAGCGATCGCTGTTCTTTCAGCAGCCGTCGTAGACTCAGGAATTCTTGTTACTGGTTCACCTGATGCGGTCAGTCTCCTTGGAGCCGTGGGCGATCTATAGTCGCTGCGTAGATTTTCAAAAACCTGAGCGTATCGCAGGCTGAATCGTCGTCATCATCTTCGTCAAAGTAGTTTACTTGTAGCAGTGGTTGCGTTTCTGAAGTTTATCTGCTTGCGTATGGCGCACTCGCTTGATCCTGGAGAGGTGCAGGAGTGAGTTTCTTAGCTTTTTACTTCCGTCCGACGCCAAACTGGCACGTGGCAGGGCCAACTTGCTTTTCAATCTCTTGCGGACCTGTGTATTTGCTGAGTAACTTGTCGCTGTGTCGAGGACGAAAATTTCGGACGGCTTGGCCGGCTATGAACTTTGGCCGTCCCGCAGCTCGTCTTGCGTCCGAGTAAATCTTCATTTTTGTGGTACTTCTTGACTTTCGTATGGAGATTTGTCGGTGACGTGCTTCTGTCTGGCACCTTAGGTGTCGGAAAACCCTGTGGATTCAGTCTTCATTTATGTACTCGTCCATGAAGAAGAACTGCAGGAGACTGACCCGTTGTTGGGTGAGTAGTACGCCTGTACTCTTCTAAGTAGTCGCGAAGTGCTTCTGGAAGTGATCGCCCTTGAACTGTTGCCAGTTGTAAACATAACTTTAGTTGACTGAAACGTTCCACGTGTCTATTCGCTTGCAGATGATACAGGAAGACTTCAGGTGCCTGATACCTTTCTGGATAAAAATAGTTTGGAAATCTTTAGTACGAACACATATCTTTCACTTTTGATTATCTAAATAAACCACACATTCCTTGTTGCTATCTACCGAAAAACCCAGTATAACTTTTTGCTATTTGGTTTATGGAACTGGAGCTTTATCTAGGTTTTATATGTATTTCAGGTTTTCAAGAGCTTATTTCGTCTGCTACCTGGATTTCAGGTTTCCAGAAACAATTACAGTTAGACTTGCAGTCCCATATTACAGACAGTAAGAATGTATACAGTTTTTTTTTTTTCTTTTGGTAGTCTACGACTGTTCATTTCTGTGTTTTGATCATGGTTCGTTACTATAGACGAGCCAGGATATGGACTATTTTTCTGGGGGACGGAGGCGTCCATATTAAAGCGACATGAGTATCTTAATTAAATAGGTCCATGCAAGCTGGAGTGTTCCCTTATTTGTTCTATTCGATGGCGAACTCCTGCATCGCAACTCATCGTGTTACGCCTGCGCGAACGTAACTACGAATATAAAGGTAAGAATAAAACAAATAAGTAATATTTATTAACTTTGCCTAAACCTAGGATTTTCTTGACCGTATCTTATCTGTTATTTGATAATTATTACTTCGATAGTTTGGGGCTGCACTTCGAATGTTTTTGAACACCAATTGCTGTGTGGCATGCACGATTCAAAAAATCATACTTTTACAAAATGTGAAAGCACAGGGGAATTTAGGAAATACTGTACCCAGAGTTTAATTGCTAGAATAAATTTCGGTTAGTCCAACATTATATTCCAGTAATATATCTCGGGTTTATTAACACTTTTATTTATCCAATACCTAAAAGACAAGATATTCGTTGGGTCATATTGTAGCGATAATATTGAAGGGTAACCCCGGACAAAAGTCGAACTAGAATAAATAACTGATATGGATTCACACAGGACAAATACGAGCACTACCAAAATATTACACTAATGGGAAAGCGCGGTCCAAGCCGACACGTATACTGTATTCGTGTACCAGAACATTTAAAAAAAAAGTACGTGTTCCGGCGCTTGTATACGCACCGAAATTTTACGTCTTGGTTAGGACGGCCATATGGGAAACATGGGCGTATTCAAAATATGGACGAAGGAGGGAGAGTATACGTAGCACGGCGGAAGCTGGCGGAGGTACTTCGCGGCCACGTCTATAGTGGGGCCGCTACAAGTGCCTCTGCTTTCGAGGAAAAACCGGCGTCGTCTACTACGCGACGTGATGGTATCGCCAATGGCGATCGGCATTGGAGAGGTTCTGCGAACGGCCAAAGCGGTCGGTCGCACCTCACATATGCTCCGCACCTTTTCAAGCCTTTGTGCGTAAAAGGTCTGCTTCGCCGTGAATAGTACCTTATTGGACGGTTCAAAGTGCAGGAAATTGCTCGATATAATTTACATCCTGGTGAGTGCAAGACATTTTGCGCTACGAGACTCTGAACCGTTCACCATCCTGCGGTTAAGCTAAGCGTAATAGGCGTAGCACGAGTACGTCCACACCGGCCGGCAGCGACGGCCATTCGTCTGGGCCTCGCGTCAGGCGTTGCCCAGCGCCCCAGCCACAGACGTTCGGATCGACAGTGATGGACATGGACTCTTCTAGAACGGCTCTAACAAGGCTAATCTACCCGGTGGCAATGGAATATAACTACGTGGATCTCACGCAGCAGCGCGCATATCGACAGAAAGCTCTGGTGCTGGCGCCACCGAAGGACGCTGGGGGAAGGGGGGGGGGGGGAGGAGGAGAATACAGAGCCGTAAAAGACAAGCAGCACTCAAGAGTCCCCAAACAAAGAGACAATCGGAACCCCTGAAAGCGTAGGTAGGAGAACGGGCCAAGTCTCCACAACTGCCAAGCCTACGCAACTTTCCGTACAAGGTCGTCATCAAGCCCAAGACCAGGCTCAGCCTAAACACACGTAGAGTGGGAAACCATGAGAAGCATTAGGGAAGCGCAAACCGTACCGCTGCGTGGAGGACAACTTACGAGACTAGATAAACATCAAAATATCATTATCGCATGCACATGCAACGAAGAGGATGCGGCCGAAATCGCGAAGATACGTCTCATCCGCCTAACTGCAAAAGAGATTGAAGTCGACGCATACCCCACACTCCCGCCTGACATACGCAGGGGGATCATCCACGGGGTCAGATCCCAGACCAACAATGACAAGATCGAGAAGGAAATCCAAACCCAGGAGTCAACATCCTAAGAGCCAGAAGACTATACAGAACGAATTTCGCCATGATCGTCCTCGCCGGTAACAGAGTGCCCTGCACAGTGAGGTACGAATGGCTAGAAAAGAAATATTTTAACGACAGGAAAACTAGAGCGCATGTCTCAATTGCAGTGCTTCAGGGCAAAGAGCGGATGTGTGCCCAAAACCGATAGGTTATGCCTCCGCTATCTATGGGCTTGCCAATCCCGCGGATGAACACCTATATATTCCTGTATGCGCGCCATGAAGGGAACCTCACAAGGCCCATGCGAAGGAAGGCAAGTTCTCTTTCGTCCAGATAAGTCATTCAAGATGGCGGAGGGCAAACACAAGAACGAGTAAAATAGCCTGGGGCGAAGCCGACTGAGGTAGAAGCCTCAGGAGCGATGGAAGACGTCAACACCTATGTTAGTGACACGTGAACGCTCGTCATCATGCAGCCGCTCCTAGTCACGTGGCCGCTTCACATCACGCCGCCGTCCACTCTACCGGGCTTGCTAAGAATGCGAGCGCCGGCCGAAAGATTGTAGCCCGAACTGATCAGCCAGGGAGCCGACTTCAAGCCAAGCCAAAGAGCGTGGTGAAGCAGACGTCCTCGGGCCGCCTATTGCCGGAGATGCACAAGACGTCGAGTAAGTTGAGCTGGAGAGAATGGCCTCCCCTCCCTCCCCCCGCCCCCCAAACACAACAAACTCAGCAAAGCAACCACGACAAGTTACTTGCACTCAAAAAAGAAAAGTGATAGCTTTAAAGCGCGCGTAGCAGCTATGGAAGCAGGCTTGGAGGAATTCTCAAAGAAGAACACCTCAACACGACGCGAGTGAGCCCAACACGAAATCAGCACTTCTGCAAATGCAGAGACAAGCTGAGCAAAACAACCAACGGCAAACACAGTCGCAACCCGCTCTGAGGGACACGTACAAGCAAATCACCCAAAAGTTTAGAACCCTTCGAGACGGAACACAAAGACAGTTCCAGCATTTACAAGCCTCGTTCCAGCAGATCCAGCAAACACAAACCCAGTTCCACCAAACCATTACGCGAATGGCAGAGAATATTGTAGAAAACCGGATGCCACTCGCCGCTATGCGCGGGGAAACGCAGAAAAGGAGGTAAAAACGCGAAGACTCTACAGCCACTACAGACGACCAGCCCTCTGACACAGTATGCCAACGCCCCCTAACTAAGCGTATGGCAATGAAACTCCTGGGGTTAAGGGCACAAACAATCCAATTTGAGTCTTTATATCTCCCAGTAAAACAACCACCCAGCCGCCATTCTGCTTTAAGAACTGAATACAACGCCCATCAAGTCAGCACTGCATCACATACCAGCAAGGTCATTCCAGGGCCATACTAGTGCACAAACAAACTCATCCTCCAATCATCACTGGACGCGCACACCTCACACTGTCAGGTTACCATTCTTCCCCTCACGAGAGGGACGGCCGGAATACACATCCTTAACGTGTGCATCCCCCCTTCCCCAAAAACCGTTAGACGGACCTTGCCTAACTCACCAGGATTTTTCTGGGAAAACCGAAAGAGGAACCCGCCATCACTGCAGGTGACTTCAACGCCGCCACCCCTCGTGGGGATATGCGAGTGCTACCCCTAAGGGCATGAGATTGAAAGAGGCAATCAACAAGGAAGGCCGCACCCTTCTCACGGACAACAAATTTCCCACCAGGCTGGGCAACAGTAGGTGCAGAGATGCATGCCTTGACCTTGCGATGATCAGAAACGTGTGAAATCCACATTGGAGAAACCTCGACCAAAAACCCAGGAAGAATTGACTACATTTTGACGTCCGAATTTGACGTTTTCAGGTATAGAAGAATTGCACAAGCCAGAATCACCGAATGGGACAGCTGGAGAGCAAGCACAGCCGATAAGGCGATCTCCATCGAAAACCTCGAAATATGAACGAGAAACCGAGTTGAAGATGTCAAGCTCTAAACTAAAGTCATTAATGCTACAGACAAAACTTTAGTGTTAGACGCTTATGTCTTACACCTCTGGGAACCCAGACGGGCCCTCACGATATGCTGGAAGAAACAAAAGCTTAAGAGCAAGTTAAACAATAAAATAGAAGAGCTCAATAGAGAAGCGGAGAGCTACGCCATCAGTTTGACCGGATAAAACTGCTATGCACTATGCGACCAATTTCGCGAAAATTAATCGTGTCAAAACCTGGAAACTACTGAAGGGCCTACTCTTTCCGAACGGGATAAGGATAGCCCACACAAGACATCAACAAGCTCATACATCTAGTAGAAGGATCGGATGAAGAGGTAATACAGAGATTAGCTGACAAATAGCACTGTGCCGATGGGCCGGAAGACCTACCTGAATAAGAAGGTGAGCCGAATGCAGAATTAGATAGGCCAACAACCACGGAAGAACTCCAAGCCGAGTTATTACTAATAAACAAGACGGCAGCTCCCGGCCCAGACTTCATTACAGCCCGGTACTTGTTCAACCTGGAAGAGGATGCGATCGCCCAACTCGTGAACAACATTAACCACAATCACATACAAGGACCTGGGAGGCACAGCCCAGAGCTGAAAGAAAGGCGAAGTGAGATTTATCCCCAAGCCTAACAAGGGCCTCAAGCCAGAGAATCTCCGGTTAATCTCGCTTACCTCGTATCTATGGACACTCTTTCAAAGGATAAGAAACACGAAACTATCCAAATGTATTGAAAATAACTCGCAATTGGCAAACAAACATACAATTTAAATTTAGGCCGCACATGTCCACCCAAGACATACTGCTCCGAAGCCAACCAGGGCCCAGATTAAGTGCATTCTAGCACTCCACCTAAAGCGAGACTTTGATTATGTGCTTTATTTTGGTATACTCGAAAGGAAAACGGATATTGGATGCGGACCCAAGCCCTGCCGGTACATCAAAAGCTTGCTTACGGCCAGGCAAGCCCTTATATCCGTCGAGAACATTTAATCGGAGCCGATATAATTAGGTGCCAGACGTATCCCTCAGGAAGCGGTTCACTTGTCCCAACTTTTCAACCTGACATTCACAGAGCTCTCCTCCGCAACGGACAGTATTCCCAGAACTAGTCACGCCATATGTGCGCATGATATCATGGTATGGTACAGGACAGGGAACGACGTGGAGGCGTGAGAGAAGTTGCAGAGGGCCGCAGACATAGTTCATGCATATGCCAGAGGCATCGGTCTGCAATGCGCCACGGAAAACTGCGAGCTACTAATTTTCAAGAACACCAAAAAAATAGAGCAATCACACAAATAAAAATTCACATCAATGGCGAGCCGGTCCCACGACTCGACTGCGTCAAAATCCTGGAACAGCTCATTCCACAGGGCAGGGGAGATGGGGAAGCTCGGAGAAGCAACTGAACAAGTGCTCAGGATGATCAGAAGAATCAGGAAGAAGCGACACGGGCTTGGTGAGAAGAAAGATTCTCGGCTAGTGCAAGCCTTCATTGTCTCGCTACAAGATGGCGTACCTCCGGCTCACCAAGGGTGAGGTGGAGAAGCTGGAAGTTCAAAACTGAAATGCCTACAAGACGCCCTGGGAATCCCGAGCTCTACGTCCTCCTACAGACTTTTGGAGCTCGGGGTCCACAACATGGTACAAGAGCCCTGGGAAGCTCAGAAGATCACCCGAATAGAACGCTTAAGCATCGAAGAAAATGGCAAATGGCTCTTGGAGTAGCAAGGTTTTACCTTCCTCGGCGGGCACCTAGAGCCACCGGTAGTTCTCACACCGGGGATGAGGGAGAAAATCAGCGTCAGACGGTTACCTAGAAAAATGCAACCCCCTGCATAATGCCTAGAGGATGAGAGCTAGGGCCGAATCCCTCGGTAGACTGTGGGAACACAACCAGGACGTCCTATTCGTAGGCGCTGCTGGGCTTCAAGAAGGACAGATGGTAGCTCTCGTCACTACACCGCGGACGAAAGTGTGGTCAACTCGGCTGCACTAAAGTCAAAAATCGTCACACAATGGAAAGGCAGCCATCGCTCTAGCCATCATATCCAATCCCTGGGCAACAAATCTTAGACTCGTGAGAGGCCCGTACACACTTTATTCAGTGCTCAGTCTACACACTCACACATCAAATATTTTGTAAACACCCATCAGAGAAGGTACTCGTCATCTGGACGCCAGTTCATGCGGGGCCAAAGGGACACGAGGCCGCCGCGCCACAGTCAGATGACTTCTCATCTGACACACCTAATGCCACCCCCCCCCCCCCCCTCAACATAGGGACCATAACCTTCACCTAATATTTAAGTGACTTGCAACTCTAAAGAAGAACATACCTCCTCCGGACAAAAGCTTAACTAAAAAGAGGAATACATTCTTAGGAGACTACGGACAAACACAGTGTCCACTTCGGCTTGACTACACTCCTGGTACCGCCCACTATATTCTCGCTACCACCCGTATTGCCGGGAAAAAGCGGACGCATAGCACATAGTATGGGCATGTCAATACAAACCAACTATAGACTCAATCACACACAAACGTCAAAAGGGCAGTGGAAGATCAGCCTGCGTGGCGATGATCCAGCCTGCCAGCACTGGCTGGTAGAGAGGGTCACCGCAGAGCTTAAGCCAGTGGAAGTTTGGAACTGGAAAGAACACCCTCTTTCCTTCCCGAATCTCTTTATAAAATAAAGATATTTCAATTTATCAATCACTCGATTGGTTTCACGTGCAAAGCATGGCGCCGATCGAACAAAACATCGTCGCGGAGCGAAAATGCACCGTCGCTACTTGGTACCAAACGGAGTAGGGGGACAAAAAAGATTCATCTTCCTGTCGTCGAAACTAAAATTACGGCTGCGGGGCACGATTGTAACCCTGTCCCACGAAGCCTCAATGTGCGACACCAAGCGATTGATCGCGAATCACGATATTTACCATGAACAACACATCTTACAGACGAATAAATACTTAATTGAAGGTGAAGTTGCACTAGGCATCCTTCGTTTAATAAGGCCAGCAGAGAAGCAGACGGAGTCCGGTGAGGCACCACCGGGGTGACGGCACTCAAGCATGTGGTGAGCACAGCATGCTAACGTCACCCCACTGAAACCATTGTGAGGGAAGCTCACCTCTCCCCCCCCCCCCCCCCCCCCCCCCCCCCCCATGTTTGCAACGCAACTTGAAGAAAGAAGAGGCGACCTGGCGCTGAAAAATCACCGCGAGAAGTGGACAGTAACGCCCCCGGCCGACCCCGCGATCGGCTGGCTCGGCCAGCTCGGCGACACCGGCGTTGCCGGCGTCGGAGACAACGGTCGTTCGTCAAGCACACAAAAAGCAAATGATTAGCGGCGGGAAGGAAGCGCGCTCCCTGATTGGCCAGTTTCTCAAGACGGACGCATACCTCATAATACAGGTACACCTAAACGCTGAGATATTTGAACTGCAAATACTGGTTCCGGAACACGCCAAACAAGGCGGGGGCGTCAGAACTTGAAACGGGCATATCTACGTGTTCCGGCATACGAACCGCCGGCGGGCACCTTATTACACCCGTTTGAAGGTGCACCGCCCGCGTCAAGGTTCACGGCGAAACTAGTCTCGTGCTATTCGTCGTTCTTCAAGATTGTGAGAAATGCTTTCCTCAAAATTAACTTCTTGTGCGAGTAGGGTGTAACAGGTTGACACACCGACAATCTGTGCCGAAGACGAAAGGTGCTACGATGAATGCAGCTGCTGTTCGAGTACTCGCCGACCATGTGAACCTTCCGTCGCGGTCAAGTGTTTCGATACCCGCCAAATCCGACGAAGCTTTCACCGTCAAAGTTCTGCTGAAGGGCAGCGTATAGTTGCTTCTGGAGAGTGGAATTGGAGTCGCAAGAACGTGGAACAACCCTTCAAGACGGACGTGCCACAGTCATCGTTACTAACTTCCGACAAGAGCCGCAACACGTTACCAAAGGTACCGCCGTAGGCAGCATGGAAGAACTCCGGACTCAGCCGTAATCACTGCACTCTCCGAAGACCCCTCATTATCGCAGACACAGAAAACGCCGCCCACGGAATTTGATATTGATCGGAAGCTTCCTGCTTCAGAGCGAGGACGACTGATTGAACTACTGGGCTGGTTAACTGAGTGGTTTGCTACATTTTCATGAGTGCGACAAACGACGGTAGTGAAGCGCTGCATTGCAAGCAATGACGACGCGTCCTCGGTTCACGAGACATCGTACTGAGTCTTCGTAAAAGAGATGAACATCAGTCAGAAGCAAGCCGAACAAATGCTCGATGATGACATCATCCAGCCGTCAAGCAGTCCAAGGGTCTCACCAGACGTGCTCATTAAAAAAATGAAATGAAAGCCGTTTACAAATCCCTGTAACGCCGAATTGGAGCGCAGCTCTTGAGGAAGAGTAGGGCAGGGTACTGAAGGGGGTCACGTCACCTGCGGGTAGTCACGTGACCCCCGGGGGGTCACGTGATCTCGGGGGAGGGGGTCACGTGACCTCAGGGGGGGCACGTGACCTGGGGGTCACGTGACCTCGAGGGGATCACTTGACCTCGGGGGGGGGGTCATGTGACCTCGTGTGGATCACCTGACCTCGGGGGAGTGGGTCACGTGACCCCCCCCCCGGTTACGCCGACGCCGCTCAGGCTGGAAACGGGCCCCTAAGAGCTGCGCTCTAAAATGGGAGCCGTTTACAAATCCCTGTAACGCCGAATCGGAGCGCAGCTCTTGAGGAGGACTTGGGAAGGGTACTGAGGGGGGTCACGTCGCCTGCGGGTAGTCACGTGACCCCGGGGGGGGTCACGTGACCTCAGGGGGTCACGTGACCTCGGTGGGGGGGGGGGGCACGTGACCTCGGGGGGGGGGTCACGTGGCCTCAGGGGGGGTCACGTGACCTCGGGGGGATGGGTCACGTGACTTCGGGGGGGGTCACGTGACCCCCCCTCCGGCTACGCCGACGCCGACGCCGCTCAGGCTGGAAACAGGCCCCTAAGAGGTGCGCTCTAAAAGGAGGGAACGTTCAGATTCTGCGTGGAATACCGTTGCCGGAACGATGTGACTGGGAACGATGTCTATCCGCTTCCTCTCATCGACGACACGTTGGACCGACGTCGCTACTCCAGATATGTTTTTAGAGCGCAGCTCTTAGGCGCCCGTTTCCGGCTTGAGCGGCGTCGGCGTCGGCGTCAGCGTCGGCTTAACCGCGCGGTGCATTATGGGAAATGTCCCATAACGCACCGCGCGAGCCCCCCCCCCCCCCCCCGGGGTCACGTAACCTCGGGGGGCGCGTGACCCCCCCCCCCCCGAGGTCACGTGACTCCCCCCCCCCCCGAGGTCACGTGACACCCCCCCTCCCTAAAGTCACGTGATCCCCCGAAGTCACGTGACTTCCCTGAGGTCACGTGACCCCCCCGCCGAGGTCACGTAACCCCCGATGACGTCATCGTCACTGATGACGTTACCGGCATCCGCATCGTCATCATCGCTGATGACGTCATCAGTGATCGTCATCATCACTGATGACGCCATCAGTGACGTCACTGATGACGTCACCGGCATCTGCATCGTAATCGTCATCATCACTGATGACGTCATCAGTGACGTCACTGATGACGTCGCCGACATCCGCATCGTCATCGTCATCATCACTGATGAGGTCATCAGTGAAGTCACTGATAACGTCACCGACATCCGCATTGTCACCGTGATCATCACTGGTGACGTCATCAGTGATGTCACTAATGACGTCATCGGTATCCGCATCGTCATTGTCACTGATGACGTCATCAGTGACGTCACTGATGACATCATCGGCATTGTCATCGTCACGTGACCCCCCCTGGTCAGTTGACCCCCCAAGTACCCTTCCCTCCTCCTCCTCAAGAGCTGCGCTCTAATTCGGCGTTACAGGGAGTTGTAAACGGCTTTCACTTTTTTTGTCAATAGATCTGGAGAGTGGATAATGGCAGGTCGAGATCGATGAATGGGATCGCGAGACGACAGTCTTCGTCATGTCGGATGGGCTCAACGAATTTAAACCGATGCAATTTGGGCAATGCACGTTCGCCAGCGACCTTCCAGCTTCTCATGGACACCGTGCTTGCCGGTCTGAAATGGATGAACTGCCTCGTCTACCTTGACAAGGTTGTGGTATACGCCAGTAACTTCGACGATTAATTGAGACGAGCAAGCTGTCAAGACCGCTAAACTCGCCCTCAAGCCAACGAAATATCGATTTGCTTATGGGGAACTAAAGTTCCTGGGCCACGTAGTAAGCAGACAATGTGTTCTTCCTGACCCCGCGAAGAAACGTGCCGTGGCCGCAATTTCACCGCCTTCTAACGAGAAAACCGAAGGAGATTTCTTGGTCTCTGTGCCTATAATAGGCGGTTCGTTCAAGATTTTGCCAAGCTGTCCGCGCCACTGACATACTTCACGAAGGACGCCGTAAAAGTTGAGTGGACAGACGAGCAACAGCGTGCCTCCGACGAGCTGTAACAAAGGCTCCAGACGCCTCCGATTCTCGGCCCGTTCGCCCAATTCGCGCAGACCGAAATTCGCACGGGAGCAAGTAATACAGGACTTGGCGCTGTGTTGGTTCAACTGCTGGACGACAAGGAACGAGTGATTGCCTACCCCAGTTAGACGCTCTCTACGGCAGAAAGAAATTACTTAATTATTGAGAAGGCGTGCCTTGCCGTCGTTAGGGCGATAACCCAGTTTTGCCAGTACCTGTATAGGAGTCCGTTTCGGATGGCTACAGACCCCCACTCGCTCTGCTGGCTGGCAAATTTTGAAGATCCATCAGGACGCCTTGTGCGACGGAGTCGACTTCTTCATGGATTCGACATGACTCTAATCTAAAAGTCTGGCCGCAAGCATAGTGACGGCGATTGCCTTTCGGGGCCCCCGTCGAGTTGGGTCCCGAGCACACAAACAGCGACGACGTCGACGACGTTTTTTGTGGCGCAGTGAACGCCAACAACATGGTAGAAGTTCAACGGGAGGATACTGAGCTGCGCACACTCATCGAGCCGGCATATTAATGTGCCCCGAGTCGGCACCCTAAGATGCCCCGACTCCTTTTGAGAGCCCTACCGTCCTTTGTCATTCAACGGGGTGTAGTTTACGATGAGAGCTTCCGCGACAACAACACCGTATATTTTTGGTATTTCCCAGTGACCTTCGAGAAGTTATCTTTCAGGCCTGCCACGATGACCCAACTTCGGCACACCTTGTCTATACCCGCACACTCGCCAGGATCCGCGAGAGGTAATACTGGCATAAGCCTTTGAAGATCCTTCACCTCTACAACAGATTGTGCCACAAGTGCCAACAACGGAATCATCATCATCATCATCAAAAAGTTTATTGATACAAAAGTGAGAGGACCTTGCGGTCACCGGTCGGTGCCAGCGCTCCGTTGGCCGTCCCGATCCGGACGGCCACCGATGAAACCAGCAGGACTCCCGCAGCCAATCACTTCCCCGTTTACATCATTCCAGCAAAGTAAAATTGATTTGCTTGGTCCCGTTCCGCCATCAGGTTTGGGGCACCGCTGGATAATCGTCGCCACCAATTATCTAAAACAGTACACCGAAACCAAGGCTCTTCCGTTGGGAGCTGCGGTTGAATTCGCCATTTTTTTCAACGAATCCGTCGCTCTTAGGCGTGGCGCTCCTGATGTGCTAGTCACAGATCGCGGGTCATCTTTTATGGCGCAGCTGACGCAGAAAAGTCATCGTCTCAGTCACACCAGCCATCGTCCCACCACGGAATTTCGCCCGCAGACGAAGGGGGTGTCCATACAGGACACTACAAAACGAACGACTCCGACAAACCGTGAAAATTGAAGCGGACGCGCCCGCTTCAATTTTCACGATTTGTCGGAGTCGTGCGTTTTGTAGTGTCTGTTTGGACACCCCTTAACGAACTGACGGAGCGACTTACGAGACAATGGCCGGCATAATCTGTATTTCCGTCAACGTAGAGCACAAGACATGGGTCTAGGTGTCGTCCTACGCCATGTTCGCCTAGAAAACAGCCGTTCAAAAGACTACTGGAGTTGCAGCAGTCCAGCTGGTACATGGTCGGAAGGTAACGATGATTCTCGGCGCAATGCTGCCGCACGAGCCAGCTGAAGATGAGAGTGACGACGCCCATGTGGTTGCACAACGGGTCGAAGAAGTCGTAGCGGCGCTGGCCGCTACGACCTTCGTCGTCGGGACGCTCAATTTCATCCCGGAGACAAGGCGTGGGTATGAACACCCATTCGTCGCCGCGGGCTAAGCGAGAAACTGGTGAAACAGTACTTCGGACCATACATGGCACCTCGCCGCCTCGGGGAACTCAACTACGAAGTGGTGCACGAAGGAACGCATGGCATCTTCACGACGCCGACCACGACTCGAGGTGGTTCACGTCGCTCAACACAAGCCATTCTACACTCGATAGGGCTGTAGGCGCTTTGTGTTCTTCAGTTTACCGTCTTTTTAATTTCTTTGTTTTGTTTTGTGTTTCATCGAGGCGATGAGCGTTTTAAAGGCGGCCAGTAATGCAGAGCAAGGCATCCCCCCACTGCGCGTGGCATACGGTTTTTACCTCTTGAAACTGAAGGCGGTGTCCCGTATGCCTCGTTCATGCTCCTCAACCTCCACAGCCTTTGCAGAACGAGGACGGGCGTCAACAAAGGGGACCCGGAGGTCCGCCCTGCAAGGAACAATGTTAAAGACAGCGTTGCGTATATCAGCGCAGTGTATCGTTCACCGCCTGACCGACTGGAATGGGTTTCAATACTGGGCGTGTTACTTTGTTTAAAACGATTTTAACGTTAACGCGTGGCCTGCGCAGAGGCCAGCGCGCTTTTAGAATCCACGATTTGTAAGATAGTGTGCGCCGCCTATCGCGCAACGACGGAAACATCGACATTTTGGGTGCGAGGCTGGAAAGGGGTTGTAATACAGTCTAGAAGTTTTTTTGCACAACACAAGAGACAATCACAAGCGAGTAGACACGGACAAGCGCAATGTCTTGCGCTTGTCCGTGTCTACTCGCTTGTGATGTCCCTTGTGTCGCGCAAAAAACTTCTAGATGCATATTGCCGCGCGCAAACTTGCAGAAGGTTCTCGTTTATTCTTGCTGCGAACATAACTTCTATCGTTTATCCCTGCTTTTGTTGTTCTAGAAAGTGCGTGTTCATTCTCGCCCCAGGCGCGCTACACTCGAACCTTCTCCGCCGAATCTTCGAGATAGTGACTCACTCTAGATAAGAGGCCGCCCGCGACCTTGTCGAGTCACTTTCGCCTCAGCGTTCGATCCTGCCGCTTCGCCGCCTTCGACGCCCGCGACGCTCTGTTGTTATCTTTCGTTTTCCTTTTGTTTTTGGGCACAAGTTCGCCCCATTAAAAGTTCAGTTTACTCAGTTATTCACCGCCTCATCACTTATCATTCGTGACAAGTGGTGAGGTGATTCACCGCCTCATCACTTGTCATTCGAACCAAATAGGCCAACAACAAATTTTAATTGGTTGTAATGCAACTAGGCTGCGCTATGCGTGACTTTGCTTGATTCATGTGGGGCGTAAAGCTCGGGCGCGCAGCTTCTTCCAGGCGTTGCCTCGAGACCCAGATTCAATTGTCTGACAAAATGGACTTACCCATGACAAAATACGCGCTGCAGATCCGGCAGAGCTCGCTCGGCTGTCATGGTGAGCCGTCCGTGGCAGCTATCCAAGCCTCTCTCTTTGCAGGATATAGCCTGGCCGACGGAAATCTAAAAACTTGGCGTTCTCTTTACCATAAAAGTAATTCACGCAACCATCCGCAACACAGTGCGCCGGCGTGGTGACAAACAAAACGACGCGCGAGCCCTATTCGTCCTCCCTTCCGCGCCTTTTTAGCAGCCTAGGAATATCCGGCACGCCTATTTGTTTCCCATCCAAACAGGGGGCGCTAACAACACGCTCTGCTCGCGCACGCGCGGCAGCTTTTTTGCAATTCGTGGATTCGGAAGTGTGTGTGTGCCCTTTGTGAATTTTAACCCTGTCTAAACACGCAATAAAATGAATTACGTAGCCGAGTCGGCTATCTTATTTTTTTAAAGTCTAGTTTTATTGAAGTTTTGCAAGTCAAGAGAGTTTTTGAAAGGAGTTACACCCCGCCCTAGTGGGTCGGCCTGATAAATGACCCAAGAGGTATGAAGGAGTATTAAGGATCGCTGCGGCCACCAGCAAGGGCACGTGGTGGTTTAGCCCCGGTCTCTTCTGCGTGCTTTGCGTGTATCGCGTGTTTTGTGCAACATAAAGAAATAATTACGTAGCCAAGTCGGCAGCGTGCTGGGCTTACACGCAAGAGGCTCGGGTTCGATCCCCGCCCATGCATGTTGTGCTGTTACTGCGGTGTAGTTGCATTCGGACTTGCTCGGTTTGGCCGCATCGCATCAGCATCAAACTGTGCCCCTTCATGTATCAAAAGTAGTGATGGGACGAATTAAAGGAGATTCGGATTCGGACAGATTCGAATATTTCCGAACTTCCCACGATGAATATTCGGCAGATTCGAAGATTCGGCAGATCCGTCGCTGGTTGTGAACGGCAGCGCGAACCTTGTCGTACACCTCGCGAATGCGGACACTTGTGTTATTTTAGGCACTGTTATTGCTTATAACCAGATTTCGCCTTGTTTATTTCAACGTATATGGTATGTACTGTATGTCATTCTTAACCCTGGCACGCACCCAGGTCCAGTTGAGCTGATCGGTGTGGTTGACGTAGGCCTAACCAATGCACGGTCTCGAATTCTGTGGGGTTTCGCGGTGATCGGTAAAATGTAGCAAAATGCTGTGTATTATACATAACGTGGACCAACGCACAATAAATATATACAGGCAAGTAAATTATTCGTCTCCTTCTCTAGAGCTGCGTATGTCTGTACCTGTAAGATGCGAGAGCGAGTTGAATGTTGATCGCCACAACTTCGCTTGCGTACCGGTCGGTACCAAGTCGGCTGAGAAACGTTACGCGTTGCATTTGATGTAAAAGAAACACAACACAAAGGTGGCTAACGCAACTTCATTTTTCGGAAACAAACACTGCAACTAAATCGAATATCATTAACCAGAAATGTACAAATGCAGTACAGAAGACGGTAACAGTACGGCGCAAGAAGTTTCAGGTTGTTTCTCATGTTCCGATAACAATACCTCAGTGGACACACGTTGGAGATGATCGAATCGAACATACTCACTTGCGTGGTGTGTGACATTATGACCGTAATTATGGGCACAAAATACGTCTGTGCCGAACAGCACGTACGGCATTGATCTCTTGCGGCGAGGAAAACATGCACTTGTATTTCAACGTGCACCAAACGTGCCTATTTTAGCCGTAATCGGGAACCGAAACCAATTTTCCCGCGATACAATTCTCGACGAACATCCTGAATAAAAGCGGAAGATTTTATTTAATACCATCATATTATATTACAACATTATTTGTGCACTTTGTAAAATTCAGTGAATTTAGTATTACGAAAAGTTGAAACACTCATCAACGTGATCTGGAAACCATGGCAACGCTCCGAATCTTTCCGAACTTTTTCCAATCGCTTGAGATTCGCCTACTCTTCCGAATCTTTCTAAAACATCAAATTCGGCTCCGAATCTCGATTCGGATAAAGTTTCGTCCCATCACTAGTCAAAAGTAACGCAAGGTGCGCCGATGCACGAGGCACGTGCAACGTGCAGCCCTTGGGAAGGTCATGGCGGCACAGTGCAGCACTGAGCTAGATTTCAGACCCATGTTCTTCCCTCAAGTGGCGCGCGGCATGTGTCTCGAGCATTTCCACAACAATGAATGACGCCCATTTTTCCAGGATAGAGGGACTTTAACTGTGCCGCGTGTGTTTTTTTTTTTTTTTTGTTTTATTCGTTCGATCTGGGATCACGATGTAACGCGCCACTACGAAGCACCGTCGTTGACGGTGGTTGTTATGGATTTCAAAGTTAAGTACAGTTTTTCTATGACATCCAACCGTTCGCTACCTGAGGAGTGGCTGCTCTGAGGTGCGCCTTGAAATCAGAATAGTTAAAGACGGTGAAGGCCGGGTTGGCGCATTGTATCATCACGGTCAGTGGGCATCGTCGTGCAAGCTTCTACAAGATGGTGCTTTCGGACCGCGACTCATCTACTAGTCACGTGAATGGCAATGCTACAAGGGATCAGCCTTCAAAAGACTCAAGGTCATGACGGAAAATTACGCTGTTGCAAAAGGCCCTACTAAACTACGAAACGAACAGAGACCGTAGGTGCATTGATAGCCCCTGGCAGTGCATCGCTAGCGACTTTCAGGAAGTTCAACGCGACAAACGCCAAAAAGCGGCAAGCGGTGACGAGCCGTATCCAGGGAGGGTACGGATGTTACCAAGCGTTGTCGGAACGCTACGCATGGGATAAGTACAAGCACATCGTATCGTAAACATATAGCGTTATGGGATAAGTCATAACGGGTCGGGTGACGTAAGCATGGTGGATCCACTATGCTTACGTCACCCCACTTGTTACGACTTGTCCCATAATACGAGACGTTGCTATATGCTGGTATGCCACTTTCGCCATCATAAATACGTTATCCTTATTTTCCAACAGGGTAGTTTCTTTTTTTTTTTTTTTCTTCGTTGCGGTTTGTTGTTGCTTCGCGATGAGGCCACCGCGCGTATTGTCGGCACTGGCTGAAGGGTTACCCCACAAGCGGCTCTGCGCTATCATATGGGTAACCGTTCGATGCTGTTCCTTGCCTTTTTCCTGCGGCCGCGCGCTCAATGGCTCCGTTGTGCCAGGCTTTAGAATAAAGGAGGCTGTGGTTAAACATCTCACAGTCGCTCACTACACCATGCCTCAGCTCTGCGGATAACTAAGCCTCGGCGCTGCAGCTAGCCATAGCACGGATTCCTCCGATTGCTTCTGCGTGGCCTACATCAGCGGCTGCCAAGAAATTGCGGTGACTCACAAGCCCGTGTCGACAATCGGGCATCATCTTCCCCTTCCAAATAATCAAACCACCCCCCCCCCCCCGGTCAAAAAAAAAAAAAAAAAGATGTCAGGGTATTGTGGAATGTCTTTCCATAATAGTCACCACTTCTTGACCGGCAAATAATTATTATTTCTATTATTTGCTCTGATGGTTATGCGTCAAGTATTTGGAATGGTGTCTGTTTTACTTGAATGGTTTAATTCCGAAGTTTGGAAATAAATCTATCCACTTTACTTTATAATGCCAGAATTTAAATATTGAAAGCTGTTCAATGCATTGCTGAATTTCTACTACTTCCAAACACCTTTAGTCATTGCTACCCAAAAGATGTGCGCAATTTGGCTGCCCTCGTTTTGCCACTCGCTTCGAATTTTATGCTTTCTGAAACATAAAACCTAGCGTAGCTTCATGAGCGAATTCAGGTGTGTGGCGACACACCAATTACAAAACAAAAGCGGCAAAGTCTAAACATGTCCCCGCTCTTCAGCCCATGACACCTTCACCATATTTTTTTTTTTTTCGCTAGGAAACTTTAATCAAGAGTAGAGTGTTTCGGACAATCTTTAATAAACACTTCCTGTATGTCTGTCTTTCCGGAGGTTTGCCGTTTCCGTTTCAAGCGTTTTATAGATCGGCCCTGCACATACTAATTGACGCTCATCGGGCGGACGTCCTTATAAAGCATATTTTAAAAGTCCTGACGTATACGTTATCCATAAATTGAAGAAAGAACTGGAAACTAACGTTCCAGAGCGTCAATATGCCAACGATGCCAGCTGTGCACCGGTGACGATATTCCCAACATGGCGTTAGTGCTGATGACGACGGGGCTGCTACGGAGTGTTCGAGGCTCGATTTACGTTATGAGGCGTGTATTTATGTCCAAATACCACAATCTTACAACCTCGGGTGATTTTGGTGGCGATTTATTACTTGTGAAGCGTGTAAAATTTTCGAGAATTATTCTATATCACGTATATTTAACCGCAAATAATAGGTAAATATACCCTTTTTGCTATTACTGTACCGTCTCAAAGTGGGGTTGGTTCGGTGGGGGGGGGGGAGGGGGAGGGGGAGGAGCGGTGTCCGAGTGGGCTAGCGTACACTAGCTCGGAGCACATGGAGTGAAAGCTCGCGCTGCAGAACCCAGGATCCTGGGCTCAATCCCCACCCCTGCCCGTGTCGATCTGGATGAGCATCGTACCGACGTCCGGTCGTGTATCACTACTGCGTGATGCACGTTAAAGACCCTAGGCTAGCGGTTGTACTGCACTGGCTAAATTTGTCATCTACAGCTGGGAGACTCGTCGCCTGTTGAGGCAGACCAAGTTCTAGGCTGTATAAACTTACACAAAACCCAATTTGTTTTTTTTGTTTTTTTTTGAGGGGGGGGGTTGTTTGGCCGTTTTTACGCGTTCGTTCATCGTTTGAAATTTGGGCACCCACACCACAACAGGGAACTTTTTGGGGACAACCCAGTTTCCAACTAAAGGCGGAATGTAAAGTGTTATGCCTTCGAGAACGTTCTTCACTGTAATGAAATACAAGCTTAATGGCCTTCGACAAAACGCTGCTGCTGTGGTAAATCCTGTAAAATAAGCCATTTGTTCAGAAAGCGTGTCTTAAATTTGAGCACCGTTCCTTGCATGGGGTTGTTCTGGGGAGTTCTAAACTGGCGAAACAATACAAAATTTGAGGCCGCCGACTACAAGCTGGTGCTATTGCAAAATCTCGAACATCAGCCCTCTTCGAGGAATCTGATACCAACTCGTTAATTTCAATAAGTTCTTCGGTCCCCCCTCCTTTTCCCTATATTTGCTTTTTTTCTGTTTGTGTGCAGGGCGATCGGGAAAATTAATATAATGTAAACATTTAGTATACGTGCCCAGGTATTACTATAGACCGCGGGAGCCGAGGGTGAAAGACGAGGCAAAGGGCACGTGACAGGCGGTCGGCAGAGAAGTCACGAGCTGGCGCGGGATAGTGCGTACCGAGCGAGGCTGGGGCTGGGCAAGAACGATGGGGCTGGGCTGCCTAGACTGGCCCATCGCGAACCCCGGAGCGCCCACCAGCGAGGTTTGGAGACGGCCCGGTGGAAACGGCGAGCCCTGGCCATACCGACCTGGGCAATGACGATCCCGGGGTGGTTCCGCAGCGAGACTCGGACTATGATAACCCGAGGCAGCCAGCCTACGCAGCGCTGGCGTGGGAAGGGCGATCCGCAGGCCTGGACACGACTCCAACTGCGAGCTCTGATCGACGGACGACAACAAGGGTCTTGCGGGCGCGGACTGCGGGCACTCGATTACGGATAACCGGGAGGTGCAGTAAACCCATTCGCTGTCTTCTCGTTGTGTTATGTCAATCCCTGGGTGAAGAGCGAAACCCATACCGATCGGGCGGCGATTAGTAGTAGAACGACCTCCATAAACAACCCCACAAGATAAGTGAACGTTAGGCCTGCAAGAACAATCATTCTGTCATAAATCACTCATGGACCGCAGTGCTATCATTCCTCACAATAATATTCACTTTGTTAGCGGGAACGTTTGGAAAACATTAGCGAGAATGTTTGGAAAATTTTTTTTTTTGTAATATAGGCTACAGTAGTTTGTTTCTCTTTGCTAGTTTGATGGCGTAAGAGCAGAATTCTGGAAATTATCGGAAACGTCGAAAACGAGAACGAATCCACCTTATCTGCCAAGGTTGTCTCAAACCCCCCCCCCCCCCCCCCCCCCACACAAAAAATAATTCTGAGAAACAAAATTATATCCAGCGCATTATCGATTCTTCTGGTTTACTCCGGTCAAATGAGGAACCTTATATTTCGTGTATTTTTTATATATATTAAACACGTTTAAACTTTCTATTAAAAAAAAAAAGATCGAGGTGCTTCCTGAAGACGTTTTTCTACATATGTAATACACATCGTAGAGACTACGTGACCCAAGGAGCAGCCAGGCTCTTTAAATCGACGGCGATATTCGGTTTCTTAACCTATCGCGTAACGACTTTGTGCAGCGTTGCCCACAGGTGGTGCATTTATTTTTTTTATTTTTTTGTAAAATTTGCAAGGAGCGAACTTACCTGAGCAAAAAGTAAAGAAGGAAAAAGGCTTAGCTCCTATGGAAACGCAGCGAAGCCACCGGTCTTCAAACAACACGGCTTCGTTTCGCACGGGAGACAAGAGAGTACGCAAGCAGTCGCGACGCCAACTGCCGCCAACGAGCAAGCATACGACGCCGAGAGCCGGCGTCTTTAGCAGAGAATTTTTTCGTCTCAAAAGCAGCACGAGCTTTTCCGATATCAGTTGCCAATGCATTATTTTATCATCCTTATTAATAAAACATACTGAATGGACACATAACCAATTAAAAATATGGTCTGCCGGGTTATTTTGACTGTTTTTTTTTTTTGGTCCTTATGTCGTCTACTTTTCAGTTCATTGTTGTTACTGCGCCTGTTCTTGGTTCTGCGACTGCCGCCGCTGCGGAACGCGGGCCGCTTTTGAGTCGGAAAGATCGTCATATAAAGACAACGGTTCACGGCGCCGTATACGCTCGTTCGTCGGCGGCAGTTGGCATCGCTACCACTTGCGCCATCTCTTGTCTCCCGTGCGAAGCGGCGCCCGATTGCTTGAAGACCGGTGGCTTCGCTGCGTTTCCATGGGAGCTAAACCTTCTCCTTTCTTTACTTTTTCCTCGGGTAAGTTCGCTCTTTGCATATCTTACAAAAAAAAAACCCATCCACTGTGGGCAACGCTACACAAAGTCGTAGCGCCATAGGTTAAGAAACTGAATTTTGCGGTCGATTTAAAGAGTCTGGTCGCTGTTTGGGTCACCTAGTATGTAATCTATACAATCATAACAAGACTTCTTTATATGCAACCGGCAATGGCAGTTTGGCACACTACACATTGCATTATCTAGCTGCTGCAGAATAAGAAAAAGTGGATAGGCCCGGATCGCTGGGACTGCGGGCGGGCGCATTCAGAAGCCATGTGTGAACATGGCATTTCGGAACAGCGTGAGCTTTTTTGGAACCCACATTTTATTCTAGTTTCTAGGGGCGTCGGGAGAAGAAAAGAGCAGCCGAGCGAGGCACGAGCGGGGGCCAGTCGGTGAGGAAAGAGGAAGAGAGCGTGTTGCTCGATGCTGAGGTAGGTGCCAACATGTCTGTCTGTCTGTCTGTCTGAGGGTGAAGACATCCATTGTTGCCCTGAATGTGCCAGCGCGTGGCGCTCTCGCGCACTCGGTGCGTGACTTGGGCGGTCAAATTGCGTCTATGCATTAGCCAAAGCGACGCGCTCGAGCTGAGGGACACGGGATTGCGCGCACTTCAATATGCATAAAAAAACGATTGGGCGGAAAAATGGCTGACCACTCAAGCAAAAGCGCGCGTGTGTATGAAGGCACTCTACACTCTAAGAAAAGATGGAGGAAAAAAGTAGCAAAGGCGCGTCTTCTCCCTTCTACTGACGCGCCCCCAAGTGGACACGAGAAAAGGGGAGGAGCGAAACGTTTTTCTCCTTCTCCAGGCAGACCGGAGAAAGCTTTCGCCCTCCCGACTCATCTTCTTTCGGTTTCGTTTTTCGAGCAGGTCGCCCACGTTGTTTAATAAATAGCTGTTGGGTTGATTGAGCTTCAGCGGTAGCGAAGGCCGCCTGTAATTCCGTCTTCTAGTCTAAACGTGCAGAACATTTCGGTTGCATTTACGTCTATATCACTAATTTTTTCTAACGAGCAAACGAAGCCGCTAGAAACAGCGAAGTTCCGGAGCAGTGTCAGCAGCGCCACGTACACTGGGTAAGATGGCCGTCTCCGGATGCGGAACTCAAGCGGCACGTAACTACAGTAGCGAAAACACGCGGAACTGTGTCGACGTTTTCGACGTTATGGAAATCGCAGGGACTGCGTCCAAGACAGGCAGGTTTTGCTTCCGGCTGCCTGGGTGCCTTCTGTGCTGAGTTTGGTTCTGTTTTCCGACGCCGAGTGCAACCGGCGTTCAGCGTGGTTCTGTATCTGTACGTGTCAGCAACATACCAGCAATATCGTGATGGCAGTGTTGTGGGTTGTGAACAAAAGACTGGAATTATCGCCGATGTGACTGTGTGTTCGCGTATCAGTGGTGTAACAAGATGAGATGGCGTAAACTGTCGGGCATTGATGCGCTGGTCGGGCCGTGATCGGAAAAGGTGGGGTGTCTCAGGTTGACATTCCGCTTTACATTAAAAAGTTTAATACCACTTGAGGGATTAGGTGCAATCGATCGACGTGCGGATAGTCAAGTTGGAACGCTGGTCTGAACAGTAAGCTCCTATCGTACAGTGGACAATGTGACTGTCGGTTGTCTCGTCCCCGAGAGCGATTGTGCTCTGAAGAAAGGACAACAGTACGAACTCGTGACGGAAAGTACGTATATTTACTGTGTGGAATTTTAGCATTAAAAAACAATAGTAGGTAAAATAGAAGAAAAAGCTAACCTTTATTTTGCTGTTTAAATAAACTACGGTTCCTGGAGAAACTGCCCTCCAAGTGGCGCGCTGGGATGAGTGCTAGACGTTTGCGAGCTCGCCACGACGTAGCTCCGTACACTTACCACCTGCCGCAAATCGCGGCTTCGACTGCATTCAAGTTGATCGAAAAGCGATTTCTCAGCCCGTGAAGCATCACTTCCAGCTGAGTGAATATCCGCACTACAGAGAACAATTCAAGACGGCAATTGCAGCTTTGTGCGAACAGCACAAAGCTGTTCGCACAGCTTTGTGCTGTGCGAACAACTTCGCACAGCTTTGTGCTGTGCGAACAACTGTTGTATGCACACTTGGTGTGCATACAACAGCACACCAAGTGGTGTGCTGTTGTATTGATGTATGTATGTGCCATGTATGTTTATGTGCTCAATCTATGTTCACCTGAACATATATTGAACACTACTCCCGTACTCTGCTTTTCACTACTCACTACTCCCGTGTTCTGCGTTTCCGTCTTTTATACTGGTCGTTTTGAACGTACGGAATTTCTCGGTGACTGAATGAGCAATAAAAGATACTATGCGTAATGTGCGTATTGTAGAGGATTCCCATGCGCAATAGTGGCCTGAGAAAATGAAATTATTTTTTGTAGAACATGAATTGGGCGGTACCTAGCGCCACCTAGCCTAGCAACTTGCAAAAACTCTGTTTGACCCTGCCATCTGGTGGCAAGCGATTTAACCTTCTTTCACGCTACGCGATTAACAGCGGCTTCGAGTTTGTTCTTTCAAGAGCGGCTTTTGGTTTCGCGGATTGAGTTTGCCATTCTCCGTTATGTGCGGTTGACGAAGGAATTGTGACTGGAGGAACACCAAAGGTAAGACGCAAAGTGCGCGAAGTAAGTGGGTATCGGTTGTCTCCGTTTAACATCGCAGTGCTGTCAACGAGAAGACCGAGTAACTGCTTTCGAAACGCAAGTTTCTGTACCTTTGGGAGGAATCTGGCTCCGGAAATAAACACAGTTCGCGGAAAGCTAGTTTTACGCTCTTATTTGATGCTCCTCTCGTCCCGTACAAGAGACGCAGCGTCCTCGTTAAGCCTTACTGAGCTCAATTTGCTCGATTCAGGGCCGCCATATGAGGTGCAGGCGACGGAGGAACTTTGCTCCCCTGCTTCAGGGACGAAAGTTTCTCTCTTTCTAAAGGAACATAAGTTACAAGACCGTTCCTCTCCTAAGGGAGGACTATTCATACCATTTTTTCTAAGAGTGTATGCTGGGGCCGGGCAAAAACGATAGAGCCGTTCTGGCTGGTCTGGCCCATGGCAATCCCCGGGAGCATTCCACTAGCGAGGTTCGGATCAGGACCGGCAGAAACGGGGATCCCTGGCTGTGACAGCCCGAACAGCTAGCCTTAGCCTACGCAGCGCTGCCGCACGGGAAGGACGATCTGCATGTCTGGACATGGACACCGACTGCGAGCTCAAAACGACGGGTGACATTTAGGGTCCGCGGGTCCGGACTGCCGGCTCTCGAAGACGGGCAACCGGGTAGTACAGTAAACCGATTCGCTGTCTTCTCGTTGTGTTGTGTCACTTCCTGGGAGACGAGCGAAGCACAGGCCGATCGGGTGGCGATTAATATGGAGCGACCCCACAAGTGGTGAAGACTACTCAAACTGGTGTCCAAAAGACAACTCTAGATTATGCTCTAAACACTTCGACCTATAGAGGCTCCCGATGGTCTTAAAAAAAACGCATAAAAGAACCAGGGACACAGTGCGCACGTACACAGGGGGACTGCTGAAATCAAGGTCGCCGCCACTCGCCACGGTTCGACGGGCTGACTGGCTGCCCCATTAACATATAGGCCTCCACTTAAGGCGCTGTATGCAGGCACTCTCGTGGCGCTGCCTGGCCATTGCCGGCCGGCTCCACCCAAGAATAAGCTGCACACTTCGATTAACTTTGAAATGTAATCTCTAGTGGCAATACATCAAAAACATATATTCGATTGAGGAACCTGCAGTTTACAAGTCATCATCTTGAAATTTCGGCACAAGGATAGCAGTATATAATAGAAAGGAGCAAAAGCACAGCAAATTGTTCAAAGCGTAACGTTCCGGTGTTATAGCCATATTTGTATATTAAATACACGGGCTTCTTGGGGAGCACTGCCGTAACCCACTGAAAGACGGCGCAAGCATACGATGGTACAATTCTTTGGGCATGTTCCTCTCCCGCCTTTTATTTCCGCATACACAAAAAATTGCCGGTTTTTTAAGCCATTGTTTCATGAAGACCTTTAGCGGCTGAGATGTTTGTTGGGTCAAAATTCTTACAGGCCTATTGACGTTATCTTGATTACGTTGCAATGTATTCTCAGCCTACTACACTGAGAGCCTTTTGAATACAAGCTTGCTAATGAGTATTCGTTGAATATCTATCTGGCAATATTGCAGATGTGCATCAAAAAGAGTACTAGGAGAAAAAGAAGAGATTCCTTGTGTAACGTATTGCTCCAAGGGTGACCTTCTTGTCCAAAGGAATGTCTCTCTTGACGCAGACCTGCGAAGGGAAAGACGACCGGTTGCGGATCTTGTTTTGTAACCCCCACCCCACTCCTCCCTCAACCCCCCATCATGCCCACACACTCAAGCACGCGCGCACACACACACAGGCGAGCACGCACACACGCGCACACAATTACATCAGTTTCCCAACCATGTAATAGTAACTTTATTTTACGTGCAAAAATCGTGACAGAGAACAATAAACATTTCGCTAATTGCCCAAAGAGGTTGCTGGGAACATAGCTAACGCTCCCGGCATTCTCTTCGATTCTTGGGAAATTTGGCCAAATGTATATTGTTAACATCTACGCTGACGGGGACTCTGGTCCTCAAACTGAATGACAAAGCTAAGTTTTTCAGAAATTCCAAGAACGATCCTTAAAAAAAAAAAAATTAGTGCTGCAGATTATAATTTTTTTTTTCTACTAAACTCTTTTTCTATACAAGATCGGAAGTAAAAATGTTTGGAATATCGCGGAGCTTAACTAACTTTCGACATTACATTCTGAATTTTGTTACCTTTGTGTGCATATATATGTCGTTGATTCTCATTGTATTTTGCCTACACGAAGAGCATTCCTTTTTATTGAAAAGCCAAATCTTGTGAAAATGTGCTGCGCATGAAACTACGCCCAAAAACTTGCTTTTCTTTGAAGTGGCAGCAGTTGAAAACTAATATCGGAGTAAACAGCCGGAATATAAGAGTAGGGACTCCTCAACAAGGCACCATGTATATATACAAAGGGTCAGATCAGAGGGTCCGCTGATACATCGATCAGAAAACAATCGAAAAATCTGTGACACGAGCTCACTCCGACAACAGAGATAGGCAGGGTTCGCCTTTTTCAGTGTGCTGGTGGTGACTCCAGCGAAATCAAAGCTGCGTAGCGGGTGGCAACGCCGAGAAGCTCCGAGATAAGGTCGTTTGGCCTCTGTCGTCGCTGTCGCTGCTTGGTTTTCGTAGAGAGCATACCTTTATGCGATTAATTATTAAGGCCTACTATATATTCGCCATTCATTGGTGCCGCACGAAAATAAGAGATGAACAATAGCACGTCTCAGTGCTGTGCAATTTTCCTCATCCGCGATATGAAGAACAACGCGGTTAAGAAAGAATATGTTGCCGTACAAAACTTGCATTGAGACCAACGAACTGGAGTAGATTTATAAAATAAAAAGCACCGCAAAAGTCGTCTTAACAAATAGAGGCATAAATAAATGCCTATAAAAACCGTCTGTTTTTGTTTTAAAGTGATAGCTTTATGGTCGACACCTTGCACAGGTTTCGTCCTCTTAAGTTGTCATCCCCGCGCGCGCGAAGAATGGACAGTCCCTTTTTCTCCCCCTTTTGCCGCGAGGGGAGAGAAGTCGGAACTTCCCGTCAGCCGCGCCGCTCAAAGAGAGCGAAGCAGTAGCCCTCTGGTCCACCGAAGAATGGCGCGACGAAGGGAGAACCCATTACCTTGGAGACTAATGCAGGAAACTCCGGAATGAAACAGGAGACGGAAGTAGAAACCGATCCTGACGTCAGGGAGTGGAGAACAAAATATCTTCACCGGAAATGCCGCAAGTGGGTCTTACTCAAAAAGGGTATATATATATATATATATATATACATGCATAGAGAGAGAAAGAGAGAGAGAGAGAGAGATATGGGTGATTTCATCTCCTCAGGCACGGATTTAGGGTCAAATTTTACTTTTGACGAAAAAAAATATATGTTTTGGCGCAATTACTATAATAAAAGAAGACGCAAATGGCAATTTCGTCGGATTTATTATTTTTAAGCTATGAACCATTGAAGCGGCCAAGGTGGAAACTGATGTCTTTTCCAGCTTATCGGAGATGCCATATTTCACTCCATCCCTTTTCCCTACTTTTTACGCTACATCAATATAACTTTTCGAGAACACTCTAGACATAGGCTTTTTCATGATAATTAAGCGTCTAGGTCATAACATTTTTTTTTATTTGTCAAACCGCCTTTCTGCAATGATATTTCACAAAGTTCAGCAAGCTGTGCTGTGTGACCTAATCAACATATGTTTATGATCCTTATTTCACTGTAAATCTCCAATTAAGCTCTTTCTTTTGAGTGTAAATTCAGTATTTTGCAATGAGTATTTAATGCGCCACAAGTGCCTAAAAACGAAAATGTCGAAAAACTGGCAAGTTTGGAGTCGATTTCCTGAAAAACCCCTCTTTTTATTTCTTTTATTTTTTATTCACAGTTAGGTAATAAAGCAATCTATCAGAAACTACCAACAGAAATTGTAATAAATTTTTTGTATGGTCGCTATTAAGTCTCGAATCTCGTGCTACAAGCGTTCTGAACGGGACTTCGCACGGGCGCTCTGCTGAGCAGCATTTTGGCCTATGTAAGGTTTTCTCTTTATCGTTCGCAGTTACCTCAATATACAACCATAAACATTAATAAAATTTGGAGTGGTGTACTTAAAAAATATTTACTTCGAAGTCCGTATCCACCAGTGCGGGCACCCCCAGCGCTTACTTCCTCCCAATACTGAGGAATGCAGATTGTCAGAGAATTCCTCTGGGGCCTTTTGCTTTCGGCTTTGAGTTTGAAATACCGAACTTTACATGTAATTGTCATATTTTCTTATTACAAACAGATATGCAGTGCATATACATATGTACGATTTAGTATCTGACGCTTAGGAAGTACGGTTTATTTTGTGGGCGTACGGACTCTTTCGTAAAATAACAAGCATTTCGTAGCGTGTAAGGCTTCCAACCTGTTAGCCATGTATATAGGTTTCATTTCTATTCTCAGTGATTCATGCCGGGTTACTTAGCATTTTTCATCTTGACTTAAAGGGGCAGTCAAGTGGTTTTTGAGTTCGTGTTTTGATAATGACAGCTGAATTTAGACGCCTTAAGTATCCCTAAAAACCAAAAAGTATAGTCATACGGTGATTATTTCTTTAATAAAAATGTAATTGAAGGCCGCCAAACCTCGGATCCATCCGAAAACGAAACCACTCTCATTGGTCGTCGCACGCTTATCAAAAGGATCTCGGGCCAATGGCGTTGGACGACGTTCCGTCGCGCAGTGATCCCGGGGTAGCCGCATCGGCCGAACCTCTTTGTCATTCGAGCTTCGATCATGGCGGAGTTCTCTACGCTCGAGGACCTGACGCCGTTAGAGGTTGAAGTTCTTCGGCGGACAGCCGACCTGGGGATGATTTCCTATGACGCCACTCCGACGTGCGATGTGGACGATAGCAGCGCTTCGGAGTCATGTTCGGGTTCCGAGGACGACGAAACGCAGACTTTTTCGGGCGTTCTTCGATTTGCGGTTGGGGCAAGTCGTAACCAAACCAACGTTTGACATCGCAGCGTTACCTCTGGTACGTGATGTCAAACGATGTCGCCACGTTGACTTTCGCCTCGGGAGAGCGGGGGGAAGGCTGGTTCAGACATGTGCAACGAGCGCGTACCTACGACTGCGTCCGTTGCAACCGGAGCGACCGGAACGACCGCACTGCGCCGCGCGTACACACACCTGTAACCACTACAACAAGCGCAGCGGGTCGTCAGCACGGCGACCGCTTCTGTACGCCGCCGTCAGCTGTGTCAGCGGCCCCTCTAAAAAAGGGGACGCACTGCTACTCAATGCCGTAACAAAATATAGACAGACAGTTTTCTAGTCTAAAGCTTTATTATTTTTTCTTGATAGGCTTGCAGGGTACAGCGAATGAAAAAAATAAAATAAAAAGATGCAGCGCCGTCTTGGACGATCACGACTCTAATACACGACATTGCAATAGTACAAATATCGCCACACGCCTTTTCTACGATTATAAAAGACAATGTAATCTTAGCAGCGATATAGCAACGTGGAAATATGATTTCGTGATCAGATAGACGTTGCGAACGTTCAGGATTGCTAACACTAATCACTTTTCTCCGGTGATGAAAACGCGTGAAAATTCGTATCCTTTATACGGTACGCGCCAGTAATACCTTGAACTTGAGCACACGCATGAAATGCGCCAAATCAGAAATCCGGGCGATGTTCGAGGACACAAATGCTTAGAAAGCACCACTGTAGTCGAAGTAAACAAACACGACGGCACGGGCGTTTCTGCCGTCTTGAGAGTGCCGCCACGACATCGCCGCACGAGTAGGTGGATGTTCCCTTCTAGTACGTGCTGGGTATTCATAGCGAAACACGACGAAAATTCACAGTCAAGGATAGCGCTTTTACGCGGAACGATGAGCTTTCACCAGGCCGTCCATTCCGACGATCACCACCGACGCCACGTTTGCGGATAGAAGGAGCCGGCCGGTCCGCGACCGGCACGACCGGCCTGCAACGCGCGGAGATACGTGCGCTTCCGCGCATCCCTGGGGAACGGGAAATTCACCCCCCGCGGAGGAAGGCAAGGAGAAAACGTAGTCCCTTGTTTGTGAAACGATAATTGCGCTATCGCGTATTCTAAACTAGAAATGTTTTACGTCTTGTGAAATTATCAGGCACAACATATTTAAATGAACTGAAAATTGTTTTTTTAGCGAAACTTTAAAAAGACCGCCAAAATTTTCAAACATACGATAATTTCATTGGTCCTCGCAAGTACAGAAAAGAGTCCGCACGTATTTTATTCCTGCGTGATTAATAGGCGTTTCTGCCTTCTAAAACTGAAGGTACTCATTCACTGACACTTCCTTAACACCATCGCACCAAAAAGTAGCTTCTCCAAAAACCGCTTGAGTGTCCCTTTAAGTTTGTCCGGGAGTCTAGATGTTACCCTATCTTCTCCGTCAATACATAGGGCGAAGCTCACACACCTTGCAAATCACGCCAATGCCAAGATAATAAATAATGTTCGGATAAATATTGTTGCTTAACTGGCATTTACGCTAAGATATTGAGGTCAGTACTAAGATTAAATAGAAAACCTTACAAAGGTCAAAATTCTGTTCAGCTGAGCGTCTATGCGAAGTCCCGTTCAAAACTCTCACACCACGAGATTCGAGTCCTAATAGCCGCCATACAAACAATATATTACAATTTCTGTTGGTAGGTCCTGGCAGACTGCTATATTACCTAACTGTAAATAAAAAAATTGAAAGAAATAAAAGTTTTGTTTTTAGAAAATCGACTTCAAACTTGTATGTTTTTCTAAAGAAAGACGTGCAAGTTTGAAGACGATTTTATAAAAAAATTCCTGTTTCTATTTATTCCATTTTTTTATTTACAATTAGGCAATAAAGTATTCTGTCAGGACCAAACAGAAATTGTAATATATTGTTTGTATGGCCGCTATTAGGACTCAAATATCGTGCTGTGAGAGTTTTGAACGGGACTTTGCACAGACGCTCAAATGAGCAGAATTTTGACCTATGTAAGGTTTTCTATTTAATATTAGTACTTACCTCAATATCTGAGCGTAAAAGCCAGTGAGGCAACAATAGTTATCCTAACAATATTTATTTATTTATCACTGGCGTGATTCGCAAGGTGTGTGAGCTTCGCCCTATGTATTGACGGGGAAGATGCGTAACATCTAGGCTCCCGGACAAACTTAAGTCAAGAGGAAAAATGCTAAGTAACCCGGCATGAATCACTGAGAATAGAAATGAAACCTAGACACATGACTAACACGTTTGAAGCCTTGCACCCTACGAAATGCTTGTTATTTTACGGAAGAGTCCGGACACGCACAAATAAACCGTACTTCCTAAGCGTCAGATACTAAGTCGTACATATGTATATGCACTGCATATCTGTTTGACATAAGAAAATATGACAATTACATGTCAATTTCGGTATTTCAAACTCAAAGCCGAAAGCAAAAGGCCTTAGAGGAATACTCTAACGATCTGCATTCCCCCGTATTGGGAGGAAGTAAGCGCTGGGAGTGCCCGCACTTGTGGATACGGACTTCGAAGTAAATATTTTTTAAGTACACTATTCCAAATTTTATTAATGTTAATGGTTGGATATTGAGGTAACTGCTAACGATAAATAGAAAACCTTACATTGGCCAAAATGCTGCTCAACAGAGCGCCTGTGCGAAGTCCGGTTCAAAACACTCATAGCACGAGATTCAAGTCATAATAGCGGCCATACAAACAATACATTACAATTTCTGTTTGTAGTTTCTGATAGGCTAATATATAAACTAACTGTGAATAAAAACAAAAGAAATTAAAAGTGGGGTTTTTCAGAAAATCGACTTCAAACTTGCCAGTTTTTCGAAACTTTTGTTTTTCAGGCACATGTAGCGCATTAAATACTTATCGCCAAATATTGAAGTTATACTCAAAAGAAAGAGCTTAATTGGAGCTTTACGGTGATTTGATGATCATAAAAATCTGTCGATTAGGTCACACAGCACAGCTTGCTGAATTTCGTCAAATATCGTCACAGAGGCGGTTTGACAAATAAAAAAAATCATTATGGATGTTATCACCTAGGCGCTTAATTAGCATGAAAAAGCCTATGTCTAGTGTTCCCAAGAAGTTATATTGATGTAGCGTAAAAAGTAGGGAAAAGGGACGGAGTGAAATATGGCACCTCCGATAAGCTGGAAAAACGTCAGTTTCCACCTTGGCCGCTTCAAGGGTCCATACCTTGAAAACAAAGAA
Source organism: Ixodes scapularis (assembly GCF_016920785.2). Classification (NCBI taxonomy): domain Eukaryota; kingdom Metazoa; phylum Arthropoda; class Arachnida; order Ixodida; family Ixodidae; genus Ixodes; species Ixodes scapularis. The sequence goes on from NW_024609897.1 coordinate 1,659,082, forward strand.
TCCGATGAAATTGCCGTTTGCATCTACTTTTTATTATAGGAATTGCCCCAAAACATTTTTTTCGTCAAAATTAAAAATTTGACCTTAAATTCCTGCCTGTGTTGAGATGAAATCACCCATATATAATATATAGTTGAGCCTCGCTTTAATGAGGTCGGTAAAATCTACACTTTACATCAATATATTGAAATATCGTTGCATCAAATTTGGTGCCTAGCACGTAAAAAATCTACGAGATGTGTTACGGGTGCAAACACCCACCAGACGCCTGCGACTTATTCGGCATCAATATCGGCGTCACACGGCGTTCGAACGCCCACAGTGCATGCATCGCATCTTGTTGCTCATGTGCACTGGTGTACCGCCCCAACACGTTGATCGCGTCGAGAACTTCACGGTTGCTCGGCACCTCGCAAGGGTGTTCGGCGTCCGCCTCGCTGTCATCGTCTTCTGATTTGCCGAGCACGTCCTTCACGATGCAATCATTGGTAACTTCTTCCGTCGCGACGACACTCGAGTCCCCATAGAGAAAGTCCTCCAGAGGGACACCATCGGGATCGACTCAGTCATTGTGAAGGGACTGCCATGCTCCAGAAAGGGTCTCTTGGTCTTGCTCGTCTTCTTCTAGGAGAGCTTCTTCGATTTCATCGCGCTCACTTTCTCTGGGAATGGTAGAGGAGGGCGAGGTTTCTCCGTTTGGTTCCGCGCTGTCCACTTCCTCGGGGCACCTGGCTCCGGATGTTTCTAATCCAGCTCTCCTGAGGCAGTTCTTGATTACCTCCTTCGCTGTTACCTTCCACGAAGCGGAAAGCATCTTGAGGGTTTGAAAGATGTCCACTTTCGTTTGGCGCTTCAAGCGAAGATCGAACAGAAGCTTGTCAATGAGCCGCCGCCGATCCGAGCACTTGACGCTGTTTATGATGCCCTAGTCGAGCGGCTGCATCAGCGACGTGCAGTTGGGCAGAAGGAACTTCAGCTCCACGTTGTTCAGTTCCATGTCCTCAGTGTGGTGGGCGGAACAGTTGTTGAGCGCCAGGCACGCACATCGACCGTCATCCCTCATCGTCTCGTTGATCTTCTGGAACCAACCGCGGAAGATGTCGTGGGTCATCCACGCCTTCGTGTTCGAAGTGTACTCGATCTCGCGCTCTCGAGCACCTAGGAAGAACCGCGGCTTCTTGGTCTTCCCAATCATAAATGGCAACCGGTTGTCACTGGTGTCCATGTTCACACACTGCAGAACTGTGATCCGCAGCCTGCTCTGTTTTTCTCCGTGGCAGCGGTCTCCGTTGAGAGAGAGCGTCCGGTTCGGGAGCATTTTCTAGAAGAATTCCGTTTCGTCTGCGTTGTAGAAGTCTGCCGGCTGATAGCGCGTCAGGATCTCTGTCATCTCTTTCTCGAGCCAAGCAGCAGCTTCAAGTGCATCGGCCGACGCGCCGCTCACCATCTTCCCGACGATCTGGTGCCGAGCCTTGAACGGGTGGAGCCATCCACTGCTTGCTTTGAAGTCATCGCGGTACAACAGGCATCCGAAGTCCTTCGCCTTCTGCTTTACAACAACACCACTCAATGAAACGTCTCGTGCCCGGGTATTCATAAACCAGAAGAAAACTGCTTTGTCCACGTCTGGGTAGGTGTCTGGCTTCAGCCGTTCTCGCTGGGCGCTTGTGCCATTCTTCAGAGCACCGAGGATACCCTCTTTTGCTTTTAAAATTCTCGAAAGCGAGCTCTGCGGTATCTCAAATCCGGCCGCGACATCTTTCTTCTTTTCGCCGTTCGAAATGCCTTGCAGGATTTTTTACTTCTCTTCAAGTGAAAGCACTTTGCCTTTACCAACACTCATGGTGGCAAAGCACGTGAGAGCGGACAAAGGACGGAGAGTCGGACGAGCGAAGCGAAGCAAAGCAAAGCAACAAAAGGAGGCCTAAAGACGGACTGGAACACCCGGGTCTGCAGGGAATGCACGCACACACGCTAAACGCACGCACAAACGCAGGTTACACTTGCGTCTTGTCTTCGCTCAACACCACGCATCATGCATGCCACAGTCAGCAGAGAGCACCTCGTGGGTATTCTCCGAGATGGCGCTTTCCGGGACTTCACCTCCCGGTGTCGCCCGAGTCAAGCTTGGAGGCCAGTCCGCGGGAAGTAACATTTTCAAGCCCTCGTGGTCGCGGGAAAATGTTTTTTTTCTACATTCTTCACTTCTTTTACGAAATATTCCTTTACGGCCTCCTCTATTCGTACATGACGGCGATGACACTTCATTATATTGAAATAGCCGCAGAAATGACTTCGTTATAGCAGGCTAAAGTACATAGTGTTCCATGCTGAGAAAAATATGGTACTTTGTTAAATCGGGGATTTCTTTACATTGAAGTTTGTTATATCGAGGTTCAACTATATATATATATATATATATACAGCGTGTTTCAGAGAACGCAGGCCAAATCGCTCCTGCGAAAACTACTAATCCCAACGAAAAAAGGCTTGTGGAGTTTTGGTCTTTTGCTAGGGGCCTATTTTGGAAAATTATTAAAGCCCGGGGTAATGAGATTGCTAATTATTTTTGCGTAATTAACTTTTTAATATTGTGTTTAAGGGCAAGGTTTCAATTAGAAAATTGCTCAGCGTCATCGAAAAACACTAGATCAACAAATTGCAGAACGACAGAAAGCACGCGAAGCATTATACGGCTTTCTGAAAAGCCGCACAAATTCGACGGGTTTTTAAGTTTTGGTTTGCTATCGGAGCGCATCTCGGCCCCTGCGGCACCGTGCCCCGTGGAGAGATAGTGCAACCAGCGTCTGCTCCGTCGCGTGATGAATGCGCAGCAGAAGTTCACAACATGATTGATTTATTATATACAATTTTTTCCGAAACCAAAATCCAGGATTTGTTCACGTCACATCACGCAGATCAGCAGGGTGTACTTGCTGTAGGGGGCCCTTTTTCGCCCTGACTTGCAAACTTTCGCGAAGTGATTAAGGCTTCCGCACTTGTTGCACTCCTTTCCGGCTGCGGGGCAAGCCTTAGTTTTGCGCTTCGTAAACCCACACTTTTGGCACGATGATCCGATTTCTTGCACTAAGTTTACTTCGTTTTCACGTTCCTTTGCTCCGCTTTGTATTGTATTGCATTGTTCTTCGCCCTGTTCCCAGGCTCTGCATCTTTCCACTGATTTGGTGTAGGAGGGGTTGTCGGAGATGAGTTTTTGCTTAAGTTTCTTGTCGCGAACGTCCAGAATGATTCTACTTCTAGGTAGACGTTCTTCAAAATCCCTAAACTCGCAGTCGTTTGCCAAAATACGAATGTCAGTTAACCATTCGTTGAAAGGTTCCACTTCTTTGTGGCCCCCCGTACCAAACACAAACTCTTTGTAAGTTAGGTTTGTGGCCGGCTTGAAGAGGTGTTCAAACTTCTCAATGATAGTCTGCACGTCTTGTCTCTCCTCTTGGTTTAGAAACGTAAGCGTACAGTACGATTTCCTTGCATCTTCCCCGATTATCATTAACAGGGTCGCCGCCTAAACTTTTTTCGGTTGAAGGCTGATCAAGATGGCCGTAGGAAACAGTTGAAACTCACATTTCCAAGTTGTACAGTTCCGCCACGGGTCTCCCGACGTGTCGAGGGGTTCGGGGGCTGCAGCAGCGTTGTACAGGGCAGCACGGTGGCCTGCTGCGGAGACGCCATCGTTCGGGTGGTGTGGCTGTCGCCTACTATCCGTCGCTCGGTGGCTGCTTTATTAATCCGCAGCGCCGGGCGATAAAGCACTTCTGACACCATGTGGCTCGTACGCAAGTAGCGAGGTGAGGCCTTATATACAGTATGCCCTAGCGGCGCAGTTGCCGTGCCGATGACAAGGCTGATTTGGTATCAGCTAGTGACGCTGTGCTACAACATGAATTTTCTCTTCTAGATCGCGACAATGGAACTTTTCTTTTGTCACATGTTGCACGGGCCACGCTGTCTCATCCATCGTGATCCATCACGGCCCTTCCCACCATAGCCGACTTGCAACACCTTGCTTGGTTGATATACTCTCGTAATGAGATCGGCTGGGTTGCCTTTGCCAGGACAGTGTTTCCAGTTCACATTTGTTGTAGCTTGAATCTCTCGCACTCTGTTTTGGACAAACTGTTTCCATCGGTTTGCGTCTCCAACGATCCAGTACAACGCAATCATAGAATCCGTCCAAAATGTGTCTCGCTCAGTGTCCTTAAAATGAGTCTTGATGCGACGATATATCCTCGCAGCCATTAGACAAGCTAAAAGCTCTAGTCTCGCCAAAGTCATAGTCTTGAGTGGGGCGACGCGTGATTTACAAAGCCTGAATGTTGAATGGGTTTCGCCTGATGTGGTTGTTCTGCACGGACATGCTGCTGCTCCATACGCCGTGGTGCTTGCATCTGCAAATACGTGAAGTATCGTTCGCTGTACGCTTCCCCACATTTGGTTTCCGTAGAATCGTGGTACAGTTACTTCGCCAAGAAAGTGAAATTCGTCACACCCTCTACTCCATTCCTCTTGAAGATCATGAGGTAACGGGCTGTCCCAGTCAAGCTTATGCGCCAGAGCCGTTGGAAACAAATTTTCGCTCGTACAGTGAACGGCGCCAGCATTCCAAGAGGAACGTACATACTTGCTGTTTTCTGCAGTACGGCGCGTTTGGCGTCTGTTCGTTTCTGTGAGCATGTGATCACGCCATCTGGTGTAAATGACAGCAAGTCTGAACTCGGGTTCCACGTGAGTCCTAGCAGCTTAAGGATACCTTGATGATCTCCGAGTTGTACTCGTTCAGCTTGGTCCTCGTTCATTTCTTCCAGGACTCTTGGCGAGTTAGATGACCACTTGTGCGGTTTCATGGAGGCAAGTCTAAAAATGTCACTTATTTCAGAGTAGATACGTAGAGCTTGCTGCTCATTGTCCGCACCTGTTAGAATGTCACCGTCGTAGATGGACTTCAAGAGTTCTCTGGCAGGCTCAGGGTACTGGGAAATCGTGAGTTTCAGATGATGTTCCAGCGTCGCTGCAAGGAGAAATGGACTCGAAGTGAGTCCAAGCAGGACTCTTGTCATTCTCCAGGTTTTGATTTTTGGGAAAGGATGTCCTTCCACGGGTGTGGTTTCAAACCCTAGGAAACGCAAGGCATCCTTTTCGTTAATAACGATTTGTAGGAAAGCCTTTTCAATGTCTACAACGAGTGCAATTTTGTGTCTGCTGAAGTTCAGAAGCAGACCCATTAGGTCAGTGTTTAGATTTGGCCCGCTCTCTAAATTGTCGTTGAATGACTTTGATCGGTGGCTGCGTGACGAAGCATCGAAGACTACACGTAGTTGTTCCAATTTCCTTGATTACCGGCTGGTGCGGCATGTAGTAGACAATCCCACTGCTTTCTTCGATGTTTACGTTTTCAGCCATATTTTTGTGGCCATACTTCCTTGTGGCAGAATTGTACGCGTGTAGCACGTCTTCATTGCGCTGGAGCCTTTTAGTAAGCTGTACCAGTCGCTTTTCGACAACGTCCTTGTTGCTATGTAGGAGAACCGAAGGCTTCCAAGGCAAGAATACTTGGTAACGTCCTCCGTCGTTCGTTACATTCACTTCGTAAGAATTCAGAACGGCGTCGGCTGTCTCGTCGTTCTCGCTTTCTGTCACTCCCATGGACTCCAAATCCCAGAACTTCTGTAGTGTATCATCAATAGCCTTGGTTATCAGCGAACCATTAAGTGCTACAGTTTGCGAGCACTGCACCAAGGTAGCACTTCGTCTCATGGGGCCATGCACAGTCCACCCAAGCAATGTCTCGGTGGCTTTGAGATTGACGCAGAATCCCGTGACTCGTCCTGTGACGAAATCCCATTAGTGATTCGAGCCGATTAGGATGTCGATGGGTCTCAATTGTCGTCGTCAGTGATAACCGCGATCGCATAATTCATCTGACCTAGTTTTTATATGATGTTCGTCATCCGTTCGGGTACACGTTGATCGCAAATGACGCCGGTTTCAAGAACCTCAATGTGGTAGTTACGTTCATCGTGGCATCTATTTTCTACCAGATTGGCTTCAAAAGGCTATGAATGACTATTCGTGAATGTAGTTCACAATTTTGTGCTATTTCGGTGCTCATAAATAAAACTGACTTCAAATGAATATTATTGGCTAAAGCATTTTTTATTAGATTGACTTGAGATGGTTACACATAGCTATCAGCGAGTCTTATTGACCATTTTTCTAATTGGAGCGCGTACAGATTTTAATTATCTCAACTGGATAATCTTGACTACTGGGATATATTCTTGACCTGGTTGGCTTCGATTGACTATTATTGACTAAAAGTACCTATTTCTTACCAGATCGGTTTCAAATGGCTAGCAATGGATATTAGTCAATATATTTGACAGTCCTGTGTTATTTCAGTGTTTAAGAAGGAAAATGGATACCAGTGGCCATTATTGGCAATAACAATTTATTTTTATTAGATTGGCAACTGAAACGGCTACAAATGGCTATTAGCAACATGTATTCATAATTATAAGCTTTTGCTGCGTTTAAGAAATGGATTGACTGGGGTTGGCTATTATAGGCTATTAAAAACTCTTTTTAAGTTAAATTGGCTACTGGTAGAAATAATGAAATATGTGATATTTCACTGTTTTTGAATGACAATGGCCTCAAGGGACTATGATTGGCTCTGAACGTCTATTTTCTGATTAGGTCGGTTTGAAATGACTGCATTGGCTTCAGCTCAATCAGTTATTCTTCGCGTCATCATGTGTCAATCGTTACATTTTGCAAAATGTAACGGATGACAAATGAAGCAAAGAATATTAAAAAAAACTAAACGCTTGATGGGGCGAACTTGTGCCCAAAACAAAATAGAAGTAAGCATCACACGCGTCGATGTCGGCGAAAGAGCAGAATCGAGTGCTGGGGCGAGACTGACTCCGCCTTGCCACGCGAAGCCCCTTTTGTATACGCGTGGGCCTCTGGAACAATTGGCGTAGAAGGTTTGGCGTGTAGAATATTCTAACCTCGAATCAGCAACATGGTTCTCGAATTTACCAGAACATCACATTAGAGCCAACAAAAAGTGAACCGGCGGCCAGGCATCGAATTCTGGCTCTCTGCGTGGAAGGCAAGCGCCATACCCGTTAGGCCACGAGTGCGCTGCCTGCTTGTTCAGGTGCGCGCGTGACAATATAAGCTATTTTTATGCATAAATATATTCTAAACATTTCTAAACACCAGGACGGAGGCTACAAAGAGGGGGCAACACAAGACGTTTTGAGACGTCTTATGTGGTCCCCTTTTTGTAGCCTCCATCTTGGTTTTCAGAAATGTCTAACTTTAACCAGCTCACCTGACTTATTACGCCATCTCCAATATGTTATATTTCTCTCTTTACAAAAATGGAAGAACCTGAAGTTGATATTGTTGGCTATCAGCTTCTAATTTTTACCATAAAGGTTTCAAATGGCTAGCATTGGCTATTGGTAAGCATTTTAGCCAGTTTTCTCAATAATAGCCACTAATAGACATAATGAAACATTTTAAACCGATTTTGTTCATGATAGATGCTAAAGCCAACAATTGCCACTTGAAGCCATTCGCTGCATAAGTAGAAAATAGCAGAGCATTCCGGCTAACGAGAACCAAGGGCCTTCTTAGGTAATAAAAGACATCGAGGTCAAGAATAGGTGCTTTTGGCCAATCATAGCCAGTTGAAGTCAATTAAATCTTGAAACAAACCAACAGCAAAAAGTGATATTTATAACCGCAATTAGGCAATATTGCCATGTCAAGCCGATCTGATTAGAACAGTGGTCACAGGGCAATAATAGCCACTTCAATTGTATTTCAGAACACTCAAATAGCACAATCTGCTATTTGAGTGTTTTGAAATACAATTGTCAATATTAGTCGCTAATAGCCAGTTTGAAGCAATTTGAGCCGAATTTGTTAAGGATAGTTGCAAACACGCAAGATTGTTTAAATCAAAATAGCCACTTGAAGCTACACTCATTTAAAAACACTGAAAGAGCGCAGAATCGTCAATTATACTCACAAATAGCCTTTAGTAGCCACTTAAACCCAATCTTGTGTTAAATATATCCTGCAAGCCAACAAGAACCACTAGAGGCCATGCAAGTTTGTCAACATTGACGCAGCTAATAATTATAATTACTAGCTCCGAATAGACATTTGTAGCCATTTCAAGCCAATCTAATTAAAAAAAGAAGCTTATAGCCAATAAAGCCACCTGAACTCATTTTCATCCATAAACACCGGAATAGCACAGAATTGTCAAATATATCCACGAGTGCCTATTCTTAGCCATTTGAAGACAATCCGCTAAAAAAATTAGATGCTAGAAGCCAAAAATGGCCAGATGAAGACAAATATTCCAGTTTGTTCACAAAAATACCGCCTAGGGCAAAGGGATCGATGGCCATTTGAATGGACGAAATAAATCGGGTTTGGATGTACTGTAGAGGTGCCTCAAGTTGGTGGAAGCTTTGGCTAAAACTGAAAATACTGCCTCATATAAGTAAATCAAGATGAGAAAAAATGCTTGCTATACTTTGCATGTACACTAAAAATAGTATGTGTTACTACGGCGCCAATATGGACTAAATGAAGTGAAGAATAGATAAGCCAATTCTATTATTTCCATTTCAAGAGTTTTTTCAATCGTAGTAAACGCCAGAATACCCTACTACAATTTTCTGATGAATAAGAACTAAAAGGCTTAGCGATACATTTTCACAGACAAAGCCAGATTTTATTTTCTTTATTTGGATTTCGGCTATTCATTCATACTTTTAATTAATTAATGCACCAGCTTCAAGCAGATTTGTAGTAAATCCCAGCGCGATAAGTTAAGAAACGGATTTATGCGGTCCCTTCAAACCGCCATTGATCCATTTGACCCCTGAGGTAGATTCTAATAGCCCAAAAATAGCCGCATGAAGCAATTCCAGTTTGTAGAAACCGAAATAGCTGCTAATTATATATACTCGTCTCTTACAGCCATTTCAAGCCAATTTAATGAAAATAAAGGCTTATAGCCCATAATAGCTATTTGAAATAATTTTCATTCATAAACACCACAATAGCACTTCATTGTCAACTAAATTCACGAATAGTGATTCCTAGCCCTTTAATGCCATTCTGGGAAAAACTAAATTCCAATAGCAAAAAATATCCCCAGGAAGCCATTCATATTTGTAGACACAAAAACAGCTAATAATTAACAAATATAGTCACTTATGGCCACTCGTAGACAATTCAAACCGGTTAAGTCAGTAATAAATGCTCATAGTCAATAATGCCAATTCAAGCTAACCGAGTCAAGAATAGATGCCTAAAGCCAATAATAACCAGTTGAAGTCAACCAAATATATGAACACACCAATTGCATAAAATGTCAATAATAGCGACTGCGAGTCATGTATAGCCATTTGAAGTCATTCTTACCAAGAACATATTCCAATAGCCAATAATATCCACTTGAAGTTGGTCCCACCCTCAAAACACCAATGCCTCAGAGGGGGGAATAAGAGTTGTTAAGAGTTATTCATAGTCAAGTGAAACTGCTCTGGACAAGAATAGGTACCAAAAGTCAATTTAAGCCCGTGAAGCCAGACTACACCATAAGAATACGAATAACTTGATATAGTTGAATTTCAGCTAATAATAATGACTTGGAGGTGACCTAACAGATAAATAGTCTAATAAGTAGAAATAATGAATAATATCCAGAAATAAGCATTAAACTACAAAGGGTTCCTATGCAAGAATGCTTACTGACTTGCAGGTGAACTTTCTAAAAGACATCAATTAATACAAAACTGCCATAACCAAGTATTTGTGAATTTTAATCCATAACTGTGTATTTTAAACCATAGTATCAGGGGGGAAAACAGTGGAGCACATACTAATATCAATTTAATTTTCGGGGCCGAGTTGACCACTTCTCGCCAAGAGATGGCGCCAGTTCTGTATCTCCCTTCAAGATCATGTATTTTTGGTTCACTTTCCCGTATTAGTTTGAAGGGTATTTGGGAGAACCTTCCTGCTGTCTGCTCTAAATACTTGTTCCTAAACATTACTCGCATTATGCGACTTCCCGCTTTGGCTGTACGTATCCAGTTTCTACGCGTAATGTTGGGTGATTTTAGAAACTGCCACCCCGCTTACCCACTTGCTTCATGGATTACCGAGCACTGGTGGCAGTCAGTGGCATACATGACGCCACCCTCGACGGCTATGAGATTTAGCCACGTCGCACCTTCGTCCTCAGGTACGTGACGGCATCATTCTACCCGCATTTCGCGACCGTGCTATAGGCATCGCTCTTTGTTTCTTCGCACATTCTGGTCGAAAAATACGACTTTTTTTATTTGTTAATCAAAAGTAATATCCGAACACTTTGTATTGCAGGCCTCAGCCTGTCTGAATCTCATAACACACGTTATTTAATTTGAGTACGACGGCCTGCTGATATACGCGGAAACTTTATTCTCACGTCTGCCAGATACTAAGTTACGTGCTATAACACGTAAGGGAACACGTCAGCATTGCGCGAACAATATTGAAGCCTTTCTATTCTAACCCGGTCATGTCTTATGAAATACGAGCGTTCTGAGCGTGTTCCTAAGTTGGGTCAAGAGTAATTTTGTCTGTAAAAATAATGGTAAAACTAATTCCAAGCGTGCAAGCTTTCTTTTTTTTCTCTTTTTTTTTTTTACGGCGAAGTTTTTTGGTGCTAGGACTAGGATCTGGAAAAAAATGCGTCCATGGATTTTGACAAAAGACTCCCGTTTAACCGGCGCTCCTTTGTTCCGATCGGTCGTGGCAAGTACAAATACAAAGAGGGGGCAAACCGCGTTAATCAACCTTCCTGGGCATTATTAGATACTGAGGTCCTGATCCCTTGTTATCATCTACGCTCACCGACGTATCTCAGCTTGCGACCAGGCTAAGGACAGAACGCGCCGATTTAACCTTATTTTCTTTCGCTTCGGCGATGCTCATAAAAAGACTTGGTCTCAATCGGAAAAAAAAACTGTCCTCTAGGTATGCCTCGAAAAATTGGGTTTAGAACTTGCCCATACGTGACCATAAGGGAACGATCACTTAGGTCAATAAGAATATAGGTAAAGACAACTAAACAACGAAGTCGTGTACGTGTCTTTATTGCAATCATATGTAAATCGTGTAGTTGTTGCAAAGTTGTCGTAAAGTTGTCTTAAAGATAACAGCTTCGCTGGTCCTCCATTTTTGTGTAAAGATTATAGGCTCGATTTTTTTTAATTTTTGTTTAAAGCTAGGTTGACCTTGCTCCTTCCAAGACACAGACGACTTCGCGGCCAGTGTTCTGACGACCAACAGGTCACCTGTGCCGAGTCTTCCTGTGACAAAATGACCAAGATCCAGAAGACCGCTGTGACCGGTTCTTAGGTGACGCGTGGGATAGTGACAAGTGGGACGGTTCCCCTATGAAAAGGATCAACCTTTCGTCGCAATGAAAAGGACAAATCGTTCTAGAATAGCGGGCCCCAGCTACCTAACTAGGTATGCGGAGAACTTCTCCGCTTGTGGAGTGTGGCGCTCCAAGCCGTTTGAGGTACCCAAAGCGTTTAAAGTTTATGATAAAGAAAGGAGATCACATGACACCAGAGAAGTTTTTCGCTTTGTACAAAAACTTCCGCTAAAGCCAAGAACAACGAACCGTTAGAAAACGTATTTCTAGTTGTGTTCTCCCTAATCCTTTCCACTTCTCCCGAAGTATCGACTCAGCCCATGATTATTCGTCGACATTCTCGCATTTTATAAAAGGAACCCTCTGCTATACTTCATCTCATAAATGTTTGCAGTAAAAGCAAAGGCACCAGCGCGTGAGCCTATAGCTCAGGGGAATGCTTCTGTTTGTACGAGAACTCGTGCATAGAAGGCAGTTTCCAAAGCCATCCGCTCGCGCCTATTCCTCTGTCCGCACTGCAGATGTTTGTGAGATGGAGAATAATACTTTACTATTAAAGATAATGTGAGAACCTATATATAAGAATAGTTGCGCTTACAATTCCCTTGTTTATAAGCTGTGTTATCAGAGAAAGGTTCCTTCCCCACAGCTCCTGTAATCAGAAAAAAAAAATTATTATGACAAACGCTTTACTAGGGAATGTATCTTACTCCGAGAAATTCCAAGGGCCCAGGTGCGGACAGCTGTTGCCTAGTTGAAATGGCTGGACGCGCGCAGACCCGAGGTTTTCCTCTTTGAATTGGGGTGTGGATGCCACCATCTATTGTCGTGGAAACCTGCCGAGACGCCCTTCTCTGGTCTAGTGGGGAATCCGGTATCTCGGTGCATCGGCAGCAGCCTTCTCCCTCCAAGCTGCGCGAGAGCGCAACATCGCAATGCGCTTGCTTTCTCTCGGATGCGGGGTTTCCACTCCACTAGGGGAGGCTTTGGCGCTGCAGACGTGGTGCTTATTGCAAATGAGCGGAGTTGAATGTATTCTTCATTAAAGTGTTTTTTTTTTAAACCTTAGGTGCAATAAAACCTCTCGTTCCTCTCTGAAAAAAATGGAAAAAAAAGACGGCAGGGCAGTGTTGTACACGTTCCTCAAAAAGAAGAAGGAAAGCTTATTCCTCGTTCCTTTTGATTTTTAGAACGCGTCCCCGTTACAAGTTCCATCTGTGACAAAGAAACTTGTTCCCGTTACCGTTTAAAAAATGGAACGGATCGTTACATACGCGTTACTTCTGTATTGTGCTAATTACCATATATAAGTAGTTCAAACGAAATTTTCTTTTTTTTAAATAATCATATGTCCTATTAAATGGCAACGTATGAATTTACATGCCGCGATGGAAGGACACCAGGAGACGAAAACAACCGGAAGCAAGGTTTCATTTGTTGATATATTCACTTTGAAAAATCACAGCGTTTTACCACATTCCTGCTTGTGGTGGGTGATTAAGGTGAGCGAAATGTACTCAAAGCCGGGAATCGGTGGCCGAGTGGGATAGCGCACACGAGCTCGGGAACCTGGAGCGAAAGCTCGCGCTGCAGAACCTAGGGATCTTGGATTCAATCCCCACCCCTGCCCGTTTCGATCTGGATGAGCATCGTAGCGGTGTGCGGTCATGTATCACTACTGCTTGATGGAGGTTAAAGACTCCAGGCTAGCGGCTATGCTGCACTGGCTAAATTTCTTATCTATAGCTGGGACACTAGTCTCCATTGAGGCAGTCTAAGTTCAAGCCTGTGTAAACATACACATGCCCCAATTTTTTCTTAGGAAATCCGGGCGATTTTTGAGGACACAAATGCTGGAAGAGCACCACTGTGCTCGAGGTAAACAAAAACGACGGCGCCAGCATTCCTGCTGTCTGGCAGATAAACTTATGCGTACGTTTATGTTTATCTTCCTTAGATCAGTGCTTGACATTGAAAACAATCCATTGCTCATAAGGTGGTATACGACTTTCATTTTTTTTCTCGTCTTTTTGTTCATATTGGGCGAATATTAACAAATCCTTGTGTGTTAGATGTACAATCTAGAAGACAATGCCTGCGCCATTCCCTCTAAATCTCATTACTAGTGAATCCACGCAGCGCTGCCTAGCTTGTGTCAGCATGGCCGTCAGCGCGTTTTGCAGCAGTCTCACAACTGCAAAGACGCTAGCAATGGCGACGCCAAGACGAACCCGTCTGGCGATTTGCGGCGTCTCTCGTCCAGCTTTTGCGTGTTTACCGCCTGGAGCGGGTCGGTGATCGACCAAGGTTCTTAGATTAGCTCAGTTTCGGAACTACTTGCAGACGCTGCATGCGCGAGCAGTACCCCCCTCACTCACCACGACTCGCCTCCCGTCGTTCGATGCGCCGGACGGTACCTATGGTAACTGCAGTGTATTCTATGAAATGCGTACGTTTCAAAGCGCAGCGTCGAGATGGCGTTCCACCCTACTCTATGAAACACACAGTTCGTAACCGCAAATCTAGATGGCGCTTCGAACGACGGCAGGCGGACTGGAGTGAGTGAGGGGGTGGGGGGGGGGGGGGGGGGGGTACCCCCTTTCACAACTGAGGTAATCTAGTAACGTTCGGTTCGACTAACGATGACATCATGAACAGGACTTGGTCTCCTGTGGTGTACTTGTTTGTGTCGGTGCTGTCATGGGGAGTTCAGATACAAAGGGATGATAATTCCAAAACTACGTGATTTGGCCTAAAATTTAAAACAACTCGTAATATATCAGTTTTATTTCTCGGTGTACCGTGCACAATATATGACAAAACCACGCACGGACAACTACGGACAAAACAGACATCGAGAGGCTTTACCCAGCGTTTGCATGACCGGCCATGCACCGACATTCACTTAGGATGTTCTTTTTTTTCACTTTAAACGAGTTTATTGGCACTAGTAAGGACGCAAGTATACTCGCACACAACGCCACTGACCATGACATTCCTTTGTTGCGGTGAAATTTCAGGGAAAAAAGCGAGGTTTTCTTTCAATCTTTGCATCGCAAAACTTGACGACGTAGCGGGGGGAGAAGGGGAGGGGGGGGGGGGAGTCACAGTACCCTCCCCCCAGTTACGTCAGGGACGCTATATGAATGCGGCTCACAGATTGGACCCGAGGATTGCGTGAGCACTCGATTTGGGCTCGTGAAATCTAAAAGCTGGACAAGTATTCGGTAGTTGCCCGTGTCCAATCATTGCATGGACGACAATATCCGAACCATAACAATGTCTGGAACTCAGCGTGTGTCCTGTACTTTGCCGACCCCAGTGTGTGGCTATGATAAATATTGCAGGCATATAATTGGCTCCGAGTCACGTGATCCCGTGGCCGCTTGTTCTGGCTCCGACCAAAAAAGGTAAACACTGTTGTTTGTTTTATTGTCGGGGGACTTTTATTTTGTTTGATGAAAAACAAAGGTCTGTTCATAGGTCATAAACGTCAGTGATTCAATCCAAGCAGTATCTGCGCGAAGAAAAGAAAATCGTAGCATCGCCATTTTAAAAGGATACTTCAACAAAATTTGAAATAGCCAGTCGTGATCAGAAATAGCGTGAATGTGATACAAAATATCCATAAATGACAATCGCACGTTTGTATGTTGAGCCTGACGGCTGTATTTTTCGTTATAAACGGCCCACTCTGGCGAAAGCTCGTAGAGCAGCTAGCGGAGAGCACGTGACATCCGGCGCAATCATGATGTACATTGTCTCAGGACGAACAAAGCTGCGGCGAGGCTGTCGTCGACAGGATGCACTAGCCATTCCAGCCACCGAAGCGGCCGAAGTAGGCGAGTGATCGGGCCACCGCAACTGATCCAAAGCTGCTTTTGTACGTATTTCAAGTGACGGTTAATCATCTATAATCTTGTGCAGGGACAATAGCGGCGTCTGCCGGAGTCCGGCCTGACGAAGGCAGTGCTCTGGCCGAAACGTCGAAGAATAAACCGTCCGTTGTTGCTGTTTTCAACAAGGCTTTCTTTTCTTTTCAGTTATACCGGCGCCACCATGCCCGTTGATCTATACCATATAATCGTCGTCTTCTCTTTTCGCACCCAGCTGATTGAAAGCAGCGGTGTGCTAGATTTCAGTGTTTCTAATTGCTCAACCGGGATGAACTGGTTAATGCGAGGAGGAGGCGAGAGCCTCGATCGTTTGCAAGCGTTGCCAGACTGTGCTCAGCCTCACTGCCCGCATTAATTCTTTCTACACGCAAACATAAGCATACGCATGAGGAATCCATTTGAGTCAAAGGTGTCCGTCATTAAATTGCAAACGCTCCCCAAGGTACAAGTTGCTCCCTATCTTAAGAAACGCAAATGTGGTATTTCCAAGAGCAGGCTGATGTTGATATGGCTTTTCCATTTACTACGTTCAACTGAACAGAGCCAGCGCCTGAAAAGCTTCCCTAAACCATACAAGTGTTTTGACGCGCAGACCCTAGATGCTGCTTCAAACGACGGGAGGTGAACTGAAGTGCGCGAGAGAGGGGGGGGGGGGGGGGGGGTACTCCCACCCGCGGGAATTTTGCAACTGAGGTAATCAAATAGCGTTGAAGCAAACCGTGGCTAGGGGCATTGTTATGACGAATCAGACATGTACAAATTACTCAAAAAGGGTAGTTAAGTTACTGAGTATCGACGCCAAAAGTAATTAGAGTAGAGTGGAAATTACTTATTTGTAATAGTAATTGAGTAAACTACGAACTACTGTAAAAAAGTAGCGAGTTACTTTGAAGTTACTTTCCAAGTTACTTTTTATATTTTTGTGGTAGCAAAATGAACATCAGTTTTGATCCATGAAAAACCCAGCGAGCCTAAAATAAATGCACTCATTTTATGGCTTGGGTTTTCACCAAAATAGCTTATTCACTCGCAAACTCTCAAAGTTCTTGACAGGAGAGTTTTCCCCTTTTCCTTTTAAAGACGTCCCCAGCCAAACGAAAAAGGCGTTCCACCGACACGCTGGAAGGAGCGGCAGCGTGGAATTTGAGAAACAGGCTAGGCAGGGTCAGGTAAGCGAATGTCGGCATCTTAGGTGTCCATGACGAAACATGTGAGGTTTCCCTCGGCTAGAGGGTCTTTTATAACAAAATCTCTTCCTTTTTGTTGTTGTTTTTTTCTTCGACTAGCTGAGATTGTTATGACCGACCCCTCTTTATTCCCACGACGTTCGGAGAGTACGCTAAGCGAGTGCACCTGATCGCCAAGGGTTCAAGTCTCGCGCCACAACGATAAGATCATCCGGACAACTGCGCGTCTCGTTAAAGTGCTAGTGCTGAGCTACTGAAAAAAAAAAATTCTTTGGTTTAACAGATGATGAACCGAAGTATACTTCACCGCTGACGCCGAGTCCAACAAAAGGATCTCCCAAGAATGACTCGCAATCCTCGCCGGCAACTGCGGTATCCTGACACCCCTTTGCACGCCTGACAAGTAAATCGTTCTCAACAAAGAGGAGGTCTCCCTGGCGTGGAAAGTCGGAAGGACGCGTAGTTGAACTGCGTGAAAAAGCATCGTCGCTCGTACAGTTGCAGCTGGAAGAGGGAACGAGCACCCATGAACGGATTATTCGTCTTTGCGTTTTCGGGGGAGTCCGGCTTTGCAAGGGAGTATGCGCTGACGACGAGGCGACCATGGGAACAGGCGCCCAGCTGCGAGGTCATACCAGTGGCGCTTCCCGTGGAACCCCCAAACAGCTTGAGGCAGAACTCACTAAAGGCAGTCAACATGAAAACAACAACAACCCTTGGAGTGTCCCCGTCTTTCACGGTTGCAGCTGGATGCGCGGCGCCTGCGTGCATTAATGGATTAGGTCAATACCCGACCAAGGCTTGTTAAGCATCTCTGCCTGTGTTTGTGCTCGCCGGTATTTTGTTTTGGCTGCTCGTCGCCACCTTGGCCCAAGGACGCCTGTGATGCAGTTTTTACGGCTCCCGAGTGTAAGTGCATGGGAACGGAATGTGAGGGAGCACCTTGTTCGGGAATGGCACTTCATCTGCCGGCGTCTTATTTATTTCTGCGCTCAAAATTTTGTGATGAGCAAAATTAGCACTTGATTTCGGAAGTAGTTAGTAATTTGAGTAGAAGTTACTTGAAAAAATGTAGCTAAATTCAACTACTAATTACCCAGATAAAGCTGTAATTGAAAGTTACCAAGTTACTCGGAAAAGTAGTTAAACTACAGTAGTTTGAGTAGAGTAGTTGAACTACGTCCAAGTCTGTGACGAATACATGGGACTGGATTCCGCTCCGAAAGAACGATCGGCCAAAAAACCGGGCGTTGAATTTAAACGTCTAAAATTACAGATAAAAGAAGCGAAGATTTTACCCTTACCATGACAGAAGTTTGCCGAGAATTGGCTGTTTCTGAATTATTTGTGACGGAAACTTCCGGTACTCGAGCCGCCTCGATGTGCCTGTTGCAGACGACGAACGCATGGTGTACGCACACTGAACGTCTAAAGTATGCCGTCTACAACAGTTTGAATCGTTTGCAGAATATTACGATTTTGATTTTGTACTTATTTGGAACATGGCAGACCTATTAAAACTAATCAGGTTTATAAAAACTAATTGTATTTGCGCGCGACACGGAATACTGCCTGACGCAAATCATCACACTCACGGAGATCTGCTAAAGATACAGCGAGAAAAGCATCTGTTTAGACCATGATACCAAATCAGCTTCGGACCCTATGTCTGGTTTTGCAGTTAACGTGCATTGTAAAGAAAGAGCAATTCTTTTGACTCTAACATGTGTGGTTTGAAATCCCAAACTTCATCCTACTAATTCCAGAGTTTCAAGCAAGACCCCAGCGTGCATAACTGAGATGGAACACCTCTTCGGGTCTCTAGAAGGATCGAGTTTTACCCCGAGTGTAATACATAGGCAGGCCAGAATGACCTTGTCTGGTGAGTCCCGCCCTAGCTCACTAACGAACATTCTAGGTCAAGTGCTCGAGATACCGACTGTAAGAGATAAGCAGCCGTGCTTTGCCGACTCAGTCAGCTGTCACGCCAACGCATCGTCGCTCGCAGCCGCCACCGTCGAGGCTCACCTTTCCTTTGTTTCTACGCACAAGTTCGCCGAATAAACCTTTATTTTCTGTTTTACGCTTGTCGATCCGTTTCTCTTTGCGACAATGTGTATATATATATATATATATATATATATATATATTTATATATATATATATATATATATATATATACATTTATTATTTATTTAAGCGCATATGCTCAGACAACAACGACTTTGAACAAAACGCTCAGGAACTGAAACGCGTACTAACCCAGCAGAGGTATCCAGCAAATGTAATCGATGACGCTATAAACAAGGCAAAAAACCTCGACCGCTCAGACATCATTGGCAACCGAATAGAGCGTCCTCAAGAAAGCAGACAGTCTAACCTTATTTTAACGTATACAGGCAATCTTCCAAACATCAACAGCATATTGAGCAAAAATTACAATCTTCTGTCACAGAGCGACCGCCTCAAAGAAATCTTTCCCGCCGCTCCTCGGGTCGTCTATCGACGCGGCAGGAATCTCCGGGACGTCTTAGTAAAATCAAAAACCACCACTCCCGCAAACCTAGGTTGCCGACCATGCCGAAAGCCCAGGTGTAAAGTATGCAAGCACATGTTAGAAACAAAGAACGCCACGAGCACAAATTCAGAGTTCACGTGGAACATAAGGGGTAGCTACGATTGCGGCACGTCAAACGTGATTTATCTCCTGCACTGCAATGTCTGTAACAAACAGTACGTCGGACAAACTAATTTGGCTTTCAGACTACGCTTTAACAACCACAAATGTCACGCACAAACACTCCCCGACCTTCCGCTCTCAAAGCACCTGTCTCTTTCTAATCACTCAATCAAGCACATTTCTGTTGTAATTTTGGAATCAGGCTTCAGCACAAAAATTGAAAAAGAGCAAAAAGAATCATATTTTATTTATAAGTTTAATACGTTCAACCAGGGCATTAATGAAAGTCCGGGAAGGCTGTTTAGTTTGCAGCTGGCTCGTTGGAGAGCTGATCCTCTCCGCCCTTGAGCTTCTCGAGATGCACACGCTGAAGACACTAGGAGATCTTTAAACTTAACAATCGATAGTTAAACCACATCCTAATGCGTTTAAGTCCGAAGAGAACCTCCAAAACGGATAAATGCGGCTCAAGCGGTTAATCTCAGGCAGGCATAGACTGTCACATCCCTACCACTCCTTATCAGAGGAAAAATCCCCCAAAGTGTTTAACTGCGACCTCTAGCACAAAGGAATGTCACGGGATTTGGGGGCGTCGGTGGTCACATGCATCCTATTTCTGGTTTGAAGACGAGCCACCCCTTCCCAACCCAAGACTTTCAAACACTTTTTATTTTTTATTTTTTTATTTTTTTGTGTGAGAGGAAATAATCTCTCCACAAACAACTTTTTTTTTTTTTTTTTGCGCGCGAGCGTAAATAATCTTTTTTTGCAAACCGATATTTTTTTTTTTTAAAGATTTGCAAATGTTTGGTGCCCTCTCCTTTCTGTGTAAAATATCTGTTTTGTCAACGCTGTTTCTATTTCCTACTGCACTTTATTCCATCTAATTTCTTCTTAGGGGTATATAAACATTTGCGTGCTGTACACTCGCTACCTGATGAAGGGCGGTCCCCGCTCGAAACGTCGTAATAAACTTCGAATTAGTAAGTCCCACAGTACGCATCTTTGACTATATATATATATATATAAATATATATATATATATATATATATATATATATATAATATATATATATATATATACAGGGTGTTTCAGAGAACGGAGGCCAAATCGCTCCTGCCAAAAACTACTCGTCGCAACGAAAAAAGTCTTGTGGCGCTTTGGTCCTGGGCCAGGGGCCCATTTAGGAAAATTATTAAAGTCCGGGATAATTAATTTTTCAATTATTTCTGCGTATTAACTTTTTAATGTTGTGTTTAAGGGTATAGTTTAAATGATGAAATTGCTCAGCATTATCGAATAACACTAAATCAACAAATTGCAAAATGATAGAAGGCACGCGAAGCATTTTACGGCTTTCTGAAAAACCGCACAAAATCGACGGGCTTTTAAGTTTCGGTTTGCTATCGGAGCGATAATGAATCAAAACCTAGAAACGAGACCAATCTGAGCGTTTTAACAGAACGTCGTAATAAACTTCCCCTGCGTTGTATCCTTCTAGAAAGATTTGATTTAGTGGTTTTCGATGACGCTGAACAAGTTTCTAATTAGAACCATATGTATATTTTCATTAATTAAAAAGTTAATTAACACATTTTCATTAATTAGCCGATTGATCGTTATGATTAACCCCTTACGCCCTGTCCCCCAGGCCGTATAACTCACCTTCATAAACCGGATAAGTGCAACTCTCACGGCTTTTTTTAAACGAATCTGTTACGTTAAAAAAGAAGCCTTGTAAATACATATTGTAACGGGCGAAAGTAAAGAGGACAAACGGGACATGAGAAAAAGGAGGACGAAGTACGGAGAGTGGGAAAAGGACAACGGCTGGAAAACTCGTAACATTTTGGTGGCAGCGGTGGGATGTCCAGCTTGAACGCCCGCCCCCAGACTCTAAATCCGGAACCAAATTGGGAGCGACTCACCGAACAGCTTTACAATCGGTTGGTAGAGAAGAGCTCGGCTGACGCTGCAAATTTGTTGCCCAGTTCGACGATCGCCTTGCCCCTCGTATTGCGAATGTGGAGCAGACTTTACATCACCAAGTCGCCGATGTACATCAACACATCTCCTCTGTACATACTCGACTGGAGCACCTGGAACAGGCCCTACAAACTGGTATGCGACCAGAAGATTCGGGTGGCCCTTCCCTCAACCAGGAAGCAGCTGCGATCCGCCATTGCGGAAACGATGAGCCCGAGAGACATGCAGGGATAGCTTCATTGGATTCCAGCGCTAGGCGGCTCAAACCCTTGAGGTGCAATGGTCTTGGCTCCTGGAAGGTGTTCATCGTGCAATTCAAAACGGTGACTCTACACAATGGTTGGGACCCCCTGGCAAGGTTGTTGCCCCAGTCGCCCAGCTACGTGAAAAGTGGCAGAGTACCTCAGATGTATTCCGGATTCAATGAACATCTGTTACAAGCCCTGGACTCTCGATTTAATGATGCGCACCTTCAACAGCTACACCTCATGGCACTCAAAACCTATCGCCAGGGAACAGAGTCGCTACAAGAGCTAGTCGACGCTGTCGAGAGATTCGCGAGGAAAGCTTTGGTGGGGTGTTCTGAAAATACACACTACCTGATGAGCGCTTCTGCTTTCATCGATGTGGGCTCAAAAAACGTTCCATCAAGGATTGACCGCGGTCTCTTCCCTGACATCCTGTCTGTCTGACGAGTTATGCAAAAAGACTTCGATCTCCAAGTTAATTCTATATTGCCCTAAATACCATCAAAACTTCACCACGCTGCTTTCGCATGAGGCAATAAGGGCGCACCTCTCAACAGTGATCACATGAGGAGACGGTGGAATGACCTGGCATTCTTGTATTTGTAGGTGTGGCCTTGGACATGAAACTTTGCCCACGCAGCTGTATGAAATGATAGTACGTACTTGCCTTCTATGTAACCTCGTTGAAGATCGTGCACGCAGTTGCATTTGGAATTTTCGAAAATAGTGGACCACCTGAAGCATCCTGGAACACAATTTTATCTTCTATTACGGTTGAAAGAACAATACGGTGGCATCCAAACAAAGGCACTCTTGGGGTGCGACCTGAAGCTGCCGCGCAGGTGCGAGCTCTCCGCGAAACAGCGCACTCGGGACAAGTTGCAGGTGTACGAAGTCTGGGTCGGCACAGCGAGGCCACGTCTTGCCTTCTTCCTGGGTATCGGATCACCAGAGCAGCGGGTCACGTTCACGTCGATTAATGACGTAGTCTTGATCTGTACAATATTACGGGCGCAGACGCATTCGGATATCTGTTGAACTTCACTTCGTGAGTCACCCTACTATTCCAAGTCAACCACTGCCAGGCTCGTGCTGCAACGGAGTGTGACTCAGCTTTGTCGGCTGGTTCTATTGTGTATGCTAAGGAAAGAGAGACGGTTAGCAGCGTGCATTGGCTGCCTGCAAACAATGACTCATGCAATCCTTTCCTAAGGACCCGAGGCAGAAGATGCGAAGACTCCACTCCTGGCACGCTACCGGGTTCCAGTCCCCGACTACGCAACAGTTCTCAGAAGGGAGAAGAGGACGCATAGAAATATAGTTCGGAGAATCGGAAGGAATCCTCGTTAGCATAGTAACAATGCCCCAGCACCTCCCTGAACATAAAGCCCTCAAAAATAAAAAATAAGACTCTCAAACTTTTTCTTTTTTTTTTCTTTTTTTATTTAGGGGAGGGGGTTTGGGGTGGTATATTTCTGAAGAAATGTATCGAAATTCATTTCATATTGATTGCATCGCGATACAAATAAACATTCCAATTGTAATTCGATACAGAAACACAGATACCGGTTAAAAAATGTACTGCGATACAGAAATAGAGATACGAAATGTATTTCTAAAATACTATCGCAATACATTTGTATCGCGACACTGCACAACACTGGAATCCATACCCACACCTTGTCTCCGAGTTGAAAGTGAACGTCCTGACGTTCACTTTCAGTATAGATGTTTTTTTGTTTGACCAATAAAGGCCAAACATAAAAACAAAACTGTTAGGAAAATAATCGAAGCGGACGAGATAAAGAGAGCTGGTGTAGGTTGTGTTAGCGTAGCGTCCATTGCCCTGTTTTGATAAGGAGTTGCAGTTCATGCGAGCGGCTGCAAGGCTTGGGGTTGGCTGACTGTGATAGGACCGCAGTGGGCATTTATGCCCCATTTCCACGTTGATTAAAAAGTTACAGTCAGCGCTCGTGTATGTCTTTTCTCTTCTTCGTCCTCGTCTAAAAGCGCTACCATGCCCTTGACGTCCCGACGACGAAGGTTGTAGCGGCCAGCGCCGACACGTTGGTAGTCTTGAATCCTGAGTCTGGCGAGCTGGCGCACTTCATTCGCCCGTTGAGCAACCACCTGGGCGTCGTCGCTCCCATCGTCAGCTCGCTCGTGGGGCAGCATCGCGTCGGGCATCGTTGTTACCTTCCGACTATTGACCAGCTGGAAAGCTGCAACTGCAGTAGTTTCTTGAAACGCTGTTTTATGGGGGAACGAGGCGTTCCCCCAACGAGGCGTTCCCCCAGAGTCCATAGATATCATGTCGGCGATTGTCTCGTTAAGTCGCTCCGTCAGCCCGTTAGTCTGCAGATGGTACGCCGTGGTGGGACGATGGCTGGTATGATTGAGTTGAAGAATTCTTTGTGACAGCTGCGCCATACACGACGACCCGCGATCTGTAATTAGCACTTCAGGAGCGCCGTGCCTAAGGACGATGGACTCGATAAAAAACTTGGCGAATTCAACCGCAGTTCCCGACAGAAGAGCTTTGGTCTGGGCGTACTGATTTAGGTAATCAATGATCCCAATTATTTAGCGGTTCCCCAAAGTTGACGGTGGAAAGGGACCGAGCGAATCTATTCCACTTTGCTGGAATGGCTTAGACGGGGGAGCGATTGGCTGCAGGAGTCCTGCTGGCTTCGTCGGTGGTTGTCCGAATCGGGACAGCCAACCAGTGACTGCAAGGTCCTCCCGTTTTTGCACCGATGAAATTTATGATGAAGATTATGATTCTGTGTTAGCACTCGTTGCACAATCGGGTGTAGAGGTGAACGATCTTTGAAAGCTTAGGGACCTCTCGAGGATCCTGGCGAGTGTCTGGGTGTAGCCATGGTGTCCCGCCGTTGCGTCATCGTTGCAGGCCTAAAAGATATCGTCTCGAACGTCGCTGAGGACTACCAAAAGTTATGCCTTGTTGTTGTCGTCGAAGTTCTAATTGTCAAGTGCACCCCGTTGGATGGCGAAGGACGGTAAAGCTCGCAAAAAGACTCGCGACACCTTAGTATGCCGATTTTACATGTACTCAATGAGTGCGCGCAGCTCAGGATCCTCCATTTGAAGCTCTGCCATGTTGCTCGAGTTCACTGTGCCACGAAAAACATCATTCTTGTCGTCGTTGTTAGTGCGCTCGGGCTCCAACTTAATGAGACCTTTAAAGACAATTGGCATCACAGTGCTAGCGGCCAGCCTTGTAGGCCACAGTCGTGTCGAATTCTTGAAGTTGTAGACTCCACCGCGCGAGGCGTCCGGATGGATCTTTAAAGTTTGCGAGCCAACAGAGCGAGTGGGGGTCTGTAACCGCCCGAAACAGACTTCCGAAAAGGTACGGGCGGAATTTGGTTATTGCCCAGACGACGGCAAGGAATTCTTTCTCAGTAGTTGAGTCATTGCTCTCTGCCTTAAAGAGCGTCAAACTGGCTTAATCAATTACTCTTTCCGTGTCGTCCAGTAGTTTAACGAACATTGCACCAAGTCCTTTATTACTTGCGTCCATGGCAATTTTGGTCAGCGAAAATTCGGCGAAGTCGTCGAGAATCGGAGGCGTCTGGAGTCTTCGGTTGAGCTCTTCGAAGACCCGCTGTTGTTCGTTTGTCCACTCAAGTTTTACGGCGTCCTTCTTGAGGTATGTTGGTGGCGCGGACAGCTTGCCAAAATTTCGAACAAGCCGCCTATAATAGGCACACAGTCCGAGAAATTTGTTTACAGCCTTCTTGTCAGACGGTGGTGAAAACGCGGCTACGGCGTGTGTTGTCTCGGGGTCACGACGACCGCCTTGTCTGCTCACAGCGTGGCCCAGGAAATTCAGTTCCACGTACGCAAATCGATATTTTGTCGGCGGTCTTAATAGCTTGATAGCTGGTCTCAATTGCTGATCAAAGTTACTGGTCAACACAAGAACGCCGTCAAGGCAGACGAGGCAGCTCTGCCATTTCAGTCCGGCAAGCACGGTGTCCATCACAAACTGGAAAGTGGCTGGCGCCGTGCATAACCCTAAGGGCACCACTTTAAATTCGTAGAGCCCATCTGATGCGACGAAGGCTGTCTTTTTTGAGATTCGTTTTGTCGACTTCGACCTGTCATTATCCACTCTTCAGGTGCATTGACAAAAAACATTTGGGGTAGCGAAGTCGGTCCGGCGCGTCGTCGATGAGAGGAAGTGGATAGACATCGTTCTTAGTCGCATCGTACGGGTGACGGTAGTCCACGCAGAATCTGAGAGTTCGCTCCTTCGTAAAAGGGCACTGACACCCCAAGGGTCGTATATTTTTTTATTGTCTAAAACGATGCAAGTTGTGGTCATAGACACGCAAAAAAAAAAAAACGCGTCACAAAAAAAAAATTTACTCGCGCGCGTGCCTTTTTATTTTTGGCGCTTTTCTTTCTCGCTTCTCGCCTCCTCGCTTATTTTGATTCGTGACGTCAAAAATCATGAAATTCAGAAGCTTCGTAGTTGACTTTACTATAACATGTAATATTGGCAATCGTAAAACATGCTTTTTAACTCGATCGCGAACGCACTACGGCCCTTCTTTTTTAAATACCAGAAATCGGAGTCCGGTGTAATGTCGCCTTCTGGAATTGCATCCTCCCTCGGAAAACATGCCGCCTAGGCAGGCGGCACCGCTCGCACGAAATAAAACCGTTTTTTCTCGGTCCGCCGGCGCTCTTATCTCTTGCTCCTCTCCTCCTCGCTTCGGGTCGCTGTAGCAACAGCACGGAGTCGTGAAAGAAAGTCGACTGTCAAGACTCCCCAATATTTGACGTCAACGCACGGGCGCGGATTGGGCGGGAACTTCGAATTCAGCATTTGGAAACTGTTTTTTTACTTCACAAATACTGACTTCCCAAGTTTCAAATTTTGAGGGTAATGTCCCGGCATCGTTTTCAATTGTTTCGGATAATAATAAAAAATTATGATTTTGATGTGTCAGTGCCCCTTTAATGAGCATAGGCCCATAGACTGCTTGACGGCTGGATGATCTTGTCGTAGCGCATTTATTGAACTAGCTTCTGAAGGACCTCCTTCTCTTTCACGAAGACTCGGCAGGATGTTTGGTGAACCGGGGGCGCGTCGCCATCGGTACCAATGCGGTGTTTCAGTACCGTCGTTTGTCGCACCCCTAAGGAGGTAGCAAGGCACTCAGTGAACTCGCAGAGTAGTACAAGCAGTCGTCCTCGCTCTGGAACAGGAAGCTTCGAATCGATGTCAAATCCTGTGTGCGGCGTTTGGTAAGGTGGGCTCGTGTCGGAAGTTAGTAACGACGACTTGTGGCACGTCCTTCTGGAAGCGTTGGGGTCGCCATCGGGCGACCCCATTTTCCCTTTTAAGAAGCAACTGGACGCTGCCCTAGAGCAGAACTTTGACGCTGGAAGCTATCGGATTTGACTGGTGTCAAAACACTCGACCGCGACGGCAAGTTCACATGGTCGGCGGGTATTCGAACATCGGCTGCTTTTACCATAGAACCTTTCGGCGTCAGCACAAGTTGTCGGAGTGTCAACCTGTTATCTTCGAGGTCGATGACGGCACCGTACTCGCACGAGTAGTCGATTCCGAGGATAAATATCTTTCGCATAGTCCTGAAGAACGACGAATATCACGGTACAGGTTTCGCCGTAAATCTTGACGGGGGCAGTGCACCTTTAAACGGCAGTAATGAGGTGCCCTCCGGCGGTGCGGATCGGCGGGCCGTGCTACGGTGTAGTGACTTTCAGGAGGCGCCAAGGGAGTCTCCTACTCAAAACGGAGTGGTCCGCTCCGGTGTCCACGAGTGTCGACGCGTCGATGCCGTCGATAACAACGTTGAGGTTGTTGGGCGCTTTTGCGGAAGCGATGCGTGGCGTCACAAGAGGGCGCTTTTTATCATAGGCCCACGGGACCTCAGCCGTCAGGGTTTGCCGCTCTTAGTTCTGCCAACGAGACAGAAGCGATAGGGTGTCCCGATGACAGCGGCGGAAAGGCGAAAACGCACGTCGAGGCGAAGGCGAGCGGGAACCGCGTGGTAGGTTCTGCAGCAAGGAAAGAGGCCGTCGGAGGTACTCCTCGATGTCCCTTGGTCGCTTCCCAAGGTGCTTTCGTGGCTCGCATGGCGGAAAACCTCGCAGGCCTATTTTTCGATATGGGTACCTCCGTAGGCGTGGTTCACCTCATCGCAGTGATAATACAGCGGTAGTTTATTGGCCGTACGCCACACATTTGTCTTCCTAGGCATTGTTGGTTTGGTGTGGACGAGCTTGGGCTGCCCTTTCCGACATCGGAAACTCTGCGGCACTGTCAGGTCACGTCGAGGCGGAGTCCAATACTGCCGGATGGCTGGCGCTGGTCTCCGAGCTACCGCGGCGTAGGTCAGGGTTGGCTCCTCGGTGCCGCTTCGCTGGCAGAAGCCTCCGGTTGGAATGCCTGCTGAACTTCCTCGTGGACAACTTCAGCTGTCGACAGCGAAACTGGCTGATTGACTGTAGGCAGGAGCTTCCTGAGCTCTTCCGGCACGACGTCGCCAATGATCTCGCGAATGCCAAGGATGCTGGAGCCAACATCGCAGCTAGACAGCCGGAGGGCAGCGCCGCTGGGTAGTCGCTGGTGGTGACTAGCTTGGGCTTGCAGGGCACGCAGATGTTTGTGGCCTCAGTGATGGCCACAAACATCTGCCATCATGGCCTCAGTGTGGCCATGATGGCCATTTGCTGAGGCCACATTGTGTCCTCAGCAAGTGGCAAGGTTATCGCGGCATTGAACGGCGACCGTCACTAGAGAGACGTCGTTATCTTTTAGAATTCCTGCCGCCGTGATACAAAGGTGCGGTGGCTCGCCGGAGAACAACTCCCGCTTATATGGCCGCCTCCCACTAAATCCTCTGGGAATCCTTTCTTTCGTAGTGCCTCAAAGATTTGACGAAAAACTGCGTCACCACCACGGTCGGCACTTTCTTTGTATAGCAGTTTGTCAGACATAAATACCGTTGTCTTCCACAGGAAAGCATCCCGACTACCTGGCATTCAAAGACCAAATGATCTACGGGGTGTCACAAATTACAGGGGGTTTGTTTACCGCAAAAATAAACTAGGCGTGGCCGAACGCTCATTTACCGCCAAAAGGTAGCAGCGCCTTTGGGAGGGGAAGTCTTTGAAAATTCCAATAAGAAAATGTCGGCCGACGGAGTTTTCGACTATATGAGGCTCTATGACACCAGAAACCAAAAACGGGCAAAAATGCGCTCCATTTTCCCTTTGAAATTTTTAGAAAATCACCTATAACTTTTCAATAAGGTATCGGATCGGGCTGAAACTTTGACATCTGCTTGTGAACGTTAGCAGTACCTTTGGGCGGATAATGAGCGTTCGGCGATGCCTAGTTTATTTTTGCGGGTAAAAAAAAGACCTGTAACATTTTTTTGTGACACCCAGTATTTCTGGACGCTGCGCCCACCTTTTCCTTCTAGAAGTACATGGTTGTGTGTGTAGGTTAGTGTACCATTCTTCTGGAGAGGGACATTCGTAGCAATGACAGTGATTGCTTACTTTGCTGCTGCCGGCGGGAAAAAAGGAAAAGATTTTTGGCCGTGAAAGATAATTTTAGGATAAATAGCTTATAAACGCTCGCCACCCATTTTTGTCATATGTACACGTAAAGATACTACGAGTATGCATGTGATTATACCCAAAGCATGGCCGGCGCTCTACTTCGTTTATAATCACCGATAATCATCTTTGGTAATAATTATTAGTTATAATAAGCAATCGGTCTCTTCTTTATGTTGCTCGTGTAAACTAAACCGAACCATGACTCAAACCGGCGTGACTATGTGAGCAGTCCGTCTACTGAGCACTTGTCTCTGTCCTGCAACGTCTGCCTCTAACCAACAAGGCCGTTTTGGAACGCTTGTTACAGAAGCCCCATTTACTGCCATCTCCCACTCACTTTTCGTGCAAGATGGCAACGGCCACCAAAACTCCGCTACCGGGCTAAATGCTATAACTGAAATGTGGGAAACGAAGTCAGAAATTTTGCTGTTTGCATGTCTACTCTGGATGCCGAAATCCAAGCTGCTGAGAACATCCGAGACGTTTAACTTTATATAATTTGAAAAAAAGCACATTAAAGTGAGTTATTTTCCAATGTTACTTACCTTTTTTTCCCTTAAAATGTCGTGGTTAAGTTTTGTTTGCCAAAATAACGCACATTTCTTTAAAGATCGCTTTGTTAGCCGCGTAGATTTTCAGCTACATCGGACAATACTCATTAATGTAAGTTAGCGAAAACTCTTCGAAAACGGCTCAATTTAGTTTACATAAATATTTCAGAATGGAGATAATTCAACCATGACAGTTATATATAAACACGCCTATCTGATATTTGTCGAAGTTTGTGAGATATTTAGACAGTTTAATTCTATACTAATTTGTGATGCAGTTTATTTAGTTAATATATTGTTGCACCACACCACTGATAACTAAAAATTAACAGCGGTGCTTCATATCAGCCCTCATTTTTTTATTTTCCGCCAGTCTCTTCATTTGCAAAAGCTATCAGAGCTCGCGGTAATTTCAACGAAACGGAAGACTGAGACTACAACCCAATTCCCGACACGCCCTTGCTGAAGCAAATGAAGATCGACCGTATGCATGAAGTTCCCGTTTCTCAAGAACGGTTCGACAGTCTTGTGCAGACGTTTGTGGATGAGGCGCTACAGCCATATGCTAACAGTCATATACTAACATTAAAACACAAAGTAGCGACAAACTAACGTAAAAGTAACGTCCGTTAGTCATGGTGAGTAACGACATCGGTATTTCTTTACATTTGCAAAATGGCAAAATGGGATCTCTGTAACGCGTTCGCTTTTTTCCAAGCTAACGAGTAATACGGTTTTTCATAGAATCCTGTACAAGTGAGAGCTGTACTTACAGGATTCGAAGTAGCCGACCAGAGCCCATATGCCCTGTAGCATTTCGCAAGGTTGTCTTGGATCATGGGTGCATTCTAAAATATACCACAATAAGGTGAAGTCGACAAACTTTAACTTCGAAGATAAAGCATTGCTGATTACAAATTACTATTCTTGTTCCATAACGCTTAGTATTCAACAAACCTTTAAAAATATATAATTTTAAGAGGACACTGTTTAGTTGTGGCTTCGACATATTGAGCCCTTCTGGGCAAATTTATTGAGGGCTGACAAGATTGCGTCAATCGCCTTCAGACAAGCTGTCATGTGGCAAGGGGCAAACACGAAACATAGAGCCGCCAACACAGCTAAACATTTCACTTTGGACCGAATCGTTATATTGCGCAACGGAATGAAGAGCATATGCCACTCTTTAAGTGAATTATGTATAATTAAAAGAAATCATTTTTACAACATTTAACTCGTATTAGTCACCAAATTCATAAGGATTGTAAAATACGACACTGGCTTTAAAGGGCAACTCCGGGTACTTGCTGGCGATTTTAGGATTTCTAGAGTTTTTAGTGCAGGTAGTGTTCCTGAATTACAAGCTGTAATTTATTTCTGGACACTTTGTGTAGTTGTGTAGATATCTTATATCACAGTTTAGTTTCGGGGGTCTACGGCGAAACCAAAACTATCGGCTTGAAAATATGGCAATTCTGGTGATCATCTGGACCGCCATTGTGTGACAAGGAGTCTGTGCAGCTTTACCGAAAAACGTACGACTGGACTTGAGGCTAGTCGCAAGGGCAGTTTCCATCAGTCAGGTAACATGGAATGGCTATTTTACTGGTTTTCTTTGAAGATTTCAAATATCTATAGCAAAATACTTTTATTGAGCGCGTTCGTGATTCAGTTACAAACTAGAAAAAATGAAGCATGAAGGACGGACAAAATAATACATCTTTCGTGTTGTTTTGTCCGTCCTTCATGTTTTATTGCTTCTAGTATTTAGCTGTAGTAAATAATATTAAAGCCTGGTGACTGAAAAGCGAGGTCACTTCGATAAATATGTGGTATTCACTGGGCGCCATAATTGACCACGGTATTTTGCGCGCAGGCTCACACCTCCCACTTATCTTCTGAGAAGAACCAATCTTGGTGGTGTTCAATGTATGTCGTAGAAGCGTTGCGGAAGTTTATCATGGCCCCTTCACACTCTTGCGACCGAGTTAGACCGAGAGAGACTAGACCGGTTTTTAAGCCTCTTGCGACTTCTTAGGACCAGCTCCGCTGCATCGCATCCGGTCCTAAGAAGTCGCAAAAGGCTTAAAAACGGTCTGGTATCTCTCGGTCGAAGTCGGTCGCAAGAGTGTGAACGGGCCTTAAGCTCGCGTTCTGCAGGAACGTACACAACAAGTGAAGGTTTCGGAGTCCATGGCCTTCCGAATTTTTTTCGACGAATGGCGTCGACCCGCATTTTCCTGAACTTTGCGTTTCGGGGGAAGTGGTGAAAACGGTCGTCCGGGTTGCCCAGCGGGTTGTTTGCGCAACCCCCAATTCAGCGAGGCGTTTTCGGCATTGCTCCTTGAGGCCAGTACCTTCGGCTCCTTGCACTTCGACACCACGACAAGCTTGAGCGAGCAGGGAGTCAATAATCTTCGTGTGCGATTGCCGAGGAGCATTTACAAATGACGGCCGCTAAAACATAACATATCAAGCAGAAATCGTCCTCTGAAACGGCTGAAAACGGACCAGAAAAGCACGTAGAAAGAATTGGCACTACGGGCATGCAGCCTCCTTGAGTTTGAACATGACGTCAAAGCAAAAGGTTTGTTGACAAGCAGCCAACCCGCTAAATGCCTTTTAAGAAACTAGGGGTAGCATTTTTAATATCGGTCTTGGAGTGGATCACGGCTTAGCGCGGTCCAAACAGACACGTATTCCGGATTCGTATGTCGGAACACGTGTAGATGCCCGCTTCCGGTTCTGGCGTCACTGCTCTGTTTTGGCCAGTTCCGGCACCAGTATTCCGAGTTCAAATATCTCAGCTTTTACGTGTACCCGTACTGTGACGTAGGTACTTGTATTGTGACGTAGGCGTCCGTCTTGAGGGACTCACGAATCACGGAGCGCGCTTCCTTCCCGCCGCTGATCATTTACTCTTCGCGTGAGTGACGAACGAACTCCGTCTACTTCTTTGTTGGCGTTATTAAACGACGAATGCCTAGTGAAACGTGACCTTCAAATAAATATTTATTCGTCCGTAAAATGTGCTGTTCATGCCATGTATCGTAGTTCGCGATCGGTCGCGTTGTAAATCAGGTAAGCAATGCGATTGCCTCGTTCTTCCATTGTCGCACATTAAGGCTACGTGAGACGAAGTTACGATCGTGCACCTTTGTCACAATTTTAGTTTCTACGACAGGAAGTTGAAACTTTTTCCTTCCCCTACTCTGTTTCGCGACGATGTTGTTCCGCTCGATCTGCACGGAGCTTTATGCCTGAAACCGATCGAATGATTGACTGATTGAGAATAACTTTATCTCAGAAAGCGATTAGGGGAGGAAAGGTGCTTATCCCATTTCCGGGATTCCAAGGGGCTCCAAAGCTGCGGTGGTTCGCTCTGCCAGTCAGTGCTGGTATGCAGGGTCTTTGCCACGCGCCGTGGCCTCCCACTGGTCCCTTGACGTGTGTGTTATTGGGCCTATATTTGGTGTGTAGTGGAATGCCAATACTGCATGTTATGCGTCTGCCCTCTCCCGGCAATGTAGGGCAGAGGCATGCGCACGTAGGGAAATTATAGTGTGGGGTACCAGGAGTGTAGCTTAGCCAACATGAGCAGTGTGTCTGTATGTAGTCTTCCAAAAATGTATTCCTCTTTCTTAGTAGGGGTTTCTTTGTTTTGTTTTGTTTTTCCCCGAGGAGAGTATGTTTTTCTGCTAAGTTGCCATACACTTAATTATTGGGCGAAGGTTATGATCCCCATGACGAAAGCGGGGGAGTTGGCATGAGGGGCCCGTATGTGAAGTCATCTAGCTGTGGCGTTGGCGGCCTCGTTCCCCTTTTGACCGCGGTGTGTCCAGGCGTCCAGAGGAGAAGTACCTTCTCTGGTGGGTGTTTACAAAACAGTTAATGGATGAGTGTGCAGACTGAGCCCTGAATGAAGTGTCTACAGGCCTCTCGCGAGTCTGTAAGAATTATTGCCCGTGAATTTATTTATTTAAGTATTTCAATACCTTCAATGCCACACGGCGTTACAGAAGAGAGTGGGAGAAAAACAAAAGTACAAAAAATAGAATTCAACATATATTAGTTAACATAATAGTTCTCAATGACAGACATGAACGCGGGAGCGTCTGTGATCGTGGCAATGGAGGTGGGCAGGTGGTTCCAGTCATTAGTTATCCTTGGGATGAAAGAATTTAAAAGAGCTTCGTGCGACTGAAAGGAACGTTGACGTTATGGTGATGATTATTTCAATGGGATACATACGATGAATCAGAAAACAGCTCTTCACTTAGATGGTGGTTGCGATGATAAATTTAGTAAAATAAGGGTAAACAAGGTAATTTTTTTCGCAATGAAAGATTCGGAAGATGTAAAGTTAGTTTCATGGATGGTACACTGGAAAAACGTAGAAATTAGACAAAATGAAACGTGCGCCACGATTTTTTATGGATTCAATTTGATTTGTCAGAAATTCATGGCCTGGGTCCCACACCGAATTCGCAAACTCAGGCTTGGCTCTAACTATCGTTCTGTACAGTAGTAGCTTTAATGATGAAGGAGCCCTTGAGAAGTGGCGACGTATGTAACCTAGCATGCGATTAGCGTTGTTAGCAATAAAATTAATGTGAGTTTGTCAAAGAGGTCAGATGTTATATGGACACCGAGGTACTTGTACGATGTCACCTGTTTAAGGACAGAGCTCTTGTTATATTGAGGAGCGTTAGTACAGGCAGCTTTCCATGAAATTCGTATTACTTTACATTTATTGGCATAAGGCGCATTTTCAGACGTTACAACATTTAGTAATAAAATTAAGGTCAGTCTGGAAGAAAAGACGTATCAATGTCAGAATGGATTATACGATAAATGACACAATCATCTGCAAACAACCTTATACATGACTGGACATTGTTAACGAAGTCATCTATGTATATGAGGAAAAGAAGGGGGCCGACGACGAAACCTTGCGGCACACCCGAACTAACTGGGCAGGGAAGAACGTCTGAATCTTTTGCTGATACAAACTCTGTTCTGCTAGAGAGGAAATTTTCGATCCATGCAAGAATGTTAATGTTAGTTGTTTTTCCTTTTTTTTTAATTTTCAATCGTCGTTTTTTGTTTGTCGTTTTTTGTTTGTCTGTTTTTATTGTGCAGGCGCTTTAAACAAAGAGTGAACCATGGGGACCGGCTTTTGTACGGGATAAATCGTAAGGGTATGTATTTGTTTACAAGATAATTAAATTTGATTCTAAAAATAGACCAATTGGATTCTATAGTGCGATTAGAAAAATTCTGCGTATATTTGTCCAGAAATTGTGCCAATTCATCATTGATGGCAGGGTTGTGAGCTTTGCTGTAATCCCGTTTAAGTTTAGGCATACTCTTAAGGGTAATTATTGCCCAGGGGTTAGAGGCAATGGCAAGGCGAAGGCTGCCTCTTTCCGTTGTATGACGATTTTGGTCTTCAATGTTGCAGAATTAACCGCACTTCCGTCCTGTGCCGTGACGACAGAAACCATCTATTCTTTTCGGGGTCCGTCAGCGTCTACGTATAGGGCGTTCTCGTCGTTGTCTCACAGCCTACCGAGGTATTCGGCCCTAGCTATCCTCCTCTCGCCATTATGTATGGAATGCATGTTTCTAGATAGCCGACTGACGCTAATTTTCTCCCCCATATCCGGGATGAGATCTACTAGTGGCTCTACGTGCCCGCCACGGATGATAAGGACTAGCTGCTCCAAGATCAATTTGCCATTTTCTGTGATGTTTGAGCGTTCTATTTGGATGATCTTCTGAGCTTCCCAGAACTCTTTTACCATGTTGTGGACTCCGAGCTTTAAACGTCTGCAGGAGGACATAAACCTCGGAATCCCCAGGGCGTCTTGTAGGCCTTTTAATTTAGAATGTCCAACTTCTCCGCCTCACCCTTGATGAGCTGGAGGTACGCCATCTTGTAGCGAGACAACGAAGGCTTGCTCTAGCCGAGAAGCTTCCTACTCACCAAGTCTGTGTCGTGTGTTCTTGATTCTTCTGATCTCTCTGAGCACTGGCTCGGTTGCTCCTTCGAGCTTCTTCACTGTAGCCCTTTCCCCTGCCCTGTGAAATGAGCTGTCCCAGGATCTTGATACAATCGGTTCATGGGACCGGTTCGCCATTGATGTGAATTTCAATGTGTGCGCCTGCTCACTTTCTGATATTCTTGAGGATAAATAAGTAGCTTTGACGCTTCCGTGGAGCATTGCAGACTTCTGTTTCTGGCATATGCGTTAACTATGTCTGCGGCCCTCTGCAAGTTTTCTTCCACAAGCGCGTCGTTTCCTGTCCCGCAACTTACCATTATATCGTCCGCATATATTACGTGTCTGATTCCGGGATGGCTGTCCACTGCGGCTGAGAGGTCTCTCGATAGCAGGTTGAAAAGTAGGGACGAGAAAACCGCTTCCTAAATGATACCTCTGACACCTACAGTAATTGGCTCGAATTTGATGTGCACTCAAAGATATAATGGCTTGTCTGGCCATAAGAAGCTTCTGATGTACTTGCAGGTGTTCGGACCGCATCCATTATCCGTTAACGTTTTGAGTATACTGCTATATAGCACATTATCAAAAGCTCGGTTTACGTCAAGAGCGAGAATGTACCTTGTCTGGGACCTTGTTGCCTTCGCAGCAGTATGTTTTAGGTGGACATGTGCGGCCGAAATTCAAAATGTATGTTTGCCAATAGCGAGTAATATTCAATAAATTTGGTTAGCCTCGCGTTCATTATCTTTTTCAAAGAGTATCCCTAGATTCGAGGTAAGCGAGATTAACCTGAGGTTTCCTCGCTAGAGGTTCTTGCTAGTCTTAGGAATAAATCTGACTTCGGTTTTCTTCCAGCTCTGTGGTGTGCCTCTTAGGTCTCTGTATTCACGGTTAAAGCTGTTTATGAGTTAGGCGATCGTATCCTTGTCCTGGTTGAACAGGTGTCGGGCTGTAATTAAGTCTGGAACGGGAGCTGCCGTCTTTTTTATAAGTGTTAACTCGGCTTTGAGTTCCTCTGTGGTTGCTGGTCTATCTAGTTCTGTATTCGGATCGTCGTCACGTTTAGGCAGGTCTTCCGGCCGATCGGTACCGCTATATTACTCTTCGTCCGATCCTTCTTCTAGATGTATGAGCTTGTGGATGAGGTCTTTTGCGGCGGTCCTTGTCCCGTTTAAATTGATTAGGCCTTCGAGTAGTTTAAAGGTTACACTTAACACACAAAATTAGGCATACACTTAGTTTTTGTGAAATTGGTCGCACAGTGTAGTCCAATTTTGACCGGCCAGGCAAATTACGTATCTCTCCGCTTCTCTGTTGAGCGCTTCTATTTTATTTCGTAAATTTCTGTTAAGCTTTCGTTTCTCCCACCTCCTCGTAAGGACCCTTCTGGCTTCCAAGAGCTGTAGGACATAAACGTCTAGCGCTAAAGTTTTCTCTGTCGTAATAATGACTTTAGTTTAGGACTTGACATCTTCAACTAGGTATCTCGTTCATATTCCGAGGTTTTCGATGGAGATCGCCTTATTCCCTCTGCTTGCTCTCCAGTTGTCCCATTCGGTGATTCTGGCTTGTATAATTCTTTTACACCTGACAACGTCAAATTCGGTCAATAAAATATGGTGATCGCGTTCTATGTGCTCATCGAAATTTCTCCGATGTGGATTTCTGACGTTTTTGACCATCGTAAGGTAAAGGCATGTGTCTCTGCTCACACACTGTTGCCCAGCCTGGTGGGAAATTAGGTGTCCGTGAGAAGAGTCCGGCCTTCTTGGTTTATTGCCTCTTTCGATCTCCTGCCCTTAGGGGTAGCACTCGGATATCGCCACGAGTGATGGGAGCGTTGAAGTCGCCTCCAGTAGTGGCGGGTTCTCTTCTCGGTCGTCCCAGGAAGCTCCTGATCGGTTGGGCAAGGTTGGACTGACGGTCTTTGGTGGGGTGGGGGGGGGGGGGGGGGGGGGGGGCTGTACACATAGCAGTTTGAGGTGCCCGCGTCCAGTAATTTTTGAAAAATGATCGTGTATTGTTTGTGCGCTAGTACAGCCGTGTAATGATATTGTTGGTATGTAATGCAGTCCTTTAACTTGATAGGCGTCATACTCAGTTCTTTATGTAAAATAGCGGCCAGGAGGTTGTCTTACTGGGAGATATAAAGACTTAAAGTAAGCTGTTTCCTCCCGTATCCCCGCCGGTTCCATTGCCATGCGTGGAGCCGAGAGGCGTGTGGCATGCTGAGTCTGCGTCAGGAAGCAAGTCGTCTGTCGTGGCTCTAGAGTCCTTGCGTCTTTTCCTTTCTTCCTACATTTCCTCGCGCATGGTGGCGATTGCCATCCAGTTTGCTACATAATGCTCGGCCATTCGAGTGGTGGTTTCTTAAAACTGGACTCGTGTTTGCTGGGTCTGCTGAAACGGGGTTTGTAATTGCCGGAACTGGCCTTGTGTTCCGTCCCGAAGAGCTTTGAACTCTTGGATGACTCGCTGGTATGTGTCCTCCAGAGCGGTTTGCGATTGTGGTTTCCCTTGCCGGTGTTGCTGTGCTTGTGTCTGTATATGTAGAAGGGCTGGTTATGTGTTGGACTTACTCGCGTCGTGTCTAAACGTGCTTCCATAGCTGTTAAGTGCGCTTTAAGACTACCATTTTTTTAGTGCAATTAACTTGTCGTTGTTTTGCTTACTGTGTTGTGTGTTTGTGTGAGGTGGGGGAGGGGAGGACATTCTGCGCAACTCACATTACTGGACGTCTTGCTTATCTCCGGAAATAGGCGGCGCGAGGACGTCTGTTTCATGGCGCTGGTTGGCTTGGCTTGAGGTTGGCTCCCTGGCTAATCACTTCGGACTGCATTTTCCCGGACGGCGCTCGCATTCTTAGCAAAGCCGGGTAGGGTAGACGGCCGCGTGATGTGAAGCAGGTGCGTGACTAGGAGCGGCTGCATGATGACGAGCGACCACGTCTCACGAACGTAGGTGTTGACCTCTTCCACCGCATCTGATGCCTCCACCTCAGTCCGCTTCGTCCCTCGCTATTTTGCTTGTTCTTGTGTTCGCCCTCCGCGATCTTGAAAGGCTTGTCTGGAAAAAAGAATTTAAACTTGCCTTCCTTTCCATAGGTCTTGTGAGGTCCCCTGCACAGCACGCACGTAGAAATAAATAGGTGTTCATCCGCGGGATTGGCAAGCCAACAGAATGCGCAGGCATAATCTCCCTGTTTTGGGCCCACATTCGCCCTGTGCCTTGAA
Source organism: Ixodes scapularis (assembly GCF_016920785.2). Lineage (NCBI taxonomy): Eukaryota > Metazoa > Arthropoda > Arachnida > Ixodida > Ixodidae > Ixodes > Ixodes scapularis. The sequence goes on from NW_024609897.1 coordinate 1,697,995, forward strand.
ACCAACAGTTGGAACAGGGCGATCTAATTTTTCTTTTGATAACGCATCTCTTTTCTAGCCACTTGTGCCTTACTGTGCAGGGCACTCTGTTACCGGCGAGGACGCGATCATGGCAAAATTCGTTTTGTATAGTCTTCCGGCTCTTAAGATATTGAATCCTGGGCCTTGGATTTCCTTCTCGATCTCGTCGTTGTTGGTCTCGTATCTGGTCCAGTGAATGATCCCCCTGCGTATGTCCGGCGTGAGTGTGGGGTATGCTTCGACCAAGATCTTCCCTCCAGCCAGGCGGATGAGACGCATCTTCGCGATTTTGGCCGCTTCCTCTTCGTAGCATGTGCAAGCGATGATGATATTCTGTTGCTCATGTACTCTTTTTTAAGCAGTCCTTCAACTATCGGTACGGTTTGGGCTTCACTAATGCTTCTCGTGATTTTCATTTCTACGTTTTTTTGTTTTGCTTTTTTTCTTAAGCTGAGCATGGTCTTGGGCTTGATGAAGACCATGTACAGAAAGGTGCAGAGGATCCGGAGCTTTGGAAACTTGGCCCGTTCTCCTACCTACGGTTTCAGGGGTTCCGCTTGTCTCTCCGGTTGGGGATTCTTGAGTGACGCTTGTATTTTACACAGCAGCATTCTCCCTTCCAGGCCTTCCTCGGTGGCGCCATTGCTTTTTGTCGATGGGCGCTGCTGCGTAAGATCCGCGTGGTTGTATTCCATTGCCGCCGGGTCGTATACCCTTGTTAGAGCCGTTCTAGAAGATTTATGTCATTCCCTGTAGATCCCAGCATCTGTGGCGGGGCTAGGCCTGACACGACGCCCAGCTGACCCGCCGGATGGCTGTCGCGGCCGGCCGATGGGGCCATACTCGTGCTAGGCCTGTTACGTTGAGCTCGACCGCGGGGTGGTGAAACGTTCAGTATCCCATAGCACAAAACATGTTGCAGTCACCGGGATAGAAATTATATCCAGCGATTTCCTGCATTTTAATCATTCTAATGAAACACTATTCACGGCGACGCGGGCTTTTTTTACGCACAAAGGCTTAAAAAGGTGCGGAGCACATGTGAGGTGCGACCGATCGCTTTGGCCGTTCGCAGCACGCTCTCCAAACTTGATTGACATTGCCGATGCCAAAACATCGGGGAGTAGACGACGCGCTATTTTCTTGAGAGCGGAGGCCCTTGCATTATACCCGTGGCCGCAAAGTACCCCCGCCAGTTTCCGCTGTACCTACGTATCTTCTCCCTCCTTCACTCGTATTTTGAATACACCCATGCTTTCCATATGGCCATCCAAACCAAGACGTAAAATTTCTCTCGATATGCGTGCGCCGGAACACGTATTTTTTACGTTACGGCACACAAATCCGGAATACGTGTCGGCTTGGACCGCGCTTTCCCATTAGTGTAATCTTTTGGTAGTGCTAGTATTTATTATGTGTGAATGCATATCCGTTATTTATTCTGGTTTGACTTTTGACGGGGTTACCCTTTTAGGTATGTGATAACTATAATTGTTAATAACTGTGAGTTATATTACTGCGATATAATGTTTGACTGAACGAAATTGACTCTAGCAATTAAACTCTGGGTACCGAGTCTCCTAAGTTCACCCGTTCTTTGGCATTTTACGAAAATCTGAGTCTTTGAATTGTGCACGCCACACAGCAATTCGTGTTCGAAAATTCTCGAAGTGCTGCCCATAATTATTGAAATAATAATTATCAAATGAAAAATAAGATAGAGTCAAGATAATTCTACGTGTAGGCAACGTTAATTGTTATTTGTTTGTTTCACTCTTACCTTTATATTCTTAGTCACGTTCGCGTAGGTGTAGCACAGGTGAGTTATGATGCAGGAGTTCGAAATCACCTAGAAAAAATAAGGGTACACTCCAGCTTGCACAGAACTATGTAATTCAGATTCTCATGTCCCTTTAATACGGACGCCTTTGTTCCCCGGAAAATCGTCTATAATATGAGTCGTCCATACCAACAAACTACGGTCAAAACACATATATTGCCTATCGTACCCTACAAAAAAAAAATTAAAGCTTTTCACTACTTGAATTGTGGAAATGGAACTCTAACTGGAATTGTTTCTGGAAACCTCAAATCCAGATAGCAGACAAAATAATTTCTAAAAACCTGAAATCCAGATATAGCCTAGGTAGACTTCCAGTTCCATAATACAAACTGCGAAAAGTTGTACTGGGACTTTCGGGAAGGTGGCATTAAGAAATGCATGATTTATTTATCTAAACAAAGGGACAAGACATGGGTTCGTAATAAAATTCTCGACCCTATTTTTTGTATCCAGAAAGCGTAACAGGACCGATATTTGAAGTGCGCGTTCTCCTTTTTCATTCTGCTCAAGGTTTCCGATAGCTGTTTCCAAACAGCTTAGAACTGTGCATTGCGTTAATTGGGTTATTTTCGAGCCCAATTGACGAAGTGCTTACCGAAGTGCTGAGAGTAGAACATCATCAGTCACATCTTTTTCTTACATAGCAGTGGTTTTGGTAAGAATCTCAGCGTGCCGCCAGCCGTACACAATGGTATGATGTGTCAGTGTCCCACGCCCTTTTCAGCTATTGGAGGTACAACGTCAAATCAGCAGTTTCTGGTTTGTTGTTTTCCGCGTAAGTGGTGTAGTGCCTTACAAGTTCATTTCTGTAGTAGGCCTGAACCACGCAAATGATTCCTGCGTTCAAGGGTTATATTTTGGTAGTCATGTTCGGTAGAAAGAATATCAATGTCAGGTTTTTTTTTTTAACTTCGCCGGAAGAAAGTGGCACGATGCGTTATTAAACAACAAAATGGCCATCCTCTTCCCAGTTTTCAAGAAACGTCAAATCTTGTTAGAAAGTTTTCTGTCTTTCATGCATTTTGGTTGCAATCGTAGGAGCAGTAAATGTTCGGGTCAAACGTCTTTCCAAAACATTGTGGTCCCTCCGCCTTGGCCACAACGATCGGCTTCCATTTATGTTCCTTTTTTGCATTGCACATGAATCCCACCGTGATTCTTTCTCGGCTACGTTTCGCTCCAGAAGAGGTCCAGAAGCAAGGATTAAAGTAAACCCTCACGTGGACAAAAAAACTGTCTCATAGAAGCTGTAATTTTCCTCTGGGAAATGCTTAACGAGGACTTCTGCAAGTGGTTTTCGAGCAGCGGCAACAGCGGCTGTATCTAAGCACCCACTCTCTCTCTCTCTCTCTCTATGAATACGGGGGTTTAAACTTTATGCCTGCCCTTAAACCTGCTGAGCCATCTCTTTGAAGAGTTCAAGTCTTGAATGCCTGCATGAAGTTGTGAAGGTTATCGATAGCAAAATAGTGATTTCACGGGTACCGGTATTTTACAATTGATGCTCAATTGCGTAAGAATGCTTGAGCCAAAGCTCACAGAAAAAATACATTTTAGAAGAACAGCTAAGATTTCAAGTAAAAGCCGTTTAATTCATTGTTTAAAGAGGTCTTGAAACATAGATGGATGAATTCTAGTCGCTATGTCAATTATAACAGGCGGGAGCTTCAGCCACCCAGCTTAGAATCCAAAAGTATCATTTTCCTCTCCGCCAATTTTCTTCGCGCCTGTCTTTTTATTATTCGTTTTGTATCTCGTTCATACGTCCTTCAGTTCTCCCAGAAAATTTCCACCAGTCTCCTAATCTCCTTGTTGTTATTGCAATTCCCTTCTCATCCATCCCTCCATTCTCATCTGCCAACGCCTGCGTTCCGTCCAAACCCGTCGCCCTTTCCCCGGACGGGGAGGGGGGGGGGGGGGGGGTTTGAGTAAGCCTTTTGCACTTTATTACCACGTGGTCTATTGCTTCGTCTAATATATGGCATACGGTACCCCGCCTATGTATTTCTTCGTACTTGCGCATCTCCTCGTTCTGAAACGGGGACATTCGCTTCAGAACGAGCCTCATGCAGCAACGAGCTGCGTTTCGATTTAACGTGTTAATGTTCCCTCTCTATTTTCTGTTTACCTCTCCTATACATAATTAAAGCCATCTTTCCCTGCCATCCTTCCTTCCACAATTTCCTCTCAGAGGCTGCGGAGACTGCGGCCAATTTAAGTAAATATTTGACAGTTTTTACTTAAATATAAGCTTTCGGGTTTGGTTAGTTCATTTAGTGTCCAGATTATTTATATATAAATATGTAAATGCCTTTTTCGCCTATTATGTATCCTCCATTGTGTTTAGTGCTTGTTTAGATTTCAATTTACTGATCGCCTCTCTAACCTCAAATTATGTCTCCCTGCACTGCTTCACTTGATGTATTCCCATGCACCCCAAGTGCTAGTGTGCCCACGCTCCACTATTGAGTCTGTAAACTCTACTGAATTTCACATTTCATGCAAACTACAGCATTGCAAAAAAACAAACCAGGCACCACAAATCTTCTATTTCATACCGATTGTAATCCCATAGAGCCATATGCATCATTATCGCCAAATTCATTTTTCCTTTCCCTGGCATACTCTCTTCCTAAAAAAAAATTGGGTTTTGGGGATAATTATACAGCGTGTTATTGGTCTGCCATTTTTAAAGTTGCGACGAGTCACTCGCTGTAGATGAGCAATTTAGCCAGTGCGGTACAACCGCTAGCCTGGGGTCTTTAACGTGCACCACGCAGTAGTGATACGCGACCACACGCCGGTACGATGCTCATCCAGATCGAAACGGGCAGGGGTGGGGCTCGAATCCAGCATCCCTGGGTTCTGCAGCGCGAGCTTTCGCTGCACGCGCGTCGAGCTGGGTGTGCGCTTTAGCCCACTCGGCCATCGATCCCCCCTGTGCTTCTAAATGTTGTTTTCCGTCATTCAGCTATACAACCAGATAGATATTCACACTTTTTCACATGTTTTATTAGAGCGCCTTTTATTACCAGTGGGTCCCACTTTTTATCATTAAAGACCCTTATTTCTGACTTGGCGCTACTGAATTTCAAGCCAGGAGAGTTTCATTCCTCTCCACCAATTTTAATCAGCTTTTGTAATCCAACCCGGCTTTCTGCTTGCAGTGTAATGTCTGCGTAGAGCAATCTTGGTGTAACTTTGATTACTTTTCCCCCGCTCTTCATATGCGACACATGACTGCCTAAACTGCACTCTTTTAAGTTATTTTCCATTCTGCTGAAGTATAACATGAAAAGCGAGGGCGATAGCGGACAACCCCAGCGAAGCCCTTTTATGTAGCTGATGCTTCTGTTATTTATGTTTCCTGTGTTATAACCGCGTTATTATTTGTGTATATATGCGGTAATGGTCTAACCAAATGTGCATCTAAATCCTACTGGCTAAGTTGTGCCCATACGTATTCCTGACTCATCTTGTCATACACCCCGCCCCTTTAATGTCTTGGAGTGATATCCATAACAATATTTTACTCGCTATGGTTTCAAACCACGTCCGCTTCTCGTCTGACACCGTCTAACCTGCCTTCCAAGTGACCAGAGAAGCATTCAGCCATGCTTCTTGGACAAATTACAGGCTTATGATCGATATGGTTTTTCGCTGTGAACCACTTCAAGGACACAAATTGCCCGTCCTCGTCATAGTCTTATCTAGGAGAAATTAACTTTCTGGGTTGAGCTTGTTTCCCGTTCCCCGAACAGTGACGACGTTTAGAGTGACGTGGCCAGGCACGTAACCAGGGGAAGGAAGGGGGGGGGGGGGGGGGGGGGGCACCGAAATTTTCCATTTTGCTGGGGCCTCCTCTCTCCCGTCCCCCTCATACAGCATTTTGTCATGGGTGCCCCCCCACACCCCCCTCGAAAACAAATTCCTGGCTACGTGCCTGGACGTAGCCTATAGCTGCTTTAGGATACATTCCTTTTTGTTCCCGGTTGTAGGTCATACTCGATCTCAATCAACTAGACTGCAACCGGAAAGGGCATATTTTACGTAAAATACAAACAAAAAACATTTTGGCGTGCAGCCTTCTTGCAAGATTGGCAACAAGCAGTCGGGCGCAAACTGGGACCTTTGAGGTTCACTGATATCCTGGCTGCGTTTTTGAAAACAGAGAGAAGGATAGAGAGAGAGAGAGAAAGGGAAAAGAAAATAAATAACTTTAATTAAACAAGCAGGTAGCTAGTTTTCTTCCAAGGCGAGAGGAGCCCTCGGTCCAGGGCCCTTGTAGCTTTCGCTGCGCTCCGCTGTGTGAGACAAACTCGCGCTGGTCATGCGGGTCTGAGCTAGACAGCACAGCTTCCCACTGATCGGGTGTTGGGTTGCGGATAGTGGGCAGCCTGGGTCCTAGGGCATGGCCAAGTGACTCGGTGAAGTGTAACTTTTACAATTCACTTCGGATATGTGTTAGGAGTGTAGACTCTAGGGTATATGGTATGTAAAAGATTAAGGTGGGTGAAGGTATTTGTCTGCAACAGGCGGCATTGTAGGTTAGACGTATCGGGGCAGGGATCAGCGACGAGTCTTCCTGCGGATGAGGGAACACGGATGGTTAAAGCTCGGGCTGACGCTTGTGCGCGTTCAATTCCGTTGAGGGAATCATGTCCTGGCGTCCAAATCAGGACTACTTTGATTAGTTGACCTAAAGGTAAGGGGTTATGATTCGGTAAGCGAATTCGGAAAATGACCTTTGGCAAAACTATGGGAGGACGCCTGCGAGTCCGTAATCATTGTTAGGAATTTGGCAGTCGAGGTGGACGTGATAGCAAGCGCTATCGCCGCTTCCTTCGCCTCAAGTGGGCTGAAAGTTTAAACGGACGCAGAGGTTATTTCCGGCATGTCCTCGTCGATCACACTTATAGCCATAGCCAGGCGATCCGGTTATCGAGCGGTATCAGTGTATCGAATGTTTTGGCGTTCTTAAACTTTCCCCGGAGACCGCAAGCGCGGGCCTGACGTCTCCCTTGATGAAACTCGGGTGCATGATTTTGGGTACTGCGGCGACGTGAATTTTGGTTTCGATAAATGACATTAAGGAATAACGTTTGACAGTTATGTTAGGTTCCGATCCGATAGCCCAGGCGAGTTAGAACCTGCCTGCCTGAGGGTGTCAGCTTGAATATTTCGCGCTAACTTATTGGGTTGACGTCAACATGCTCTGCAACACTGTTGTGAATCCCTAAGACCTAAGACTTGTTTGTATGCTCGGCGAATGGAACATCGAGCTGTTCACGTTATCAAGACTTGAGGTTCAAATAAATATATGGGACGGAGTAGACCACCCGGCTAATGATCAGTGCCTGAACGAGGCGGAAAGTGTCTTCCTCTTTCAAGGCGTGCCGTCTGTTGGCAACCTTTTCTACCAAACGGATAATGTTGTTTATTCTATGCGTGAGACGCTGAAGCTTGCGTGATCCTCCACCATCTTGTTGGATATAGAAACCGAGGGCCCGAATGGACGGCACTAGCGGGATGACGTGATTTTCTAGGGTGTGAACGATCTGTGGCGTGTCTTGAGGGATGCTCCAGTATTTCTTCGTCACGATGATGAGTTCCGACCTCTCAGGCGCGCACTGGAGACCACCGCCGCGAGCATACCGCTGGACAACGTTGGTTGCGCGCTGCATGGCCTCCTATCTAGCCATCAGAGCCTAAGGTTACCTTTTTCATTTGTTTTGGGGCCTTTTTTTTTAATCCGGTGTACTGGCGTCCTAACAAGGAGACAAAATTGCCTGTATTTACCCAATTCGTGCCCAAACTAGTTGTACATAGTCCGAATTGCGGGTTCTTATATTAACGGGGCAGAATTGTATGGCGAAAAATCGGTCCCCGAAAATTTCCTCCATAATGCGGGTTGTTCTTAATAAAGGGGTCCATATTAACGAGACATAAATGTATGTCAATGGGTGCGCTACGCTCAGAACGATAATTTATTGCGTTCATTTCGTCAGCATAGTGTGGACCTAGTTGGCTGCCACTTATCGTGGCAAAAATCAGACAATCTCCGGGGTTTTAAAGATAACTCATTCAGTTACTTGTTTCGAACAAATATTTCTCCCGTTTATTTCGATTTCTATTTTTGTTTCTGTCGGGTGTTTAGAGTACTGTCTTGTCGTAGGACCAAAGAGATATTAAAACACTACGAACCAGGCTAGAAAAGGCATTTTGTTCGAAATTATCGAGATTTAATAAACAAAACACCTTCCAGCACCTCTATTGCTCAGCTGCACACAATGTTTTAAAATTAGCTTTTTATTATTCTGGTATACAATTTACATTTTTGAACCTTGCTTAACATAGGAACCTTTTTCTGGGACAACTCCCTTTGTATTTCTTTAGCAAAACAATTATGAAATGTTTTTTTTTCTAAGTTTATGCTAAAATGATTTGTCTCCTGCAATCTGCTTCTTTGCAGTAGTTACATCATAGCTTCTTCAGCATCAGCAGTCCTTGCTGGAAGCCTTGTTTAGAGAAGCAATTTTTTTCATTCAAATATCAGAGGTAAAGACACCGTAGAGACGGTTTTTGGAAAGAATGACAAGTCTCCTAAGGGTCTAGGACAAAATGGTCCACCAAACAAAAATTCCAGAATAAAATGGCTCACGCCGAAATGGTCTGACTTTACTTCTTGACACTTTGGGCTCTCTTTGACAGTTTTATTGGACTGATACTTGGAAACTATATTCAACACACGTGTAATGTATATTTTAATGTATGCAAGATTTTTGTTATATATATAGAGAGAGAGAGAAAACAAAGGAGGGCGCCCGATAGTTCATTAAATTTTGATTATGGCTCACTGGGCACTATATGGCTCCTTTTTGCGTACGTCAGAGCAATGTACAAAGCTGGAACCTGGACGACACCGCAAAAATATATAAATTCAGCATACTTCAGAATATTACATGAGACATTCAGTTAGCCATTTGAGATACTTTTATGATCTGCATATATTCAATAAAGAGAGCTTTCGTTTAAGGACATACTTGCCTTTAAATTCTTATGCCAGTTCCGAAGACTGCTAATATAATGCTTATTTATGGGGAGAGGGGGGATAACCACAGGCTGTTCCTTGTGGTATAAAAGTCGGGGACGAGCGAGCAGAAAACCACCCTCCGATAAGCGTTTGGTCAATTCGTAATTATCAGATAAACTACAGATTTTAAAGTGCAAATGCCCCCCCCTCCCCCCCCCCCCCCCCCCCCAAAAAAAAAACGTTAAAGAAAATAAAATAAATTATGGTATTTGAGAATTAAGGCTGATCAGCGTACAGGATCACTGGTCCTGAGAAAATGCCACCCAGTTTCCTTTCAAATATCCGACCATTGCCAAAAGGAATATCTCACCGCTTATCTCGTCAAGGTTCATCCAAGACAACAGGTTATTGTACTTCCTGGTCGCGACAAGAGCCACTGTTTTGGGTTCCAGTTTGGGCTATAATATTTATGCATTCGAAAAAAAAGAGGCAGTGTTTTTTTTTTTTTTTTTTTTTTTTACAGTCAAACTAGGAGTTATGGAGATTGAATAAACTGGGGAAGATAGGCAGTTGGAGCTTCTTTAATACATCCTTTTTCCACTCCACCTTGCGCGGCCGCGGGGTAGCTTGATGGGCTAGGATCAGGTAAATACGAGCTTCCCAGCCACTATCTACAGGAGTTCATTTACTTTAAGGTATCGCCGTTTATAAAAAAAAAACACTTCTTTGCAACTCGTGCCGTGAGACAAATTAGTATCGTTAATGCCAATGACACCAACGTCATATCCAGCTGAGGAAATAGTAAGTGATATAAGCGCGTATTAATTTAATCTAGCATACGTATACAACCGGATATTTATTTATTTAATTATTTATTTATTTATTTATTTATTGATTTATTTATCTATGTGTTTATTTATTCATTTCAGGTGCCCCACAGCGGCCGTGAGGGCATTATAGTGGGGAGGGGCAAAAAAGAAGTAAAAAAAATGACGCCACAGCACATAAAGTAAGAAGCACGCTGGCTTGCAGCTAGGCACAGATGCCTAGCTGCATAAATAAATATTATTTATCTATTTATTTGTAGTGAAGAGCACTGGGAAATTAAGCACCAAATTCTAGGGAATTGAAAATCAAACAAAACTAAACTGCCATAAACTTTGAATTTTCGGCAAGATATAAAATTCGAAAAACAACCTTCGTATTTGACGAACAATCAAATCCGAAAAAAACGATATCCTATTTATACGACAAGAATTTTTTCCCAAAGCTCCACGCCTAGCCTGTGGTTTTTCTTTAACATTATAGAAATTATGTATGATCACGAGCATTCGTGCTCAATAACTGCTTTATTTCAAGACAATACAAAGTTTTCGGAAGAATTTTATCATTATTTTTTGTGCCTTCACATGACCATACTGTCTTCTGTTATGAGCACCAATTGATACAATAAATCATAAAAAGCGAAAAGAGACATAACGCTAGATACATAAAATAAAAACAATACGCACAAAAAGAAAAAACGCTAAGAAGGAAGAATGAGAAACTCAGAACTACTAGCACAATAATTATACATAAAATAAAAATAAATATACATAAATATCTAGGCAAATATATTGGCACGCTACAGGAGGATCAAACATTATTTTCAGCGTTTGTCACCTTTGAGTTTCAAAAGAAATAATCATTTCGATTGCACCTCAAATTGTACGTAATAACTCAGAGTTTCATATATTAACTCAACCTACTGCAAAACCGAAGTAAACTGACTTGTGCGGGAAAAAGACCACACGTCGTACGGTATAAAAAAATCAATTTCTACGACGAGTCATCCCTGTGGCAAGTATTCCGACATGAGAACAGTTCCTCCTACGAGATAACCTGTGACGAGTAGGCCCACCGGACGGGTTTAACTATGACCCGTTTGTATGTGACGAGTTCTCCTTTACCCGACGGTAACTTACCTTTGCTAGTAACGGCGCTGATACGTTGTACAAAAGCATGAGGCGAGTGCCGCATTTTGTCAGCAGCCTGGATCCAAGAGAAGCACTCCGTGTAGCAGTCACGATTCCTGCATTATATTTAATAGATGTCACTGCCAAAGATGCTGGGTGTTTCATTAAGACCAGGAAGTCGCCATTTATAGGGATTTAACCATCAGCAGTCCGTTAAATCAACTTAGTGTTTTTATGTCAGGACATTTCTTAACAGTAGAACAACGTGTTTGTGTGCTACTACGATGTTGACCATAGTGTTTCTTGAAAGTGCGGGATGTGAAGAGTCTAAAGAAATCTGTGAAAACTGAAATAAATGGTTAGGTGTAATGATTTAGGTTGAATCCCCAAGGCAGCGAAGACATACACGAGCATAAATTTATTTCTACCTGAGAGAGCACAGCTATCGCCCCCAAGGCTAATGGTGACACCGAAACAGTCTGCCTCTTCCGGAGATCGATCCCAAAATGTATCAAGTCTAACTGAGCACTCTAACTGAGCACTCTTAGCTGAGTCTAACTCAGCTAATCATGAGCTTCCAGTCAGTAGAGCAAACACTTGTGAACCGTTGCCAGCAATCTTAATTAATATACTGGTGGGAGCTGTTAACGTCTGTTTGCTCTTCTCGTGGCAATAATTCTTGTTGTTAAAGCACGCCGGGTGTTTTGTAAAAGTCTTGGGATTGATGTCCGAACCGGGCAGAATTTTTCAGCGGCAAGCCAGTCGCTAAAAGGTGCGAATTGCGCTTGGTCTCAGGATGAAACCAATTTCTGTTTCCGTTATCAAATAGAAATGTTTAAAGGGACGTATAAAGACACTTTTCAACTGCCTTGAAAACACAGCATATAAGCTAACGCTTCAAATTCCCTTTAGACGGCCTGAAAAAATCAGCTTTCTAACGTATTCTTCTACAAGTTACAACAGAAGTGCAAGCAGCTCGTAAAAACTTGGAGTGAAAAAAACAAACAAAAAAACTTACCTTGTTAAAAAAAACATTTTTTTTTAACTTATGTCGCCACTTTGCAGGCTATGTAAGCATAGAGAGAAGTTCTGCCGGCAAATGGCGGTCGCTGCATCGAGGGACCATCGGCCAATTCGTGTCGATATCAGAGGATCTCGCAAAATAACCCGAATCGGCCGGCGCTACCTCGACGCAGCGTACGCCATCTGTCGGCAGCACTGCTCTCCACGCGTACTTCATCTGCGAAGAGGCGGAATAAATTACTCAGAAAAACATTTCTCTTTGGCGTTCTGAACGAGGTAAGTTCACTCTTTGATTTGTCACTCTATACTTCCCCTACCTGCTTGCACCTCTGTAGTAAATTCAAGCGTAATACGTTGAGAAACTGATTTTTGTGAGCCGTCTAAAGTGCCTTAGAAGCGTCCGTTTATAAGCTGTACATTACTTCTGTGTTCGCTCTGGTGCTATTCGTAGTAACGTATTTCTTATCTGGCAATTTTATACTTGCAAAACGTTAACGGATCTAATGAAACCAGAACTTTCAGTCTCCGTGTCGCAAAAGTCTTGATTATGACACCAGTATTTGCTTGATTAAAGTGCGAACATTTTTCACTGCAGGGTCTTGCGGCCTAAGTGACGTACAAGTGTGTTCCGTATTTATATATCTAATGGTCATAGATCTGTAAAGTTACGACACTCTATACACAACTCTTATCGACAAGGTTCATGCACAAGTCGCACATTTGTATAAGTAGCATCTATACAGGGTGTGCTCTTTTTAAGCTTTACAAATTTGTTTTACAAATCTGTGGAAGCCACTTTTTTGCGGTCCGTGCAGGTGAGTTTTACGGCCAGGGGGCATGGTATATGATGCTAATCATAACGGTCAGTCGGCTAATTAGGCTTGATTGGTTCAGTAACTTTTTAATTAGTCAAAATTGACACATGGTTTCAATCAGAAACTTGCTGAGCGTCATTCGAAACCACTATATCAATATCTTTTAGAAATGCTTTGAGCGAAGAAGTGCAGTAGTGCGATAAAGTATCACTCGCACAATAGGAGCAAAGCTGGGGCAATAATAAGAGATGGAAGAATCGCGCGGGCGCTGGATTGCACCGGTAGTCTTGCTCCTGCTGCATGAGTGCTAACTTTAACGCACTACTGCACTTCTCACGCGCTTAATATCTCTGAAAATTACTGATTTCGAAATTTTCAATACCACTCAGCAAGTTACAAATTAGAACCTCATGTCGATCCATTTTACTAATTAGAAAAGTAAATTTAAAAATTACTTATTTATCTGAATGATCGTTACAATTGGCCGCCTATACTATGACCGCCATGACCATATAACTTATCTGCGCAAACTGTAATGAGTGTAGGTTTCACGTCTTTTTTAAAACGAATCTCTAAAGCCCGCATGTGTGAATTCTGATCGAAATATATGCGCCAGCGAGTGCAAGTTTCAATATTCGCATCAAAGAATTGAACGTGATTAAAAGCTCCGTACTAAATTTAAGAAATTATCGTTGAGACTTATATTTTAAAAAATGGGTACACGTCGCATCCCTGTGCAAGACGTACCAACGGCGTTTTTTGCAAAAATAAGAAACCGAGACTTATACACCGAACTGTAGGCATTACTGCAATCAACCAAGGATCTGTGCAGATTCTCTAAACTAAGCAGCACCGCACTTTTTTTTCTTTTGTTGTTGTAGAGCTAATTCTTGTTGCTGTTTTTTCCCGACTTACCACCCTCACTTTTCCAAGGAAAGATTTCTGTTATCTGGGGTTCATTGAACCTCTATTTGCCTTTTATTTAAAATCGCACAAAATGGATTTGTTCTTTTAAATACTAATATTATATATTTTATTAATGTTTTCAGTTCCATGACAAAATGAACGAGTGGAAAAACTACCTTTTTTAAGGTTTCCTCCGGTTGGGAACTTTAATGTAGTCTCCACATTCAAGTGGTATTGGCGACGCGAAGATTACTTCTTCGTGACTGAACATATCTCAGATAGTCTGATTTTACCGCCACAACGCCCCTTCACAATTGTTCGATTAGAGTAAGCAAACGTTGACATCCATGACGATAATTCGCGAAACTTGAACACAGGAGCCTCGGAGGTCGGAAGAAAGAAATGTCTGCTCATATAATAACGCCACCCCTGTCCAGTGAAGAGGGGTAACTGATTGTTAACCCCATCAAACTGTTGGCCATGATTGAGCGCCCTGATTCAGAATGCTTAGACGGCCAAGGCTTATCAGGATGCCAGGCTTTTTTAAAAGAGGATTGACACATCCCAGTATAGTTGTTTCATTTCTCAGACACCAAAGTGTGACGCACTAAATGACTCAAAACCAAAGCCCAGCTATACCTTTTAATTTTAAGCGATCCACCACCAACTAACGTCCGGGCCGCACCTCTTGAGATTCGAACAGCCAAATTAAGCACCCAGATGGCAGGAAAAAGCGTCGCGTTTCTGCCCTATCATCGCCAACTCTCGAGGCGTCCAAGCTTTAGAGAGCAAAAGTGCACACTTTAAAAAAAAGGATAAATATAAAAATCTTCTCTCCTATGTTCTTCTAGAAACGGAGCAACGTTCGTTACTGCGAACGGGGGAGCAACGTTCCTCCCTCGTCTGCGTAGGAATATGGCGGCTCTTAATCGAGTGGATCGAGCACAGCAAGACTTAAAGAGATGGTGAATCGAAATTTGGATTTCAGAAAGAACTATGCAGGAGATGTAGGCGGGACGCTACAATCCCTACAACACTACTCGTAACGCGATATGTCGAATGAACGGCCGTATTTTTGGAAAAAGAGGTGGAGATTGAACCAGGCCGACGGGGCGCGTGATCGTGAAGATACCTAGTTTCCTCCTCTCTTCGCTTCGTTCCCTCAAGGCCGCGAGGCGGAGAAGACGCGAGGCCGTTCTCTCTCCTTCTCGGAGAAACATCACGTGAACATTTCTGTCAAATGTGCTTCGTTTTCTTGAAAAATACGGTCATCCGTTCGAGATATTTCTGTATGAATGATGTTTTGTTGTTTGTAGAATCCCGTTGCACGCTTTTGCCGCCGTACTTTGTGGAATCCAGATTTCGGTTCAGCATCCCTTTAACGAGGATGCCAAGACGCTACGCATAGCGTAGGTCTTTACGCGCAACGCTGACACGATTCAACTGAAAAGAGCTAACATAATTTTCGGACTTGCAATTACTTCGCACCCCAGGCCTGCTAAGCATTTATCATAAGAAACTCAATGGACCGCTTTGCGCACGTCCAAGCAAGTCTCTGCTTTCGGAGCAAGAGCTGCAGAAAATGAAAACGAAACACGAGCTTTTCACGTAGTATATTTATTAACGAAGCCAGCTTACCGCGCCGGTAAGGAAGTGCTTTTCGAACGCTGTCACTCAGTGTTCTCATTTTCAAGACCGCGATCTTAGGCGGAGACAACCCAAACCCGGCCACTGCGCACACAGCACGTCTCACCTTTGCAAATCCCCGCGATACATTTTCTTCATTAGCACCGCACTTCAGGGAGATGTGGTAACCATTCACAAAACCAAAAGTCGTTCCCGAAAGAGCGAATTTAAAGCAGCACGACAGCACTTGGCTCATTGCACGGTCCAAAATATATCACGAAGCGTGAAAGAATGGTTAAATCGCTTGACAAAAGATGGAAAGCACAGGTAGAATATTTGCAAATGTGTAAGCTAGGTCCTGTTCAACTCATCGGCCAAAAAAAAAAACTATTTTGCTTTTCTATCGTGAATTACGCATCTATAGAAATTACAAAGAAGATGCAAGGAAGCTGGTGAACTTTCAACATTGTAAAACCTGAGACGTAGGACAAAAGAAGAAGAAAGAAGGGGACGATACAGACCTTTGTCTGTGTTGTCCCCTTTTTGCTTCTCCTTTTGTCCATGTCTCTGGTTTTACAATGATGTACGCATCTATATTCCGCATAAACACACACTTTTGCATGCCACGCATACGGTACAGTTCAGTTCACATACAGGGAAAGCATATATTTACTCAACACATACAAACGTCAACACGATCGCACGCTGCACCCTCCACTGACTCGTTACAGCGCGCTGCCACCTTTTATACTGGTCGTTTTGAAGGTACGGATTGTCTCAATGACCTCCTAAGCACTAAATAATATTCCCATTATGTTCATTTTTTCTCAGTAGTGTCCTCCCTACAAAAGTATTTGAAACAGCTCGGCGGATGAATTTCTTAGCAA
Source organism: Ixodes scapularis (assembly GCF_016920785.2). Taxonomy (NCBI): domain Eukaryota; kingdom Metazoa; phylum Arthropoda; class Arachnida; order Ixodida; family Ixodidae; genus Ixodes; species Ixodes scapularis. The sequence goes on from NW_024609897.1 coordinate 1,714,104, forward strand.
AAAGTAAACGTTCGTGTTGTAATCATTTGAAAGCCATAAAAAAAAGCCTCTCCACTGCGGTTCCAAGCCATGCGTTTTGCTTTCTCGCACAGAAGTAGTTGAATGACGCGAATGGACGCCAGTTGTTTATTGTAATATCTGTTGTTTTTTTATTTCTGTTGTTCCTGTGCGGCTGCATTTGTCGTCTTGAATTAAAGTGTGTCAACATGACCGCACACTACACCCTTCACTACGCCGGAAGCGATGCTTCACGAACAGTGAAAGCGTTTTTCGACCAATATGAATGCACTCAAAGCCGGGACTTGCAGCGCGTGTTAGGTGTATGCCATGGTGAGCTCGAAAACTTCTAGAGCTCATCCGACGCGCCATCAAATCCGTCCGCACTTGTAAAAGAATCAGTTCAGAAGTTTTGCTCGCACTCAATTGCTTCACCTCTTCGTTGTCTGACCGAACGCTTCGGTGTTGCGGGTTATCCCCAGGAACTCTTTTAAGTGGGCACGGCAGCTCTGTCAAGAACATGCGACTAAACCCGCTTCTATTCTTCATGCATTTTGTGATGCTGTGGCCGAAGTTTTCTTCGGCCCGGTGGTTTCTGCTGATTCGGTGGGTGCTCCGATCTTCGCACCGTCATCATCCACCGCCGTTCCACATCTACACCTGGTGGTCATCGCAGCCAGTGCACCGACGTCATCAACATCGACGGAACCAGCAACTATAAAGTCGAAGGCGGATGAACGACCTACCGGTGGGCTCGGTAGCTCTGTCAAGAACATGCGGCTAAACCCGCTTCTATTCTCCATGCAGGCCCCCCCCCCCCCCCCCGCCTAGTTGCTCGTACTCCTTCTATAAAAGCGACGAACGTTGTTTAGTTGTGCTGCCGTCCCCCACAACTGTTGTTTCGTGCTTGGTTAATACCGTTGCGTTACTCTTGCAATTAAGCGGTGACATTGAAACATGCATCAGCTAAGCATCTTTTTAGTGAATTAAACATACTCCCCATCAACTTAGCTCGCGACCATAAGACTGCCACTTTAGTCCAAAGAATTTTAACCCAGAATACTCCATATCACTCTTCTATATTCAATTTTCCAAAACGTGAAACCCGACAACTACATTATAATAACCTTAATTTGCCGATAACTTACAATGCTTACGGGCGCCGCTTAATATCGTTCATTGGTGCGAAGATATGGAATAACATTTCATGTAATATAAAACTAGCAACAAATTTTGTACTCTCATTAAAACGATTTATTTCATCTGAAGTGTACAACTCACCCTGTTAACTCCGTACTAGTAGTTATATTATTTGTGCAGCTATGTATAGATTGTGTGAATGCCTATAGGATTGTTTTAAATGTGAATGTTTTTTTAATGGATCCATTACTAGCCATGTAGGCTATGGATCCAGATGACTAATCAGACATTTCTTTGTACATCTTTACGTGAATAAACATTGATGATGATGATGATGAATGCAGGTCCTACAGTTGAAGAAATGTTGTTTAAGTTTTGAAAAACCAGTCCCAAATGAAGCAACCTGCAATGCTGTTTGGTTTGGCGCCATCTAGCGACGGAAGCAACAAATATTGGGTACCCCTGGGAGTCGCGGTTGCATTGTTCAAACGTGAGTTTTTACTCTGGTGGCGCCGCTTAGCCTAGTGTCTAAAACAAGAAATACTGGGTATCCCAGGAAACCGTGATCGCGTAACATGCCAGTACAGTAGAAGCTACGGCCCTGGCGGGCTAATGCGAACGTGACTCCGTATCACCGCAGCGCGCCTCTACTTCAAAGAAGCATCACGCTTTTAGCTGCGTCATGCTCCAATATGTGTGCGTTCCGCTCGTATACGTCGCGCGTTTCGAACCCTTTGGCACGCAACGTGGGGCTTATCGTTCACCCTTTGCCAACTTACAACGAGACAGTGTATAACCGTGGGCTCTCACTCTGCCGGCGCTGCCTGGCTGTTGCTGGTTGGCTATAAATGAAAATCAAAAACGAGCGGAAGAAAAATTCACGGAAATTAACCACCATTAAGGGAGCCTCGGAGCTAAGTTGTCAGCCCTAAAAGCGGCAGTAAAACATTTTTCTGACAATGAAGAACGGATCGTATCAATGGAAACTGTAATGGCTGATTTGGTAGGCAAGATTCACGACCTCGAAAATAGGAGTCGCCAAAATAATCTTGTAATCTTTGGCGTGCGTGAGACCAATGACGAGACAGTTGATTCACTTCAGGGCGCCGTAGTAAATCGACGGTTTTGGGATACGCTTGGTTTACCAGTTGTAACCACGGAGAAAGTGCACCACCTCGGGTGTTGAACGGATGGTGAAGTTTTTAACGCATGGTGAAGTTTTCAAATTTTTCAGAGAAGATATCAGTTTTGAGAAACTGCCCGAAACTGAAGGGATCGGCGACCCCTATTTCAGAAGACTTTTTTTACATGTTCGAAATATTCGCAAACAGCTCTGGGACAGCGCAATCGAAAATCGTAGGAAAGACGATAAAGTTACGCTAATCTACAACAAGCTAAAAATAAAAAAAAAATATGCTCTACATCTGGGACGCCGAAAAACAGACACGAATAGCACTGAGTCAGCCAAAACCCTCGAGAAAAATATGACAGTCCAGGCGCAAATCCACTGATTGGATTAGATTGCTAAATTTGAATGCGAGGAGCATAATCAAGGACGTTTAAACAGACAGGACCCGGCATGACGTCAGCCTGAGTGAAGCCGGAAGAGGCGTTTAATCCCAGACTGCCTTGCGCACCCGTTCCGAGGCCGTGGGGTAGCGCACCGGCGGTTCGTCTGCTTTCTAATCTGCTCCGGCGTGTGCTTCACGAGGCTAATTTTCGATGCGGTCGGCGTCCGCCGTGGGCGTCCACGATGCAAATGCTTTGCAGCGTGAGTGTTTATACTTAGTTCCACATTATGTGCGAGCGAAGTCAGAACTGGAAGCCCGAGCCCGTTGTTCTGTGCGCTCCTGGCTTGCATGCGCGTTCGTGCGATCCGTGCACTGTCTAAAGCTGTATGCTCGTGCTCGAAGCTCCGGCTCCGCTCGGACCGCTCGGACCTACGATGAAACGTACTATAATAACAACCTAGGAATCAAACGCAGGTGTCCCAAAACGCCAAATGCTGGTGCGGTAGGCAGTGGACAGTGAAATCTGCCCGCGTACGACTACGATAAGCAGCGCGACAAGGCGCTGAGCGTAGAGACCCCCTTCGTTCAGAAAGTACGTGATCAACCCAAAATCGATTAAGTTTGAGTTGCAACTTCCCTAAAATCTAGGCATTCTAAGCTTACGAAGCGAGCTGCGCGGTGCCACTATTTGGCTTGAGACGTGGCGTGGTGGAATCGAACAATAAAATATGAACACAAAACAAGCTATTTTCGCTCTTCGTCACTCTCAATTAGATCTACATCGAATTCTATACAATGATGGTAGCACGAACGAAAGGTCGAGGTCTTCCGTATACATAAAGGTAAGACACGTTAGTTTGAGTTTATAAGGAACAACGACAAGCAGCTTCACGAATCCCACTAAAGAGCAAGTTATCCCTATCTAGAAGAATAATTCAAGCTCTGTTTTGAAGTATCAGGTGAGTAAATATATTTACAGATCTAGTGAGATCAAACCGTGCCTTGTTTGATCTGGATGAGCATCGTATCGGACACGGGCTCGTGAAAATCGTACTTTGAAAGGTAGACCGCGATCGCATATGCTCTATATGAAAACTCGAAGAAGGCCTAGCCTAGCTAGTTCAGAAGCCTAGCTTCCGTATTCTCTAAACTGTGCTTTTTTAAAACGTACTTCTTCCACTGAAACGAGCTTCGATAAAACAGCGTTCGTTCAACGGTAGTAAACCCACCCCGCGCTATTAAATTTTACGCGTGTTGAAACACTGTAATATAAGAGTGCAAGCTATCGTTCACACACAGAACTGCTGCTGTTTATGAAAAAAAATGCAATGCACACCGCCAACTCCTTCATGGTGCGTCGTCTAGAGCGTCTCAACTCTAGTCGCGCTATTAAATTTCACGCGTGTTGAAACACTCTAATATAAGAATGCAAGCTATCCTTCAGACACAAAACTGCTGCTGTTTATTAAAAAATGCGTTGCGCACCGCCAAGTCCTTCACGGTGCGTCGTCTAGAGCGTCTCAATTCTAGTCACTTACTTTCTGCTGGGCAACCAGGCGTTCGTTTATAATAATCTCATCCAATTCCGACCATAACGGTTTAAAAGTCTCCCGTTAAGTGCTGTTTCAAATAACAGTGGGTGCCGCCATTAGTTTCGGTGCACACAATCGCGTTGCCACGGAAATGTCATCGCAACGCGGTTGTTTGCACCGAAATTAATGGCGGCGCCCACTCACTAGGCTTCCCATTGGCCAAGAAATGCTCGTGGCGGCTCGTGGCCATGCCTACTTCCGTTACACTTCGCTCCATGCATAGGGGATAGGGACGCCACCTCCTGCCCATTATAACCTCCTTGAGCATAATGAATAAAGTTGTTGATATAGAACACGTGTTACTAACGCGCAAACCGCTCATTACAGTCATCACATAAACCTGGTTACATGAAAAAAAACTATAAATACTACAAATACTACAATACTCAAACTATAAATACTACGAAAAGACAGACACACGCCTCGTGGGTTTTTTGTACTACAGCATTCGGCTGTAGTACAAAAAATTTGCTCTACAGCCGAATGCCAGATATTGATGGCGTAGAAATTTTATGGGTTCGTGGGAACATTTTTTATACATCCCTTATCATCGCTGCTTTTTCTAGACCACCTAGCCGCGGAAATGTTTTCGAAAAAATAAAAGACGATCTTTCTGAGAATGTACACGCGAACTCTAGAGTTATTTTGCTGGCGATTTTAATCTACCAGACATCGACTGGGAGAACAGTTGGTCTTCGTGCCAGATATCGCAAACACTATTAGAGCTATCTTTTTGAGATAATCTAAATCAAATTGTACGCTCCCCCACAAGACTTATTGAAGAAAAAGGCTCGATACTGGATTTGATATTTCTTTCCCAGAACTTGCTTGAACGGATACAGTGCATTGAAGTAGTGAAAGTCATTTCAGACCATCAGATGGCATTACTTACTTTGTCTTTAATGAATGAAACTCGCAACAAATAAAGACGTAACGAATACTTGGGCTTCTCTAAAGCTGATGACGTTGCTAATATTAACTCGTTAACCTTCTGTTTTAGCGATTTTCTTAGTGCTTACGAAGTGCCTTAGTACGACGTGAACTTTTTCTGGAACTTCTTCGAAAATGTCGGTCTCGACTGCATCAACAAGTTCATACCAAAAAGAGTAAAGATTGCCAAAAAAAATTCGTGGATTAATAGGGAAATTATTCAAAAACGCCGTAAACTCCGTAGACTCCGTAAGCGACCGAAGGATGGAAGCCACGTGAAGCAGTTGGGCCATGAGCTTAAGGAAAACATTAGAGAGGCGAAACATCGCTTCTTTAATGTGACCTTGTCTTCTTTTTCTCCAGTCTTCGCGTGAGAAGTTTTGGAGGTTTTTATCGCTCTCAAAGTCTAAGATAAACGCGTTGCATATTGCTAACGACATTGTGGATGACCCTAAAGGCATTGCTGCTACTCTTAATAACTACTTCACGTCGGTCTTCAGCCTTGACAATAATCGAGGGTCGGTCCTGGCCGCTGTACCGGGAAACAGTGCACATAGTAGAAATGCTTTGCCGGATATAACGATTTCTGAGGAGGGTATAGTGAATTATCTACTGAATCTTGACGTTAAAAAGGCAGCTGGGCCAGACAACCTTCCCAATGCCTTTCTCAGAAGGCACGCGGAATGGAGCGCCAAGTACTTGGTTTTGATATTCAGAAAATCTCTGGAGATGTCCACGGTACCCTCGAAATGGAAAGTCGCAAAGCTTATTGCAATTTCAAAGTCTGGTGACTCAAGATCAGCTTCCAATTATAGGCCTATTTTTCTGTTTAGTACGTGTAGTAAGGTGTTGGAGCATGTGGTGTTTAAACAGATATCGACATATCTTGAACAAAATAATTTTTTTACTAGTTTTCAACATGGTTTTTGCCAAAAAAGTATCTATCATTACCGAACTGACAGAAACTGTGCATGAATTTGCATCTGTGAATAATGTAAGGGGGCAAACTGATTTGATTTACTTATGTTTTTCGAAAGCGTTCGATCACGCAGTGTATGAAAATTTACTGATAAAGCTGTCACCAGTTTTAGATAATCCTGCTATCTTGAAGTGGCTTGAAAGTTACTTATCTCTGAGACAGCAGTTTGTTCAAGTTGACACCGCATGCTCCGGTACCACACACGTAACCTCTGGCGTCCCATAGTGATCGGTCCTGGGGCCTTTGTTGTTTATAATATTCGTGAATGATATTGTTTCTGGAATTCCAGTAAAGATCCGACTGTTTGCGGATGATTGTGTTATTTTTAGAGAAATCAAAAGCTCTGCGCACTGTGAAGTATTAAACTCCGCGTTAGAAAAACTGTCTAGATGGTGTGATTACTGGAAAATATCACTAAATTTACCAAAGACTGCATGTATGTCAATTACTCGAAAAAAGGAGCACATTCCTTTTAATTCTTCAATTGGGAACCGTAGCCTTCAGAAAGTAAGCTCATATAAATATCTGGGGTTGACAATAACGTCAGATCTTAGATGGAATGTTCATATCAATCAAACCGCTAGTAAAGCAATGCGTAAGTTGGGTTTCTTGGATAGGTATATGAGGCCGGACTCCTGTGATACAAAACTACTACTGCATAAAACTCTTGTTCGGCCAGCGCTGGAATACGGAAGCGTAATATGGGATCCACATACGTTATCTTGTATTTCAGAGCTTGAACGAATTCAGACTAGCAGTGCGCTTTGTGAATAATATGTACTCCTCATACGTATCTCCAACAAAACTGTGTAATGACGCAGGCCTGGAAACTCTACAGGAAAGAAGGAGAATAAACTGCCCGAAATTTCTTTACCTTATTGCCAATGACGAGCTTGGAATAGAGAAAGATAATGATATAACTCTTTTTTGCCCCAGGTTTACCAGATATACATATAGCAAAACAATAAATCCATATAAATATAATGACGATACATTGAAGTTCTCCTTCTTTCCTCGTACAATCATCGATTCGAGCAGCCTACCACCTCACGTTGTAAATGCTACCACATGTTCAGATTTTTGTTTTCTGTTGTCGCAGCAAGTGCATCCTGCTGGAAAGTGTTTCAATGTAGTACCACTCCTGCTACGATCTCGCAAAAGATTGACAGTATCAATAAAGAAGAAAAATTCAAGTTTCTAATATCTTCAAAATGTGAGTTCAAAAATGTACTAGAACGTCAAAGCGGGTTATCCTTCTGTACTTTCATTGAATGTCTCACAAAATGAAAGCGTTATTCAATAAGTTCCATGTCCAAACAGCCTTTGGCACATATTATAGGCTGAGCCGGTTGACCCCCTTTGCGTCGACTTTTCCAGGCTGTACGAAAAAACACAAAGAAAAAAATGTGTATTGTGTGTTAGGTGTCATTTATGGTGATACCCTTTTTGTGTGGCTTTTGGTATATCAGACAAACTACGCGCTTTATAAATGAACAGTTGACGGAACATAAGCGCTCTTTAAGGAACAAGGACCTGTACTCTGAGGTTTCGAAACATCTGGTCGAATGTAAGAAATGTATATCTTTGTGGGATGTGACATCAATGGAAAGAAGATGAACACGAGCGTTTGATAAAAGAATCGCTCACAATACTACGTCACGGAAACGCTATTAAAAAGCCTTCGTTTGGTTTGACCCACGAACTTCGGGGGTTTTTTAGGGAGTGAAGAGTGTTGTCCTTGAGTGGGTAAAAGTTTCCGGGAAGAAAGGTTGTTTTGTCCGTTTTGGGTCAGGATGACAGGGTTCGAAGATGAGATAGGAAGAGGATGCCCCGGAGGTCGTTATTGTTCTGGTCACTGTCGAAATGTACATTTGTGGAAACAAGTGTTCTTCGAGTTCTTTTCCTTCCCATTATTCGTTTTTTTTTTCTATTAGAGCGCAGCTTTTAGGCGCCTGTTTCCGGCTTGAGCGGCGTCTGCGTCGGCGCAGCCGAGCGGTGCATTATGGGAGACGTCCCACAATGCACCGCGGTGTCGTTTCCGCATGGTGCCGAAACATCATCGTACCGAAAAGCCACCGCGGTGCATTATGGAACGTCTCCCATAACGCACCGCGCGGACGTTTCGGCATGGTGCCGAAACGTCCCCATGCCGAAACGTCGCCGCGGTGCGTTATGGGACGTTTCCCATAATCCACCGCGCAGACGTTTCGGCTCGGTGCCGAAACCTCACCATGCCGAATTGTCACCATGCCGAGACGTCGCCGCGGTGCATTGTGGGACATTTTCCATAATGGACCGCGCAGACATTTCGGCACGGTGCCGATACGTCACCATGCCGGAACGTCGGGTGACGACGCGTTTTTCCGGCATGAAAGAAGGAGGGGAGAAGGAGAGGGTCTGGATAAGGAGGAGGGGCATACCCTCCTCTCTGCACCCTCCCCTCCTCCTCCTGAAAAGGTGCGCCCTAAATCGGCGTTACAGAAAGTTGTAAACGTCTTTCATTTTTAACCAGGTTGTAGAAAATAAAATTTCAGCTGTGTGTGCGACTTTTGAGTGTGTGTTGTTACCTGCAGTCTCGTTTTTTTTTTTGTTATTTTTAATACACACCAGCTCGCTTGTGCCCTATAATTTATTTCATAAGAGGGCTGACTCTCCAGGAACCCTAATATATTTTAACAACAAAAGTAACTAAAGCTTTTTTGGCCATTTTACCTACCCCCCCCCCCCCCCCTTAATTCGAAACACCAAACTGTAAGTATACGTACTTTCCGACATATTTCAAGACTATTCAGTCTTGAAATAGTTCAGGCAATGTTGAATGAAAGATTCTTAGGTTGTGCTTAAGGTTTCTTTTCTCTAGACTCCTGATGAGTGTCTAGCGGTTTTAATTAATTTTATGTCGTTTTTATTTCGTTGAAGAACGGTGGTTCAAACACGTTGCAATATTTGTTCTATAGGTGAAGAAAGTTTATAGGAATTACACAGTTTTCACTGAAAGTACGTTACTTGCCGATATGCCATAAAGATACAAGGTAAAGTGGATGTGGATAGTTGTGATGTACGAGGTAAAGACCACAGGTGAGCAGCCTTACCGCACTGATCAAGTTATTCATTTGCGGCGTAGACACCTCACCCCTCTTTGAAGTCCATTTCGATTCTGTTCTCTATATTTCCGTTACATTTCCACTTTTTATATCTACAACACTGCACTATATCTAAGTAAACACTCCAGATGAGGAATTTAGATCCTAGTGCTTCTAAAAAACCAAAGCAGGAAGCTTAAAAGGGTAAGGAAACGATACGTTTGCACTAATTTCTTTGTTTAGATGTAGGCCATGTTGCGCCGCCAGCTCGGAAACACCAGTGTAGACTAGTGTTTTGGGGCTGTCGGCAGGAGGGTCAATAAAAATAATTTTAAAACTAATTAACATGTACTAAATGGCGCCTGGTGGCGGTCTAGGAAGATTCTTTGGAATACCACCACGTTATGAGCTTCTAAGAAGCAGCGCCAGTTCGCTGCAGTATGGCTCGCTGGTGGAGGTATTTTGTCCTGAATGTGATTTGGCGAAGAACTTTGACGCTTTTACTACGTTGCATACATGGGTAAATTACTTTCAAAATGTAATTTAATTACAATTACAATTACTTAGCTCCCAAAGTAGTTTAACTACAATTACAATTACTACTTCACGAAAGTAGTTCACTGCAATTACAAATCACTTTTTAAAAGTAATGCAATTACTTTACAATTACTTATTTCTGAGAGTTACCCCCAACCTTGGGCCATATAACTGTAAACGAGTTATATGGCCGCTGTATAAATGTTGCGCTTTGTACTTTCCTTTTATGAAATTTGTTAAATGGGATTATAGAACTTAATAGTTTGGAGTAATGAACTCCTGCGTTCATATATTCTCAAAAAGTAAAAATGCAGACAAATTCACAGGTGCGAGGTGAATCTCCTTAGAGCTTATCCAAATGGTATCCAAGTCAAACCAGCAAAACATAAACTTAAATATAATACAAGGAAACAAATATGCGACAGTACTGGTATCATAAAACTCACGTAAAAATGGCTAATAAGAGAAACTTGTAAACGACTTGAAACATTTAAAGAATACGCCAACTTACGAAAACATTTCAGCCACGATCATTCGCTACCTCTCCCTGTCTGTGGACTTGTAACATACCAAATGTGGGTAGCCGTAGCACGCGAACTGTGGTCGCTTCCACAAAACTAGTGTCAGAACAGCAGCAACTCTATTGCCAGGGATTCTGGGTTTATTCAGTGCCCGGTAACACCCAAAAAGCTCCTGAGATAGATAATAAATTTAGGATCGTCATGTAGCTAATCATTAGGATAGCAATGATTGTATCGAGGTTATGCGTCTCATAAAGAAGACCGATTTCAATTTAGCATGGCAAGAACAGCCTCGAAAAATTCATGATACACTGTAAACGACTTAATTTTCGCGAATTTCGCGAATCGCCTACAATTCGCGAAAAAAATGTAAACACATTGGAATCTATATTGTGACTGCACCGCGTCGCGAAAATTGGAATCCGCGAATTATTCCGAAACTGCGGCCTCTTGGATGCCTCGATTTCATGATTTACTTGAACGTGTTTCAGCTGAAAGATATAGACGAGCCATTATTATCTTTTTTTATAACTGTAAGTATTATTCAAAGTGACAAAAAGTTGCCTACCTGCAAATGTTTCCGCGAATTGGAGGTCGCCTTTCGGTTTGTTGAATTTGTTTTCAGAGACGGTGCGAAAAGTTTGCATGTCACGATTATATTTTTTACATGGCTGCTAATCTGTTTAAAGAATTTTTCGTAACAAGGCCCCGGCAGCCTTTCCTTTTCCATTGTAGATAAGACTGTTGCAGGTTCTCAATGGCAAAGCAGCACTGTGCGCCTCGGGACGGTTCCACAGGCAAAGGACGAGAGGACAACGCGTGGAAGGTCACGATAGAGGTGTAAAAACAAAGTGCAAGCCAAGCCGTCAATAAAAAAGAAAAGAAGCCTTCAACGAACAACACACGTAAAAACAAGCTCCTTACAGTTTAAAGCCGTGGTTTATAAGCTTTGGAATCTCGTCCAATCAGGCTGACAAACGGTTAAAAGGGTTAGGTAGAGCGAACACTAAATAATGAAGATTTATACAGAAAGGTAGACGAGGATTGGGAGAAGGAAGAGCAGTGTAGCAACAACAGTTGGAAGTAAGGCAGGGTGAGTCGTGTTAATGAGACCTGCTGCTTCTTTGCTTCGCCTCGATGTTAGAGTAGCACGACTTACTGTTAGTGGTACGAACATACGAGATAGAGAAGAAGGACGTGAAAAACTCATAAAGAAAAGAGAATAATTTCATGAACAAAAAAGTTCCAAACTTGACTGAAATATATAAGCGAATATGCTAGCGGCGAGGACGCGTAAGGAGAACCTCGAACCTCCCCGCCTCGACGGGATGATCTGATCGGAGCCAACCAGCTCAACTTCGACCCCCGATGCCCCCGTGTGGGAATGAGAAATAAGAAAGACCCCTAGAAACAGGAGCAACAGGAAGCGAACGAGTCGAAGAGTCAGATTCAACTACGACAGGAACGAAACCGGACGCGTATGTAGCGCTCATTTATCAAATTATTTCTCAAATTCTTCATTAAATCGTTTTACAGTCTACAAAATCCTTCATTCCGTTCTATCCCAGCCTCTCTTTCCCATCCCTCTTTTCCCTTTTTTTGAGCAGGTTGGGAGACACTCTATCCCCTGTCGCTTTGGCTGTGCCGTCGTCTCCGTGGCCAGGGGGGAAAAGCGCCGCCGCCACAAAATCTTGCATAAGTAATTGTAATTGTGCCTGAAATTGAGCAATTACTGACGCTAAAAAGTAATTAAATTACAATTACAATTCCTTTTAGCCAAAAGTAATTATTACAATTACAAATTACTAGGAAAAGTAATTAAATTACAGTAATTTAATTACTGTAATTGAATTACTACCCAAGTATGCTTCTTACCTACAGGTGAGCATTATTCCTGCTCTGTCTTAGATTTTGCATGCTTTTGCCGCCGACTGCAACCTTTAGCGTTATTGAATAGCCTTTTATGCCGACTACGAAACTGATACAGTAACATAGCTGGCGCCCAGCACGACACCTGTTTGGCTTGTGATCAGGCGTTGCCGGGTGATGGGGCTTTCGTGACATGTGTTAAGTGCAAATTTTCTTACCACCTTGGAGATTGCTGGAGTGTTCAACGACCAACTAGTAGATCGAAGGGTGACTGTCTTCATAAAAATTGGCGGTGCCCGACATGTGTAAATGAAAAAAAAAGTGAAAGCCGCTTACAACTCCCTGTAACGCCGAATTAGAGCGCAGCTCTTGAGGAGGAGGGAAGGGCACTGGGGGGTTAAACTAACCAGGGGGGGGTCACGTGACCCCCAATGCCGATGATGTCATCACTGACGTCACTGATGACGTTATCAGTGACGATGACGATGCGGGTACCGATGACGTCATTAATGACATCACTGATGATTTCACCAGTGATTATGACGATGACGATGCTAATGTCGGTGACGTCATCAGTGACGTCGCTGATGACGTCATCAGTGATCATGACGATGACGATGCGGATGCCGGTGACGACATCAGTGACGTCACTGATGACGTCATCAGTGATGATGGCGATGACGATGTGGATGCCGGTGACGTCATCAGTGATTATGACGATGACGATCTGGATGCCGGTGACGTCATCAGTGATGATGACAATGACGATGTGGATGCCGGTGACGTCATCAGTGACGATGACGTCATCGGGGAATCACGCGACATCGGCGGGGGTCACGTGACCTCGGGGGGTCACGTGACCTCGAGGAGGGGGTCACGTGACCTCGGGGGGGTCACGTGACCCCCCCCCCCCCCCACGATGTCACGTGACCCCGGTGGGGGGCTCGCGCGGTGCATTATGGGAGATTTCGCATGATGCACCGCGCGGTTACGCCGACGGCGACGGCGACGCCGACGCCACTCAAGCCAGAAACGGGCCCCTAAGAGCTGCGCTCTAAAAAGACAAGTGCCAGCAAGGAAACTACCCTTGATATACCAAGCATGCTTGTCAGCATAAACGCCAAGCTAGAGAGCCTTCTAGGTCTTGGGGAAACGGTTGACAGCATCGAAAAATTCATTCAAGTTATGTCGAAAAGACTATCAAGAGCTACTGGAAGAAGTGCGAAACCATGGTCAGGAAATTAATTATCTAAAAAAGCGCGTGGAATGCCTTGAGAATACTGATCACACAACGGAAATGCAGGCACTGAAGTCGGGCCTACATGACCTTGAATGGCGCAGCGGGCGTTTAAATCTGGAAATTCACAATGTTCCACCAGCTGAAAATGAAAACCTGATGACTAAAGTAAACGAGGTAGCACAGAAGCTCGAGTTACCAGCGCTCGAGGCAAGTAACGTAGTGGCTCTTCACAGACTGCCATCGAAGCCCGACAAAGTTCCCGGAATTATCATACGTTTTGCACAACAAGAAAAACAGGACGAGTGGCTTCGGAATAAAAAAAACAAACTTGCACGCGGTCAGCGAAGTATTTATATTCTAGAAAACTTAACCAAACAAAACAAGGCACTTTTCTGGATCACAAAAGAAAGGGCAAAGCAAAGGTCCTGTCAGTTCGTTTGGCACCGAAATGGAAAGATTCTTGTCAGGCGTGGGGTGGGCGAGCGTGCAGCTGTTGTCAGTTGTGAGGATGACCTCCGAAAGCTGCAGTGATCTCTTTTCCTTTCTTTGAAAGTTCAACTGGTCATTTATCGTTTTAATGCTTGGTCATGATTGTTTACTTCTATGTGACCTTGAGGCATATCTTGGTACTGAACGCCACGATTTCACGAAATATTTTCATGTGAATGTCCCATCTGCTAGAAATAAAAATATAGATTTCGAAGTGTTTTTTAATCAGGTTCTTTTTTTGTTCGACGTAGTAATGTTATCAGAAACGTGGTATCGTAATGATAGTGATGTTTTGAAACTTCTTGGATACGTTAGCTTCTCCTCAAATCGTACTACTCGCCGAGGTGGCGCAGTATGTCTACTAATTAAAGACACAATTAACTGTGAACTATTGTCACATTATTAATGTATTACACGGAACTTCGAAGTATTAACAGTGCGGGCGAAAGGTGTAATAATAAGTGCGTTTTATCGGCCTCCAAATGGCAATAGGGAGAACTTTTTTGAATGTTTAAACACATACCTTCGTTTTGTCAATGATAATGGTTATACCGTAATTTGTGGTGGGAATTTTAATATTGACATGCTGAAAGATACTGCATTGAAGAGGGAAATGAATATAATCACAGAAACCAATGGGTGTATGAACACAATAAATATTCCAACTAGAGTGGCTGTAAGCTCTGAAACATTAATTGATCTATTTATTAGCAACGCCGATAGTGAAAATATAAATTCCGGAGGTATAAGCTACAATTTAAGTGATCACCTTCCAATATTCATATGTTGGAAAACTACGAACTCTAAACAAAATAGAAATAATGTATCGTACCCGTTTTAACATATAACCACCGGAAGGTTGAATGCCTTCAGACAAGAAATTGCAGATACTAATTGGTGTGATATGTTTGGTTCAGAAGATGTAGATGAAGTCTATGGACATTTTCTAAAACTATTTAAAAGCATTTATAGTCGTCATTTTCCGCACAAAATGTTTAAGGCAAGTAAAAAGTCAGAAAACCGTGGATAGCACCTAATTTACTTCAAAAATTAAAAAAAAAACGCGATGTACTAATCATTCGTTAAATCTAGAGAACCGCAAAGTCTGCGGTCCTTTAAAATATATCACAACCAACTAACAAAATTATTACTTACTGCTAAAGCTGAGTATCATGATAAGGTGTTTAGGAATACAAATGGTCGCACGGATTTGGAAAAAATTAAATTCAGCGTTAGATCTTGGTTAAGGCCGTCTGTCAGTTGATAATATTAACCGGGACGGTGTGCATCTAAGTGGCCTTTCCTTAGCTAATGCTTTCAGCCAATCGTTTGCGAATTTATCTACAACAAAAGTTAATTCTGATCCTTGCATGTATCCTTGCAGATATGAATCCTTGCAGATATTCTATGTATCCTTGTATTCTATGTATCCTTGCAGATACATAGAAGTCAGAAATAGTCATTCCATGTTTCTTGAACCTGTCACAGATGCTGAGGTATTTTTTTTACATTTATGCAATTAAAAAGCAGCGCTAGATGCAATTGCTGTGATCTTCAAATACCCCCACTAAAGTTCGTTATTGATATAATGGTGCCGTACATAACCCATATTTTTAATCTTTGTTTTTCGTCTGGAGTAATTCCTACGGCGATGCAAGTGGCGAAGGTATCTGTCCTTCACAAGAAAGAAGATAAAAATAATTTCAGCAATTATCGACCGATTTCAATTCTTCCCTTATTTTCTAAAGGCCTCGAAAAAGTAATACAGACCCGTCTCGTAAAATTTGCGAATAAGCACAATTTACTCTCATCTTCGCAGTTTGGTTTCAGAAAGAATCATTCCACGGAATCAGCCCTCTTCTCCCAAAAAGAATATATATTAAAAAATTTTGAAGAAAAAAGAACGGTTGTTGGCGTGTTGGTAGATTTTACTAAAGCCTTTGACTTCGCGGATCATAACATTCTGCTTTGCAAACTTAATTACTATGGTATTCGAGGGTTGCCGTTAGCACTCCTCAATTCATGCTTGAGTCAACGCTTCCAATATTTTAACATTAGTGGTCATTCCTCCGATAGAAGGCGTATTATATCAGGGGTTCCACAGGGAAGTATCTTAGGGCCCCTTCTTTTTAACCTGTATATAAACGATATTGTGAATATAGGCCCTGCTGCTCAATTTGTGATTTATGCAGACGACACTAGTATATATATTTCCTCTTTAAATAGCGATGAAATTGCGGATGCTGTTAATTTTACTTTGTCAAAGTTGGCGGCGTGGGCAAAAGAAAATGGAGTAAGTATTAACACTGCAAAGACAAAGGCTATTTTCTTTCGTCCGCAAAATAAACATATTTTTATGCCAGGGCCTATGGTATTTAACTCAAGTCCGATAGAGATCGTGGAAAACTTTAAAAGACAATGTGTCTTTTTTTCTGAAATTATGTCATGGCATAGCCATGTAAATTATTTGTTTCCAAATTGTCACGTGTTGTTGGTTTAACGTATCGCCACAGCCAATTTCTACCAGTTCGCGTGAAATTAATTATTTACCATGCTCTGTTTTAATCACTTCTCAGTCATTGTAACCTTGTCTGGGTCACAACAACGGCATCCAACCTGAACAAAATTTATCTGCTTAAAAAAAAAAGTGTTAAGAGCCATCTTCAACGCGCCTTATGACTCTCACACTGGGAATATGTTTAGTAATCTGCAAATATTAAATATTCATAAGCTATCTGGTTATAGACTTCTACTCACCATTAAGAATGAAATTAAAAAAGAAAGTGTTCTTTTAAACGAGATAGTTAGATTAGAAAAAAAAGTAATACGGTTTACTTGACCCGCCAAGATGAATATTGGAAGGTTCCCACATGCAGGTCAAATTATGGGCAGCAAATGCTTCGGTATTTAATTCCAAAGCTTCTAAACAACGTTGAAGAAGAAAATATAAATATGGAAACGATATCTCCTAAAGAGTTGCGTAATATATTTTTACATATTTAAGTGTTCTGAGTCTTGTTTCTGTTATCCCATTTGATAATGTATAGATTTCTGTATGATTTTCTTTTTTTTTTTCTTATTGCACGAAAATGTTTTGTTCACTGGCTGCCGATAGGGCTGATGGCCAGTCAAGCTTCTTGTTGAAGCTCTTTCCCTTTCGCTCCACCATTTCTTTAAATGAAAATAAAGATTATTATTATTATTATAAAATATTACAAAAATAAAGGTGTTACCCGTCTTTCCGACACAGTAGTCTCTCGCCGTAACCAACATCGTCCGTTCTTGAAGCACCAGATTGATAATGACTAGAGTGGCTACCATGAATAGCCCTGTCACAGCCATTATGCAAAAGTTAGTGCGACGGGGAGTTTCGGTGGACAGTCTCAGATTGGCAGACGAGATGCTGCTGTTGGTTTAGGATGACTGATCTTGTATACTCAGAGGCGTATGGCGTTTGCGGAAGGCCCGTGTGCCTCGCGTCGCCAGGACCAGTCGACGGTTCTTCTTTTGTCCTTAGTCGCGTCACTTGTAGTTTTAGTCTGCCAATAACATACCAGACGCGTCTGTTGGATTTGATTGTTATTGCAACCTAAGCCCCTGCCAGTTTTTATATGAATGTGCACGCTGAAAGCCCAAAGTTAGTAGGCGCAAGGCACTGGTCAATTACTAATGTAAACAAAGAATATCCCCTTGTTGTTCAATCATTGTTTTTAGAAAGCGACACCCAATGGATGAGCTTTCACAACTTGGGAAGACAGAATTTTACAGCTCAGTTGGCCACCTTTGTTTTATTTAGTGCATTGTTAAGATGTACACACTCAACATTCCTTTGTCGTTACTTGGCGCTTTCCAACGCTATGACAATTTGTAATATAAGAACTATAGGGTAGAAGGTGTCAAAAACAGTGCGGTTTCACATTACAAACCACACAATTTAGCAGCTCGCATCAATATTGACTTTTCGTAGACGGTAAATATAAGCTTGGTGTTGCTAGCGAGAGCTCGCGTTGTGGCGACCGTGGTTGTGAGTCGCACAGACACAGTAGCTGGGACTCGTCGTTGAAGTAAGACAATACCCAAAACCTGGCCTTTAATGTATTTTTATGTTCGCACAACTCTTACACTCTCCAGTCTTCGAAATATTACACTACACCAATCTCGACAGAGTGATAGATTACGCAAGCCATTCGGCCGCGGGGTGAGTCGCGTGTAGTGTTCAGCCCACCCAATGCCACTGACCGACTGTGCTTTCACGCTGGTTGTTTAGGAACTCGTTGAGTCAGTTTGAAGGCAGGTTTGGATGGAACAGTGCGAATATGCAGTCACAGTCACAGGCACACAAGAGAGAAACAGACTCGCAGCGCTGACTAACAACTCAATGATATATTTCCTCTTCCTCATATTATCATCCTCTTCTCGTTCGCCTTTAAAGACAACTTTTTAAAATTTTTAAACTCCAGAAATCAAATAGCCTTCTATTCCTTCTTGAGGAAGAAGAAATGTATTACTGAGTTGTTAGTCAGCGCTGCGAGTTTGTTTCTTTCTTGTGTGCCTGTGAGTGTGACTATATATTTGCGCTGTTCCACCCAAGCATGAATTAACAACTAGCCCAAGCATCCAGATTACCGAAGGCAGGCACCGTGTCTGTATAAAGTTTGAGCTCTTTCGCCAGTCCCTGGGGGCTAGCGTGGTCAGTTCGAAAACCGTCACTTTGTCTGGAAAGGGAACTTTTTCCTTGGTTACATCGGGGACGCCGAATCCGTTTTCCGCTTGGTTACTTGGGGCTCGCCCAATCCGTTGTCGAACAATCACTGCATGGTTTACAAGGCTGCGACCGTAGCGCATCGAATCCACTTTAATTACAGCGTTTACATGAATTCGCATCAACCGGTGGTAATACCTCGCGTCGAATGATTACAATGTGACCCTTGTGACCTGTCGGTCGTTTCCGGTGAGCACCGCGTGCAGTATATCGGGATGACGGGGACGATGGGTATGAGCGGAGTCCATCGGCGACGACGTGGTCTGGAGTATGGACAACGGCGCAAGGCGAGTGCGTGTATATGTTAGGGTAGGGGGTCGAAGGTTCTAAGTCTGTAGATTATCTGAGCCTTCCACCTGTTCCTTTCTCTTTTTAAACCCTCGCCCTTTAGGCACTCGATTCAATTCTCTTGAGTTTACATGGAAATATCAATTCGTATTAAAAACCTCAAACCATCCTCTTCAGACGGATCGGATCAGACTCGATTCAATCTGCTTCGCAAGCGAATGCAGGCGTTTATCACACCGGACCATTCAATACGCTAGTGTCGTATTCATGCAAAAGCAGCCACTGTGTTCTCTTTTGCATGTTTGGCTAACCCGTTGTATTGCGAGTGATACAAAGTGGTGGTGGGGTGCTGTACATGACCGTTGAAAGAACTGCTTGAAAAAAGTTCTATGAATCTGGGTCCGTTCTCAAACACAAGTGTATTTGGCTGTCCAATCAACAAAATATGTCGCACTGGGCTTCCAAACCTGTTGAGTGAAGCGTTGCAGCCGCTGGGTGACTGCGTGCTGAGAGAAACGTTTTTTGCTCGTTCGCCGTCATTTGCCGACGACTTTTTTTTTAAATCCTTTGAAAACGGTCCTAGCTGGCTTTAAGAACCTGTCGAAATTTAAACAAAAACGCAGCAGCGTAGTAAAATGGCACACTTCGTCTAACGCGGGGTCTCCCGGCAGACGGCGTGAGAAAAAGAACATGTCTTGACCCGCCGAAGCGTTGCATCCTTGTGCCTTCGCATACTTGGATACCGATCAAGAATCGGTGTCTGAGTCCACACAACCCAATAGATTCCCCACTACGTTGGCCAATTCGTCATATGATACGAGGTAGGAGTATATAGGCGAGGGTCCCAAAGAAAAAATGCAACTACTCAATTGGGAGACATTAAGCTTTTGACCTTTCTAGGAGTAGTATTGAAGACCCCAAAAGATAAGTCAGATGTTTTCGTTCTTTTTGTTTTCATAGAAAAGGCACAGTTAATGAATGCTGTAATCACTGGAATGAAAAATATCAAAATATTACAATCAATATCTATGATTGATTTATCGTATATATTTCTAAGAAAGGGGCAACCTAATAAATAAACCATGAATGAAAAGTTAAATAAAGCCAAAGAAATTCGTATATTTGCGGATAACATATATTTCACTGACATTAAAAACGAGAAAAACAAATCTGCTAAGAAGCTCCCCCAGAAACCTCGAAAACCTCGAAAGCGCAGCAAGGAACTGACAGTTCTGCCTCTGACTTAATGTTAATGACGCCTCGTTCGCTACGGTCTGGAAGATCCTTCCATTACCCTTTTGTTGCTCTTTCTGTTGGCTGCGCTCATAAAGCACGGGTTCAAGGCGTCAGTGAACCATGGGAAAGATACAGAGCAAGCTGAAGCCCAGAGTTTTTGGAAGATCTGCAGCAGCTGCACCAATTTCAGCCATGAAAAGTTTGCGGAGTGATACCGCGTCTCCAGGAAGGAGTTTCACAGCGGGCAGATCTCCCTCGAGATGTTCACGGAGGTAAAAAGCAGTTTCCCCAGGAGGACCCGAAGTAGTTTGCCCGACACGTCTTCGGCACCCTCGACACTAAAAGGAGCAGCAGCATCGATTTCCTCAAGCACATGTGCGTACTGACCGTGGTTAATGGCGGGACGTTGCAGCAAAGGCTCCAATGGGCCTTCACCTTGTACGACTTGGACGGAGATGGCTTCATCCTCAAGTACGAGATAATGTAGATAATTGCGGCCTTTCCCAAAGTGCTCGCGTCGTTGACGAATGCTCCGTCCAAATATGAATTCGGTACGCCAGAGAAGCAGACGGAGAGGATACTTCCAAACAAAGAAACGAATGGCAAAGGAAAGCTGTCACTCGAAGAGTTTCTGTACTGGGCCATATGGGACCCTTCCATCACGAACGTTCTTCTCGGCTACCCGAAAGGTCGTTCCCGTAGGAAAATTCAAACGTAAAGTCGCCGTTGGATCTATGACACATCTCTCCATTTTAGAGATAGGTTGTCGTGCATATGTGATTGTTAAAACAGTTAGATTTTGCTTAAACATACACCGTTTCACCATTTTAACTTTAAGTTTATAAAAAAGAGACTTATAACCGTGCAATAGTAAACTGTCCCCACGATGCCAGGTTCACATATTATTGATATGGAGGAATAACTGCGATTAGGCAGTTTGTGTAACTAAGTTGCAGAATGAGAAATATATAGCTTAATTCAAACTACATTGGTGCGTTCCATTATGCGCAATGAATCATCATGGTTTTCCTCTGGTCATGGCTACTTGGAATGACTCCAAGCTACTCTAATGCTGCCTTCACACTGGCGTTCGAATAGCAACTGCAAAGCAGATCCGCTCGTTCTCATCATTGCGCGTGTTTCTTTTTAATATTTAAGCAGTAGCATCTGCAACCGCAACGCGAATGCGATTCGACCGCCAGTCTGAACGACGCATCATTGCTCTGTAACAAATATTACGTGAAAACAAATTGTTTCAAGTTTTTATGAAATATTTTGTGTAAAATATGCTTCTAGGTGAGTGAGTTATGTTCCTTCTCTCGTTCTTATGCTGCTACTATTCACTAGGACGGGTTTATATTGCAACAAAAGTGTTGCTTTTGATGAGAAAATTGTCTGACATTTGTCTAGTCGATATTTGTTGCGTTATTAAAAGTAATTGATGATAAATCATGCTGATGCACGTAGAACTGGGTTAGGAAGACGTTGCGCTGATAAGTTTGGAGGCAAGAGCTATAAAATTTTGACGCCATTACAATGCGACCGACTTCAAGTGCGGTTGAAATAAGACTGCTGCCTGAGCGTTAGACTGGAAATCGAGTAAAATAAATTGAATAAATAAGGAAAAAAACGAAAATAGGTATGATGAGCAAGTGGTGTTCGTTGGGATAAGCTTCAATGTTTGCTTCGCATGTCGTTCGTCCTACCTGCAAGAAAGAGCGAACGATGACGCCAATAAAAACGATCCGCTCAGAAATATTGTAAAAACGCAAACTGTTTCATAAAAGGGCTTCCAGTTGATATTACATTTCCCGCGTTTGTGCTCATGCGTTATACTTGGCTCCATTTTGCAAATATTGAAAGGGTCAAGGATCGGAAGGGGAGTTGCTATAAAAATCATAAAGTTATTATAATAACATTATAGGGTCATTATAATAACAATAGAGAGCAGAGTTCTAGAACGTAGGCTTATAGTGAAAAGAGCTATTAAATCTACCCTAGAGGCCAAACTGGCGCTTGTGTGGTTTCAAATTGAAGCACACAGCAACCAGTCTGAAAGTGACTTTATGTTGTGTATTTCTAAGAGAAAAAATGGGGGCACTTTTTTTCTGCGCCTGAATAAATGCGCAAATATCACGAATAATTCGCACGTACTCGATGCCTTGGAGCATTTCTCAGTCACGCAGACAAACATATTGGTCAGTTACGGTGGTTTTTGTTGTAACTTCGCCTCGTCGGTGGGTGTCAACTGAGATCCAGACAACAGACAGCCGGCTTCGATTGAACCCGCGTTCCAACTGCAACGGGGCGTTTATTTGTTAGACAAAGAAGAAAAAGACAAAACACGCGACGCCCTCCTAGCGGAGGTAATTCAGTCAGTCACTACATTTCCCCACACTATTCCAAAACACACGTTTACACAACACAACAGCCACACTTCAACTTGATCTGCCAACCAGGTAATAAGTAAGCCTGCCGGGTTTCCTACTTATTCGCGTGCTCTGCCTCGCAGAAGGAGCGGGCACACCAGGTTCGTCATCGCCATGGCTATCGAAGTGGTTCTCAGGCTATGAGTCCAAGTCATTTGAATCCGTCGATGCTGTTGGCTCACTGTGGTCCACCGGCGAGCTCCGTACTGTATCAAATCTATTTTGGTATCTTGGCCCCAGGTGATCAGAGTGTACCAAACGAATCCTACTAAAGACTCGCACCAAGTATGTAAAAATACTCATTTTCCTCGTCACCTTTCCTTTCGCCCATCCCGTTTTCTCCCCTCTCACGTTTCGCACCCACACTTTCTCTCCGACATTAAACTCCCCTGTCCTTGACTGTTGGATGTCAATAATCTTCTTGGCTTCATTTTGTTTTTCTCGTCGAAAAGAAGCAGAACCGGGTTTCAACAAGGCAAGACGTGGCCGTGGTAAGCACCCAAGAAAGAGCTCTGCCGGAGTCTTTCAAGTCACCACGTGAGGAGTTGTTCTGTGCTAGAACAGAAAGTTCGACAGCTTCAGCTGCATGCTTGTCTTTCCACCCCGCTCGCTGCCCTCCAGCACCTGTTTCAGAAGGGACTTCTTCACCGTCTGAACTGCGCGTTCGGCAAGTCCATTAGATGCCGGGTGGTAAGAAGGGGTTGTCGTGTGCAAGATTCCAATTTCACGCATGAAGGATCTGAACTCTTCAGACACCAGATGTGGTCCATTATCTGTGACCACTTCTTCTGGCAACCCGAATTGCGAGAATATCATCTGCAGCTTTTCGATAGTGTGCCGATAGTGTGCCAAGACGACATCAGAATGGCTTCCAGCCATTTTGAGTGGTCATCAACTAGGATCAGTATGTTCGATCGGTCTTTCTGTGCGAAGTCTAGGTGCACGCGCTCAAAGCTCCTACACTCTTAGAAAAAAGGGTATGGATAGTCCTCCCTTAGGGGGAGGAACGGTCTTGTAACCTATGTTCCTTTAGAAAAGGAGAAACGTTCGTCCCTGAAGCATGGGAGCAAAGTTCCTCCGTTGCTTGCATCTCAATATGTCGGTCCCAAATCGAGCAAATCGAGCCCAATAAGGCTTGACGAGGGCGTTACGTCTCTTGTACGGGACGAGAGGAGCAGCAAATAAAAGCGTTACACGAGCTTTCCGCGAACTGTGTTTATTTCCGAAGCCAGATTTCCCCCACAGGTATAGAAACTTGCGTTTCGAAAGCAGTTACTCAGTCTTCTCGTCGACAACACTGCGATGTTAAACGGAGACAAGCGATACCCAGTTACTTCGCGCACTTTGCGTCTTACCTTTGGTGTTCCTCGAGTCACAAGTCCTGCGTCAACCGCACATCACGGAGAAGGGCAAACTCAATCCGCGAAACCAAAAGCCGCTCTCGAAAGAACAAACTCGAAGCCGCTGTTTATCGCGTAGCGTGAAAGAAGGTTAAATCGCTAGCCACCAGATGGCGGGGTGAAGCAGAGTAATTGCAAGTATCTAGGCTAGGTGGCGCTAGGTACCGCCCAAATCATGTTCTACAAAAATAATTTAATTACCTCAGGCCACTATTGCGCTTGGGGATCCTCTACTCTACACATATTAGGCTTATGAGAAGCATCAGGTGAACATACATTGAGCACATTTACGGCACATACACATATCAAGACAACGGAACACCACACTAACCCGAACAGTACACCCGTGCTCTGCGTTTCCTTCTTTTATACTGGTCGTTTTGAACGGACGGAATTTCTCGGTGGCTGAATAAGCAATAAAAAATATTCCCAGCATGTTGATTTTTTTAGCATTGGGTCAGCGCCTAGCATTGGGTCAGCGCTAGCCCCAGCTCTATCTGAGATCTATCTAAGTTTTCAGGAATTGAAACCCTTTGAATATGTTACGAATAGTTTCCTTAACGAAGTATTGGTAAAAACCTATTTAGACAATATTTTGGTACGTACTACAAACGTCTCTCTAGCATATTGTTTAGAGAAATTGGTTTTTGAGATGGCTCCCGAGCTAAAGTTTTCCTTAGAAAGGCCGGAAGGCGGTTGCTCACAGTATCTTGATCTTCAACTTGAAACTGGGTCCGGTCGTTGATGGGAGGGTGCAAAATCCACCGCAATACAACTTCTTCTATTGAGTAGCTGTTACTCAAAGCATGTGAAAGTAGACTCAATTTGGAATCTAGTCAATGCAGCAGTAAACAATTCTTGTTCTCATTCTATGAGTAAATCTCGTCATCGTCTTATGGAACGTTTTAACATGGCAAAATATAGCCAGGAGTATATTTTAAGACAGTTGTTTTATCTGGTATCTCCAAAAAAGGCAGGTAAAAACGGCACTAAACCTTCTAAGCCGGTAGACCTTCCATACTTATACAGAACCCCTCACAACCTAAAAGCGCTAGCCAACACGTTTAATGCCGACACTGCTTTCTGCACATATTATAGGCTGAGCCGCATGACACCCTTTGTAACACCAAGTACGGCTTGTCTGAAAAAACAGAGAGACAAAGTTGTTCAGTGCGTATCAGAGGTCGTATATAAGATACCCTTCAAATGTGGACAATGTTCTATTGGACAAACTAAAAGATGTATAAACCCTTTCCTGACAAAACACAAAACATGTATAAAAAATAAGAACCCATACTCGGAACTATGCAAACATGTTGCCGTACTTAACAATTGCATGCCGCTGTGGGGTTTACCCTCAGAGGAATTACGGAAAAAGGATGACCACAAGCGCTTGATTAAAGCTTCATTCACAACCTTAAACAATAAAAACGTTGCTAATAATAATAATAATAAAATGTTAATAATATTAATAATAACTTTATTCACCATATCACATATTGTGGGAGCTGGGGAAAAAGCTGACAAAGGGTCTCCAGCCATCTCAAAAGGTACAAAGCGGGGGCCAAGATTCATACAAACCCAAAAAAAAGTAACAGCAAAATAAATGTAAACAACCACAAAACGCTAATGGGTTAAAAAAGATGACTAACAGGTCATTAAAGAAAATAAACAATGACATGAACAATTTTATGAAATCAACAATGAAAAAGATCTGCTCAAGAAATTTCGCCTTTAAAAGGTGCAAACGGTAAACAACAACATACGCATCAAAAGTAGATTGTCACGTAACTCACACGGGCTAGGAGATACTATATCAACATTCGAATTTATGAAGATGTCTAATAATGTTGGAAGTGTTATTCTAATCATCTGACAACCGTAATCTATCCGTGATGTATCAACCCTCCAGAATTCTGAGTGGCAAGTTGAATGTGTAAGTGTACTTTTTCTAGGGGATGACAAGCTTAGCAGGAAGCTTTTTTTCACAGGATAGTCTTGCTTATACTTCATGATAAGCCTGTATTCGTATTTTTGATGTATTTTTAGTACCCTGAAGTTTTTCAAAAGTTTGAATTGTGTGAAAAAAAAATTAGGCACGTCACACACGAGTCTTAACGCTCTCTTTTGTAGTATGAATATTCTAGGTAAATTCGTTTTTGTAGTGGTACCCCATACCAAATGACAATACTTCAAATGAGATACAAATGAGGTGTTATACAGAACTAGTTCAACACTCGATGCAAGAACTGGACGGCTGCGATGTATTATACCCATTATGAAAGAAAATTTAGAAACGACGTAATCTAAGTGCGCTGTCCAAGACATGTGATTTGAAAACAACAAGCCCAAGGTCTTGAATTTGTTGACCATTTCAGTGGGGGTCGAGTATAGGACGTCTCTCGAAAGGGTAATGTTCCTGTTTTTGGAACTAAAAAACATAGCTTTAGTTTTGTCTTTAGTTATTATTATATTATTTGATGTAGACCAAGCCCCAGCCTTCTCAGGATGTCGTTTGCTACATGTACAATATCCCTGCGATTCCCAGCCGATATGAAAATACTGCTATTATCAGCGTCGACGAATCGCTCTTTTACTAACGATGTCTTTGTACATCAAGTAATCCAACGCGTTTAAGGCAGTTTAGACGGCCCGCAATAATTGGGTTCTCAGAGTCTTGCGCTGCGATTTACTAGAGAGGTGAAAGCAGCTAAAAGAAGTTCACAGTGAAAAAAGAAAAATGAAGGAATTAACTTACCTCGTTCAAAGGAAGTAAATACAGAACCCTGTTCTCAGCAATCTACGCCTTCCCTTCGCACACGATGCACGCGTAGTGAGAAGTGCAGCCGACAGATGGCGTACACCGCGTCGCGGGAGCGCCGTCGATTCGAGTTATGATAGCAGACGATTCTGCGAAAAACCTCGGATCGGCCGGCGCTCCCTCGACACGGCGGACACAATCCGTCGGAAACAATTCTCACTACGCATGCATTGTCTGCGAAGTAGCGGAGTATATAGCTTGCAAAGCACTGGTTTTTGTATTTCTAATGCGAAAGAATTAACTGTCTTATGGAGCGAGCTGACGTCATCAGCTGCCGCGGCAAACATGAGCTAAACTCCCTGCTCCCATTGAAGCAAAGTGAAGCCGCTATTTGAAGTCTCCCAGCTTTGAACCCGCGCACAAAGCCGAGCCAAACGGCAAATAAATTCTCCACTCCAAGTGAAGCCGAAATTTTATTGGCTGGCGCGCGTCATAGCTTCAACTAACGAGGCTCCCATTGGCCGAGGCGCGTCAGTTTCAAGGAGAGTCACCCCATGGCACCACATGCCCGTGCCAGAGCGCGCCGGGAAAAGGGAGCGTTTGGCTGGCGGGACCTCCCAGAGAGAGTCCGCTCCAGCATACTCCGCCCAAGAACGACATTCATGCTCTCGCATTCGCAACTCATAAGACATGCTGAGCTGCACCTCGATCCGTTTCGCATTTAAACAAGGTTTTTAATTTTTTTTATTTTTTCCTGTAACGTTTTTCAGCTGCTTGCACCTATGTCATAAATCCAGACTTGTAGACGATACTCAAACAAAGTACTTAAGTTAAGTTACTGAATACCAGGCTAAAAACTAACTGAGTAGAGTACTAAATACTCAAAAAGGTAACTCGTTGTTTCCAAGATAGTCTCAAATCACAAATTATTATAAAAAGCACACAACGACGCAAAAAATTAAGCTTCATACAATTACCTTGGGTGGAATGAAAAAATGCCTGTAGGAAGGAGGGAGCAGGCCTGCATGTGCTAACTCGGGGGCGAAAGATAAGCCACCATGGACACAAAAGCAATGTCTATGGAGCTGAATCTAGGCCACCGTCGACCTTCTGAAAAAAAAAGGCGGAAATAACTTACAAGTAACTTACGAAGTGAGTACAAGGTACTCGCGAAACGTATCTAAGGTAGTAAGAACTGACTTCTGAAAGTATTTGCAGGATACCAAGTTATTCCCAAAAGTATTTAAGGAACAGTAAGTTGGAGTCGAGTATTTAAATTACGTACAAGTCTGAGTAGATCGCAGCGCGATACGTTGAAAGCCCTGTTTTTGTGGGCCGCCTAAAGTGCTTTAAAACCGTTAGCTTACATGCTTTTTAATCGCAACTGCATGAAGCGTGTTTGCGATTCATCAACTCGCCGGTACACTCGCTTTTCTCTTCTGTTGACCGTTCACGTTAGTAATTACTCTGCGCACGACAAATTGCTCTTTTACATATCAGACTAGTATCGTTCTGTTAAGAACGACAAATAAAGCAGTCCGTACACTTGGATGGGATTAGATCAACTGCCGTCGTCGTCGTCTTTATTGCTGATGCTCGTGCATCGTTCATACCGATACATCCTCTTTTCTCCAGCTCTTTTTTTTTTAATGAGGATACAAAGAAACAAACAAAAACATTAGAGAAGGAAGAACGGAAGGAAACAGAAAACAAAAGAAAAGGAAAAAAAAAAAGACTACGCAATCTGCTGAAATATTTCATCATAGCTTAGTCTACGTGGAGGTCGTCTTGTTCTGCGTGACGTGCCTGAGGTGCGCCCATTGAGCCTTTGAGTTTGCTGGACGTACTCATGCGGCGTCCGAGCTTCGTGCTCATCTGTATTGTCTGGTCGAGGTGATTCCGATAGTCCCTCATCTTCCACTTATGAGTCGTCGTCATGGTCATCGTCATTTGTTCCTTGAACGTATTTTTCACATGTTTTCAAGAGATGTAGCCTGTTGCGGCGGAACGTCCTGTCATCTTCTGTGATGACGCTGTATGACCTTGGGGCTACGTATGATTGCACCCTGGCTTTTGTGACCCATTTGCCGTTATTTAGAATCCGCACAGTGTCTCCTGGCTGCAACCGTCCTAGATGTCGTGCTTTTTGAAGGTTCTGTGCATGTTTTTGTACAGGCGGTGCTGGTTCACTGCAGAAGTCTGGCACAAGTGTTCGAATTCCGCGACCCATAAGAAGCTCTGATGGTGAGCGACCGCCCTCCAGCGGAGCCGTGCGGTAGCTGAGAAGACCCAGCCAGAAATCCTCCCTGGTAGCCTGCGCCTTTTGGAGCAGCCGCTTGACCACCTGGACGCCCTTCTCCGCTAGGCCGTTGGAGCGGAGATACCGAGGGCTTGACACTGTATGGATAAAGGCATACCGCACAGCGAAGTCTTTAAATTCTTTTGCAGAAAACTGTGGGTCTCCGTCAGTGCAGGCCTCTAACGGTATTTCATGAAGCGAAAAAATCGCAGAAAGTTTGGCTATCACGCCATTAGCAGTTACGTCCGGTAGCTCCTCAACTTCCGGAAAATTGGAGTACGCATCATAAACAACTAGGTAATGTCTTCGAGCCAGTTCGAACAAATCTGCCCCAACTCGGCCCCAAGGATTTTCCGGTACCTCACGTGTATGCAAAGGTTCATTTTGCTGTCTGTATGCGAAGACTTGGCAAGTCTCACATTGCCTGATTAGTTCAGTGATGTCCGCATTCATTCCTGGCCAATAAACAAGGCTTCTTGCCCTTGCTCTGCACTTGTTGAGACCTAGGTGACCGTGATGTATTCGTTTAAGTATTTCTTTGCGCATTGCCGTAGGAATTACCACTTTGCTTCCTTTCAACAAGACTCCGTTGACCACGGAAAGCTCTGTCATGACGGCCTTTAACTCACCTAGGATTGGTTTTCCCGCTTCCAAACAGTTTATCGCTTCTTGCAGGACCGGATCATTTGATGTGGCGGTCTTTAGGCTGCCCAAAGTCCGGCTGCCTACCAGTGTTGAAAGCACCGCATTTGCATGCATCTCAACGTCGGTGGAACTTTCTTCGAGTTGTGACTCGCAAGAGATGCGAGAAAGTGTGTCCGCGATCACCAGCTTCTTTCCCGAGACAAACTGCAAATCAAATTCAAACTTCAGCAAACGAAGAAATAGTCTTTGCAACCTTGGTGGCAATTCACCCAAGTTTTTCTTTGCAAGAGCGATTAAAGGTTGATGGTCGGTTTCAACTAATATTTTTCTTCCTAGCACAAACTCGTTAAATTTCTCGCACCCAAATACAATTCCTAATGCCTCCTTCTCCATCTGGGCATATCTACGCTCTGTGTCTGTAAGCACTCTTGAAGAATATGCCACCACTTTCCAATCTTGTCCATCATGATGGAACAATGCAGCACCCAGAGCAAAGGCAGAAGCGTCTGTTGAAACCTTGGTAGGCCTAGCGGGATCAAAAATTGTCAACACCGGCGCTTCAGTCAGCATTTTTCGTAACTGCCGCCACTCACTTTCGTGCACCCCCAACCATTCAAAAACAGTGTCCTGCCTAATGAGTTTACGCAGGGACTCGGTCTGCGTTGACAGATGAGGCAAGTATTTGCAAAAGTAGTTGACAGCCCCTAGCAACCTCTGAACTTCTTTTTTACTTGACGGAGTAGGGAGCGCTGCCACACACTTTAAAGGTCTGGATTTGGCTCAATGCCAGCAGCACTAATCGTATCCCCTAGATAGGTGATTTCTTTTACCCCAAAGACACACTTTTCGAAGTTTAGGGTTAGTCCTTCAGCTTGTATGGCGGTGAGCACCCCCTGCAAGCGTTGGTCATGTTCTGCTCGTGCTGCACCCCAAATCAAGACATCGTCAATATACACCCGGACGCCTGGAAGGCCATCCAGAAGGTAGCTCATGGTACGCTGAAACACTTCTGGAGCTGAAGCGAGTCCAAAAGGTAGTCGTAAAAATCGCTATCGCCCAAAAGGCGTACTAAAGGTGCATATTCGAGAAGTGCCGTCATCTAGCGGTATTTGATGAAAACCGCTGTTGGCGTCAAGCCTGCTGAAATACGCGGCGTGCGCCAAGTCCGCTTCAATTTCCTCTCTTCGCGGAAGTTGAAAATGCTCTCTCTTGAGTGCTTCATTTATATGACGGGGATCCATGCATATCCTCAACTTATTGTTCGTTTTGCGTACTATCATTAAAGGACTCACCCAGTCTGAAGGTTCTTGCGCTTTCACGATGACACCGGCTTCCTCCATTCGATCCAGCTCTGCCTTGAGAGGCGCTCTGAGTGCGTGCGGTACCCTACGAGCTGGTTGTACCACCGGGGTAGAGTTTTCACGGAGAACAATTTTGTATGGTCTCTTTGCGCATCCTAGACCACGAAAGAGAGATGGAAACTCGCTTTCTACTTTCCGACGCAGTTGGTCTTCGTGCCCCACAGTGTTGACTCTGTTGATGAGGTCAAAGTACTCGCACGCCTTCAGGCCCATAATGGCCTGCCGTCCTTTCTTGACAACGAAGAAATCCATAAGTCCTTGCTTGTTTCCGATGGACACGGACAACCGGACCTTTCCCAGATGTTGGATGAGTCTACCGCCATAGCTGCGTAGAATTGCAGCGGTTGGTTTAGGCTGTTGTTTGGCTCTAATCTTCAGAAACAATGTGCGCGGAAGTAGGTTAGCCTGAGCACCGGTGTCTACCTTGAGCTCTACTTTTTTTCCTTCTATCAACGTGGTGATTGTCCAGTCACGGCTGCCTTCGGGCCGCGAGCTGCTGGCTGTTAGAATGTCGAGGGCATCAAATTCGCTGTCTCCCTCACTGGCTTCTTCGACCTCGTGGATACCAGTCGGCTTGGTCTTACAGCATGCTGCAAAATGGTTCTTTTTTGCGCACTTCGAGCACGTCTTCCCATAAGCTGGGCACTGTCGAGGATGGTGAACACAGTTGCAAAAGCCACACTTCCTCTTACCCCCGAGCCTTCCCCCGACCTTACTTCCGTGCTTGTTTCTCTCAACGTGTTCCACCTCCAGCGTTGCTTCCCTCTTCTCCTTGACAGGTGTTGCGGCACTCTATGCTTTACTGTGCATATCGGCTATTTCTTCAGCCTTGCAACATTCGACTGCCATTTCCAAGGTTAAATCCTTCTTTCGCAGGAGCTTCTCTCGCAGCTTTCTACTTGACGTCCCGTAAACAATCTGGTCACGCAGCATTGACTCCGTTAGTTCGCCGAATCCGCAAGTCCTCGCCTTCAGCTGTATGTCACGGTAGAACTGTTCAAATGGCTCTTCTTCCTCTTGTTGGCGCGTCCGAAATAAGTAACGCTCAAAGGTTTCATTACATCTCGGGAGGCAGTACTCTTCAAATCTTCTTACCAGACTGTTGTAATTTGTGGCTTCCTCGGGTGGTAGTCCAAATGTACTGAAGACATCAATAGCCTCCTGCCCCGCGATATGCCAGAAGATAGCGGCCTTTTGCTGCTGAGTCCGAGGCTTGATGGGTTCCGTGGCCAACAGAAAGAGCTCCATTCTCTGCTTGAACTTCCTCCAGTTTTCAGCGGCATGCTCTCCCAACCTCAGCGTTTCTGGCGGCGGAAGATCAGTCATGATGTGCAGTGATTAACACCCCACTTCTGACACCAAGTATCGTTCTGTTAAGAACGACAAATAAAGCAGTCCGTACACTTGGATGGGATTAGATCAACTGCCGTGGTCGTCGTCTTTATTGCTGTTGCTCGTGCATCGTTCATACCGATACAAGACTCAAGCACTTAACTTCTAAATGCGTCAACGTTTTTTTTTTTTTTTTTTTTTTTTTTTTTTAGAATCCAAATATGCAACCGAATTCCCAAGCAGCACACCATTGTTGGGCCAACATCGGCCTGCCACTGGCAAAAATTGGCTTAAATATTGACCTAGCGTTGGTTTTCTCGAAAAGGAAATCCGTTACAATGTTGGACCAGTCACTAGTGCAAATATCAAGCCACGATTCAACCAATATATAAACCGATATTCGAACATCATTCATGCCATCGTTGGATCGGTTTTTAACCAACGTTTAAGCAAATGCTAACCACTCTTGGTTGTGGGTCTTACAACCAATGTTGGCATTCAAGTTTAATCCTTAGCCGATCCAATATTGGCCCCCAACCTTATGCCCTGGGTATTTGAATTTCAGCATCTGAATTTAAGAGTGGGCTGTACTATTTTCGGCAGCCATTTTAGTGGGCATTTTTGTGGGCATGCAGCATTCTTTTCACGCGTATTTATAGTGTTCAGCAGCACCCTTTATGTATATACAGGGCGTTTTTCTTTATTCTTTCAGATTTGTTTTAAAAAAGCCGTGAAAGCTACACTTATGCGGTTTCTGCCGGTAGGTTATACGGCGAAGAGGACATAGTATAGGGAGATAATCCCTATCGGTTAGTCGGTTAATTAAGTAAACTTTGTTAATTAACTTTTTAGTTAGTGCAAATAGACATATAGTTCCAAATAGAAACTTGCTGAGCGTCATCGAAAACCACTAAATCAGCTATATTTAGAAGGTTAAAACGCCGGGGCAACATTTTACGGCGTTCTGTAAAAACGCTCTATTGGACGCGTTTCTAGATTTCGGTTGCTTAACAGAGCGCACCTTTGCGCCCGCTGTCCTGCTCCCCGGTGGTCGCGGCGCGAAGCCACTCCCTCACCTTCCTTGTAGAATGGAGGGAAGTAGGGTGGATGTGTGTTGCACGTCTCAGCCACCGGAGATCAGGACCGCGGGCCCGAAGATGCGCTCCAAATAAAAGCCAAAATCTAGAAACGCGTCCAAATTTTGGAGCGCTATTACAGAACGCCGTAAAATGCTGCACCTGCATTATATTTTTCTAAAATATAGTTGATTTAGTGGTTTTCAATGATGCTCAGCAAGTTTCTAATTGGAACTATAGATTATTTGCACTAATTAAAAAGTTAATTAACAAATTTTACTTAATTGGCCGGCTAATAATTGCGACAATCTGTCTATACTATGTCCTCTTGGCCGTATAATTCCCCTGCACAAACCGCATAAGCGTACCTTTCCCGGCTTTTTTTAAACAAATATGAAAGAATAAGTAAAAACACCTTGTATATGTATGTATGTATATATATATATATATATATATATACATATTGGTAATCTCATTTCAAATCGGGCAGGCTAAAAGGGTCCAATTTTTAATTTCGACGAAAAACATATATATTCGGGGGGGGGGGGGGGGGGCATTTCTGAAATGAAGGAAGACCCAAACCGCATGTTGCACAGATTTTTTTTTTTTCGAGTTACGAAGCGTAGACGCTGCAGTGGTAGAAACTAGCTGGAATACCGCGCATCCGCCCATTCCACATTAAGCGCCCATATCCAAATTTCTAAGATATGAAAAAATATGCACAGTACATTTATATGTAAAATTGATGACCGAACAAGCGCTCATCCCCCATTTTTTGGCGATTATCTTTAAACTTTGAGTGGTCGCTTGCCCGGTATTTTACGGTAGTATTTTTGCCTGCCGTCGCAGGTGGCGTGTTTGGCGCCCTCTGCTGGCGCTAGTTTTTTCCCCTCCCTTTTAACTTTCTTTTTATTTAATAGATACTTTAAAGATACCCTGACGTATTCAAATACTTTTTAGGAATTTCATTTTTTTCTAAATGCAATGTCAAAGTCTTCAGTCAGGTCGATTTTGGTCAACTTTGACAGGTCATTACTTTGTCTGTACTTAGGTATATGTTCAATCTTTAGTTCTATAGAAAGCCCTAAGCAAGCCCATTATAGATAATATATTATCATTATGATTTCTGTACTAGCCGCTCCGCTCCTTCATGTAAACAGGGCAAAAAAAGTAACAAATGTTTAAAGTTTGAGGACGATTTTCTCAAAACCCCCATTTTTGTACATGTTTTAATGCTTTTAGATATAATAGTCGACTAAAGAAACAAAACACGATATAGAAATGTAACATTTTCGCAGTATGCCCTGTATTTGAGTCGCAATCGCGCGAAATGTGTGCTCATTTGACTAAAATACAACAACCTTACCGCCTTTGGGCGCCTCCACGATTTTAAAAATATTCTTTTATTTGTGTTTGCTTTTTCAAAAAGGTATGTAAAGTAGGCGAACTTGTGATATTCATTCTAACTTAAAACTTTAAGTACAAGCGAAACCACATAAGCACACTACAAAAAAGGAGTAAGGAGTATATACAAATCAAAAGGCCTCGCAAGATGTCAAAACACGTTTTATAGAAAACGGTTCAACGTAAACAGGGGAGGCCACCCATTATACAGCCCATTATGATTAAATGAAAAATTTTTACACCGTTCAAATCTTGTACACAAATCTTCTGGAATTTCTTTAATGAATTTCAAAATATAAAAAAAAAGAATTAATTCCCCGCTTCTTCGTCAGACATGCCCAGCGAAGATCCATATGGCTCGAGAAAGCGCACGTGAAGTCAACGTGCCGTCATCTTGCACGTAGATCTTGCTGAAAACTGGAGTGTCGTGATCCTGCACGTGGCGCAAGGACATCTCTGGAAAATAAAATTGGTATCCATCTTTACCTGCGTGGCTGCAACTGAACAGAGAACGTTAAGCTTCGGCGTAGTGAGGGACGACATCGTCCATCACTCGTCCCATGCGCTCTTTGCGCTCAACGTTGTCGAAGGGCGGCTGGAGGAAGTATGGCCTAGTTTCACGCAACTCGTTTATATTTCTGCCGGTGCTCCAAGCCACTTCGAAAACAGCCACCCGGTGTACGAATTCAAGAAAATAAATGTCGTCGCCAAATGGATATTCTCCGCATCAGGGCACGGGAAAAGCTCGTGTGATGGAGCTGGCGGTGTGCTCAAGCATTAGGCATTCATATATGACTTGACAACAGAAATGTATTCCATAACGAACGCGCAAAGCTTCGTTGAGGCACTCAGACCGAAATGCAAAGGGATCGTTCCACTCTCAATTGCCAAAAAGGCGCTCACGAGTTTCCGGGAGCTCAAGAAAAAAGAGTGGGAGAAGGCAAACCAACCAAAGGGGCATCCGATCCTCACACGTGTCGAGGAAGATACTGCAGAAAGGCGCCTTGAACGTTGCGCTAGAAAAGGTTTGGGAAGGTACAGAGCAGCTGCATACACGTGTCAAAAGTACCGCTTTCTGTCCCGAAATTTAGAAAATCATCACTGAGTGCGTGCTGGCATGTTCAAAACTGCCCTATGGACTGCGTGACTCCTACACAGAGTGAAAACTGGTTCACAGTTACGTAAAACTACAGGGTGAAACAAGGAGACGGCAGGCTCTTTAAACCGACCGGAAAATTTGGTTTCTTAACCTATCGCGCTACGACTTTGTGCAGCGTTGCCAACAGATGGTGCGTTTTTTTTTTCTGTAAAATTTGCAAAGAGGGAACTTACCTGAGGAAAAAGTAAGGAAAGAAACAGGCTTAGCTTCTATGGAAACTCAGCGACGCCACCGGTCTGCAAACCACACGGCGCCGTTTCGCACGGGACACAAGAGATGGCGCAACGAACGCCGCCATTGAACGAGCATACGGCGCCGAGAGCCAGCGTCTTTAGCAGACAATCTTTTCGACTCAAAAGCGACGCGCGTTCCGCAGGCGGCGACAGTCGCAGAAACAAAAACAGGCGCAGTAACAACGAGGAACTGCAGTTCCTTGTCTGCTAAATACGCCGGCTCTCGGCGCCGTATGCTCGTTCGTTGGCGGCGTTCGTTGTGCCATCTCTTGTGTCCCGTGCGAAACGGCGTCGTGTTGTTTGAAGACCAGTGGCGTCGCTGAAATTCCATAGGAGCTAAGCCTTTTTCTTTCTTTACTTTTTCCTCAGGTAAGTTCGCTCTTTGCAAATTTTACGAAAAACATGCACCATCTGTGGGCAACGCTGCACAAAGTCGTAGCGCGATAGGTTAAGAATCCGAATTTTCCGGTCGATTTAAAGAGCCTGCCGCCTCCTTGTTTCACCCTGTAATAAAAAATGTACTGACTTCGGAAAATGTGCCATCGATATTTTCGTGTTTTTACAAGTTCTGCGCGCGCGTTTCTACATTACTGAGGTGCACGAACATTACAGTCAACCGTCGGCGATCAGCAAGATGTATCATTCAATCGTAACAGGCTGGGTAATGAGTAGCCACTCCCGTTTACTTTGAACCGTCCTATACAGAAACAATTTTTTGACATGTTGCGTTGCATTTTGATTTGTATATATTTGTTACTCATTGTTTTGTAGTGTTCTTATGTGGTTCCTACTTCACGTTCCTTTTTGAAAACATAAACAAAAATAAATACATATGTTTCGAAATCGTAGAGGCGCACAAAGCCGGTAAGATTGCTGTATTTGGGTCAAATGAGCACATATTTCACGCGATATCGGCCCAAATAGATGACATAAAACCAATATATTAAGTGTCTAGATTGTTTTGCTTTGTAGTCGACTATTATATCTAAAACAAAATATTTACGAAAATTGGGTTTTTAAGAAAAGCGACTTCAAACTTTATACATTTGTTATTTTTGACAGCGTTTACGTGAAGCTGGCGGAAAGGCTAGCACATGATAATTATATTATTATACCTGTAATGGACTTGCTTTGCGCTTTCTATAAAGTTAAAGAAAGGAAATTTACCTTAAGTACAGACATTGTAATGACCTGTCAAAGTTGACCAAAAATCGACCTGAGTGACGAGTCTGACTTTTTTTTCGAAAACAATAAAATTCCTAAAAATTTTGAATAGGTCAAGGTATCTATCCTACCCATTAAATGAGAAAAAAAGTGAAAGCCGTTTACAATTCCCCGTAATGCCGAATTAGAGCGCAGCACTTGAGGAGGAGTGGGGAAGGGTACTAGGGAGGGGGTCATGTGACCTCGGGGGGGTCACGTGACCTTGGGACATCACGTGACCTCCGAGGTCACGTGACCCCGGGGAGGGGAGTCATGAGACCCCCCCCCCCCCCCATCCCCGAGGTCACCGAAGGTGCCCGAGGTCCTCCCGAGGTCCTGCCGAAGGAACCCGAGATCCTCCCGAGGTCCTCCCGAGGTCCTCGGGAGGGGGGGGGGGGGGCGCGGTTACGCGGACGGCGACGGTGACGCCGACACTGCTCAAGTCGGAAACGGGCGCCTAAGAGCTGCGCTTTCAGAAGTTAAAATGGTGGATAAAAAAAGTGAAAGCCGTTTACAAGTCCCTGTAACGCCGAATTGGAGCGCAGCTCTTGAGGAGGAGGAGGGAAGGGTACTGAGGGGAGGGTAGACCCCTCCTCCTCCTTCTCCTCCTCTTCCCCTCATTCTTTAATATGCTCCGGGGGGTTACCTCGGGGGGAGTGTCACGTGACTTCGGGGGGGAGGGGGTCACGTGACCTTGGGGAGGGGGCCACGTGACCACGGGGGGGTCATGGGACCTGGGGGGGGTCACGTGATCTTGGGGCGTCACGTGGGGGTCACGTGACCTCGAGGTGACCTTAGGAGGGGTCACGTGACCTCGGGGTCACGTGAACTTGGGGGGTCACGTGACCTTAGTTACGCTGACACCGCTCAAGCCGGAAACGGGCGCCTAACCGCGGAATTCAGAAACCTCACTCAAACTACACTCAAACTGAAGGGCCCCTCCACAATTCGGCGGTAAGAGCTGCGCTCTAAAAGCAAGCCGTTTATGGCTCCCTGTAATGCCGAATTAGAGCGCAGCTCTTGAGGAGGAGGAGGGGAAGGTACGGAGAGGAGGCTATGCCCCTCCTCCTTTCCCGCTCGCCTCCCATTTAGAGGAAAAGTTTCCCGACTAAATTTACCCGGAAAATTTTTCCGCTAAATCTGCCGCTAAATTTAGCGGGGAAACTTTTCCGCTAAATTTAGCGGGGAAAATTTTCCGCTAGATTTAGCGGGGAAAACCTCCGCTAAATTAAGCGGGGAAAGTTTTCTGCTAAATTTAGCTGGGAAGGTTTTCCGCTAAGTTTAGCCGGGAAATTTTTCTTTTTGGCGGGGGGAATTTTCCGCTAAATTAAGCGGGAAAAGTTTCCGCTAGATTTAGCGACCGATATTTTCCGCTAGGTTTAGCGGGGGAAATTTTCCGCTAGATGTAGCGAAAAATATTTTCCGCTAGGGTAGCGGAAATTATTTTCCGCTAAATTTAGCGGGGAAATTTTTCCTCTAGATTTAGCGGGAGATATTAGCGAGTTTTAGTAGACCGTGTTTCCCGCTCCGCTCAGCCCCTCCGCTACCCGGAACTCTACAGCCAAGGCCATTGGAGCGCAGGCGCAGTGGCGGTTTCTTCGTAGCGGAGGGCTAGCGGAGCGGGAAACACGGTCTACTAAAACTCGCTACTATTTGCCCGAATTAGCGGGGAAAATTTTGCGCTAGATATAGCGGGGAACATTTTCCGCTAAACTTAACGGGGAAAATTTTACGCGAAATTTAGCGGATAAATTTGCCAATCATGCACCACGCGGTTACGCCGACGCCGACGGCGATGCCGCTCAAGCCGAAAACGGGTGCCTAAGACCTGCGCTCTATAAAACTAGTGAGAGCAGAGGTTGTCAATCATATCGGTCTTTGTGCAATTCCAAGATTATAATTGTGAAGTTATCTGTCGCGAATCTGGTCGTGGGCGCGTTGTTGCCTTGCACTTTAAAAACAAACTGAACTACCATGTACTGCATGTATAAATAACACTTGTATAAATAGTAATTTTTAATCTTTGGTTCTGGGTTTCGGAGGTTGTATAAAAGCTGTGGTTTACCGTCCGCCCTCAGCTGCTTTAAATGTTTTTTTTTTGTTGTTTTTTTTCAATTTTCTCGAAGAATTACTTGAATATGTTATGTCAATAAATTAGAAAAAAGTTTTAGTGTGCAACATGAACATTGATCTGTTGACTATAGAACCTCCCAGTGTAGCATTATTAAAAATCGCTCAAGCAAGATTATGCGGAAAGATAATCAGGGTTCCCACACCCATGACTGAACGTACGAACTCACTAATCGATATTTGTTAAACAAATTACCAAAAAACTGACGTATTTTCTAGAGTCCTAACTGCAGATCTCAGTGATTACTTACCATTTTGGCATCTTTCCCCTAAACAATTCACAACAGAAGCTCCTGTACAAAAGCTCAATATTTTTCAGACTCATAAACGCAACCACTTTGGAAGACTTATAATCTCATTTGGGCAGAACACTGGGATGATGTTTTTAAGGAACCCAACCCGACCAAATCATACGATATTTTTATATCAAAGCTTCAACAATACCATACTACAGCTTTCCCAAAAGCGGAAGTTAAGAAACATAAAAAGTCAAGGAAGTCATGGGTAGCGCTGGAACTTTACGACAGAATCAAAGCACGTGATCTGATGTTTGCAACACTTATCAAAACTAAAATTAAGAATTTACTTACTGAATATAAAAAAAAATGCAGAAACAAACTTGCCCTCGACATTAAAAAGGCGAAGATTAACCTTTATAAATCTACGTTTTTTTTTTTTTATTTATAAAGACCTTGTTAAGCTGTGGAATACTATGAGTAAATTAATGTCAATAAATCCAGTCTTCATCCCTCAAGAGCTTAAAATAGATGGTACTGTATATACGCAAGCTTTATTGACATACAAATTTAATCCACATTTTTTTCATCTGGTGCATGTGAATCAGTGACCGTATAAAATAATTACTCATCTGTTCCAGTATTAAGCTCAATATTTTTAGAACCAACAGATGAAACAGAAGTTCGCAATATACTAATGTCCCTAAAACACAACCGCGCATGTGGTGTTGTTGATCGCAAGGTTACCACAATTAAAGCAGTAATGGAGTTGGTGTTGCCTCCTCTTGTTGATCTTTGTAATAAAATAATGGTTTCTGGTATATTCCCAGAAAAAAATTAAAAATTTCTAAAGTTAGTGTTATCCACAAAGGAGGTAGATATGAGAACCTTATCATTACTGGCCCATATCTGTAATACCACTTTTAGAGCGCAGCTCTCAGGCGCCCGTTTCCGGCTTGAGCGGCGTCGCCGTCGCCGTCGCCGTCGCCGTCGGCGTAACCGTGCGGAGCATTATCGGTAAACTTTCCCGAAGGAACCCGAAGTCCTCCCGAAGGACCTCGGGTTCCTTCAGGAGAACCTCCGGAGGACCTCGGGTTCCTTCGGGAGGACCTCGGGAGGACCTCGGGCTCCTTCGGGAGGACTTTGGGAGGACCTCGGGTTTCTTCGGAGGACCTCGAAGGACCTCGGGTTTCTTCGGGAGGACCTCGGAAGGACCTCGGGTTCCTTCGGGAGGACCTCCGGAGGTCCTCGGGTTCCTTCGGGAGGACCTCGGGAGGACTTCGGGCTCCTTCGGGAGGACCTCGGGTTCCTTCGGGAAGACCTAGGGGGTGGGGTCACGTGACCTGGGGGGTCACGTGACCGTCGTCACGTGACCTGGGGGGTCACGTGACGATGGCGTCATCAGTGACGTCATTAGTGATGATGACGATGACGATGCGGATGCCGATGACGTCAACGGTGACGTCACTGATGACGTCATCAGTGACGTCACTGATGACGTCATCAGTGACGATGACGTTGCGAATGCCGATGACGTCATCGGCATCCGCATCGTCATCGTCATCATAACTGATGACCTCATCGTCACGTGACCCCCTAAGGTCGCGTGACTCCCTAAGGTCACGTGACCCCCTAAGGTCACGTGACCCACCCAAGTCACGTGATCTCCTAGGTCACGTGACCCCCCCCCCTTTCCGAGGTCAACTGACCCCCCCAGTACCCTTTCCTCCTCCTCCTCGAGAGCTGCGCTCTAATTCAACGTTACAGGGAGTTGTAAACGGCTTTCATTTTTTTAGAGCGCAGCTCTTAGGCGCCCGTTTCCGGCTTGAGCGGCATCGCCGTCGCCGTCGCCGTCGCCGTCGCCGTCGGCGTAACCGCGCGGTGCATTATGGGTAAATTTCCCCGCTAAATCTAGCAGAAAAGTTTCACCGCTAAATCTAACGGAAAAATTTCCCCGCTAAATCTAGTAGAAAAATTTCCCCGCTAAATCTAGCGGAAAATTTTCCCCGCTAAATCTAGCGGAAAAAAATTCCCCGCTAAAAATAGCAGAAAAAATTTTCCCGCTAAATCTAGCGGAAAAATTTCTCTGGGGTCACGGGACCCCCCAAGGTCACGTGACCCCGTGGTCACGTTACACCCTCAGGTCACTTGACCCCCACGTGACCTTCGGGAGGGTTACGTGACCTCAGGCCACGCGACCCCCCCCCCCCCTTCCCCCGAGGTCAGATGACCCCCCTCCCGAGAACACATGAACCCTAGTACCCTTCCCTCCTCCTCCTCAAGAGCTGCGCTCTAATTCGGCGTTACAGGGAGTTGTAAACGGATTTCATTTTTTTCAAAGGTTGTAGGAAAAATAATTAATTCAAGCTTTTACAGGTTTTTACAGTTAATATTGTTATAACTAACAAACAGTTTGGTTTTTAGAAAGGGAACTCAACTGATTCAACCCTAATATATCTCAAAGATAAAATAATTACTAATATTGAAAAATATTCATATACCCTTCGGATTTTCCTGAATTTCAGAAAGGCGTTTGATTCAATCGAGCATGAAATTTTACTGGAGAAACTATTGACTCATCGACAGGTAATACAGAAAGGTACAAGAAAAAATTCAAGGGTTTGTACTAATGGGATTGAATTAGCTGAAGTCACTCCGCTACAGAGCGATCAAGGTAGATTGCAAGCTTAGATGACATTATTCAGGGATCTTCATTAATGCCTCCCGGATTGAATTAAATTTGTAAATAAGATACGATTCTTTCTGCTTGCGATCATGGTTTCTTTTGAAATTAGATTGTAAAAATGTAACGTCCAGTTTGCCAAACGCGTGTTTGGGTAAAGCCATATGTTTTGAAAGGGGGAGTTTGGGAAATGAAATTGCATGTGCTCTGTGATTGTTAAACCTCAATCGGAAAGGTGTGCTGGTTTGGCCCACGTGCTGCTTACCGCAGGTGCCACATGTCGGGAGGTATATCACATTACTTGGGCTGCAGTTTAAGTTTCCGTGGATTATGTAGGTGAAATTGGAATCGGTACTCTCTACCGGTGGTTTTAGGTGTCACGTGTTGACAGAACTCGCAATTTGTTCTTCCACAAGGGCGACTGCCAGTGCTTTCAGTGTAATTTGTTTTAGACCTAACTATGGCGTCATTACGATTGCGTGGGCGTCTGTAGACTACTCGGGGAACGGAAGGGATAATCCTTGCGAGGCATTCACTTTGGCATAAAATGTTAAAATGTTTTCTTAATATGGGTGCGACGTTCGGAGACTTATTGCTGAAAGTTAGTGCGAAGTTCGCCCGACGCTTTTTTGTCTGAGGGCGCTCACACAGCAAGAGGCCACGTCAAGGGCCTGTGCCTTATTGATCGCATCATCTATGGTCTTTTCCCGGTACTTCTGTTCTTTCAGGACTTGCTGTAATTGAACGGTGTCTGTTTTAAAATCGCCGTTTTTTGAACATATGCGTTTAAGCCTACGAGCCTGACTATAACGTATGTTATTTTTGCAGAGCCATGGGTGGCAGCTGTCGTCGTGCAGGTACAGGTAAAACCGGTGCTCAACCGTACCGGTTTTCGGTACAGTTGAATGGCCAATTTAGAGTCATTAATTAGTTCTCTTGTGTCTAGAAGGGTAATTTCAAATTTCGAGTAACTATGTGTAAAACAAATGGATGGGTGCACAAAATTAAAAGCTCTAATGAACTCGAGAAGATTTTCTTCCGTCCGAATGCGACCAGATAAGAAATATATCGTCAATGTACCTTTTATCGAAAAGTGGTTTGAATGAACGCGATATCAAAAAGTTGGATTCTAAATTTTTCATAAATATATTAGCATATTTAGGTGCCATCTTCGTTCCCATTGCAGTGTCGCTGGTTTGAAGGAAGAAACTTCCATTGAATTCAAAGCTATTTAACTCAAGCACCAGACGCGAGAGGGTAGCCACGACATGCTTATCTGGTAAATCGTCACCCCTGTGAGTGTCGTACGCATTCACAAGGGCTTCTTTGCCATCATTGTGGGGGATGTTTGTATATAAAGACGACACGTCCATCATGACAAGAAAAGCATCTCTAGAGATATTAATTTTAGAAGTTTCTCTAAGGAAGTGGTTTATGTCCCGAATGTACAATGGGAAGCTGGGTGGGATGTTCCTAATCAAGTTATCAATATAGCTAGATATCGGTTCGGTGAGGGTTCCTGATCCAGATATAATGGGAACCGATTTTGGCAGCCAGTCTTGAAGAAGGCCTGTCTCAGGCCGAAACGTCGACTCACTAAATGCTTTAAAACTCGAACAACGTTTCGAAGTGCGACTTCATTCCCTTCTCTCTCTCTCTCTCTCTCTCTATATATATATATATATATATATATATATATAGATATGTATATGTGTGTGTGTGTGTGTGTCTGTGTGTGTGTGTGAAAAGAAACCTGCAGTAGACAAGCCAGATTCAATCTGGAAACTCTTAAGTCATTATAACAGCGGAGTAGATTATTATAACTTATTATAACATGCAGCTGTATATAAAAGTATGCAATGCTAATTGTACCGTAAATAGATTTTATAAGGAATATAGATTGGAGAAAAATGGAAAAAAAGATGAGAGCAAGGATCAATCACTGGAAGCTGTGAATCGGGCAGGAACTTGGTGCGGTCCCAAGCAGGGGTCTCGTCTCAGCACAGGGTTCTAAAAGAGACA
The DNA here is from genome assembly GCF_016920785.2 of Ixodes scapularis. Classification (NCBI taxonomy): domain Eukaryota; kingdom Metazoa; phylum Arthropoda; class Arachnida; order Ixodida; family Ixodidae; genus Ixodes; species Ixodes scapularis. The sequence continues at coordinate 1,758,651 of NW_024609897.1, forward strand.
GAAGCGGGGGCCTCGATTCAGGCGAAGGGTTTCAGAGGCCACATCACCACCACTTTTCATTAAGCCACCTCATAGCACTGTATCTTAAAATATTCTACTTTTTATTCTCAGTCGCTGTCAGTTCTCTCTTACGCTTGTCAACATTGAATACAGAAATAGAAATGGAGCTTCATTTTTCGTCGTCGTTTAATTAACTATTCGAATAATCGGTTCAGTTGCTCTCTAAGTAGAAAATCTCAGAAAGGCCTACCGACTATTTGGCATGCTTACTTTTTCTTTTACAATGGACACTTTCTTTTCCAGAGAAATGTTTTTCCTTATTTTGTATATAATATACTTGAGTATTCTAGGGGACAACTGCCTTCTAAAATATATAGATGCGCAGGTACGACAGCTGGGCCGGCTTGCTGGAATAAGCGACTCAGCTGAGACTTGGTGAAAGAAAGCACTGCAAAGGCTGGGGCGCGCTAGGGTATTGAGTCGAGGTTTGTGTCCCGCTTAGCTCGTGCACTGGCTTTGACAGTGCTTTCTTTCCACCAGTCTCAGCTGAGACGGTGTTTCTAGTAAGCCGGCCCAGGCGTTTACTGTTCTTTTGTTCGCCCGACTTGTCCTGACTCACATCTCAACAAATCTAGATTAAAATATTGATAGTGATTAAAAAATTAATCGAATTGTAGGAAGGTTAATCTATAAATTGCTTAGCCCTACTCTTGCAAGATCATTGGGTCCCTCAACCTTTCATCTAGCCTGAAGAGCTGCTAATTATAATCTCGCCATTTAACTTCATACCTATATATCTACATTTATTTGGAAAAAAGCGGTTTAAGACTTAGTCTATTTACTGCACAGAAATGTGTAGCTATAAATTTACCCCTATTGCCTCTATATTATTTACAAGTTATAAATCAAACCTCTGGCCTCCCTCTTCAATTCACCGATAGTGACAAATATACCACTAAATTAACAGTCCAATAAATAACCTGCTATACGAAAGGGACATGACAGTTAAATAAAACATGAGGCTTGAATCAATCAAGAATTTAAAATAAATCAAGCACACAAAGAAAACTTGTCGAGTAAAGACAATTATTGGCAAATACACTCACATAGCGCGGTGAAATAGATGATACTCCACTCCCACCCAAAAAACAAAATCTTGGCAAATGATGACTACTCAACGCTTCTGTGGTATTCGGCTTTGTACATACTTGGAGGACTTCACTACGGTACATATCTTTCGCCAAGAAGACACCTAGATTTTAACGGGAAATAGAATAATTACTTCGAACACAAAAACAACCAATCAAAACATCCGTCACGGTTTATTAGAATATAAAGCACTTACAAATAGCATTGTACAGAGCCTTTCGGGCCGATCGCTGTAGATTATACGCTTGACTTGACGGAGATTCCTGGCCCAGAGTTCGAGATGGCCCAAACTTATCGGATCATGACATAACGTACATTGCTTAGCCAGCACACCTGTCCTCGATTGTCAAGTTGTCCTCTCCTTGTCACTTACAAGAAAGAGAAGGTGGTTAGTCGTCTCTTCGGCCTGTCGAAGCTAGTGGTGACATATATGCCCAAAACACAGAAAGATCACCGGTGTGCAAGCGCTGCCGACAGAATATCTGTGGTTTTGGCAATCCGCATGCTGAAGATCGCACTTGGCGTTGAGGCGAAATGCCCTGCTGGTTTCGTTCTTTCGGCCGGTTTCGAACCATTAACTTTTCGTTAAACAGCCCTACGCGGTACCTCTCCGCCATGGAGGCAAGTGTCTATAGGAGGTATTCAGTGGACGCCATATTTGAGGGCGATGTTTAGAGCGCATGCTCAGAACGAGCTCACATTAATAGACTGCTAAGACCAGCAACCCTGATGGTGCTAAATGCACGCTCCAAAAGAACTGTGGAAGCTCGCCGTCAGCACGCGCTCAGCAGCAGCGCATACAACTATGCCCGCCAGTGAATACTCCCTATTCAGTGCCTATAGACGGTGTGTGCAATTGTCGGTAGAGCAAATACTCGCGGCTCTGTTACGCTATGTCAAGTTCAGATTATAGTTGGTGATACTTCAACGCTGGTTCGCTGGTTCCGAACTAGCCGAAGGAGAAAAGCTAAAAGTCTTTTAAAATACTTCTTATGTTTGAATTAAAATTTAGTTTTCACGTGACATGACGTCACAGGTTGTCACGTTACATGTTGATCGGTTGATGATCGACTATCGTTCGATTATCGGTCGATGAAAAATTTTGTTGATCGATTGTTGATTAGCAAAAATCTAATATCTGAATAAGTAGGATTGAATATTTGGTCGCTCCTACGTCACGTGACCGCCCTGAACTTTGACGTCATCATCATGTGACCAACCCTCTGGCGAATGACTCAACTCAGGTACCGAAATTCGGGGCCGAGGTAATGGGACCGGGCCACGCGAAGGGGGCGTAGGGCGTGGGTGCGAACGTGATGTCATGGTCGCGTGACGTCACGTTCCCCTTCTTAGCTTAGAGGTATCGGATGTCAGTAGATACCGGAAGTCGATACTTGATTCGAACAAGTATTGATGTCAGAAACTAGATACTCGGATATTCATATCGTAGATAGGATAAATTTCAGAAACCGGATACCTCAATATCGGAAACACCGATATCAGAAACACATGCATTGATCGTTATCTGGCCGGAGTGGTACACTTTTCCTATTACTCCGTATTACTCACTATTTATTTATTTATTGTAGATACTGTGCTTCTGGGCGCTTTACAGGAGTGGAACGTCAATTACAATGCATGTCATATAGTGTAATATTATACACATTCCTTAACACCTTATACATTTCATATCATTTAGCAAGACCGCACTGGTCCACATCACGCTATTCAAGCTGAAAACTGAATTGGTGCATCGGCGGATCGTCAATCGATCGTCATATCATGTGACCGAATAAGCGGTACAGCTGGTGATCACTAAGGACTGTTAACAGGGCTGTGCAGCGATATTCGCTTGGAATGTTTCTCATTTACACCAGCTTGCTGGCACGCAATGTTACTGACACTGACACTGTGGTGTAATTTAATGGACAAAAGCATGGGTGTTCTTTCAATCTCTCGTTCGCAAGACTTCATAACGCAGCCTGGGGATCGCAGTATCCCACAGTGACAATATCTGAATGCGACTCATAGGTTGTTTACGAATATTGCGTGAGCATTTGATCTGGGCTTGTTATAATCAATAGTTTGACAAGAATTCGGATAGTGGCACGTGGCATTGCCCGTGTCCAGTAGTTGCAATGTCGAAAATAGCCGAACTATAGGGAGTATTCACTGGCGGCCATAGATGTGTGCGCGAATGCTGAGCGCGTGCTGATGGCGAGCTTCCACAGTTCTTTTGCAATGTGCATTCCACACCATGAAGATTGCCGGTCTTAGCAGCCTATTTATGTGAGCTCGTTCTGAGCATGCGCTCTAAACAGCAGCCACAAATATGGCGTCCAGTGAATACTCCTTATAACAATGTCTGGAAGTCAGCAAGTGTCATGTGCTTTGCCAACCTCAGCGCGTGGCTATGATCATTATAGGTGGCATATAATAGGCTCTAAATTACGTGACCGCTTGTATTGGCTGCAAACTGAGGGCGTGAACGCTCCTCGTTTTTCTTTATTTTTTCTGCTACTTCTATTGCGTGGGATGAAAAACAAACTTATGTTTCAGAGGTCATTAACATCAGGGATTTGTTCTAAGCGGGATTTGTGCAAAGTACCTAGATCGTTGCATCGCCTCTTCAAGCAGGCTGGCCTTTACACAGTCATAGTCAGAAAATTGCGCATTCGTGAGTCTAGTTATTACCTCTGCAACTTAGCAAGGCAACAGTGCCAGAGACGAAATGGCCTAACTCCTTTTGAAAGGACATATGTTTGCAGACTCGCTCAAAGTTAACTAAAAATAATCCGATGCCGTCTGCAACCTTAAGGCTGCGGTCCCACGGCAGCCATCTTGAACAAGGCGTTAGTTCAACTAATAGATGGCGACACGCACCCGTGGGGTGGCCGAAACACTGGTTCACGGTGGGATGGCTCGAGCACCATCACGTTCCCCTCGTGGCCTCGCTCGCGCCGCTGCCGGCTGTGCTCAGCTAGCTCAAGTAGCTTGGCCCATCAAACGGATGTAGGCGAGAATGTCAGGTTGGGTATAAATTGTTCTCTGATATACACGTTTGCAAGAAAGGCTCCTGTGCGCTGCCATTTAGAGCGATGCTGGCGCCCCGTACCGTTTCCGCCATGCTGGGGTGCGCCAGGGGCACGTCAGTGGGGTGCGCGATGACAAGATGGTGCCGTTTGCTGCATCGCCGATGGCTAACGTTAGCGGCACACTTACTGTCTCGGAACGCAGGAGGAGGTATCCACACAGAATCGTAGCATCACATATTGTAGGACGGGGCACCTTTAAGGGTTGGAGCTGACTCTATTAGCGGCGAGATGTTTTGGTGGCGCCCTCCTATGGTTCCCCCTTGTGACGTCATTACCTTGCAAACAACAAGTTCGATGGTATTTGTAAATAGCATGTTGGAAGCTTGAAATCATTGAGCTCTTAAAGCAAAACTGCCAACACCGTCAAAATTAAAGTTCTTTCATTCCTCTTATTTACGTCGATAATAAATCCCCTTTCCTATGTCATAGTCAGCGTTCGGCCAATCGTGGAAGGCCGACCACAGCGACGCTTTCGGTCGCGCACGGGGCTAATAACGATCGCAACCTCTGTTCCTGCATGTTGTGGAAGCCAGAGCTGCCTCGAGCGCAGCCATCGTTGATGCAAAGGCCATGCGACTTGTGGCGGATTCTGAGGAGCGTCTTAAAACTTTAGATCTTTTTGAAATTTTTCGATTTGTTACCGGTTTAGGCATTTTATTTAATTTTCCATGCTCTTTCGCGGTCGAAGACGACACGTGTATGTTTTATAGTTATTTTTTAAATTTCTTTCTGCGCTCAGTGGTGTGCGCTTCGGCGAGAGACGCTTGGCAACATTGTACGACAACCAGCGAACGTCCTGGCTGGAGAGTAGGTCCGCCTCACCTTGGCGCGTGGTTCGAGGTTAAGCCGGGATCCCACTTGCTAAGGTGTATAGGGACATGCGGTTCGGCGGTTGTAACGGACTTTCGCAATAAATCTTACCAAGAAGGAATCAAATGTTGATTGACGTGTCAATATTCTATCAATGAAAATTTCCTCTGCAGGAATGCACGCTCAGTAGACTCAATCTTTCAAGACATCAGTGGAAGCGGACGTCAAGTAAACGGCTTCGCGATTTACGGTACTTACCTCACCATTTTAATGACGACTAAAATAACGTTACGAAATATTGTGTTTCATGGGGTCCGGAAGATGTTGTGAAGGTTGTTACATTATAGAAGGGGGGGGGGGGGGGGGGGTTCCCAGAAAACAAACGCCGTTGCAATATTTTCGGAAGTACCGACACACATCATGTTGTAAGTACAGCTTAGGAGGAATATGATGGAAACCATCAGAAGACGTTTATTTGCAATGAAGACGCTATGAATGAACGGCGTTTAGCGACGGCAAGTTATGAGCGTTCGGGAATTTATAAGTTGACGTGATTGCTAACTATGGACATGCGGACAATGAAGACCAGTTTTGTCGGGAGATGGTGTTGCGGTGATGACCTGATATCGGACGACTCGTGGCAGACGAACAAGCAAGTTTCTTCTCAGCGAATGGTAAGTGTCCAGTGTCAAGCACAACACGTGGCTACCGACGTTGTCGACGTTTCGAACACTTACCGCTTTCGACAAAACTCCTGGCATTTGCGCTAACTTTGTGGAAAGACTCGAAGTCTTCCTTGAGTCATACGCCATCATGAACAGTAACTGAAAACGATCCACTATTCAGTCGGTGGGTGGCGAAACGTATCCACATCTGCGGACTCATGGGCGATGCGTACTCTAAGTGGCTGGAAGTTTACACGATGCCTGCCACAACGTCCAAACACGTCATTGACGTTCTACGGTCTCGTTTACCTACTTTTGCCCTACCGAAAGTACTTTTCTCTGATAACGCCCCAAATCTTGCTTCAAATAAAATAAACAAGTTTCTGAAGAAAAAAAAACGGCATCAGGCATCACATTAGTGCACCATACCATCCTGCAACTAACGGGCAAGCAGAACAGATGGTGTGCGAAACGAGAAAAAGCCCCTTTGAAGCTTACGGAAGAAGCAGTTCAGTGAAGAATCGCCAGGTTATTGTTCCGGCAGCACGCGACGGTCTCATCTAACACGGAAAAAAAACCCGCCGAAGCAATATTCGGCGGACGAAGAGCCACACCCCTCGATCTCATGATACTATGGCCTACGAACAAAGATCGAGAGATTCCCAGATCGGGAGTAATGGCAGTTTATTCGGTCGGACAACTCGTCTACGTGAGGAATTTCAGCGGAAGTCGGGCCTTCCATGTAAAACTTGAGTAGAAAAGGCTCTATGTTGGTTGACGAGGAGGTGTCATCTCTCTGAATACGTTGGATATCAATGCCCTTAAGTGTAAATATAACTAAATCACAAAACTCTCTTTGTGTATTGTGTAACTGCCCTTGTATTTGATAGTAGAAGCTATGGTGGTGATTTGGACCTTTCACACCAGGCTCTTTTTTCTTATTTTTCGCCTCATACTCCTTTGCGGTTTAAGTACGCTTCAAGAATCTTTTGGAACGGCGACACTTTACGTCAACGAGGCCATTTGTTCCAAGAAGTCAATCAGGGAATGCTGCTAGAAATCCGTCCCTTATATTAACGAATAAGCCGCACTTCTGCACAGTGCAGTTTTCCTGCTCCACGTACAGTTGTAAAGCAACATTCTCATTGATTCTACCATATACTGTTGCGGGTGAAGAAAGTCTTTGGGTACACGACACTTGAAACAAGTCTGGCACTGTACGTTGTGGTTCGACACCCACTAATGTCGTCGTCCTTATAGAGCCTCATCATTTAATCATTACCTCGTCACCTCATATTGCTCTTCATCAACAGTAAGTACAATAGGCTACCGCCATATTACAATCAAGAATTGAAAAATTTAGTCGTTCAGTCCTTCAACAAGTTTATTATTTATATAATGTTATTACGTTACATTACCTCGAGACGATCGACGTCCATCGTTGATCTTCAAATACTTATACCTGTATGTAAATTAGACGCACAAGGGGGGGGGGGGGGGGGGGGTCGGTGGCCGAGTGCATGGTCTAGCGCACACCAGCTCGGAGCACTTGGAGCGAAAGCTCGCGCTGCAGAAGTCACCCCGCCCCTGCCCGTTTCGATCTGGAAGAGCATCGTACCGGCGTGCGGTCGTGTATCACTACTGCGTGGTGCACGTTAAAGACCCCAGGTTTGCGGTTGTACCGCACGGCTAAATTGCTCATCTACAGCTGAGACACCAGACGCCCACTATACTTCGTTTCAGCTTAAGCCCAGACACAACCGATGCTACAAGCGCGAGCTCTGGCCTTTCAGCTTCTCTGCGAAGCACGCGCGCTCGTGCAGAGCAAGCACTGTTTTAGGCCACACGCTCGCGCTTGTGGCATCAGCTACGCCTGGGCTTCAGCTGAAACGAAGTATAAGGCAGACTAACTTCCGGCTGTACACACATGCACACAGCAATTTGCAATTAGACGCATAATAACAAAGAACACAGCGTGCCGCCTCTTTTCTTTGGATGCCTTTTTTAAACCAGCGCAAGCTCGTGCGTTCTCTTTTGAGACGGTTAGAACGGTCGCACATAAAACCCGCGTTTCTCCTACCCGCCCGCCTCCTCCTCTCATTATGTGTATTTGGTTATAACTAAATAAGCTATAATAATGGTGTATTATTCATATTTACTTTCAGCTTCAGTCAGGGAAAAGGAGTTTCGCGGGAACTAGAGCCAATAAATGAGCTGCGCTTAGAGTATCGGCACTCTCTTCCCCGACAGTGTTGTGAACGCCGCCATTTTGGTGCTTGTGCAGAGCGGGCGCAACTGCCGATCGTCATGATTCAAAAGTGCGACATCCTCAGCATTAGATTCGGCTTTAGGAAGCTCATGTAATGTTGCTTTGCTTTGTTGCAAACTGTTTAAAGTGGAAGACGGAAAAGCGTTTCTTGTGATTTCAGATAAAGCTTCAAATAACTGGCAACCATGATTTTAAGCCACAATATGGCCAAGTGTCGCTACTCTGAAGCGTAGCTTATTTAATGACACTATACATGCTCTTTTTCAAGAGGCTTGTAATACCTGGAGGGGCCATGACGTAAGCCCCGTGGATTCCACAAGCCACTACCTTATGACACCTGCCTCTTCTTCATTGTTCCCGCTTGTGCCAGTAAATTAGCTACGGTTTAGAGTAACGACACTTTTCCATATTGTGGCTTAAAATCATGGTTGCCAGTTATATGATGCTTTATCTAAAATCACAGGAAACGCTTTTCCGTCCCCCACAAATGTTTAAACAACCCGCGACAGAGCATTCCAATATTGCATCAGCTTCCTTGCACCGCATCTAATGCTGAGGAAATCGTTCTTTTGAATCATGACGATCGGCAGTTGCGTTTGCTCTGAACAAGACCCGAAATGGCGGCGCCCAAAACAATTTTGGGGAACGGAGTGCCGATACTTTAAAGCTCATTTAGTGACTCTAGGCATAAAGTAAACTCGGGTGTATTCTTTTCCTCTTCGTCTTTATTGTTTATTGATTTCAATCATATCGAATAATGAACAAATTATATCACGCTACGCTTGTGTAATTATTTGTCTTAGATTTATTAACCTGACCCAGCCCTTAAACCATTCATTTATCGATAGTAAATCTTCCAATATATTTTTTAAATGTGAAGGTGAAAAGACACAGAGATTGATGATAATACAGACGCCAACGCCGCCCTCGGAAATTTTTTGAACATTAGAAATCAGCAGTTTGTCTGCCATCCGCCAGGTAGCGCAACAAAACACCCAAACAGTTATTAATTGTTTTTAAAATTAGCTAAGCTCTACACCTATTAAAAAACCAAAGCAAGATCATTGTGAGAATCTAATGCATCGCAATTTATATCTATTCCAAACAATAAATGTTATTAGATGCCAATAAATCTGTTTGATGTCCAAAAAAGATATGCATCAAAAACAGGTAAGTTTGAAGGGATCCTGGAGCGTTATGACTTTGAAAATTAAAAAAAGCCATCGTCCACCTCTTGGGCAACCATGGTAGCTCTAAATGTTACAAAACATTTTATCATGGTTTAATTATTTCCTCATCGGCATTTGAAGTACCGTGACTCGAAGCACAAAAAAGTGCTACGTTTGATACAAAATACCTAAACAAAAAAAATTTTACACCACATTAAATTTTTTTCTGCATATTACCAATTATAAGCACTACATCTGTAGCTAATTTCATTGTCCTAGCGCTTGTCATTAAAAACATATTTGTGCTGAAATATGTCAATTTTAGGGCAATATTTGGAGGGATGGAAAAAACAAAGTAGTGCAAATACCAAAAAAGTGTATCGTTAGATTCTGCTCTGACATCATCTTAACAAAACTGCTATATTGGAACCGTGCCAACTTTAATGGATCGTTCATAAAACATGAACTAGCGGAGCAAGTGAGGGTCCGCGCCATCATATTCGCAACGCTACAAATGCGCATGAACAGTAAAAACCAACACACCCATAATATCAAATGAAAGAGGATTGCATTGCCTTTCGAATGACATCAATCTCACAAAATAGTATTTAAAAGGAGATGAGTAATGACCTGCCAAAAAGTACCTAAACTGCCACATTCAGTGGGACCGTGGCCTTAAATGGCTGCATTAACTCACACACCTACAAGAACTCCATGACGCCGCCATTACGAATAACATTGGCGTCTGATGCCACGCTCTCTGGTTCGCATGCTTTGATGGCTTGTTCCTCTCGTTTAAGGTCCGCTAGCCTTTCTTGTTTTGCGGTCTCAAGAGAGGCATGTACTTCTCGATCTCTTCGCTCCTCTGCCTCTCGAGTGCTTTGCCTCTGCCACTCCTCTGCCTCTCAAGTTATTTGCCTCTACCGCTCCTCTCCCTCGCGAGTCTTTCGTTCAACAATGATTTGCCAAACATCTTCGATTTCGTCTGTGTTGTTGTTGTTTGTTTTGTTGTTGTTTTTTTTGTTTTTTTTTTAATTAAATAAGACTTTCCAGCAGTCATTGAAATAAAGATTTTACGTTTTCTAGCAAGCTCAAGGAGCTCTTCCCTTACGTTTGACAGATTAATCTCAACACTGGGTTCAGTCAAACGGCACTGTGATGACCTATCAGAACCTTGTATTAATTCTAAGAGGAATGCGTACTTTAAAACAAATTCTGTATAAAACCTCTGCGCTCTCTTCGTCCTGTGGCTTGCTAAAAGGCACACCGCACTCCAAATTACCTTTGAAAAGGGGGACCAATGGCCGAGTAGGCTCGCGCACACCAGCTTGGAGCACGTGGAGCGAAAACTCGCACTGCAGAACCCAGGATCCTGGGCTGTACAACACTAGAGCGCACGACACAAGAGCGCCGACATTAGAGCGCCGACAGTAGAGCGCCGACAGTAGAGCGCCGACAGTAGAGCGCCACAAAGTTAGCGCGCACGACACGAGAGCGCCGCGACGTTAGAGCGCGCGACTCGAGAGCGCAGAGACATTAGCGCGCGTGTCATTAGAGCGCCCGGGGAGCGCACAACCAGTCCAGCGCGAGTTGCCCGACCCGACCGACCACTTGTTCAGACATCGCGTGTTTTATGTGATATTGCCGGGGATTTACACCGCGGCATTCAGAAAGGACATTGCGAATGAGTCGACGAAATGTTTGCGTGTGACAAACCAAGCAATGTTAAAAAAAGCTGACAGCAGAAAAAAAAAGACAATACTTGTGGCGTTCATTTACACAGAAAAAAAAACATTGCAGCTGACTAGTTTCATTAGTTCTTTTATTTTAATTTATAAAGCTCCCCACCGTCCTCACTAATTTTTATTTTAAGTTATTTTAAAACGTCCAAAAGGAAAAAAAGCAACATGTAGCATGCTTCCCCGCATTCTGGGTTTTCAAGATCAATTTCGGGAAAAGAGCTCTCGTGCCAAATGTCATACTCCAACCATTCATATTGCCACAAATGGCAATTGTACTAAACCCTTAAACTGGGAATCTGTGCCGACAATGAAAGGGAAATACGCGTTTCTATCAGCGTAGCAGAGGGGCAGAGCGCTGGGGCGAGACCGACAGCATCCGGTGCGGCAGGCACAGTAGTCTCAAAGCTTCCACAAACCATTCTGCTCCAGAAAAATCTTGCATTCCGATCAGCCTGGATTCTGCTATAGCAAAGCTTCTTCGTTTTAAACATGTATGGGGTAAGGGACACTGTATGGTGTTTAATTCACATTTTGTATCTGCCACCCTATTAAAAATGGGCAGCGGAAAGAAGTTTCCCAGAAAAACCGACGGGTGCAAAGAAAAGCACACCTTCAAAATCTATCAATCAATATAACTTTAACATTCGAAACTCGGGTGGAAGTTTTGTTTAGGTTCATAATTTGAACGCTTTTGTCCGCACTTTGCTTTCCGTTGATGCTACGTTTTTGATCGTGTATGTTTTCGTTGAACCCCAGAAGAATGGCTTGATTTACTAGAAAGAGTCGTACCCGTTTTAGTTTTATTTTTTATTAAAGGCATATTCAATCAATCAAAGATCACCAATGCTCCAACCCCATAAGTCGCACAATTTTGTTCTCTCTTTGGAGCCGCAGGGACATCACACATTTTGCGGTGTTCGCTCAACTGGGGTGCGCTCTCGTGTCGCGCGCTCAGCTGGTCATGAACTCTCGTGTCGTGCGCTCTAGTGTCAAGCGCGCTACTGTCGCGGCGCCCTCGTGTCGTGCGCTCTAACGTCGGCGCTCTAGTGTCGCGCGCTCTAAAGGCGCTCTCCCGGATCCTGGATTCAATACCCACCCCTACCCGTTTCGATCTGGATGAGCATCGTACCGACGTGCGGTCGTGTATCACCACTGCGTGATGCACGTTAAAGACCCCAGGCTAGCGGTTTTACTGCACTGGCTAAATTTCTCATCTACAGCTAGAAGACAAGTCGCCCGTTGAGGCAAACTAAGTTCTAGGCTGTATGAACATAGAGACACCCCAATTGTTATTTAACTTCTGAAAAGCTGAGAAAAATCTCTCACAGAAACCTTATGCAATGTTGACCGCACCTTTGGTTCAAAAGAAAGCAAGGTATCAGTCTTAATTTGCTTACTTATAAGCGCAAGCTCTTTTGTGCGAAAATTAAAATGTGCAAAGGGTGGAGTATGATGTTTTTTTTTTTAAATATGGTGTAGGTGCGCACATTGCACGCTGATTAAAAACAGTGGTACATTTTACACTATAGGGAGTATTCACTGGCGGCCAAAGCTGTGTGCGCAAATGCTGAGCGCGCTGATGGCGAGTTTCCAAAGTTATTTTGCAACGTGCCTTTCGCACCATCAAGAGTGCCGGTTGTAGCAGCCTACTGATGTGAGCTTGTTCTGAGCATGCGCTCTAAACAGCACCCACAAGTATGGCGTCCAGTGAATACTTCCTATACTCCGTTCACCCTTAAGATGAGACTAGAAGCTCCTCCTTGAGCGCGAGCTTTCTGCCCTTGATAACACAAGTGTGAACGCGCAGGCACGCGCCACCAAAGCACTGCGGAGTCCACCGAGCTTGCGCTGAATGTGGTTCTTCTAGTCTCAAGCTAGCGGTAAATTGAGTATAGCGCTTATCGTATAAAAATTTAAGGGTACATTGAAAGCTATAGCTTGCATACATATACTTCTTAGGCAGTAATGTTCGAATGTTCGTAGTACTTTATTACCTCTAGATTTGGTCCTGAATGCTTACAACAGAAAAAATAAAATATTCTGACTCTGGGTTGATAAACATCTTCATCTGCTAACAGCTACCAAACTTGGCGCCGATTTTCAGTATTCACACATACCAAGGGTTGAGTGCCGACAGTGAGTTTGTTACATGTGATTTCATACAATCACAGTTTTTCTTGACAAACAAAATATTTACCCGCGCATGCCATCACATGCGAAATTTAGAATAATCTGTCCTGATTGTGGCACGCGTAAAAAGTAGCTTAGGTTCTCTGCAGCCCGCGAATAGCTTGCTTCTATGTTACCTTTGTTTCTAATACATGTCACACACAAAATAGCACGAGCTGAAATGTAGTGGTATACGAAAACAAAGATGATAAATAAGAGTGTAGTCACGTGAAAACTGAGGGCATTGTACGTATGCAGAGGGTAAGCTTTGTTTCATTAAATACATGACCAGTAAAGTATTTGGTTTTATAGTGCGAGCGAAGTGGAACCTACGAGCGCAAGCATGCTGCCCTAAACTACAGTGTACCTGAACTACTCTTCTAGTGAGCACGCGCACGTGTTCGGTAGAGCAGCTCGAACCCTGCAGCTCGCTTTTATAGCTTTTGGTACGCTCAAAGCTAAATATACCGATCTCACCAAGCGACCGGCGCATGCGTGACGCCGCCATAACTTTAGTTCACAAGAGTCAAAAGGCAGTGCACGAGAGGTCTCGTGCTGTTGCGTGCTTCGCACGCGCAGAGCTCCAGTGAGGTTGTCGCACGTGCAGAAAGACTAAAGTTCCCTTGATGCATTGCGGCAGCGGTGGCGTAGTCAAACTGACTGGTGAGATCGGTCTATTGATTTAGCCGTGAAGTTCTATCGTATTTAAAGGACAATTGTAATAAATTATATTATTTCCTTTTTTTTATTTTGCATTTTGCGTTAACGTGCAATTATTTAGTTATATAGTATTTTTTTCGGGAGTCCGACAGCTATACTCTGTTTCGTCGTAAGTAATAGCCGCATTATCGAAGGTGTAGACAAGAAAAAGGGGACAAAATTCGAATACGGGAACACATGTTAAAAATGCAACGTCCTGTGGCATTCAAAACTAGTCGTGAGATTTTAAGACAGCAGGAGTTTCTAGGGAGTTTCGTGCGGCGACGTTGTTACCCGTTGCAGATTATAAATTTAGCCAGTGGAGTACAACTGTTAGCTCGGGGTCTTTAACGAACATCACGCATTAGTGACATAGACCGCACGCCGGTACGATACAGATGGGCGATTGAACCCAGGATCCCTGCCAATTCTGCAGCGTGAGCTCAGTGCATTCAACGGAGCTAGCGCTCGGGCATTTCTCCGCGTGCTCTGATCTCCGATGCGCCAACATATAGAGTTATTATAATGTACGCTAGAGGTTTAACTGGCGCTAGTGTCTATGCTACTTCCGTGACGCAAATTGAAGCAGACAGTAACTAGTGTCGAGCCCCTATTTCTCAGGGGGCCTCCAAACATTAAGCCCCTATTCTTAAACTCTCTTACGTCTCGTATTTTACTAGGGCCGGGCGTTTTCACGATGCAAAATCACTTTCCGCCGATCAGCGCACCCCCGAATGAAGAAAAGGAGCTTTCAAAATATGAGTTCAACGTGATCTCACCGTGAAGTAAAGGTGTCACGCACCATTTGGTACGTTTACCAAGAAAAAAATATATACTACATAATAAAGGAATAGCAAGAGTTATTTTTGGAGTGAACATTGTGCGCCGAGAAGCTAAGGGAGAGAAGGGGACGAGAGTGCACAGGGACGTCAGAATGAACGAGCTCTGATTGGAATGATTAGGGGGTAGACATAAAGCTAGCTGGCTTTGTCTCCAGTGCGCGCGTCGAACGCGTTAGAGTGCACAACGCCGCCGTTCGGCGTTTGACTCTCACATTCGAACGCGTTCGACGAGTGCAGTGAAGACAAAGCTTTCGGTCTAGTCAGTGTTGGCGGTAACGCGTTACAAGTAACGGCGTGACGGGTAACGCGTTAATTTTCTCGGTAACGTAGTAACGTACTCGTTACTTTTTAAGAGTGACGGGTAACGTACTTACGTTACTTATATCAAGTGACGGGTACCGTATTTACGTTACTTCTTCCCAGGACTTAAAAAAAAAAAAGTTACACTTCATTTTCTTTGTGTTTTTGTCGTCATGACATGCGAAATTTTTAGGGTTCTTTCGCGTTTTCTGTGAGTTTTTTTTTTCCTTTTGAGTATTTGAGATAAAGTAATTACGTTCAGTTTCTGTATGAACATAATGTTTGCTGACATAAGGTGCTTATGCATACGTGTACCGTTGAAAGAGTAAAACGTGTTGACTCATCATTTGAAAAGTAACGCAAAAGAAACTCACGTTACTTTTTGTCGGTAACGGTAACGCGTTCCTTTTATTTTGGAAGTAACGAGTAGCGTATTTCGTTACTTCTTTTTAAGGCAACGCCTACAACACAGGGTCTAGCTACTAATCATTCGAATCAGACCTGGGCGTTCTGATGTCCCTGCGCGTCCTCGTCTCCTTCCCTCCCTCGGTTTCTCGGCACATACAACCGCTCTACCGAGTCAATGCGGTGGCAAAGTGAAGAGATGAAAGCGTGGCAGTGACATCGGAGCGTCGACCTTTGATTGGAAGGATCAGAGGTTAGACGCAAAGGCCTTCGTCTCTACCCGCTGCCTCCCTCCAATCAAAGTGAAGAACGGCATCGCCGGCTCCTCGCGCGGGGCCTGGCGTTCGGCCGCCACACGCCAAAGTTTGGTGTTCGAACACTAGGCCGCGCGCGGAGGAGACAACGCCCATGTTTATTCTGATAGGAGGAAGACGGCGGATAGAGGACAAAGGCAGCCAGCCTTTGCGTCGACGCACTAATCCTTTTAATCAGCCCACGGCGCTTTGATGTCAGCACACACTCCCGTCTCCTCGTCTCCTTCAGTTTCTCTTTGTATAAGGAGAGAATCGTTTTCTATCATTCGCGTCGAGGATAATTTCCGAGTACCGCGTCTCATCCAGATACTCTCATCCTCAGTCGATGATGCCAGCCTTCTTACACGCAGCGACGTCACCATCCCTGTTGTGGAACTATGTGGAATACGTCCCACGAGCGAGTTAAAAAAAAGGCTTCCAAGTGAAACTATGTGGGACATGTAAGAAACGGAAAGTCATTCTTACAAGTACAGAACACTGTTGTTGCGCGAACGTGAGAAACAGGTCCCTCGAGCAAGTGCTGCACCGCCATTCGGTTCCAAGGCGTCGCTCATTTCAGTGCTGCGCTGCCGTCTGCTCCCGAGGGCCGCCCGAAGCACGGGTCTCTTGCACTGGCGCATTTAACGCAATTTGCAAGATGATCACAAACAAATTAAGGGATTTTATTGCAAAGGCAGTACGTTGGCTGTACGCATGCACTTCGTGCGTTCATGGTAAGAAGAGCTTCGGGGGAACTTTAGTTCTTCGTTCAATGGCGGGCGCCGAAGTTCATTGATGAGCGGAGATAGCGAGCTAGGCCCATCGCCACGGACACTTGAGCAGGCAAAAGATCATCCGGCATGCACAGCTGTGGAACGCGAAAAGGGACACGTTATGCGGAACCCTAAAATAGAATTCAGAGTAAACGATTAAGAAACTTGTTGATTTCTGGATTAAATTTACTGCAAAGTCGTTTCGCGGCCTGAAAGTTCGAACTCGTTATGATGCTTATGTTTTAAGATTACGGGCGTATATTTCCTAATATACTGTCCTGAATTATGTATCTACGTTTGATTATGTTTGCCAGTGCCTTGTCCCCTCTGTATTGTTTTGTGCAATACCTGCACCTCCTAAATACGAAATTCAAAGTGCCGATTTTTCAACGGCCCCAACACACGTATTTACCTCAAGAGCCATTGTAAAAAAAACTCGGGCTTCTCGCGAGATGTTACTAACTTCCCCTTCATGTTTTGAATTATAATATAGGTATAGTGTATCTTACATTAACCTTGCGTACTGTTATCAAAACGTACCCATTTCGAAACTCCAAAAGCATCGTTCTTTCCTTCGACGAGCAAATATCGTAAGAACTACTTCGCGCAGCGCAAGAATAATGCGCGAAATTTCCTTATTTTCTTGATCTGGCAACGAGTAGAGTGCATCCACCTACATGGAGTTTCTTGAGGAACTGCTCCATGCTTTCCGACTGCGGTCCAAACACCTCCTGGACAGAAATTTCGGCAATAGACCACCTGCTAACCACGATTATTTTCGCTCACAACTCCTCGTGTTTAATGCAGCATGCCGCTATGCGACACTGGTTGGTTTAGAAATAACGAGAAAGAAAGTGGGGGTATACGGTGCAATCGTTACTTGTCAGCTCGACATGTGCGGTCGTGTATCACTACTGGGTGATCACGTTAAAGACCCCAGGCTAGAGAGTGTACTGCACTGGCTAAATTTTTCATCTTCTATATCTGAGAGACCAGTCGCCCCTTGAGGCAGACTAAGTTCAGGCTGTATAAGCATACACCCCCCCCCCCCTTTCCATTTTTGTCAGCTCGCCATAGTATGGTGCATGGAGTGCGTCTCCGACTGGTGTGTTTAGCGTCCTATCTCTCCCATACATCAAAGATGGTCCCGAAGTGGCAAGAAATGACATCACAAAATTCTGCTGTCAGATATCGCGATCCTGGCGGTTGATCGTAAAAACGCTGGCGAAAAGCACGAGCAAACGTGGGTGTCGCTGTCGTCGTGGCGTCCCAACTTCTGGCTGCCGAAGCTTCCGGGGTCTGTCACACTGGAGAGAGACCTGCAGCAGAACAATCGTCTGCCACATCGAGCACCGATGCTAGGACACCACCAGGATCGCGACCGGCGAATGCATGAAACTTCTAAAACGTCACCAGGCGGAAATTAAGAGACCACTTTTTTTTGGCCGTGGTAAACACACCAGTCACAGTAAACTTTTTACACTGTTAGTGGTGTAATGGCTCACAAAACACCATTCTAGCACTCTCATTTTTAGTATGAAGGGTGTTAGAATGGAGTCCGACATGATAAAAATACCCCTTTTACACCTTTAGAATATAAAAGGGTGTAAGAAGGGTGATAGGAGGGTGCAAGAAAGGGGTTAAGTAATGTGTACACCCCGTGATGTTGTTAGGGTGTAAGGGTGCTAGCTTCTCGGAAAACTATAGTCGTAGGGCGTTTGGTAACAGGCCCCTTCGTGACTGCAGAATAATTGGTCATGACTTGCCACGTGGGAATGCCGTCACACAGTAACCGCTAGTTAGTCCTCTACAATTGATTTGCCCCTTATGATTCAATTTCCTAAGCGCCTAAGGTCACCGAGGTGGATCTAGGACAAAGCCGAACTTGTTTATATCTACCAGTTCACAAGCTCTGCGGAAAATCGTCGTTCAAAACTGCCCTCCTCCGTTGCCCGCATGCATGCGAGCAGGTACGGGCGGATAGCGTTCACCAGCGGCACCAACAACGCTTTTTTCTTTATTTTTTGTGCAAACTTTTTCTCAAACTTTTGCGCACACTTTACGTTCACCGACATAATCACAAGAAAGTGACTTTCCGCCGCGGGCATTGCACCATAGAGTTCTTTTCATGTACGCTAGAGGTTCAACTAGCAGTGTTTATGGGACTTCCGGTTTCAAATGTGAGCAGACAGCAACCATTTTTGCTTTGCTCATGTGCATTCCAAAGGTAAAACGCGTGTGCACTTTGTCTCTTCGACAAAGAATAACGGAAATTACCTTTGTTACTTGGGTGGTAGAAAATATTAGCTTTTTTTTTTTTCTTTTTACATGATAAAAGTGCGATTGCTTTAGTTACAGTATCTTTTTCGATCATTTAGGAATGTTTCACTTCCCAGTTTTCCGGGCTCAATCCTATGTTCCACAGCGAGTGTGCAAAGACAAGCGACGAATCTAAGCTGGAATAACACTTGAAAAGAACGTAGGGCTTGTTCGAGGAGCGCCAACATCCCGATGGCGCTAATATTAATTTTGTGCCACTAAAACGACCTCCATTTACCAGCGGTCAAAACGCGTAAAACAGTAAAAGTACGCGCACTATAAAAAGTTTTGTTCTCTTTTTTTATGACAGCGCTTAATATATTGGGTGATAAGAGTTTGCTGGCTTTTCCATATTTTAATAGTTTTTGAGCAAGCAGATATGACTTTTCAACGCTACAACAAACTTACCTTTGCACCCATACATGAGCAGTGTGAATGAAACGAATGCTATTAATTGCAAATCAAACTAATTACTCGGCTTTCCCTTTGTTTTGATCGTCTATGGACGTAGGTACTGATTCAGTGTTAGTGCGTAGTTCTTGACGTCTCTTTATTTGGGAGATGCCTTTATTTGGGAGATGCCTTTCTACAGAGGTGTTTACATACCAAAGCTCATCGCTTTGGTATGTAAACACCTCTGTAGAAAAGTGCCGATGCGGTGTTCGTGGTAGCAGAATGTTCATAAATACATGTAAAAAGAAATTTTAGCACCAATTTTAACGCCAGAAATATGAAAAAAAAAATACGCAACACACAAAGGTTTTGGCCTACGTGAGTGAGAAATATACCAAGCTACGTACAAAATATCAGTGATATTCTCATTCCTACTTAAGCGCAGGAAAACGCTTACTTTTCCCCATACAAATTCTTCGCCGGAACCGAATTTCAACCTGGTTGCAGTCTGGTTCCATCTGGAACCTCACTTTAGTACCATTTGAACCTCTAGCTTACATTATAACTGATTCGGAAAGTTCCGAACCTTTTGCGACGATATTTTTGGCCGTTTCGCCGTGATCGTATACAGAACACTTCCTCGCTTCAGCTGCGACGGACTTGTAGGATTCGAATGCAAGCATCAAACTTCGGAGTGATCGGAAGTCAATCTTACTGGTCACAGCGCCCCTAAAGAATGTGGGGACTCCTCTGATCTTCTCCGCCTGCTTCTCCGTGAGCACCGACCTGTGCATGAAGCATAGGGGGGCCCTCCCTTGGGGGCCTTCCTCTTCCCTTTCTTTACTACCCCCCCCCCCCCCCTCCCAATCGGATGCAGTCGCTACCGGTAGGCGAAGAGGCCTCGCCTCTTCTATTACCATTTTCGGGATGGGACTCATTCGGCTGCATCGACAGTTTCCGGCTGTGCTTTTGGGGGCTTCTCAGATGCTTGCCCGATCTTTGGCTCTCCGGGAACTCGTGCGTGGCAAGTAAGAACCTTTTCTAACCCTGCCGGCACGGAGGGCGTTTTTGATGGGACATTGCAGTGCCTTTAAGAGTGTTCAATTAATACTCTTTGAGCTCTGTCCTTACTCAGGTGCTTGTGTCTTCTATTAAATTCGAGAAAACAGACAAGATAACAATCATTCGAACAGATGGAGGTATCTATCGACCCGACCCGTGGTAAGGGCACGATGTTCCCGTGGCGGTGGTGAGGGTACGACACCGCCACGGGAACAATGTACTGACGCCTCCTCTTTGTACAGACGGCCCTGCTCGCTGCCGCCCATCACATCGGTGCGCTCGGAACCAGCGCCGCAAGCTCGACGAAGATTGCCACGGACCACTACAGGCTCCCAGTGCTGACGCTGTTATCTGCTGAGACTGGCCGACTAATGACGCTGCAACCTACGCTCATCGAGAACCTTTACAACTGGCAACAACGAACGGTTACGTCAAGCCAAGTACTACAAAAGCATGAAGCACCGCTTGGCATACCACGGCACGACAGCGCCACGGGAACAATATTCTTACGCCTCCTCTTTGTACAGGTCAGTTACTTGAACCATTCTTTGTGCATCAGGAGTAGTAATCGTTTCTTAATACTAGTGTCGCGCCCAAACGACTTTGCTGTGATGCGGAAGTGCATGTCTATCTATGTTCTATAGCATGCGCCAATATCTTCGTGTCACACTTGCTGTTGCTGCTCTCCGGTGATGTGAAGCAGAATCCCGGTCCCCTTACTACAGCCCAGGCTGACTTACTCACTCAAATCCACGCTACTGTAACCCAGTTACAGACGGGACAGACAGAAATGGCGAAACAAATAGGGGCACTCACTAAAAATCAAAAGCGTACTGACCAGTTAGTTTGCGACCTGAACGCACGAGTGAGCGCTATTGAAGAACATTTGCAAATTCCCCTGAGTGACCAGTATACCGCCCAAAAAACTGAGTCCGAGCTGCAAGCAGCCCAAACAGAGCTCGCGCTTTTAAAGGCGCGTTGTGTCGACAACGAGAACCGGTCACGCAGGTCGAACTTAGTCTTTTTTGGTTTTCAAGACAAAGCGAAGGAAACATGGTCTGAATCTGAGTCACTCGTGGTCAACCTGTGCGCGAGTAAACTAAACATATCAATCAACCTTGATAACACAGAAAAAGTACACCGTATTGGTCCTTTTAAAACCGGAAAAAACAGGCCAATCATCGCAAAATTCTGCTTCTTTAAGCAAAAAGATGCAATAATAACTGCAGGTATAAAGCTTAAAGATACTGGATTTGTAGTCAGCGAGGATTTTCCTCGACCTGTGCAGTTGGCCCGTCGTAAACTATTGGAATTTGCTAGAACACAAAACACTCGTTATAAACTGCGCGTGGACAAATTGTACATTAATGAAAAGTGCTTTAGTTTGGATGATGTGTCAGACAGTGTTGTTGAAATAAAGAGATAGCAACCCGGGGGCACCGCTGTCCGGTCACCACGTGCACGTCAAATTGAATCCAGTGCACATCCTCATCGTAACCATTCTATTGTAAAGCTTTCCAACAGACCCTGTCCTTTCTTTATACCAATATAGGAAGTGTTATGTAAAAGCAAGATGAGATATGCAGCCTCATAGCATCTACTGATTCTGACGTCATAGTCATACTGAAACATGACTATCATCATCTATCACTGATACCGACGTTTTTGCCCCACGTAACTGGTCATAACATATTTCGACGGGGTAGGACATGTGGCCGAGGGGGTTTGGCCTGATCGCAATAAAAGATAGTTTCGTGTGCAAACTTGTGGATATTTCCTCGCCACTCAAAATGTTGTGGCTCTCCTGTTCAGCTTTGCATGCTACATCTGTTATTAGTGTATGCTACCGCCCGCCTCACAAGGATCCAACTTTTCTTGATTATCAGAATGATGCACTCGGTGTTTTGTGCCGCAAACATCCCCTGTCCAGCATTCTGCTTTTCGGTGATTTTAACTACCCCTCAATAAACTGGTCGGCCCTAGCTGTTTCAACTCCCCTTGATAAAAGTGAAGCAACGGAATTCATTAATTTCTGCTTTAATTTCAATCTTTCGCAAGTTATAACTGAACCCACGCGATCAACTTTTCATTCTTCTAATATTCTTGACCTCATTCTTTGTTCAAAGCCTGAGACTTTGAAATCGATCAACTACTTACGCGAAATAAGTGACCATAAAGTAATTCACTGTACTTTTTCTTTGCATCTCCATTCTAAAAACAAGCGACTTAAACCGCATCACTATACGATAAAGGCGATTACCGAAGTATGAATGCTGAACTAGAAACATTTTTATTTTCATTTCTGGATGACTTTGATGTTCGCTCTGTTTTTGATAATTGGTTTCTTTTCAGACAAAAAATGCAAGAACTTGCGGCCATGTTCATTCCAACTGTCACTTTTCGTGAAAACTCGTCTGCTCCTTGGTTTAACTGTTCTTTAAAACACCTAAATTCAAAAAAGAAGACAATGTTTCGAACGGCTAAGTCCACTGGGTTCAGCTTAAGCTGGGACAAATTTTATTCCGTCGATAGGCAGTACAAAGTTGAAATTAAGAAGCAAAACACTCATTTCATAACATCGATCTTGCGTGTCTGCTCAAAAATGATTCTAAAAAGTTCTGGAAAGTTATTAACCCTAAATCTTATACTTCAATCACACTCAAGTATAACGGTGACACATTGGTTCAGGATAACAAATGTGCCCGATTACTGAACGATGATTTTTGTTCCATATTTACGCAAGAAAATAGCGAAGCCTTTTTTTCTCCTCTTCCCGCTATTCCTACACCCATGCCTGGCTTTGTGTTTAAACCCGCAGGCATCGCTAAACTCATTGACAACCTTAAAATCTCTTCATCCGCAGGCGTGGATAACGTAAATGCAAAAATTCTAAAAAACACGAAAGACTTGCGGAGCGTGATATTAGCTAAAATATTTTCGCAATTTCTTTCAAGTAGTCTTCTGCCTGATGACTGGAAAGGGGCCAAAGATTCTCCCGATTTTCAAAAATGGTGACAAATACTCCCCATTTAACTATCGACCCATCTCCCTAACAAGCGTATCATGCAAACTAAGGAGCATATCATCTACTCTAACATCATTCAATTTCTGTCAGACAACCGTTTCATCAACCCATCCCAGCACGGCTTTCGAAAAGATTTTTCATATGAAACTCAACTTGCATCGTTTACTCATGACATACATGTTAACCTTGATTCAAACATTCAGACTTACGCTATCTTCCTGGACTTTGCCAAAGCATTTGATAAGGTTCCTCATAGATGACTCATATACAAGCTTTCTAAACTCAACCTAGATTTTTCGATTCTGAACTGGATCATTAACTTTTTAACTAACAGACAGCAACTTGTTACCGCTAGCCAGTCATCATCTTTTTTTGCTCCAGTCATTTCCGGTGTTCCTCAAGGATCGGTCCTCGGGCCCCTTCTATTTTGAATTTACATTAATGACATGCCTATATCAATAACACGCATGTTCGTCTTTTCGCTGACGACTGTGTCATCGATCGCCAAGTGACTAACCCATCAGATCACCTACCCATTCAAGATTACCTCAACTGCATCCAAGCAAGGTGCAATACATGGCACATGTGTCTCAACGTCCATAAGTGCAAGCTTGTGTCTTTTACGCGTCGCTTTAAACCCTCTATCTTTTCCTACTCCCTTAAGAGCGTTCCTTTGGAAAAAAACTAATCCCTACAAGTATCTCGGAGTTCATCTTGCATCCGATCTTTCCTGGGCTACTCATATCAGTCACACTACACAGCTCGAAACCGGCCCCTCCTCACATAGAACAACTTGCCTACTCATCCCTTATCCGCCCTAAACTGGAATACGCATCTGCTATCTGGGATCCGCACCAAGCCTAACTCATCAATAACATCGATTCAATTCAGTGTCGAGCATTGTCTTCTATTTACTCGGATTATTCTTCTTTTACTAGCGTCCCATCTCTTCGAACCCGTGCCAATTTCCCCCTCCTCTCTGACCGCCGCCGTTTAGCTAGGTTATCTCTTTTTTACAAATTTTTTTTTACAGCCCGTGCCTCCGATTATCATACATCGTTCTTTCTGTACGCCGCAACCGTCGCACGGGTAACAATCTCGACATACAGCGACCAAAGTCAAGAACCACCACATTTCAGAAGTCATTTTTTTTTTCCGGTACAGCCTCTGATTGGAACGGGCTCTCCCAAAACATTGTAACTGCTCATGATTAATTAGAATTTAAAGAATTAATACGTGCAATCGCGTTCTAGGTATATTTGTTTTTGTTTTTTTCGCATATTAATCTTCTTGACGATTTTTGTTTTATTTTATATGCATTTTTTGCTTTTGTGACATTTGTACCCTTTCGTTGATGTTTATTGTATGCCACCCCTTATGTAATACCCCCCATGTAGGTCCTTAAGGTATATAAATAAAATTTACAAAATAAATAAAAAATATAGCCAAAACGACCCCTACATTGCCGCGGAGCTGTGTGGGACCACGCTACTAGGCTTGACGTCTCCCTTCAGATCGCAGCCGCTGTTGCAATGACCCTTTTGTTGTTCTATCAGTCTTCTGTTGGTAGCTAAACTCCTACACAAATTGGCGCACAACGTGGGGCCATGACTGCTTCTGCGGACGCGGCTTCTGTCCTCCACCCTTTTCTCCTTCGTAATTGCCTTCCTCTTTGCCGGAAATTTCTTGCCTTTAATTGCTCTGTACCACGCAGCATCCTGTTCTCGCCCCATGTGGTTGAGCGATTATCGCCGAGTGCGCAACCCGCAATATTTTCAGCGCCTAATTCGTTTCTTCTTTTTTGTGTGTGTGTGTGGGGGGGGGGGGGGGCAATTTTTTGTTTGAGTATACGCTACTATGGGGAACAAAAGGAAACAAACACCAATAAAACGGCACGATGCCAATGTATTTTGACGAGCGCAGGCAAGTTGGGCTGCCTTTCATTTGTACTTCGAAAAGTACTTCGCGGACGGCACTCGTTACTGGAAAAAAGGTCCATTAGTTTGCTTGATATGTAAAAGTGTTTTGAAGAGAAGGTCCCCTTTATGGCTCTCTTTCTGGTCTGCTTCTTTATCGGCAGTCGTAGCGGGACACAATGGTATGTATATTGTGGTCGTTCGGTTGGTTCCCTTACGGGAACGTCTTTTTTTCGCCGAGAATACACAGAAAGAATAAAACGCATGAAGGACGAACACAGACACACACAGTTCTTTCAATGAGCGATGAACATTTATGTTCGTCGCTCCGAGTTGCAACCCCGGTCGAAGACGAAGACGAAACACCGAGTTGCAAGTGCGACAACCCGGTCGAAGACGTCGAACATTTAATCATGGACTGTTCGAGATATGATCAGTGGCGCGCCCGCTTACAGATTAGTCTCGGGATACTCGACAATCGTCCATTTTCTCTCGCCAAAGTTCTAGGCCCTTGGCCCGACTTAAAGAAACAAAAGCGTGCATTAGCCTCACTAACTGCATTTCTGAAGGACTCAAAGATAGAAGCCAAATATTAAGTTCAATGATTACGAGTTACTGGTATAGCAGGATTTAATTGCACATATTTTGTACCACTGTATAATACTGTACATATCGTACTTCTCAAAGTGCACTTGCTTGTGATATTAACGCAGCACGTTCATAGTTTACTTTGTTATTCATTATGCCCAGATTTCATAATTATTGAACATATCATATCATACTTTACCCCATTACTAGCATTGGAGTAGCCGGCCCCAAATTAGGGGCTAAAATCTTCATCTCATTAAATAAACATTGAATTGAATTGACCGTGAACTTCA
The DNA here is from genome assembly GCF_016920785.2 of Ixodes scapularis. Taxonomy (NCBI): domain Eukaryota; kingdom Metazoa; phylum Arthropoda; class Arachnida; order Ixodida; family Ixodidae; genus Ixodes; species Ixodes scapularis. The sequence continues at coordinate 1,784,627 of NW_024609897.1, forward strand.
AAGAATTGAAAGAAAGAGAACGAAACTTAAACGAAAATAAAAAAAACGAAAATTCAAACTTAAAATAAAACTAAATTGCTCAATTTTTTTAAATACCAAATGAAAACGATAGGACATTTATGAAAATTAACCCCTGAATGAAGGAGGAAACAGGAAAAACAAAAAAGGAAATTAACCCCTGAATAAAGGGGAAAGGGAAGAAGAAAAGAAAGGAAATTAGCCCCTAAAAACGGGGAAAAGGAAGAAGAAAAAAGATAGGAAAAGAAGGCAAAAGTTAATAATTGATCAAAACTGGCTTATCGATAACTCCGGCGCGAGGAACTCCAGCTCTTTTGCCGATAACACCAGAAAAGCTCAGAAACATTGTTCGCGGCGTATTTTATCTTAAACCCCTCAATTATTTCTCGCCCACACTTATCTTTGTGTGTTTCAAGCGCAGTGGTGTTCTCAAAGCTTGGGGTGCAATCGTGGCAGGTACGGGCATGCATGACTATGGGTGTAATGAGTCCGATGATGCCTTGGTGACTTCTAAATGGTGCTCCCTAAGGCGAACATTTAGGCATCTTCCTGTTTGGCCGATGTATTGGCCTCCGCAGCTCAAAGGAATGGAATAGATTGGCTTCTCTTTACATTTAACATACTTGTTGGAGTGCTTGATGGCGCATTCGGGTGGTCGACTCTCGTTGTTCACTTTCTGCCACATTTGTTTTAACCTCATTCTACAAGTGAAGAACACTTTCGTGTCAAACCGAGGAGCAAGAGTCTTCAGGTGGTAGGCGGTGTTGTGCACGTATGGAATGCAAACCGGACGTGAATGACTATTTTGTTTCAATGGAAGACGGATGGGGCCCGTGATGAGACGCTGAAGGGTTGTACGGAGGAGGTCGGCTGGATAACCTGCTTGGAGCAGGCGGTCATGCTGTCGCAGGACACTTTCTGATGAGAGGTGTGAACAGGATTTCGAGCTATAGGAGGCAAACAAGGTTCGAATGATTCCAAGCTTTACCGACTTGGAATGGTTACTGCAAAACAGAAGAACGTTTTTTTTTTGGATCGTTGCTGGAAGCTCCAGCATAGACCTTGAGGATGAAGATGAAGTTTTAAATCCAGATACTGTAGACCTTCATCTGTTTGTTCTTCACTCGCACGAGCAAGACTTGAAGGCTTCACAAATGGCTAATGGTGGAGGACGGATGAACAACTAGGTAGTCATCTACATATCGGAACACGCGGATTTCTGGAGCTGTAACGATCCGAGAAATCCGAGTGTTCCGAACAGAACGGAACTCAAGCCTAGAGCTAACTAGGGCACAAAATAAACGAATAATTGAGGCCGGGTTCTTGAATGGCTGAGTAATGCGGCATATAATGCCCAACATTCTCGTCGCCCTACCGACAATAAGCGACACGTGAGCAGTAAAATATATTGTGGGTTTTTTTTTCTCCATATTTTGTGCTCACCAGACACAAACACAGCAGTATCTACTGATATTACTGATATTACCGGATTCGCTTTATACAGAAGTAGACCTCCCTTGAACAAGCAATCCTTGACAGCGACTTTGTGTGCGGTACCATTCTGAAACAGACGAGAACTCATATCATCTCAGTAAGTGAAAAAAAAAAATAATAACCTTCTGCATCAGTGAGTAATTCTTAGCATACTTCAGGTTCCTTCCAAATGATTGATTTCCTCTTGCACGCATTAAAGGGTGTCGCTTTACCTCAAAGGCAGACCTAACGTTCAGCGTCCAGGGTTTGTTTTATGCTTTGCAGGAACCGCAATCTTCACGTGCTGTACAGTGTATAAGGCCAAATATCCTTCTCTTCTACGTTTGCTTAGACCTCGTCCAAGTCTGGTCAGTCACCGGGATCTCCACTCTCGCTCTGTTGTCTGGAGAGAGCACAATATGCTGGGGTATTGGAATAGCGGTATAAATGGCGATCTGCTTACAGTCGCTAGATACGTGACTCTAAACAGAGCCGTCATTAACCTAACCATTCTAGTGACTTTAATTGCAAATAGTTATGACAACGAGCTCCTGCGGCCACCATTCTGGCTTCTAGTCCGCCGTGAAGCCTCCCGCGCCTTGACATTGCTGATTTATCGTATGTAACAACAATTGATCTTACAGTGATAGTCATCCTAGCGACTTCCCTGCTGCATTCGCGGCGGCAGTGCTACGTTAAGCAGAAAACTCAGTGACGCCTTCAAAGCACGTGACCACATCCAACCAGAGTAGTTCACCCCTCGGCCTCGAGATGGCGGCCGCGCCCGCGCGTCCGTCAAACGTCATCACAATTATAGCGAGTTCGTTTCACGGCACTCGTGCCCACGCGTGCCCACTCGCAGCGTGGAGCGGGTTTGTTTCGGCCGGCACTCCACGAGTGGTTGCACTCTCCGAGTTCGTTTCATCCCACGCGTGCATGTACTCGCTGCACCGAGAAAATCGAGAGTGCGCCAAAATGCAATCCCGTCATGCGTCGCTCCGGCGAAGCCGGCGAGGAGCGGCCGCAGAAGACGAGAGTTCGTCTGCTTTGTGAAAGGAAAAAAAGTAGATTTTCTGATAGCAATCGCGTCTCGCGGGCAACGGAATCAAACGCGAGCTTGAATTGTGAGCGTCGTCTATTTCATGAAGGAAGCAATTGACAAACCGTGGAGGTTTTAAGTCGCTATGTTGCCGCAAAAACGCTGAAATATTATAGTGTGTAAAGAAATGCTCAGAACAAACGCGTCAGCAGTTCCCGAGACGTTTATCACCATCTGTGTGCGGGTGAAAAATTGAACATTTGTCGACAAAACTCCTTTGAGAGAAACCTTTGACTGCCCAATAAGCATCAGAGAAAGCTAAACATAGTGACTTTACCCGAGGCTTGGGCAACATCATCATGTTTAACATTTACCTACGTCAGCTAGCTTGCCCCGTCGTATTTTGTTCGAGAAAGCTCTCGTTCTCGACGCCCTCACCAAGGCTAATATCTGATCCACCTGTAATGACGATCGAAATCTAAAGTCCCATGACAATCTTTAGTGGATATTCCAGCAGACTAGTTTTAAGTCGTACCCTTTCAGTGGTTCACGCATAATACCATGCTCAAACGGATCAAGCTTCGGCTCGGACAGCATCATCAGTTTTCTTCAGTGTAGCGGTTATGAGAATTGAAAGATCGCAACCAGCTGCTTTGTGGTTGCGGAAATTTACGCCGTCTGTAACTATCTGTATGACAGCCGAGTTGGTTGAAGTCATCGCAATCATAAACTACAGGTTGCAGCGACCAACGTTTGTAGATAAACGTTGGTATCGACTGCACTCTCGCATTCCCACCCATCACTCCGAACAGAAAGGCGCCAGTTTCGGTTTGAGGTTGGTAGTCTTTCTACAACATAGATGGCGGCAGCATCAGTCTTCTGCACTCGGTGCATTTCGCAAGTTCGTTTCAGTCCAGTTCTCCGTGCAACACTCTGCGAGTGCGATGCATTCTGGGAGAGAACTCGAACGGTGCCAGTGCGTGTGAAACGAACTCGCTATTAGATTCACGTAGCGTCCTCTAGCTTGCACCAGCATCGCCACCTGTGCGTGTCGCAGCGTTGGCTCGGACTCAAGATGGCGTCATCAAACCATGTGATTTTATGACGTCAACTTGATTACCGCGCTCGGCATCACGAAATGCCGAGCGCGGTCGCGCGCCCGGTAGTGACGAGCGGCCGTCGCATGCCTCAGGGTGGAACAAAACTTCCTGTTATTACACAATACTATCTCTCTTCCGCTTTTCTACTTTTACATCGCAAACAACAAACACCGTCAGTAGAGCGATAGTTCCAGCAAGCGCTGTACGGTACCTATCTCGATTTTGTCTTATGCAGGGACATACGATAGATCATGTTTTTATTGTTTACTTAACTACATTTTTCTGTGACCGCTTACCACAGGGCTGTTTTGTGTGTGGTGATCGAATAAATAAGAAGTGGATATACATGCAAGGGTGTGTGGTGATCGAATAAATAAGAAATGGATATACATAAAAGGGTGTGTTTAGTGCGTGAAATAACAGCTATCGCTGTGCCTTCGCAAGCTGTTGCTCAAAGCTGCGGATTGTTTTGCATTGCTCTAGTTTGCTTATTTTTACAGCGCAAAGTTTAACATGTTCTATGTGTTGGTACTTCATTGTCTTTCACTTGAAGAAGCTATCTCGTGTATATTTAAACGCATATACCTTATAAGATCCTATTATAAAAAATGTTGGTTCACCGACGGTCAACCGACTTACCGACATTAAGCCGCTGTGGTACGCGTAGCACATCCGTGCTCCGATACAGAATTTGTCCAATAACTGCGGTGAAAGAAACGTGCAGGTGATCTTAGATACGTTTCGTGAACGTAATATTTGAGTGTTTATTGTAAAAACGACAACTGCAGCTATTTGTTACTGTTGTTTTGAAACCCTTTTTATAAACTGGCGATTTTTTTTACAGTTGTGTGCAGTAGTTTACAGTAAAATAATTTCGAATACTCCACTTTATTGCCGTCTTTATTATGGTTCGAATAACATAGACTCCCTTCTTTTAGTAAGTAGCAAATGATTAACGAATAGTTTAAGGGGAAATAATTGTGAAGCATGCTGTATACTAGGGGTTCGTGTTTTCAGGGTTTCGTTTTGCTTCAAATTTGCGAGCGTTTTTTGGTGTTATAATTTCTCAGAGATTCGCTGTTTTTCGGTGTCAGACAGAGAAAAAGCATATCGTGTTTGTCGGCCCTTATCTTAAAGTGAACAAGGCATGGGCGTAGGGTTCCAGAAATATTCTATTCAATTCAATTTGTTTTATTAACTCCAATTTTATTTACTCCACGGGACATCCGCGTGACTCAAATGCATGAAATGCGCCCCGGTACCAATGAGAGAAAGAAACGAGATAAGTACATGATTCCATGTTCTTAGAGTTTATTTCTTCTTAAACTCCGAGGGTGTTTTTTCAGAGTCTGTGTATCGCCGAAAATACGAAATTTATCAAAATTTATTTATGACAGATTCCCGATTCTCCGAAATTCGGAAATTAAATTGGCTTTGTGGTAAATTTTTTCTTCAAAATTAAATAAAAGAAGATTAATATTAGCCGGATGGAAACATGTCCTAAATTCACATTAAATAATTAACTCGCCAGCATCTAATAATATATCTTGCCACTGGTAATTCTAACTGTCATAGAACAGAGCTTGCAAGCAGGTGCTGCTTTAATAAACATCGATACTTTTAAATCACTGAAATCTTTTACGTAGTCTCTGGAAATGTTGTTTTCTTCCCATCCCATTCCACAGCTCCACCCTGCAGCTGCGCGGTGTGGAGTGGTTGGATAATATCTTTAGCTGCCTCCCTCCCCCCCCCCCCCCCCCCCCTTTCCTATGATCATAGCTCTCGCTGTTATAAAGAAACAACCCTTCGTTCTGTAAAATGTTCTATCTCGAAACTATAAGAGTTACTTTCGTCGTGACCATAAATTACGATGACCCGGTGTCCTGAACCCAACTTGACGACCTAAATGTCCATGAACCACCTTTTGTCTTCAGTCCAAGATTTGAAAGAGAACTGGAGAAGGGGCCTCTTCTGAGGATTGCTAACCCTGGAGTCTGCGCAACCTTGTTTGTAAGATATCTCTTTTGTTGTTGTCATTGCGACTTCGATATTTGGTCTTAATTGACCTTTTTTTTTCGGCGAATGTTTTTTTTTAGTTATTAAATTTATTCGAAGCCACGGAACCCTATTTATGTAGTAATAAATCAAAGTGAAGGACGAGACGTATGAGCACATCACTTAGTATATCGTCCGCTTGAAGCCAGCGCTTTCCGCCAAATTCACTTAGCGAATCTCGATACGGAACTCACTTAGATCGGACCAAGCCTTGCTGCCAAACTTTAAAGTGTGCATGTCAACCCCTGTGTTACTTTCAACAAAAAAGGGCAAACAAAAAAAAAACTGCTGGCTATAAAACTTGCCACGAGCAGAAGGGAGTCGTTCATCTTTTGTCCCAGCCCCATCATGATCCGTCGGCCGCACTTTTGGAGGAACTTGGCCCCCAAGGCAGCACTCCGCGCAGCTGTCACGGGGCCTATGGAGAAGAGACGTGCGCTCACCCTAAGCAAACAGTCTCACTGCTCGTATATCATGGAATAGCCACAATTCTCGCCGCAGACATGATTACTGAATTACCCGCGGACATGTCTCAAGCATGTTCACATCATGTTTTTTTATGTGTGCGTCGAACACGCCTGCAGGCAGTTTTTGTGTGTCCAATGTGACCGTCGAACAAGGAAGGAACGCGATGAAGACGTTGTCTACAAGCTGTCTCACGTGGGACGTATTAGCAATGTGCCCGAGGCTCAAGACACTCTGTGCACGGGCAGTGAATGCGAAAACTTGCGAACAAATCGGAACAAATTGAAAACAAATTAGTAATTGAATGTTTTAAGCGGCGAAATGCCTCGGTAAGATATATAGCGATACCGGTAAGCGAGTCCAGTCCACGGGTCTTGTATTGGGTATCAACCACGGAGTGCAAGAAGGCACCAGCTGCTTCCAGTGTTTGCGCTGCTTCTTACGGTGCAATTCACACGACGGAGCTTTATCCCTGAAGGAAACAGAGGACGTCATAAAACTATAAAGTGGAAAACGCCGCGAGACGAAAGAGGCGGTTAAAAACATCCGAGAGCATTTATACAACAGAGTGGCAAATGGTTGAGTCTTTCTTTTCAAGAACATCTTCGCGATCTTCGGGGCCATATCGAACGAAACGCGGAGAAATAAAACGAAAGAAAAAACATACCTCTGTCCCCACAGATCGATGCTGCTGACCGTAGCCCTTCCGCAAAAAGAGGGAGACCGATCGCTTCGGCAGGACGACAGATGTTCTGCGCTGAGCCTTGTCGCAGATTCTTCGCGGTTCCACGCAGGCTCGGGGGTTTAGCAAACAATGGTGACGTGGCGCACGTCACGTAAACACTCAATGGAGTTTAATCCCTTTCTTGGATAAAATGTTCGCCGCGCGAATACGCCATAAATCTTAGACCCGCTCTTTCAATCCTCCGCCTCTCTTTCTATCCGATCGTACGTTGTTAAAAGAACACCGTGCTCTCTGAGATCAAGGTGTACAAACCGCCGCCTTCCCCACTAGTTCGATCTCCTCGCCAGTAGTCAAACAGAGTTTAAGGGTGTGTCAGAAGCTCCTCTCATACCCTTATTACCGCCAGCCACCGAGGCGCACGTCGCACTTCCATCACATGACTCGTCGTGTGAGACGTCGTTTCACAACTTTCCCGGTTATTTCTGAAACCGATTCAATGATGTGGCTGGCACGTTGAGGTGTTTATTTGGAGCATTCTTAACCTGTATCTGATTATAGTACAGATCATACTAACTATTGTTCCTCTTGATGCATCTTCTGAAAAGATAACCTAAAAACTTGACTCTTATTGTCGCCAGAATTAGCGATGCCCAAAAAATCGACCACGAAGCTCGACGCTGATTGGCTGGTGGACGGGTCACGTGAACAACGCTGGTTTGCTGATTCCGGGGAGTATGGGAGGCTCTGAAAAACCGCCAGGCTTTCGAACCCGACTAGCGCCGATATCTTGATCCAAGGAACTGCTATCAAGTTTATATGCCACGTGTAAGTTATCTGATGAAGAGCGCCGGGAGCGTAGGTGTCGGGCCAACACCACCTAGACAAAAGGCCTCCCCGCGTGGTCGTCTCTCCCTCTATAAAACGGCATCAGAGTCGAATCGCGATAACTCGGCTATTGGGCCCGACCCCGACCTTCGACGCGCTGATTGTACGCGAGCCCCAGCCGAACACTGACACTGCACTCGTGTCCAATCTCAAGCCTCGGTCGATCTGTCTGCGATGACGCGTGCGGAGGCCTTTGGTCTAGGTGGTCTTGGCCAGGTTTGGTACCACTCCGGAGTAATACCGAAGCAACTGACGTCTAGCACAAATTCTCAGAAGTTTTCTCTACATTTTTTGTCACTTTGCGTGGGGTAAACCCTGTAGCTACGTCAGCTCTGCGAGTGAAAAACAAAATGTCCGCTATTATCCTTGAAATTGCACCAAAACAAAAAGGCCTCTGGATCAGTGGTGTTGCGTGCGAATATACTTGGGTCTCACAAATGCCAGTAAGCTTTCGTAAAATGAAAAACATTGTAACCCATTATCGTTGCCCGAACCTCCGTCACAAATGCTCTCATTGCGCGCGCAAAAAAAGGATACGTAACAGAAGAGGGGCCCCGGCGTATATCCGCAAAATGAATAGTTGACACTGAAGTAATATGTACTGCTCCGCTATTAACTTATCAGCACGCAGGTGAACAATGTCGAAGATGAAAAAAGAGTTACCCGTACCAGGACTTCTGCCGCACACGTCAAAGCTTCCGACGCCCTCGAGAGCCACAACGAAGAGAGATGCCGATAGAAGCTGACAGCTGAATATGTGCTGCATCTCAGGATCACCTAAATGTCACAAAAGGTGCAGTTTATAATGCCCTCCGTTTCTCTAGACCACTCTTTTGTACGGCGACTACCGATGAAACCAATGAGCTATAACAGTACGTCCCCCAATTCGCAACGACTGCTGAGTGAAAGCGCTAAAAAAAGACGTAAAATACTTCGCCGGAGTCCCCATTTTTCATGTCATGTAAATACCTGGCATCGTTGCTTGGAAGGTCTTTGTGGTGATAGCTGGGTAGACTGTCATACTCTATAGTTGTTTGCTCGACTCTTCCACACCGGTTGTTTGATCAGATGTATAGCAATGGCGAGTGAACTTTGGCGCTAGCCTTAGGATTTCACGTGGTCTTAAGTCAATCCAAGAGTAACACTTTTTTCTTATTATTAACTTATGCATGTCCACTCAGGGACAACTTCACTGAACAAAAAAATTATTACGATTCTTCGGCGCAATGAAAACAGTCACGACATTTTTTTTTTCCAGGGTGCAAAACATTGGCAACTCAGTTCTATATATAGTCCCTGAGACGTAGGGAAAAAAAAATAAAACGGGCAGTACAGCGAAGTCTCTAACACAACTTAATCGCTGTGTTAGAGACTTCGTTGTACTGTCCGTTTTTGTTTGTTTTTTTTCCCCTACGTCTCAGGGTTACTATGGATATCATTCACCAGCTCGCCTATGTTTTTTACCTCTCTTCACTCATTGGCAACTCAACATTTTTTTTTTTTTTGCAGTATTGCGTTGTGTCGAGTGCCATATATAGGCCAAAGCGTTGTTTGCAAACAAGCCCGTGTTTCTTCAAACAGGTGTAAACACTACGCATATGAAGAAACGAGATTCGCGGGAGGTGGCGCGCATGCGCCGTAGAGAGTCTGTATAACCTTGCGTTCCCAACCACTCGTTCAAGGTAACGTGGTTTACGAACCGCGTTTGCAATACGAAATGCGAGGAGGCGACGAAAGCATTAATCGTACTCAAACATCTCTGCCTTTTCACCAGCTTTCTTCCTCGCCCCGCGAAAACGCAGCGCGCGCGCACTTGCGGCTCATCGCCACAGGAGGTGTTCGCCAGGTAAATTGCAAATGCTTCCCATGATCTAAGATGGGCCCCCTCTTCAAACTTGGTTTTCGAATGCTCCGCGCCGACAGCAGCCCCTTAACATCAGAGCCACTTGTTGGTGTACAGGGACTACATTTTGATGAGCAGACACCAGATCTAAACGAAAAAGTTGGACCTTCGACATGCAGAAACAATTGTAAGTAATTACACGACAGGGGTGTCAGTTGAAGTAGACAAGCAGAAGGAGAGGGACGAATATACACACCGCTCGCTATCAACTGTGACTTTAATACTCCTTCTTCCTTGTAATGACATGCATACCAACTAGCTCAACTTAAAGGGACGCTGAAGGGGTATTTATGTTCGCCAAGGTTTTTACTTGTACATGACATATGAGAGCCCAACTACCCAGAACACAAATAGCCACTCGAAATTTGTTTTCTTTCCGCCCGAAAACTGCCGATCGATAGCTGGCTGGTTTGAGTCGCGCTCACTCTCTTCTCCATGGTCACGTGTCATTTTCTGTTTTAGACGCAACCACCAAATATAATCATAATCGTGGGTCACCGAAGTCACACATTTAATATTAAAAATAAAAAATGTATATGATACCTATTTTTTGTGGCTACTAAAAACACCGCGAATACTGAAGAAGAAAAAATAGTAGCACACCCACGTGACTTCAGCCAACTCTCTCCTCTATATTTCTTCTTCCTTCCCAATCCAGTTTAGGTTTAGGTCTGGAGCAGTTGCGTTCCTTGACTTTATTAAAATATAAGTGACGCGGTTACAAAATATTAATTGGGTAGTGCAGAGGGCCGTGTAGGCGCAGTGAGCTACGGGGCGCCCTTTAGGGTGTACATAAAAAGGGTACGCGTGAATAAGCGGGCGCTTTTTCCGTCCGATCACTGGGAGCCTCAGCTGTGTCAGTCTTTCCTCCGCGGCCCTCAGCTCTGGCCGCCACCTCGGCCGCCTCGGCTCGAACCCTACATGGTGTCAGAAGAGGGATGCCCTGTTTCCGCGGTTCGGCATGGCTGTTAAGGACGCTCCGGTTCCGGCCCTTGCTGCCAGCAGTCTCCGGAGTCCGGCCCCGTTCTGCTTCGACGATGCCGGCAAATGGCTTCCATGGTTGCAGCAATTCGAAGACTACCCCTTCGCCACCGGCATGCACGTGATGCCGGACGAGAGACGAGTTAGGACTCTCCTCTATGGCATGGGTCCACGGGCACGCATCGTCCTCAGTTCGCTGATGTCTGACGAAGAGGCCTACAAGTCCTACGCAGAAGTCACCCGCCGGCTCACCAGCTACTTCGTGCACCCCATAAACGAGGTGTACGAGAGCTCCCGGTTCCACAAGCGGACGCAACAGCCAGGCGAGACAGTCGACAGCTTCTTCACGGATCTTCGGAACATGGTGCGCAAGTGTAACTATCCGTCACCAGTCATCGAAGACCATCTTGTTCGCGACCGTTTCGGCGTGGGTTTGGCGGATTCTCGTCTCTCGGACAAGCTGTGCCGCACCCCGAGCCTCTCCCTGGACGACGCACTGGTGCAAGCCCGTCAGCACGAAGACGCCGAGCGAGAGAAGCAACTCCTGTCCCTCACAGCTGGTCAACCGACAGCGCACGTGGACGCAGCGACTTCACGTAAACCCGTGCAGCGTGCACACGGACGGGACCTCAGACGTGACAGGCCCGAAAGTTCTCGAACCATCAATGTTCGAGAAGCTTCTACAGGCAGCCAAAGTGCGCAGTGCCTCTTCTGCGGTCACGAGTACCACCGACGGTCGGGCTGCCCAGCTGCGAAAGCGGTCTGTAACCACTGCAAGAAGCGAGGCCACTTATCGTCAGTGTGTCGCTCAAAGAGGCGCCTCCGTTTCGTGGAGCTCCACTCCGTTGCGGCGGTGCCTCGGAACGGGCGGTACGTTGACGTCCAGGTCAACAGGGGCCCTCTCGTCTTAAAGATGGACTCTGGCGCCGACGTTTCGGTGGTTCCGAGCTCGTTTCCTGGCTGCCCAGTCGTCCTCGGCGAGCCACGTGGCGAGGAACTTTTCGGACCGGGGAAACAACCCCCCGAAGTTTCTCGGCTATCCCGCTATCGTCGCCCTTGGCGTTGTCAAGTTTGTCGGCGCAGTAACAGCGGCCCGGACCGCTGCTCTACCGGACATACCACCTCAGAAAGTCTCTCCAGCCCTTTTCGCCGGCCTGGGCACGTTCCCGGACGAGTATACGACCCGCATCAAGCCGGACGCGGTACCGTATTCCCTCAGCACAGCCCGGCGTATCCCGATACCCCTACGATACGTAGTCAAGAAGGAGCTCGACAAGATGGAGCAGGAGGGCGTGATCCGGCGCGTCGACGAACCGACGGACTGGTGTGCCGGCCTTGTCGTCGTACCGAAGCTAGCGGGGGTTACCGCCTTTGCGTCGACTTGACCAAACTCAACCAAGTTGTTCTGCGTGAGCGCCACGAACTCCCGACCGTCGACCAAACCCTCGGACTTCTCGGTGATGCCTGCGTTTTTTCGAAGTTGGACGGAACTGCAGGCCTCCATCAAGTACGTTTGGCCCGGTACTCCCAGAAGTGTACGACCTTCATCACACCGTTTGGCTGGTAATGCTAATGCCGCCTCCCATTCGGGATTACGTCGGCCCCGGAATATTTACAGCGTCAGATTTCTCGCCTGCTGGAAGGCTTGGCCGGCGTCGTTAACCTCATGGACGACATCCTCGTGTTTGTTCGCACCACGGAAGAGCACGACCAGCGCCTCCAAGCAGTCCTCGGTCGCCTCCAACAAGCGGGGGTCACCCTCAACGCCACCAAGTGCAGTTTCGGCGTGTCAAGCGTAAGGTTCCTCGGTGTCGTCGTCGGAGCCAACGGCATTGCTCCTGATCCAGACAAGGTGGTGGCCATTCAGTGTATGCCAGCTTCTCGGGACATTCATGGTGTTCAACGCTTTCTGTGTATGCTCGACCATGTGGGTCGCTTCCTCCCGGATCTCTCTCAGACGACTGCGCCGATCCGAAGCCTCCTGAACAAGACTGCAGCCTGGACGTGGGGACCAGCGCAAGCCTCAGCGCTTTAGAAGCTTAAGACTATGCTGTCCTCGGGCATCTGCCTCGCAAGGTACAACCCTGCACTCCCGACGACAGTCTTCACAGATGCCAGTTCCTTCGGGCTGGGTAGAGTGCTTCTTCAAGACCAGCCATCAGAGGATCGCAGACCGGTTGCATACGCCTCGCGTGCACTGACAGAAAGAGGCACTGGCGGCCACGTGGGCCATTAACCGCTTCGACGTGTTTCTGCGGGGCCTTCGTTTCACCCTGGAGATTGACCATCAGCCGTTGGTCAAGCTCTTTAGAACTGCGGGCCTTGACCTCATGCCACCCCGTATCCAGCGCTTTCGTATCTGCCTCCTCCAGTACCTGTTTGACGTCAAGTATGTGCCTGGGAAACAGTTGGCTCCGCTGATGCACTCTCGCGGGACCCCATCGACCAGCTGCCAACGACTCCAGCCATCGACAAGGTTGAGCTGTACGTCCAAGAAGCGCTCCGCGCTATCCCTCCCACGTTTGCGGTTTTTCTCGACGACTTCCGTGCCCATCAGGCTGCGGACTGGGAGTGCGCTCAGCTGAGGGCGTACTGCAAGCAAGGGTGGCCTCGGAAAGAAAATATGCCTGTCAGCATGGCTCAGTTTTGGGGTCATCGCGCTGAACTCAGTGTCGGCGACGACCTTCTCTTTTGCGAGGGACGTCTACTGCTGCCAGCTTCTCTGCGGAAACACGTCCTGTCCCTCATCCACGACGGACAACTGGGAGTGAACCGCTGCCGCGCCATCGCCAGAGAGGCGTTCTGGTGGCCGACCATGGGGAGCCAGATAAAGGCAATGCTAGACAACTGTCCTAACTGCGCCACCACGCGGGTCCAGTGAACAGAGCCACTGCTTCCTACAGTGACACCTAGCCGCCCCTGGGAGGGAGTCGGTGTGGACGTTTTTCATCACGAAGGAACAGACTACCTTTTCCTCGTTGATTACTACTCGAGGTACCCAGAAGTGCTGTCCCCCCGCACGATGACATCCAAGGCGGTGATCTCTATTATCAAAAGTGTTTTCACAAGACATGGCATCCCGGAGACCCTCGTCAGTGATAATGGACCTCAGTTTTCATCGGCAGAGTTCCGTGCCTTTTCCCAGAGCTACGGCTTCCCCACGTCACCAGCAGTCACAGGTATCCCCAGTCCAAGGGTGAAGTCGAGCGAATGGTGCGGACTGTCAAGGAAGTTTTCAAGTTTCCAGACTGGCCCTTGGCCCTCTTGTCCTACCGTAACGCACCGGGGGTGACTGGGTACAGCCCCGCTCAGTTACTCATGGGGCGCAGTCTCCGGACCTGCCTCCCAGTCCCAACCGCCACGTTGGTTCCAGGATCACCTCTCGCGGCTGACTTCCACAGGCTCGACACCGCCCAACGACGTCGCCAGCGTCAGGATTTCGACTGCCGGCATGCTGCACATGCTTTGCGTCCCCTGGTGGAGGGGGAGAGACTGTGGATACGCGACGCAGATTGTGCTGGCACAGTCCTTAGCCCAGCACAGCGTCCACGATCCTACGTGGTCTAGACGGATGCAGATGCCCTCGTCCGCAACCAAAGACATCTGGTACCGCAGCAGTCTCCATCAACGGGTGGTTCCGACATCTGCAGCTCTGGTCCAGGGCCGCAGGAATCCACCATAATCTCCATCTCGCACAGAGCCTGCGTGCAGCAGTCACACTCCCAGGGCAGCTAGTCCTCTACCAGTTGCATCGCCACAAAGGCCCCCTGGTGCTCCCTCAAGACTGCCTGCGTCGGGTGTGCGCACTAGGTCCGGACGCTGCGTTAGGCAACCGGTGCGGCTGAACTTGTAGTGCACCTTGTGGCTTAGGTCATTCATTACGTTCCTTGAGAGCTAAGTGTGGCTCTCTTTTATTTTCCTTAAAGGGGGATGTAGAGGGAGTGAAGGCGCAGTGAGCTACGGGGCGCCCTCTAGGGTGTACGTAAAAATGGTGTGCGTGAATAGACGGGGCTTTTTCCGTCCGAGCACTGGGAGCGTCAACTGTGTCAGTCTTTCCTCCGCTGCCCTCGGCTCTGGCCGCCGCCTCGGCCACCTCGGCTCGAACCCACCCACTACAGGTAGTCTTTTGACACTAAAATGAATCACCGGGCAAAAAAATCAAACACTTTTTTTTTTTTTTGGGGGGGGGGGGGTGTCAGTGTCCCTTTAAACTTGTTGTCAGGAATTATCTGGAAACTTAAGTGTTTCAAAAGGTGTCTTTATTTCGACCAGCACGCCGGCTTGTTTACCCTGTCTACAATCATCTCTCCTGATTTGAGACGAGTAGTGTGTCGCCCCAGTTTTTCAGTTTTTCGTCCGTCGTCCCACAGTTTTATATGCCCTCCTTATTTCAAATTTCGCTCCGTTCCTACATCACGCCTGACAAGCACAGTTATATTTGCTTGTTGATACCCTAAAACTCTGCTAATACATCATACAAAAGACAGTTCACAGACATGATTTGAGGTCTCCTTTTTTTCTTGTATGGCGGTCCTCTGCTCTAACACAAGAAATCACCTTCAGACATGTTCAAAGCATGCATATGTATAAAGCAAACGTTGTTCGAACATGCTTGAGTGATCTATGAAGTTCATTCTGCCATCATATCTGTAGCGAGCGCCGTGCCTTTTTTCTGACGTTTGAGCAGTGCGACTTAATGTGAATGTAAATAATCCCATTTGAGCTTACTTTCGGTTCAATAAGACCGACGTTTGGCTATGGTGGCTGGAACGCGTCTCCGACTGGTGTATTCACCGCGCCCAAAAAAGTGGTCCCTCGATTTCCACCTGATGACGTCATAGAATGTCATGCTCTCGCCGGTCGCGACCGTGGTGGTGTCGCAGCACCTGTGGTGGATGTGGCAGACGCCTGTTCTGCTGCAGGTCGCTCTCCACTCTGACAGTCCACGGAAGTTAAAGCATCCGGAAGTTGGGACGCCTGGGACGCCGTGAGGATAGCGACACTCGTGTTCGCTCGTGCTTTTCGCCGGCATTTCTACGACCAGCCGCCAGGATCGCGACAGGCAACAGCATGACACTCCGGCTTCTGTGACGTCATTTGTTGCCACTTGGGGACCACTTTTAGTGTATGAACGGGATAGGACGCTAAACACACCAGTCGGACACGCGCTCCAGGCACCATAGCTTGGCTCTAATATGACGCCACTGGGCTGGTGCTGCTGTCGGAAAAGCGCGTGAGCAAAGGCTTCACCTCACGCGAACCTCGTTTCCGGGTACGGACAGGGTCCACAACTTGTGTGGGCAAACATGGGTTGGTCTATAAACAGCGCGTTGTAGTGTATCATGGGAGGCTCAAACGCTAAGAGTTCGGAATTGCAGTTCCTTGGAGTCAGGTGTATCACCAGAAATATTTTTTTATCTGCAAGGTTTTCAGGATATCATACAGTTCATGTCAGCTGACGAGTGTTCAGCATGATGTCGAGGCAATGGATGGTGAAGGTGACACGACGAATCTGAGAACCAAATTCTCGGCAATTTAGAGTAGCAAATGATGTGGATTATGATGATAATGTAAATCATGCAAAGATGCAGCGAGCTGGACAAGAATAAATATAATAGTCCCTGAAGAAAGGGAACAAGTAGGACAAGGGACGAACACAAGTCTCCAAAATAAAACTAGGTGACTGGTGTGTGTTGAAAAACTTCGCCGAGTCCTGGTATCGAACCAGAAACCTCTTCATCTCCAGTGGAGCGCTCTACCAACTGAACTAATCAGAAGCTAGACGTCAGTAGAGAAAAGGGGTTTTAACAGCTTGTTGCACCTTTGCGTTAATTGCATTATCATCACAAGCTTAAATGCAGGCCTTCACCCATGTAGGTGCTAGACTGGAGGCATCTTTTAAAACCCGTTTTCTGAACTGCCGTCGAACTCCTGGTCAGCTCTTTCGGTATAGCGCTCCACTGGAAATGGACAGGTCCTTCGTTCGATATCAGAACCAGGCGGCTTTTTTTTCAGTGCGAACCAGTCATTAGCTGTGTTTGGAAATATGTCCTTGTCCTATTCGTCTCCCTTGTTCTCCTTCTCCAGGGGTCATTATTGATTTTGATTAGCCTTCCGCCTCTAGTAATGTCTCCTTTTCAAACATTGAAAAAAGAAAAAAATTGGTTTATTGACAAACGAGAAGTTAACCAAGCTTAAGGATGCTGGCTTGCTGCTTCGTGCAGGGGAGGGAGAAAGGTGGATAAAGAAAGAACAAATATGTACAAAGAGAATTTAAAGAAAAAAAAAACACACGAAAACTAACACATATCATATCAAATGAAAGTCACACATGAAATAAAAATCATAAGAAATAGAACATTGCGTCCTGAGCGGAAAGAGAGAAAAAAAAGAAGATAGGCAGAAAAGTCATATCTATTTTCTCCCCTTGTCGTTTCATACTTATGCTGTCCTGTCTAGCAATTTTTCATTTAAATATTTAGTCAGTGCATTGGTAGCAACTTTTCATTCTCGACAGATTTGCCATGTGCCGAGAAGCTATTGAGGGATACTAGTTGTCCGGAATTATTTGCTGCGTAATCCAGGTAGCTCGTTCGTTGTCATGGATGGTGCACTCGCACAAGAAACAATGTTTATCTTCAACCGATGGGCATGTTTGGCAGAGTGGTGATGATGCCCTCCCGATCATGTGAAGGAATTTCTCGGTGAACGCGAAATGAATGCGTATGCGGTGGAGTGTGGTTTGAGTGCTTCGGACGAGTCCTCGCGGTACTCGAAACTGGAGTCGGGGGTCGATGTTTTAGAACAGTTTGTAGTGAAACTGTAAATTAGAGCGAACAGTAGAGCGAATAGTGACTCCAATTTGATTGGCCAATCACCTGGCGTCTGTTCTTGCGTAAGAAATAGGGATTATAGATTCTTCAAGTCTTTCATTTTTGGCTGCAATGTCTGCGGACCCATTACCGGTGATTCCACGATGGCTTGTAACCAAATGGAAGATATTGGCATGTTCAGAGCAGCAGATCGCTTCACGATGACGATGACGTAAAGTTTTTTTCAAAAATTTTGAGCCCACCGCGCGTGGCCGTAGCGGGCTCGCTTTTGTGCAGCGGCGCTCTTTTCGTCGGTGCTCGCTGGCCGCGAGATTTTTCAGACCGACGGGGATCTTCGAAGCACGCTGCCCACAGCCCACGAAACGCAAAACATCCAACTCCTATCACAATGAGAGCTAAATACCCCGTCAAAACGTCGATGACTCCTCAACTGACGGCGAAAATGCTGTCTAAACAATTCATATACATCTTCCAATGAAACTGCCACAGTCTAAGCGAGTCTCACCCATTACCTAAACACGCTCGACCCCAAACCTGACGTCACCCTACTACAGGACACGCAAGGCACTCACAACCTCTCTCAGTACACCTCCTATACCCAAACCCAGTATCGCCAAAACTGACCGCAAGCAAAACACATACACCTCCAACCTCCTTACGACATATGTATAATGTTTATTTTCCACCATAAGATGGTGGCGATCAGGGAAAAAAGCTGTCAGGTACAGCTTGACGGGTCCCTGACCGCCTACAGAAAGCAGCAACAGAGCCGGAAAAAACGATATTCAAGAGGAGAAACAAAAATTGTACAATGATTGTCGCTATCACAGATTTTAAAACAAATTTTAGATTTTTTCCCCTTTTTTACATTGAGGCAGGACAGACAGCAGAGATAAAATTATGCAAAAACTAGTTACAAAGATTACAAAGAAAGAAAGCCAACTACCTTCAGCTGCTAGAGAAAAAAGATGATTTTACTTCTCTTAGGGACAACTTATCCCAATCTATACTTTTAGTCTTATACGAATTGAGTAAATTGGGGAGAGTGTATTTAAGCATTTGTTTCCCATAGTTTGTTCTTGGTGTAGCCACCTCCCAACATTCAGCACCTCGGGTAGGGTAATTATGAACATTTTTTGATAAATTTCCAAGATCTGTTAAAAAAGTTGAGTCTTTAAGTTGCTCTACTTTAAGGCTAGTGCTAAGCCTATAATCATATAATGCATGCGCGTTTAATACGTGAAATTTCTGAAATAAGCCAGCTGTGTGAAAATCATACGAGACGGCAGCTATAGCCCTCAGTGCTTTTTTTTTTTGCAATACATGTAACTTTTCTAGGTTTGTTAAAGTTGTTCTTCCCAAAACTAAATGGCAATAATTTAAGTGAGAATAAAATAGAGAATTATATATTAATAATTTAACGCTTGTTGGTAAAATATAACGATGTCGATTTAACATGGCCACAGTTTGGGATAGCTTTGTAACAAGAGAGTTTATATGACTTTCCCACGATATATTTTCAGAAAACATGACACCTAAGAGTTTAAAACAATTCACAATCTCGATTTTGGTTGAATTCAAACCTGTCTCCTTGGTAATGGTAACGAGTTTATTTTTAGGACGAAAAAGCACGGCTTTGGTTTTATTTACATTTATTTGTAATGCGTTGTAATGACTCCACGTTTGTAACCGAGACAGGGCCAGATTCGCCATATCGAATACTAGGTCAGGATCATCTGCAGAAAACAGTATGCTCGTGTCATCAGCATAGTTTACAAATTTTGCGCTTACATTAATATTGACTATATCATTCACGTACATGTTAAAGAGGAAGGGGCCCAATATACTACTCTGTGGTACACCAGAAGGAATAGGTTTTATAGTGGAAGAATTCCCATTGATATAAACATATTGTGCTCGATGCTTAAGATAAGATCTTATCAGGTGTAAAGCGTGCCCTCGAATTCCATAATTATCTAATTTAGATAGTAAAATTTTATGATTGAGGCAGTCAAACGCCTTGGTGAAATCTATAAAGACTCCAAGAACCATATTTTTCTTTTCAAAGCTTTGTAAAATAAATTCTTTTAAAACAAGTAAGGCAGATTCTGTCGACTTGTGTTTTATAAAT
Source organism: Ixodes scapularis (assembly GCF_016920785.2). Classification (NCBI taxonomy): domain Eukaryota; kingdom Metazoa; phylum Arthropoda; class Arachnida; order Ixodida; family Ixodidae; genus Ixodes; species Ixodes scapularis. The sequence continues at coordinate 1,804,195 of NW_024609897.1, forward strand.
CCATAGTGTGATGGAGTTATCAAGTTATACTTATTTGAAAATTTAGTCAAACGTGTATAAAGAACCTTTTCGAGTGCCTTGGAAAACACTAATAATATTGAAATTAGCCTGTAGTTTCCCATTTCATTTACATTTCCTTTTTTATGCAATACTGAAACTTTGGCAATCTGCATTCGCTTAGGAAAAATTCCAGTAGATAAAGAGATATTAAATATATGAGTTATTACAGGTGCTAACAGATGAATAACATGTTTTACCGGTCTTATCTGGATGCCATCGACGTCACAGCTAGAACTATTTTTAAGCTGAAGAAACACGCTTATAATTTCTGGTTCGACGACGGGATCTAAAAATATCGAATCACTGTTTCGTTTATCATTTAACACCAAAGGAGTTTCGGTTTCAGTAGTACCCAGAATATTTACAAAATGTTCGTTAAAAGCATTTGCCAGTGAACATCCAGTAAGTTCAGTACCATTGCACAGAATTTTTTCAATTGAACTGAAGGGGCGATTACGATAAAGAAGATCATTTAGTTGCTTCCACATGATGTCAGTGCGTCCTTGTGTATCCTTGAACAAATCAAAATGATAACGCGTTCTGGCGCGCTATAGTTCTTTTGTCAGGTTGTTGCGATAATTTTTAAATACTTTAAGGTCCTTCTGATCCTTAGATTTTATGAATTTACCATATAAAGCGTTTTTTATTTTAATTTTACAGAGTAAATCTCTCGTTATCCAATGCTTCTTTATGCGCTTGTTTGTTTTAATAGAAGTGAAAGGAAAATATGTCTTATACAGTCCAAGAAATAACTCTATAAAAGTGTTATAAGCCCCGTCAGCACTATCCTCACACAGTACACGGCTCCAATTTGTATTTGAAACAGCGGTCTGAAAAGCGTTGAGTCGGTCTAAAGTTATTTTTTGTACTAATGTCCGCTCTGTCCTACAATTTTTTTTCGGGAAACTTTTGAAGGAAATGAATATTGGGAGGTGGTCACTCAGGTCGCAAACAATGACGCCAGCTTTTATATAATCGACTGAGCTGTTTGAAATAAACAAATCAAATAATGTTTCAGATTGGACAGTAACACATGTAGGTCTAGTTCTATTAATAACATTTGCACAACCATATGTCCTGATTAGCGAATCTAAACTTTTTTTAGCTACGGTTTCCGCGCTCATATCAATATTAAAGTCCCCACCACAAATTACATTACATTTTTCTTCATTAACAAAAAACAAAAAAGACTCGAAAATTTTTAAAAACGATTCAATGTTGCCGTTTCGTGGCCGGTACACCACACCAAAGATATTCTGGTTATTGCGTATACACATCATTTCGTAATCTTGAGTGATGCAACTATAATCACCTATTACTTCACCAGAAACACTTTTTGTCAGAATGGCTAAGCCACCACCACGTTTCTCTTTACGATTTATGTGAAAAGAGTGGTATGTAGGGAGTTGTAGTACGTCAGTCTCTTCAGTGTACCAGGTTTCTGTAAGCATGATGACATCGAAAGAAAAACCAAATTGATCGAAAAGTATCTCAAGATCTACAGCTTTGCTTTTCACACACCGAACATTTAAATGGAAACAGGTCATGTGTGAAATATAATCCGCACCAAGATAGGTTATCGAACCAACACCCCACGATACAACTCAACACAACAAATATCAACCCTGTTCACCAAGAGCACGGCATTACCACCCAACAAGGTAGAGGGGCTTAGAGCGATAAACCGGTGTTTTGGTCTGCGCTTGAAAGTGACGCACTGTAGGCCCCTGTGATTGTATGCTAAAGTGACTTCTCGTCATTTGACCTCACAAATTCCGGGACGTCAAAGAAAGATGGCAGCGCCCCGAGCCTGAGGGTGCCGTGGCAGACTTCAGTCCGAGCAGAGGAGAGTAAATCGCAGATAGGACCGGTTTAACGCCATTTCTGCATTTTTCATGCTCTATCACGTAGGTATAACATGGGAATTTTACGGCCCGCGTCTTTTCGTCGGTTTTTCGCTCATAGTCGGCGTGATTAACGCAAAAGAGTAATATAAAATTAGCCCCATGTCGGTCGGTCATTGCTAAGCGCTGTTTGAACGTCAGTTGAACATCGGAGATTTTCTGTGTGCATCACGCGTGGAAGAAAAATTTGGAAACTAGAGCGAGCCAACTCAAGTTTACAGTATGAACCCTGTAAAAATATCAGTACTTTATTGCAGTCAAAAAATCATCCAGCACCGCCAAATCACCCTGCCGTCGCAGTCTTCCGCCGGAACGAAGAAGCTTCTTTGGACTTCACGACGCGTGCCTTGTAGCGAGTTTGGTGCGAGGTTTCTGTTTGCCCGTGTCCCATTGGTGCAAACTCTTCTTCCTCGGATGTCCCAAAGCTCTGTGTATCCCGGAATGGACACGATAGTGCCGGTGTCTCGACTGCCATTGTGCCCGCCTCGGCCAGTCGCCAAATCGCCTAGTCTTCCACCGGAACGAAGCAGCGTCTTTGGACTTCACAATGCGTGCCTTGTAGCGAGTTTGGTGCAAAGTTTTTGTCTGCCCGTGTCCCATTTGTGCAAACTCTTGTTCCTTCAGCAGCCCCAAAGCCCTGTGTATCCCGAAATGGACGCGATGGTGCTGTGCGGAGTGTCTTGACTGCTGTTGTGTCCGCCTCGGCCGGTCACCAAATCGCCAGGTCCTCCACCGGAACGAGGAAGCTTCTTTGGACTTCACGGCGCGTGCCTTGTAGCGAGTTTAGTGCGAGGTTTCTGTCTGCCTGTGTCCCATTGGTGGAAACTCTTCTTCCTTCAGCTGTCTCAAAGCTCTGTGTATCCCGGAATGGACGCTATGGTGGCATGCAGAGTGCCTCGACTGCCGTTGGGTCCGCCTCGGTCAGTCGCCAAATCGCCAAGTCTTCAGCCGGAACGAAGCAGCTTCTTTGGATTTCACGGCGCGTGCCATGTAGCGATTTTTGGTGCTAGGTTTTTGTCTGCCCGTGTCCCATTGGCGTTAAGTCTCCTCAGGGCTGATCGTTGGCCGAGTGTGTTTGGGCACCACAGCTTGGAGTATGTGGAGCCAAGGCTAACACTGCAGAGCCCAGGTGTCTGGTGTTCAGTCACCACCTCTGTCCATTTTGGTGTGAATAATCATTGCGCCGGCGTGCAGTTGTATATCACTACTGGGTGATGCTTGTTAAAGACACTCAGACTAGCGGTGGTGCGGCACTGGCTAAATTTGTCATCTAAGCAAAGATGCTGACGTCTATTGGGGCTAAGTAACTTCCCTCTGTCTAAACATACACAGCAAAACTTTTGTCCTCTTCTTTCGGGTGAATGCTGTTGGCCAGCCAGCCAGCCTCTGTCGCACACTGGCTCCTTTTGCCCATGCGCTTTCATTGAGCTGTCACAATGCATGGTCAGTCAAACTGTTAAGGCTTCTTGGTCTCTCTGAACTTTGTAGCTTGCAAAACTTCAGAGGCGGTAAAATGTTTCAGTTCTTGCATTTCTTTTTTTTTAAATCATGCTTCTTTCGATGTGTCCCACCACGTCTTAATGTATGCGTTCTGTTGAAGAGGGAAAGTCCGGAGTGCTTGTTCCTCGGTACTGTAATGCAGCTGTGGCCTTGTTACTGCCCTCGAAAGATGACCAACTTTGTCAAAAGCTGTCGGAGAACCACCACTCTTTGAGCGGCACTTTGCTGACGGCACATGTGGTGTATTCGCAACTTGAAGTAGTACTTCAGCATTTTCTTCATCATGATAGCGCAGTGGGACTGATGATCAGTTGTCTGAGCAAGAAATAGATGATCAAACCTCCTGAAAAGCGGGGTCTTGGAGGCAATGTCCATTGCCTCAGTCTGCAGTTTTAGGAGCCAGTTTCGACCTCCTTTTGGACATTCTGTCAGTGTTTCGCTAAAGCACCTTTTCTGCTATTGTGTAGAAGTGCAGGGCGTCCTGGGAGGGGCTCTGTAGGCCACCAGTGTCTTTGGCGATCACCAGGCCACGTTTGTCACTTGTGACCAGTGCAATCCCGGAGCATTCTGGACACTTGGGTACTTTGGCAAAGTTTACGGCTACATTCTTTGCGGTATATTTGACAACGCACTCATCGAACTAAGAACGTGGCTGGTAGGAGTTGATTTCATAGGTGCCTTCGCCCCTGCCAGCTTCATCATCTCACCCGGACTTGCTGGTGCCTCCCTGACAAGATGACAAGGAGTGTTGCGCTGCCGTGGACCAGGTAGTTGCCTGGGGTTTAGGGCCAAACATTGACGAACAGGCACTTCCTATTGACAGAGTGGAACTCGAGTGCCGTTGGGTGGTTGTTGTTGCCCATCCTGTTGCTCACAGTTCCGAAGAGCAGCTCTAAGCGATCCTGGCTGAGTTTTCTCGTCGGCAGCACCTGAGGGGGGGACTCAGGCCCCAGACCAGTTCTTCTTTACCGCACGTCAGCGGGATCTCATGACATCCCGCTGACGTGCGGTAAAAAGTACGCGGGACAGACGGGAAGATGTCTAAATGATAGATTGCGCGAACACAATCAAGAAGTGAGCGGACAGCGCGACGGTCATTTGTCGATGCACTGCCATGACTGTGGGTGCAAACCTGAATTTAGTTTGTGCACTGTTATTAGAAAACATAGAGATAAGACGGTAAGGGAAATTATAGAGACATACCTGATAAAAAAAAAACTACAGGGATCGATATGTCAGTGTGGTGTCGATCGATTTGGCCGACAAAGAGACAGTTCTTGCGGTCATTGGCGTGGCATGGGATTGGTTGAATGGCGCAATGATGCAGAGTATTTATACCCTTGATTTTCTGACGATTAAACCAGTTGAAGTTAGCGCATTATGTTTTCTCGTTCCTACTCTTCGTCCCTGTCGTGAAGCGCTATTAGGTTCTCCAAGTTTCAGTACCAACTCGCCCAAGAATCCGCATTACCACTTCTCCTCACACCTCTTTTACTGGCCTCCTCGTGGATGCCCTTATGACACCCTGAACTAAGTGGCATTACAGATGTTTTCTCTCTTTCTCTCTCTCGGGTTAGAGCGTGCCTATTGTGGCGCGTCTCGCCACAAATAATCTCTCTCAGTTTGTTGATTTCTCGACAAGGCTTCACAGAGGTTGTGTTTCAACGTTTGACGTACTTATTTTATAATCGTCTAACTCAGTAAGGTCAACCTAACCATTACCTAGTATAAGCGACCATGAAGAAGTTCTAGCTAAGGTCTCTTTTGACCGGCCTCTGACGGTTGCAGCTCCCCCACGAAAGGTGTACTACTTTGAGCGAGCTAATTACGACTTGATTATACAAAACTTTGAGGACTACTTGGATGAATTTGCATCCATGAATTTTGTCTTGTGGTGACGTCCTTTGGAAACTATTTAAAAGCAAGCTGCTAACACTTATTGACTGTTATATACAATATAAGATTGTGCAGGGCAAAAGAAGACGCAGCAAACCATGGTTTAATGACGAGATTGAGGCAATAGCTGAATCAGAGATGTCGCCTCTTTCGTCAGTACTTGAATCAGGGTACAGATGAACTTCTGACCAGGCTAGGAAAAATATGGAATGAAAGTAAGTGGAAAATAAAAGGAGCCAATGCTAACTTCTACTATACGCGGAAAGATTAAAACTAAGCCAAAGGAAATGTGGAGGTTCGTTAAATCCAACGGCAAGGAAGATAGACATGATTGTAAACCTGAGACTGGGGCAGAAAGAGAACATAACAGAAGGTAGTAAAAGAGGAGGCAACTTCTCAAACTCAGCTGCAAAGTTTATTTCGAACACGCTTTATATACCCCATCTCCAACGCCGTCTCTACAAAAACAAAAAAAAAACACATGACAAGAGGACAACGACACTTCGGTAAACCTTCTCTTATCTCCCTTGACCTTGGCTGTGCTTTTATTTTTTTTTTTTTTTTGTACAGCCGGCGTTGGAGATGGGGTATATAAAGCGTGTTCGAAATAAACTTTGCAGCTGAGTTTGAGACGTTGCCTCCTCTTTTACTACCTTCTGTTATGTTCTCTTTCTGCCCCAGTCTCAGGTTTACAATCATGTCCAACTTACACCAGCTCGCCTGCACTCTGACTATTTTTTCGTTAAAGGAAGATAGCCTATCTTAACCGAACAATGATATGCTGCTAACGACGCTGAAAAAGCTGACTGTCTCAATAATTACTTTCAGACTGTCTTATCCGCACCCGCAAGACCCGCATATCCTGAAACGAATTCCTGTATTTTTGAAGCAATGCTAGACGCTCTGGTATTTTATGAGGGACTCCTGAAACTTCCCTCCAAACTGAGAGCAAACTCTGCCTCTGGTCGAAACTACATTCCTTTTTATATTTTAAGATCTTGTGCACCCATTATCACTAAATATCTTGTTATCTTAAACTGTCTTTAGCAATCCAGAAACTGCCTCTAGAATTAAAAATGGCGAATGTTGTCGTAGTTTATAAAAATTTTCCTCATTCGCAGGTTTTGAGCTATAGACCCATTTCTCTAACTATGGTTTGTGTTGTAAAACACATGAGCATATAATATATTCTAACTTATTTTGCCCCCTACAAGCGAACAATTTAATTCATATATTTCTGGGAATCAGGTTGCCTGAATTGGCTTGGACTTTCGAAAAGCATTTGATACTGTGACACATTTTTATCGCGCCATAAACTTTCATTGTTATAATTGCCCGACAGCGTTCTTGGGTGGGCTCAGGATTATCTGACATGTCTCTTATAAAATGTTCTCATTAAATGTTCTGAATCCCATTTTACATCAGTAACGTCCAGAGTTCTGCAGGGATCGGTTTTAGGCCCACTTTTGTTTTTAAACTACGTGAATGATACGGGCTCTGGAAACGCTTCTAATCTTAAGTTATACGCAGCCGACTGGGTTTTATATAGGACTATAGATACCCAGGAAGACACCACTCCCCTTAATGACGACCTTAATAAGATAATCTTTTGGTGCCGCAAACAGAAATGATATTAATGTTGCTAAGTGCAGTTGTATCCGTTTTAGTAGGAAACGACTGAATATACCTACGGACTTTTATTTACATATTGAACAGATTGCTCTGGTCAAGGATGTGAAATATTTGGGTGTCATTTTTTATCTAACGTAACTTGGAATAGTCATGTTGGAATGGTAACTATGATAGCCGGTCCTGTCCTTAATTTTATCAAAAGAAATTTCAGAGGCGATACTAGAGATGTTAAAGAACTTTTATACATGTCTAATGTGCGTTCTATTTTAGAGTATGCTGCAAATGGGATCCTGACAATAAAACACTAATTAAAAAACTAGAGGCGATTCAGAATTGAGCTGCTCGCTGTCGCAAACACTTATCATTTTAATGATAGCGTTACTGCACTTAAAAAAGAACCTCTCACAAATGGATTGGTATTGATAAAAATAAATATTTAAATGCACCTACTTTTATATCCCGTAGAATAGACCACTTCAGAAAAATACGCGAAACAACATGCCGTACATTCATTTTTAAATCCTCCTTCTTCCCCTGTACAATAAATCAATGGCATACACTTCCGGACGCCGTTGAAAACTTGAAAGGTGCTCTGAAGCAGTACTTTTATGAAAGCGTGCTATGATGGTTTTCTAAGTTGCTTGTGTATTTATTTTTTATGTGTTTGTATACAAAAAAGTGGTGACAGTTGATTTTTTTTTTTGTGAGTACCGTGTTTCGATGATGCAATGTTCATTAATGTTTTGTTGCTTTCTTGTATGCTTCGCTGATGCAGTGTGCCTTGCTGGTGTAGCAGATCATTGATGTGTTTCTCTATTTGTGCATTTTCATGAGTAAGTCACCCCCCTACGACATCGTTCCATGGCCGAACTGTAGGTAATAAAAGTATAATATACTGGTTACCTATAACGTAGAAGACCTATATAGTCTCAAAAGGGATGAAACCGATGAGTTCCATCCGGTACCACAGGTATATTTAGGTATATGCACTATAGTGATGAATCTGGCGACGTTTGACATAAGCAGACCAAGTAAGAGGGCGGGTGATTGCTATTGATAAGAAGGTGAATTATGTAACGTGAGGAATAGCAAAGCCATCGACATATAATTCGTATTCGTCAGTGCTGCGTCTCGTGGACGCCATCGCTGCTGACTTTGATGGTGATACTGAAAGTTCCGTTCGTCCAAGCAGGAATATATTATATCAATCGCTTTCTGAGTACGCAAAGGGTTTAACTTCTGTAAAATGGAGGATATCCAAATGCATTGTCGTCCGCATAAAGTGATGTGTTCACGGATTTGGGGATTTTTTTACGTTATTGATCAGACACATATTAAATGAAACAGAGCTCAGTACACCACCTTGAGGCGCTTCACGAGAGATGCCCCCCCCCCCCCCCCCCCCCTTTTAGATTTCCGTGTCTCCTTCTACGGTTGACATTTAGATGTAGCGATTATCTAACTAATTTAAAATGCATGACATACCGCTATATTACATTGAGTCGTGTATTGCTCCATGGGAGATACTGTCGAATGCGCTCTCGACTTCGAAGAAAACAGCTCTAGACATTCTTCTATTTGACTTTGACTGCCTTACGCATGAGACTAAATGAATTACATTGTCAAGAAATTTTCGATCAAATCGGAACCCAGACATACTTTCAGGATTAGTGTTTTTTGTTTGTTCATGAAACCCACTTTAATCATACCATTTTATATTTCTTTTTGCATGAGCACGAACATAGCACGAGATGACGGACAGACAGAATATTAATGGGGCCCTGCAAGGACTTTTTTACTGGTTTTTAATTTGCCCCGAACATGAGTGCACTGAACGTAGTAACTTAATGAAACTTTTCTTTTCTCGAATTTCACTTTATTTTAGAAGTTATAGGCAAATCAAAATTACAAAAACAGGCAAACAATAGCCTCCTTCATGACGTCCTTGGTTGCTTGGATGGCCATGAACTAGACGAGGGGTAGTGAGCTAGGCGAGCGCTCACGGCTCCCGCACTCCGTGTCGACGGCTCGAGAGGGCGCCACTAAACCATGTTTTGGATAGTCTGTATGAAGCGGGAAGCCAAAGTGGCTAGCATTGCATTTGCTGCGCGATTAAACACTGATTCGGCATGACACTTAATTGGCCACAAACGACAGCAAACACGGGGTAAAGAACAGTTCAGAACGGGAGCCACTTCGCGCTGCCATACCGCTAAAAGGCCAAACCGCAAGCCAAAGCTGCTCGCCGAAGCCCTTGGGAACGCTCGAAACCGGTGGGATCCTCCAGTCCGTACGACCGCAGCACCGCCGCGTACATCTGGGACCTTTCTACGCCTGCCGCTCGTTGGCGCCTGATCCCACTACACCTTTCTAGTGTGCGACGCCTTTTCCACCGCTTGGTGGCGGGTATGTCGACGAGTCATTTCTTGTTTCCGTACTTTATAAACTGCATTTGTTACTTTTGTGATCTAAAATAGTGGAAAAAACTACTTTTATAACTAAATAAAACGGTTCGCGCCACTTATATTTTGTATTTCGACAAAAAAGAAGCTTTTAGCGGCTCCGACCAGCAGCAAGCCCAGGACCTAAGACTATGGTGCCTGGAACGCGTCTCCGACTGGTGTGTTTACCGCGTCCAAAAAAGTGATCCCTCGATTTGCGCCTGATGACGTCATAGAAGTGTCATGCTGCAGCCGGTCGCGACCCTGGCGGTGTCCCAGTAGCTGTAGTGTATGTGTCAGACGCCTGTTCTGCTACAGGTCGCTCTCCACTGTGACAGTCCATGGAAGCTTCAGCAGCCGGAAGTTGGGACGACGTGACGACAGCGACACTCGCGTCCGCTGGTGCTTTTTGTCAGTATTTCTACGACCAGCCGCCAGGGTCGCGACAGGCTATAGCATGACTGTCACAGGCTCGTCCGGGGTTAGTAAGAAAAGGGTCGGGAGACAGAAAGTTAGAAAAACAAAACAGGGCATATATTTGTACACACAAAAGAAATATCAGTATGGAAGAAAAAAATGTAATAAGACTACAAGTAAAGTCACAAGAAAGAAATAAGCAGTTCGAACTACGGGGCTATCGTCCTAGAGATTCACCGGCATATGTCGTGACGAGGCTCGGTTCCTGGCTTTTGTAGCCGCTCAGGCCAGCGACGGTGTTGAGGTGGCGTAGATGTTCATGCCTCCGCTGTTCCCTTCACACCGTGCGTAGCGGCGGGTTCTGGTTCAGGTCGTCGATACCGGGACACAGCCGGTCAGATCCTTGAAGCAGCTGCCAAACAAGGAAGGAAATCCTGCCATACGATTCCGCCCACTCTAAACTTGCGAAACGAAATATTGCCACGTCATGCCTCCAAGCTTCACTGTACAGGCCCATTCACCATGCCATGCTTGACAGCTATGAAGCTCAGGTCAAGCGACTTTTAGGAGCAGGATTTCCTCTTTCCGTTTTGCTTGGTGTCTCTCAGACACTCTTGAAAAAAGTCAAGAGCGGTTCTCAGGAACCAAAATAAAGCCTAAACAAAGACCTCAGGTTGTCCCATATTTACATCTTTCACACAATTTAAAAAAGTGGCTAACCGGTTCAATGTGCCATTGGTTTTTTCAGCGTCTCAAAAATTAGCACAACCTTGCCCGCGCGTAAACCAGGCAAGCAGTAACAAGATGTCATGTACGGTTAAGCATGTCAACAAGTTCGTGGATTGCGTTGTGGGTGTCATCTACAAAATTCCACTGTCATGCGGACGGGTTTACATAGGACAATCGGGACGCTGCGTCAACGAGAGAATGCGTGAGCATGCGAATTCCCTGCGGTCAATGACCGGAGGTCACTTGTACGTACATTGCAGAGACTGCCAGTGTCACACCGTCTTCCAAAATACCTTAATCATTGGCAGGGGGCGCACAAAAGTGCAAAGAGAGGTGCTGGAGGTGCATGCTATCGAAAAAGCTGGCGCGGGGCACTGCGTCAGTCAACCTTCTGTTTATCTTCACAAAAAAGAGATAGATTTTATACATAACTGGTGAGTGACACGGCCATTGGTTGTTTCGGCGTTGGTTGGCTGTGTGGTGTTTTCTTGTTTGAGCCGTTTTTAATAAAACTTCAGTTGATAGTCAGCGCTTGTCCTGTGCTCTTCTCTCGTCGTCTTCGTCTTTTTGCGCGCTGTTTCAAATTTTCGAAGTCATGAACCAACTCGCTTGCATCGCCACCTTAATAAGTTGAACAATTCATCAAAAAGAGTGTCATTTTGGGAACATATCGACTTTTGAGCTTCAGAAGGCGTGCTTGCTGAGTTGAATGTCAATCTTTAGCAGTATTCCTCAGCTATGGTAATCTCAGGCTTAATACTAGCGCTCGGAAAGGGTGGAATTGCTAAATCTTCGAGAGACGTTTCCGAATGTCAAAAGTTCCACAAAGTGATGTCCACCGTATCCTAGAAAGTTTTCCAAAGTAACTCTAAATCATTTTTGAGCCCGTCGTGCCCGAAAAATGTCATCGATACTCTTCGCTTTTCTGGCACGTCGTTTTGATTCTCGACGGAGAGTACGCAATGGCTAATAATCGCCATCGATGACTGTGCTTTCACATGATATATTGTATTGATTTGTCCAGACAGAAGTTGCATAACTTAGAGCGTTTTTAAAGTATTCGTTTGTAATATTACACTGATATTCCGTTTCCATAATAGTGCTTAATTTTGTTCAATCAGTCTTGCTAACCTTGTTTCGTGGAAACGACGAATGGAACCCATATATTAGTGCGTAGGTGGGAATCTGATCACTCCGACGTGCCTCTCTATTCGTGAATCATTCCGGAGTCCGCGCCAATCACGTTAACAATAGTGTAATGTCGAGACGACTGCTGACAAAACTTCCTTAAAAATATAGGGCTGCCGTCGTTCAGAATGGCTAGGCTATGCTATTGAGCAAGAATTAAAATATATCTAACCCTGACCTTTCTTGCTCTGGTCACCACGAAGAGTGCTGTACATTAAAGCCTCGAGTTTGTATATGGGGCGGTGGAGTACTCATAATGATTGTGTTAAGCAGGTTTTTGTCGAGGCGCGCCCTTGGTCCTAAAGCAATCGCCATGATAGAATTATTCTTGCGACGAATTGTTGCGGCTACACATTCATTCGAAGGACGTGATGTCACAGTATGCGCTATATATGCATAGGTCAAGATTTTACGTATTGCAAGTATACCACTCTAAAAAAAGTCTGTGGGTCTACTTTCACGCTCAACACTCGGAGAACCAATCAGCACAACTTACGGAGGCAGCTCAGCGAATGACGATGGGGAAACATATGTTTAGACTAAAAAACGCAGTCTGAGTTGTGACATTAAGCAATGCAAAACGTCACGCTTGCATTGCTTAATGTCACAAATCAGACTGCGTTTTTTGGTCTAAACATATGTTTCGGCATTGTCATTCGCTGAGCTGCCTCCGTAAGTTTCGCTGATTGGCTCTCCGAGTGTTGTGCGTGGAAGTAGACGCTCACACTTGTTTTAGAGTGTACGTAAGCCACAAAGTTACATTGGACGGTAGTTGCTTTAGTACGTACTTTTTCTGTTGTTAAACTAACTAAACCTCCAAAGAAAGCTAACCTACTGGCAGCATGACGAAACGAGAGGTAACGTATTTTTGCGCAAAATGAAGATGGTATCGTTAATTAACGGAAACTAATTTATTTACAGCTATTTACAAGAAATATATAAGCTTGCCGCTTTCGACTGCCCGCTGCTCATGCTCCATCCTCGTTCTTCTCTTTCTCGCTTCGCCGATGGTTCTCTTCTTTTAGAGCGCAGCTCTTAGGGGCCCGTTTCCGGCTTGAGCGGCGTCGGCGTCGCCGTCGCCGTCGCCGTCGGCGTAACCGCGAGGTCACGTGACCCGCCCGAGGTCACGTGACCCACCCAGGTCACGTGACACCCCTAGGTCACGTAACCCCCGAGGTCACGTGACCCCCTAGGTCACGTGACCCCCTGAAGTCACGTGACTTCCGGGGGTTACGTGACCTCAGGGGATCACGCGACCTAAGGGGGTCACGTGACCCACCCAGGTCACGTGACACCCCTGTGACGTGACCCCCAGAAGTCACGTGACCCTCTTGAGGTCACGTGACCCCCTAAGGTCAGTGACCCCTTAGGTCACGTGACCCCCTGAGGTCACGTGACCCCCTGAAGTCACCTGACCCCCTTGAGGTCACGTGACCTCAAGGAGTCACCTATCCCTCAGTACGCTTCCGTCTTCCTCCTCAAGAGCTGCGCTCTAACCGGCGTTACAGGGAATTTTAAACGGCTTTCATTTTTTCCAACAATTTTCCCCCAAAATGACAGCGACATTTTTTATGAGATCTCTAGAAGATACAATAACTGTATAGGTCTTTTCAGAGTAAAGTCTCCGGGAATTTTAAGCAGACATGAACGTACCTTTCCGTCTCTGCCCGAAAACACTTTTCGTAACCTAGCGACTCTCGATTGTTGATGCCGCAGGTTGCCGCGAAGAAGAACCAACTCACCCTTTTTAAGGGTTTTTCACTTCCGCTCCTTAAATTTTGACCTTGCACGTTCCTCAGCTCCGCCAGGTATTGTCGACTCCATCGACGCCAGAAAGTTTCTGTTGTCCGTTGTCGGTAACTCCAGAGCTTACTGAGTTCGGTGTGAACACCGTCGACTTGTCTCTTCGCCATGCTTGGCAGCGTCGTCAGTCGTCTCTCCGTCAAAAAGAAAGAGGGACAAAGTGGCTCTGGTTCTTCGGAATCGTCGTAAACGTGCTTCACCGGTTTCGAGTTAAACACCCCCTCGATTTTGGTCAGTGTTCTTTGCAATTCGTCAAAATGCAAACATCTGGTACCAATTGCGTCCTTCAATAAGAGCCTCGTTGATCCAAAGAGGCACTCGCAAAACCCGCCCCACCATGGGGCGCGCTGAGCGAAGCACTTCCAGACGATTCGTGCATTGGAAAAGTAATCGAGAACCTCGGATATCGCTCCAAAGTTGTTGAAGATCTCTGTTTGTTTTTTGAACGATGAGGCGCTACCGCTGTAGATGACACTAGGAGTTCCTCTTCGTGAGATGAAGCGCCCGAGTGCCATCAAAAGTAAGTCAGTTGTCATGTCTCGATTGAGCTCTAAGTGAATCGCCCTGGTGACGGCGCATGCGAACAAAGTCACATAGGTCGTGTGAAATCTGTGCTCTCCCTTTACCAGCCTCGGTCCTGCCAAATCAACCCCAGTGACCTGGAAAGGTTGAGCTTGGGTCACCCGGTCTCGTGGAAGCAGAGCTGTCACTTCTGTCACCGGGCGGGCATTGAAGCGTTGGCATGTTATACATTCCTTGATTATCGTTTTTATCAGTTGTCGTGCTCGTACCACTCAGTACCTTTCTCTCAGATGTACCAGGGTGTTTCGCACTCCTCCGGGTATTACTTGACAGTGAGACTGTCGGACAAGCAGTTCTCCCAAGCGATGTCTACGGTACTCGTCAGTACGCTCGGGTGTCGTTCAGTGTACGGCTTGTCACTGTGTTGAAGCCTTCCGCTGACACGGAGATGACCGTCATCTTCAACATGCACCGAAATCTTTCGCAGAGGCGAGACCAAAGGGATGCGTTCACCTTTTTTAGTACACTCGATTTTACGGTGAAGGTTCTCTCGCTGCGCGTGTCGTAACCAGTACTTTTCGGCCTGATCCAGCTCAGTGACTGTTAGTTTACCGGTGTTACTGCTCAGATGCCTTAGCTTGTCGACATAGCGTAGAATACATGCTGTCACCCGAAGAAGTGTGTCGCATCGTTGTAATGTTTGGTGTTTAATACTGCAGAAATCGCAGAGCTGCTGGCTGCTTGAAGTTCTTTCCTCCAACGCTGTTGCTGAAGAGTCACCTATTAGTGGGGAGTGTGGCCAGAATTTCTCGTGCATGAACTTCCAGATGCACGAGAACATGCATGAACAACCAGTTGTTTAGCACTTATCCCTCTTGTAATGAGATCTGCAGGATTTTCTACTTCGGGGAAATGTCTCCACGAAGAGATATTCGTGAGGCGTTGAATCTCAATAACGCGGTTCTGCACGAACGGCTTCCACTGAGATGGTTATCTTGTAATCTGATAAAGAGCGATAGTTTAGTCAGTCCAGAAGTAGGACTCATCTGGCGTTCGTTTTAAGCTTCTCATGACGTAGCTCTGCCACCTGGCTGCTAACAGACATGCCATTAACTCTAGCCGCAGTAGTGTCAGCTGCTTGATTAAAGCAATTCGTGACTTCTTCATCGGGATGGTTGATGTAGTATACCCATTAGCATCTGTGACACATATGTACACTACTGCTCCGTATGCGCTCGGGCTGGCGTCAGCAAATACGTGCAGGGTAATCTTTTTAACAATCCCTGTCACCCTGGCCCTGTAGCGACGTTGCACCTCAATGTTTTGCAGCTCGTTCAGCTCTTTACACCACTGAGTCAAGTCTGCATCCAAGTCTTGTGGCAGCTTTTCATCCCATTCTACGTGCCTTTGCCAGAGTTATAAGAATAAAGTCTTTGCTCAAACGGTGAATGGTGACAACCATTCAAAGGAGTCGTACATGCGTGCTGTTGTCTTGAGCACAAATCTCTTCGTACTCATCCCAGGATCCGGTTGTGCAGTCGTAGATGTAGTGAAAGTCAAGTGATCCGTGTTTGAAGTCCACTTCAATCCCAACACCTTCAGGACATAAGATATCCCAGGTGCTTTGCTTCGCAACAATCACTCACGAAACGTTCGTTCATAGTCTGGTTATTTGATGCCCACTTGTGGAGTGGCATAGAAGCAGCTCCGAAGATGGATTTTGTGTCGATGTAAAGCTTCCTCTTCGGTTTCTGCACCCGTCAAAAGGTCATCGACATACCGACAACCCGCTAGCATCGTCGCCGTATTCAGGTATTCTTCGTCAATACCCTTAGGTGATGCTTGAGCGTAGCCAAGAGGCTGGCCGCTGTTCCAAAGGGAACTCTCGTCATGCGCCAGACCTGTACGTTCGGTCTCGGTTTATTTGCTTCCGGCGTCGTCTAGTACCAAAGGAAGCGCAACACGTCCCGGTCACTTTTCTGTATCGCATTCTGCAGGAATGCTTTTTTCTATATCTGCCACCTACGCTATCCTGTGGGTTCTGAAATTCAGTAACAACGCAGCGAGGTCAGTGGTCAAGTTGGGTCCGCTTTCAATGTTTTGGTTAAGAGACCGTGACTTGTGTCCATGCGATCAAGCGTTAAAAACAACCCGAAGCCTAGTTGTACTGTTTGATTCTCGAATTTCAGCCAGATGTGGCAAGTAGTAGACCGGCTTCTGATCTTCAACGTCGTTCCCCGTTACCGGTTCTGCCCCTCCCTGTGAGCAGAACTGTCTCATGACAGCGTCGTACACGTAAAGCACTTTCGGTGTTTTTTTAAGACGATTAGTCAGCTGGATTAAACGTTTTTCTGCTATTTCTCTGTTGTCGTCGAAATTTACGTTTTGCTTTCAGGGAAAAACAACTTCGTATCGTGAACGAACTCGTTTGATGCTCTCTTCGAAGGAGTCAAACACTCGTTGTTTTTTCGAGTTGTCTCCTTCGTCTTCAATCACTCCGATTGACTTTTGTTTCGAAAACCGTTCCAAGCAGTCTGGTGTTTCAGGCTCTGCCATGGACTTCTGAGGACGATCGTTTGCGTACAGTGTATGTCTTGAAGTGTTGTTCTCACGCGGCCATGAATACTCCATCCAAATACTGCTTCTACTGCTTTGAATGTTTCTTTTAGTGATCGAATTTTTCCCGTCACAAAATCCCAGTAATGCTCTGAACCGATGATAATATCAATATCGCCTCGTTGTTCATCGTTAGTTGTGTCGGCCATTTTCAACATGCCCAAGTAATTTCTTCACGCTGGTTTCTGGGATCGGCATCTTCTGATCGCATATCACGTCCGTTTGAAGAACCGAGAGCTGGTAGATCTTGTCGTCTTGGGTCGTTAAGTAGAGGAGCACCCTGTTGAATACTCGTTCGGATTGATGTCCGCCAAACACATCGACTGTCGGCGTCTCATGTCCCTAGAGTTTGCATTTGAGTCATTTGGAAACATTCTAATTAATGAACAAACATTGGCTCCCGCCGTTGAAAAGAGCTCGGACGAGCGTCCCGTTATTTTCTCTTGCACACCATATCGTTGCGGTCTAGAGCAGGATGTCTGGCCTTGCAGCTCCGCTTGTGGATTCCAGATTCACTGGAATACTCGATGTCGCGTTTTCGTCAACCTTGAGTGACTTGTAGTCCGGATCGCACATCGTTGTCGCGTGCCTTCTCGAATACTTTGTGCATTGCATGCTACTTTTACACACATTAGAGCGGTTATTTGGTTTTGTGCAGCTAAAGCATCGTCTTCCCAAACACAACATTTTCTTCTTTCCTTCGATCGAAATGTTCGCACGGCATGCAGCTGCCACATGTTGTTTGTTTGTCTCGTTTTGCATAGAAAACAGCTATCAGATCTCGTTGATTGAGGCAGTATCGCTGCTAAGGATTGATAGCGTTCTCCATAACTTTCTTTTTTCTCACTTTTCTTCTCTGTTTTTGGTTCACGCGGCCGCTGTTTCGTGTCCATAGCTTGATGGGCAGCTAAATTCTCGCGGCTCTTGACTTCAACTCTAAAAAATTCAAGCAGTTGTGAGAATATAGTGGCACGATACCTCCTTCAGTGGGGTTTGTCTCCACTGTTTGTTCCTCAGAATCCTCGGATCTCGTGGACATTTCCCCATTTGAAGCGTCCGTTGTCTATATGTCCGATGTCTGTTTGTTCACTATGATTTTATTAAAATCCAGAAGAATTTATTTTAGTAGTGCGCGCTGAACCACTGGAAACAGCATAGCACCGAACGTCTGCTGCCTACTTGGCAAGTAATCCGCTACTTTTTTAAGTAATTTTGTGATTGCCACGTCACTTTTGGAGGCAGCAATTTGTAATGTATTTTCGTTACAAAATATTGGTAACGGATTACTTTAATTGTTCGTTACTATTTGTTTTTAAATATGAACATAATGATTAAACTTGAGCAATATGAGCAGGTAACTCAGAGGAAAAGAGGTAGCAAATTCAACAAATTTAAATAAAAACATCGTAAAAACGAATAACCAAGAACAAAACACGATTTTTCGTTTTGCCGGTCACTAGAACTACTATAAAGACGTGAAAATACTATGTGAAAAAACAAAGATCAAGAAGATAATGCCGAGTAGACTTTGCTTCTTTCCATCTCCTTTCATCGTATTTTTCTTCTGAGAAACCTCTTCGTGTTTCGTTGTTTGTGACTTTACACCACTGGAAAGGCCCGTTTCAAATGGGACCTTTCATAGATCGGTTCCTTACCTCCGAATCACCTCCCCGAGGTAGACGCTGCTACTGAGCATGCGCACCGCTAGCTTTGTCTGCAGAATTCCTCAGATCGTTTCCGGACGCTGTAAGTTAGCGGGATGGCGGCTGTGATTGCAGCTTTGCTGCCTTGTCAGCTTACAGGTGAATCTTGCACATACATTCTTTCTCTTAAATACAAAGTTCATTGTTGCAGTGACTACCATAATGCGGGTGTATGAGAAATGGAACTTAGTGTTGCTGAACAATTTCGAAAACAACAAAATTGTTTTAATTTTTTTTTCTTGATAAGCGTACTGGAAAATTAACATGCAAGTGCTTTTTTTAATGTAACAAGTAAAGTTATTTCTTACTTTTTAGCGAAAGTAAATTGTAACGGTATTCCCTTACATTTGGGGCTTAGTAATTTGTAATTGTAATCCATTACATTTTTTAAGTAACGGGCACAATTTTAATCTGCTGTTTCTATCCTAGTGCCTCTAATCTTCGGAGATGGGAGACTAGGCTGTCGTAGAGCCTACGGAGAGCCCGGACGTCGTTGATGTCTCGCACCGTGTGCAGATCCAAAAGCTTCCGCGTGTGCGTCTGGACCAAGAAGTTCTCGCTGCCGAATCTCTTTTTCAACAGAATCACAGCGTCCTCATAGCACCGCGATGTGGGAGGCAAACCCTTGATGGCAATTGCCGCCTCGCCTTTCACCGCAGACCTGAAGTATCAAAACTTGTCCAGCGTCATTATTTGGGCGTTTGTTTGTATTATTTGTTCGAACAGCTCCCAGAACTCTTGCCATGAGATGTATTGGCCGTCAAACTTGAGCTGCTCAAGCTTTGGAAGCTTCACTCCGCAAGCAGCCGTCTTCGCGTTTCCGTTGTTATTCATCAGTGAAGAATTAGAATTTCGTGATCCCGTTGCTTGGACATCTTTCAATTATTCTTGAATTTTTACAACATACGTGACCGATTCGATCCTCATATTCAATTGTTCGTATGAGGTTTTGTTCTACTTCTCCGTCCGGTACGAGTGGCTCGATGGCATTGTCCACCTCGATTAATTGGGCTTGGGATGCTTTAAGCCTTGCCGATGAGATGACAAAGTTCTCTTCGTTAGATCTCGTTGCTCTCGATGTAAGAATCGAAACCGGAAAGAAGTTTGGTCACCTGAGATTGCAGGGCAGTTCGTTTCCCTTTAAGTCTTTCCATGGCCTGCGGAGTGCGCACTGCTTCGGCCGTTGTCGAATCCAGGATGGATCCTCGAAGTCTCTCTTGAATTAGCTGTTACTCCCGGGTTTCGGCACCAACGTTTTGCGGAAAATGAAGATGGTATCGTTAATTAACGCAGACTAATTTATTTACAGTTTTTTACAAGAAATATATAAGCTTGCCGCTTTCGGTTGTCCTCTGGCCATGCTCCGTTCTCGTTCTTCTCTTTGTTGGCTCCGTGCCTGGTTCTCTTCTTTTTCAGCAGTAACATTGATAATTTTTACAAGTAACTGAGCTAAAGGGAATCTTATAGAAATAAGAAAATTGCGTACCAATGAAGCGATGGTGCTGAAGGTGTTGCCTATTTCTTGAGACTCGATCGAGTAGAATATTTGCGTTAGGGTTCTTTTAGAATGACATTCCATTTCTTTTTTCTCTGTTCCAAGGTGTACCCCATGGAGCGTATACTTTCTAATA
The DNA here is from genome assembly GCF_016920785.2 of Ixodes scapularis. NCBI lineage: Eukaryota > Metazoa > Arthropoda > Arachnida > Ixodida > Ixodidae > Ixodes > Ixodes scapularis. Next base: position 1,824,237 of record NW_024609897.1, read on the forward strand.
TTCTGTCGCTGCTCATAGGAAGAGCTCAGCTGTTAAGACGGCGCATCCAATGTTTTAGATTGTTACTTGACCAGTGCTGAGTCAGCGTCACTTCCAAGAGGTGAGCGCTCCGTCTTAGTAGCTTCTTTAATAGCGTAGTCCTTCCCCAAAAAAGCCGCCTTTCTTTAGACGATGGTGTCTCTTATCTTACTTTACCGCTGTTCTTGCCAATACATAGGCGACTTTATTTGCGCTAAGGTATTTCATATTACGTTATTGTTCTTGTATGTTGGGCAACGACGTGATGTTGAGTGATGGTGCCCCTTGCAATTCACGCATCTTGTTGCTTCTGCTCGACATGTTAGGTGCTCATGATCACCTCCACAGCGGCTGCAGCATAAGGGTTTAGTGCACGTACTGGCAACATGGTCAAAACGTCCACATTTTTGGCATTGTCGGTGTTTGACCACGCAGGGGCAGATTTTGAAACTTGTATGCCTACAGCGGTATACTCAGGAAAGTTTTGTGAGGTGAAAACAAGCTCCACTACCTGGAACTGCCCCAAGCTTCTAATATTGGCGAGTGATAAGAGGCCTGGGATATGATTTTGGTTTCTTTATACTGCTGATCATCAGCCATTTGCTGGGAGACGCCCCGGATAACTCCAACAGCGGCAGTTAGAGGATATGGCTCATATGCCCTGATCTCAATCCCTCCAAGTGATGTCATTTTCAGCAGTACCTTGGTTGATTCGATATTTTTTGTGTCGAGACAGAGCATGTTCAGTCCGTTGTTGGGTCTGACTTTCACCACCCCAGTCGGTGCGATGCTGTTGTGGATTTCAGAGAGAACAAGAGGATTAATCTCAGTTATCATTTGGTTCGAATTTGGTGGTTCGACTTCAACGGTGAGGCTGTGACTCGGTTAAAATAGACGTGCGATGATGAGTGTGCCATCACTAGATCTGGAGCCGTCACAACCTTGGTGCCGTTTCCTTTGTTCCTTCGAAGTTACCAGGTTATATTTTATTTATTTATTTATTTATCGATACTACTAATCCTCATTGGAGGATTTTTGTAGGGTGGTACAAAAACACAGATGCATAACCATAGTGCAGAAAAAACAGTTATACAGAGGATAAAAAGTATATGAAACAAACGGAGTGGATGAGACGTGGTATGTTCACATCATGAGCGCTTCGACATCATCCATGAACTGTTTCAGCGAGCTAGCGTGAACAACGTGTCCAGGCTATCCGGGCTAGACTTCAGTATTATTCATGAGCTCCTCGCATGAGTCGTCGTATACGCTGGGTGTCTTTGAAGAGCCATCAGCACAGCCGACTGACTTGACAGTCGGGTCGTCCATGGAATACTTGTCCCGGCAGGAACTGCGCGTTCACCTACCTTCAGGTACTGCCGCAGAGAGTCCCTCGTTGGCGCACGAGGGTCTTCAGCCAAAGGTTGAAGAACTACGAGCAATAATAAAAATGTGCTTACCAGAGCCAACAGTCGGGTCGTCCATGGAATACTTGTCCCGGCAGGAACTGCGCGTTCACCTACCTTCAGGTACTGCCGCAGAGAGTCCCTCGTTGGCGCACGAGGGTCTTCAGCCAAATGTTGAAGAACTACGAGCAATAATAAAAATGTGCTTACCAGAGCCAACAAATCAGACGTTCTTCTAAATCACGTGCTCCGACTTTGGAAAGGACTGTAAAATGACATAGGGTTCAATAAAGGTAGACTTGTATACAATATAATTGACACAAGCACACTAGCACATATGGTGTTCGTTTTATCTTCACTGCGCCTTATAATTTATATTTTGATTATTTCACTAGCGCTACATTTAACTGTAGGTCAATATTATCTTGAACTGTAACACCTCAAGAGTACAAGTGAGTGCTACTCACGCACTGGGCGCGAGCACTGGGACATCGCTTGGTTTACATTCAAATACAATCCATGTTTCGACCTAACCTACATATGATGGTTTAGGTTTGCAACCAGGCAGTGCCGTGTCTATAATCGTTCCACTAACAATTTCGAGAAACAAAGCAATGCCCCATAGAATATTCAAAGCCCGTTAACCGGAATTTTGACCCCATCATAGTGAGATCGAGCCAAGGCGGAGATTGGACTCCAGCGCTTACGTCAGCGTTCGGCTGGGCCTCGTGTCCAATCAACGCGTCGAAGGACGCTCGGCAACGGGCTCGGGTTTAGTTCCTCAGTTGGCGTCATCCCACTGCAATCACGTTGTGTAGATGAAGAGGACGATGTTCGCAGGCTTTGATTATTTTTATATTCGTATTCTCCTTAAAAACCACAGCATAAAAAAGTCCGGCTCCTCGCCGAAAGCTCCCCCTTTGTGTATTGAATTAAGGTATATCTAGGAGCACTTTGGATTGGCTTTATGTTATTTTATCAAGACGTACACGTTTCAAGCGCCGAAAGCATTGTTGCTTCCTTCCACAACCAAATATTTCCAGAGGTACTTCGCGCAGCAGATAAATAATGCGCAAAGCTTCTTTTTTTTTTTTTTTTTTTTACGCGACAACGTGTATGGGGGATGTCGGGCAAAGGCGCAGCATGTGCTCGAAAACTTGCGACCCCCAGCGCGAGGTTGTTATGAATGTTGTCGGCACGAACATAGTCAACTAAGCCTTGCTTTTCGTATACCTACAGTTACTATAGAAGAAAATAAATGTATACCATATAAGAACGACTTGGTCGACGGGTGATAAGTCAAACCCGCCATACGTGTGCCAGAAAAAGACAGCCTTGACAAGATCTCTTTCCGACGACCCAGCACTCCAACGCACCTGATAAAACATTGGGACACTACTTCGAAAGAAAGTCGCTTTCTCTGAAACAACAGAAAAGTGCGCGTATGAGAGAAGTCGCCAAGACGTACTTTGAAAGCTTATAAAGACAGCAGCGCGGAGTCATTCCATCACTCGAGAACATGGGAATCATTTCCGTCGCTGTTATCTTCGTGGAAGCGCTGGCCTTGATTGGGCATATTGGCGGGGCGTCCAAGAGACCTTTCAATTCGTGTGATGTCGGCACAAGTAAGTTTCTCTATGTAGTGTACAAAATGTCTTCCACAAAAAAAAAAAAAACATTTAAAAATAGGTGACTTGTTTTCTTTTTACTTTAAAAATAATGTTCACGACACGATTTAAAATGTTTAAGCTTTCTTCTTCTGAAACTACGCTTGAACTGGTATTCTTCTATTTTCAAATGTGCGAAACCATAATAATTAAATTTCCTTTTGGAGGTCACGTGCCGATGGTTATGAAGTTGGAAACGCAGAAAACGATTGAACAAAGAGCAGCGCGCAAAGTGCAAGTGACATACAAAAGTGGCATGGAAAACGATAAAAAAAGATGAAGCTTTTGTATTCAAAGCAGGGATTTTAAGCAATAACTTAAATTAACCCACTCAGTTTCGCGTGCATGTGAACATTCCTCAACGTGCTCAACGAGACGAAGAATGTGAAACGCAGCAGCCAGCGGTGTTTGAATGTCGCCACACTCGCTGCAATGTAACCTCAAGAGAAAGAAAAAAATGTTTACCGCATAGTTTGTGCGCTGCGCAAAATAGCTTTCTTTTATCATTTGGTTCTGAGACAAAAAAAAATGTCTTCTAATTAATCAACGAGCTAAAGGGGCTTACAGCGATAAACCGGGGTGTCGATCCGTACACGAATGTGCGATGAGTTTTGCGCACAACTGCACGCAGTTGTGCACAAAACAATTCGGCATTTGTACGAAACCACATGAAATGCTCTATCGTTTATGGAAGCGGACACATCGCACAATGGACCTTTTTCAAATAGCAACCGCCGTCTGGGGAGTTGTCTGCGAACTACAATAGAAGATCAGCCCAACGTGCTTCCGCCCGTCAAAACGCATTGGTATCGTGCCGTTGTATCGGTTTTCGGTGCTTTTTATACTTCATACTACCGATACTAAAAAACAAAGCGTCCAAATAGACTAAATACGCGTCAAGATAAATGCTGACGATGCTACTGTCGCCATTTTCGCAGGGCGCCGCGTCCCGCGGTGTCCTGCGAATATGGCGACAGCGGGAGTGTACGCATGCACAGAAGCTTATTGGAAAAAGGTCCATTTGTGAACCACGGGTCAAGAAAGCAATTTTGCAATAACCATGTTCTGACAGGCAAGACTTAGCGCAGTCGCGGGAAAAAGAAATGTGTACCTGCTTTAACAGGGTATAGCGTCGAATTCTTATAACGTCCGACTCAACTGCCATTAAACCCCACATACGAAAGAGGGGAGCTGGGATCGGCCTATCGAGCGTGTCCCACTGTGGCGTTTTTCGCTTTACCTTCCCTAAGTATTCCTTTGAGAAAACAATCTCTAAAACCTTACTGCCTCTTCTATTTCCTTAAAACACTTTGGTAGAACGGGAAGCCCCAGCTTCTCCCTCCAACCACTGTCCTTAGAAAGCTACAGCCCCCCCCCCCCCCCCAGCTCTCTGAAGGAAAACAGAACATTGTTCCTAGGGGCGGCTCCAGAACTCCGTTTCGGGGGGGGGGGGGGGGGGGGGGGCGGAAAATTTTTAAGGATTCTCCCATTCTTTCTTGTGCAAGGGGGGTCCACTCATGTCAAATTGCCCTCCGAGAAGGGGGGAGGGAGGGGGGTAGGCTTGGTTTGGGGGGGGGGGGGGGGCAGTAGCCTCCGTCGTCCCCCCCCCCTTGGATCCGCCACTGCCTCTTCCTTTAAAAAAAAATAAAACGGTGAACTTTCAACTTGGATTCTACGTTGACTAACCCAAGACTGTCCTACCTTTGGCTCAAAAACAAGTTGTCGTGTCTCATACGCTCAAACGAAAATCCCCCCCCCCCCACACACACACAAAGAAAAAAAAAACGTTGCGAAAAAGCAGTGTAATTTACCAATTTCAGTTTGCGCTCACGGCCCCGCCTGTACCGTACACCGCACCGCCGTAAAAAGAAATGAATCGCATACAAAAGCAAGAGTAAACAAGGACAACTGCCTGCCTTGCCATTCTAGCAACTTAAGCCTGAAACGGTTTCGACCGATTCTCTCACGCCCCGTACTTAGACACTTCATGTCCAGATCAGGGTGTAAGATAGACAGGTGGAGAAACGGCCCATAGAAGCCTACCGCAGCGCCGTGACCGGATTGTGTACTCGTCTGCTTGCGGGTACCCCCGATTTGCGACAGATGGCGCTGCGCCGAGAGGAAAAAAATCGAAATCGGATTTGTATGGAACTTTATGGGAGAGTGCGCAAAATAAACCGAGAGCACGACAGTCCTTTATTGAAAATCCACGAGAAACCATCTCCGTCAGGTTAGCCGGTCGCCACCGGTCGCCCACCCGGAGTGAGAGTTCGCGGTGCTCCACATAGGTGGCGCCACAGATAAAGAGAAAACCGAGGGGGACACAATCCGGTCGCTCATTTGGCTCTCGTTTCCCCACCTGTCTATCTTACACCCTGGTCCAGATTCACTCCTAAACAGTTCGTCACGGAGGCCGTGAAGGTCATGCCAAGACAGCGCTCTGGCTTGCAATTCCAGTCAGCGAGCCATGCTCTGTTTGACTTCTGAGCGTCCATTTGGGCACTAGAATCACCGCAGAAGGAGTGGCTGTGTTTCAATGTCCCTTGAACATGGTTTCTCAGCGAGCACAGCACTGTCACGTCATTCGCATATGCGAGCACATTCGCCGAGCCTGCCGGCCAACTTAATCCCCGTTTGTTCACGTTACCCGCAATTTCTCCGCACAAAGGTTCCACATAAAGAGTAAACAGTATTGGCAACTTCGGGCACCCTTATCACGCCCATCTCCGAATGGTGATTAAGGAAGTCCTGTTCCCGCGTACCAGAAGGCGAATAGCAATGTCGCGGTGGCACAGCCGTAGGTACTTGAGCAGTCGCGCTCCCACACCACAATGATATAAGAGATCAAACAAAAAAGAGTGCTACACTCTGTCGAAAGCGTTGCTCAGGTCTACTTGGAGCAAGGCGAGAGAACATTCTACGTGTGCCGCTTCACAGACGATTCGCAGTGTGAACGTTAGTGGCGACTGTTCTGCTTTTGATGCTGTAGGTTTGATGCAGACACGTACACGTTCCCCCCAAAAAAGTAACTAGATACAGTTACCCGTTTCTCGCTCAGAAAGCAACTAAATACGTTACCCGTTACCGATTCTCAAAAAGGAACGCGTTAGGCTACTTCAAATGTAACTAGCTTTTTTTCTCGTTACTTTGACGAACAAATATACAGCTGCTTTATTTTCGTGGTATTTTGTTTTATTTTCAGCGGTCATTGCACTTCAGCAGTAGCTGAATCTCCAAGTTTTTATCAGTTATGTTTCTCCACTTCCTTGAAATACATCTCCGGCGACGCTGCAGAGTCGTTCTACTGACGCGATTGAAGGAACGGCAGTGTTGTGCTTCAGGAAGAGCTGGTGAATCTGAGATTCCCCTCTCTTTTGTTCTCTCTGCTTCTAAAGTTCCAAGTTGACAGCGAGTTATGAGGCACCATGACAGAACAGTACACCACAAAACAGCACGCGACAAAACAGCACGGTCAAAACAGCACGCGTCAAATAAGCACAGCGTCAAAATATCACGACGACAAAACTGCACGCGTCAAAATAGCACACGACAAAACAGCACAGCGTCTAAACGGCACAGCGACAGAAGAGCACGTGCCAAAACAGCATGGCGTCAAAACAGCACAGCGTCAAAACAGGACATTGACAATAGAGCTAGGGTTTGGCATTTTCGGTTTTTATTATTTTGCAATTCGGCGTACATGTTTCGGGTTTTATTTCAAGCAGAAGTTTTCGGTTTATTGCTGAGTATATTTGTAGACTCATAAACTTTTCAATTCTTTTCGGTTTATTGGCGTAAACCAGGCACTGGAGTTCTTATTTGTTGCTGTCTGTGGCAGCCGACGCGACCTGTTCTGCAAGACGCACTGGGGCCCTATCGTGATCTGACATTATCGTCGAGGGCTCGTATTTGTACACAGGACGAACATGAGCTTTACTACCACTTCGGTACGAGAGGCAAATATCAAAATCCAAAAATTTGCAAGCATTGTACTCAGTGCGTCTTTCCCCCCATTTTCACGACTGCGAGAGGTGGTTAATTCGCGCAATCCAAGAAACGACAATAAATCATTCGTATTTATTCCCTCCTCTAGTAGACGGAAGCTAGGGGTGTTAAAAAATCTGTGGCATTTACGGATGCCCTTTAATTTTATTGTACAGTTCACGATTAAACTCTCTTTTTGAACAAAGAATTCGACACACAAATCCTTATCAGGTGAAAAACCCACATTTCGTCCTGAAGACCATTGCGTCGGTTCAACTTTTGTTGAAAGCTGAACCGATCTCAGAGACAGGCTAAAAACTGCGGAAGGAAGTGGTCATACGGTCAGTAATGAAGCAAAGTACTCCACCCACCCCTCCAAATGCCCTCAAAAATACTGACCTCAAGTCAGTTAAAACCGAATTTTTAAAAACTATTTCGTCGTTCTTTTACCGGTTTTATTGGTTTAGGCCGAAAACGCTGAACCCTAAATATAGCGATGGAGTTAAAAATGCATGTCTCAAAGTAGGCAATGTAAAGGAATGGAGGGTCTAGGCCAATTCCTCGAAGGTCATCTTGTCGAAGGCCAATTTGTTGAATCCGTTCTCAAGGGAGCAAGTTGGGAGTGGGGAGTATACTCGATGCGCGCATGAAGGCTCCCTGGGCAGTACAGAAGCCCCCGCTGTTCCGTATTTTGGCTATTCCTCGAGCAGTTCTGCTAATATTGACGCTCAAGTTTGCTGGTGATTTCGTCTACAATAAATGAATCAGTCGCACAGCAATGTGCTGTTGCTAGTTGTTAAAAAAAAAAAAAAACAGAAAGTGTATGCTGCAACGGTGTGCTTAGCCCATGCTGTACGGCAACAGCATTGAGGCTGTGGCATGTTCCTGCTTCACCGGTTTCCACTCGATCGAAGCCCTTCGTCGCCAATAATCTGTGAATTTAACACAAAACAACTTCTTGCCTGCAAGCTGCAGCCGCGTGTTTCCGGGACATTTTATTCACGGCGAATGAACCCCGCAGAATCGTTGCCCATGCTACATTTTGAATTCGCTCGACATTAAAGTTGCCTTATCTTCCCGGTTCTATCAATGCATCTGTAATCGGCGCATCCCCCGCGTTTTTTTTTTTTTTTTTTTTTTTTTTTTTTTGGGGGGGGGGGGGGGGGGGGGGCGTTTTACGCTTAGGTTGTAATTACAAAACGACAAGTACTATGGAACGTCACCGGACCGCCGCAAACCAGACGGTTCATAACTTGAACTTGTGGGTTTCTTTTTCCCAATAACTTTTCATCTTTCGTTGGTTCTAAAAAACAAGAACAAAAGAAGACCAGACAACGTGCCCAACATCGACGCGAAGATATCACCTCTAACTACCCAATCTCTTCAGAGATCAGCGTAGTTAAGTAGTAGTAACTACTGCTAACTTCGTTTGTTTTTAGCAATAACACAGCAGCACCAGTCGGGACACTGACTTAGCAATGAAATTGGCAATAAATTCCTTTATAACCTAGCGACAGTAAATGAAAGGGTTAAGGAGGTTCGAAATTATTCCCGCAGAGAGAGCTGAAGAGCGCGCTCGAAGTTGCTACATGCGTGCTGTTTTGTCGCTGTGCTGTTTTGACACCGCGCTGTTTTAGCACGTGCTCTTCTGTCGCTGTGCCGCGTTGAGGCTGTGCTGTTTTGTCGCCTGCTATTTTGACGCCTACTGTTTTGTCGCCGTGCTAGCTGTTTTGACGCTGTGCTGTTTTGACGCGTGCTGTTTTGACTGTGCTGTTTTGTCGCGTGCTGTTTTGTCACGTTCCCGTGCCTTCCTGTGTTCGCAACCTCCGGGTTTACGTTCGGTCTGCACACGATTCTAGAATGTTCAGCCAAGGAACCTTATTATGTTCGCAGGGTGAAGGACATTCCCAGCTGTAGAGTTCGACTGACGTGTTCAGCAATAAACGTCAGTATACTATCATAGTGTTTAGTTGTTTTCCGGGTTGCCCATCGGCATTGATTATAGCAATAGACGCCTACTCCGTTTCAAATTAAAACGAGGCTGTCTAAACGTTGTTGTTCACGTTACTCCTCAAACGTAGCGAAATATCGTTACTCGTTATTTGGCCTTAAAAGTAACCAAGTACGTTACTCGTTCCTTTTCTAAAAAAATATACGTTACTCGGTAAGGAAAAAAAATAGATAAGGAGTAACTCGTTACAAGTAACGCGTTACGTACATGTGTGGTTTATTGCTCCCTGATGACCTTTCGTGGGCCGACTTCAAGTCGTTTAGCGAGTATCTTTACCAGCACCTTGTAATCTGGGGTAAAAAAAGGGGGCGGAAGCTGACAATAATGGTCCCTCTTTCTCCGTACTTCTTTGGAATGAGGACATTGAGCGTTCGTCGCATGAAAGGTGGCAACATGTTGCGTCACATAATTTCTTTAAAAACCTCCCTTAAGATGGGCGCAAGCTCGCAAATGAACGTCTTATAAAACAAAAACACTACTAAGACCATCGATTTCTCGGGGCTTCCGGGGGAGCAAGTCTTTTATGGTACATTCGATTTCTGGTACAGCAATTTCCTCGTTGATTCCCTTCCGGAAATCTCGCAGTACTCTCTGAAGTACTGCGAGATTTGCGTTGAAATCCTCGTTGATTTCCTTCCGCAAATCTCGCAGTACTTTCTGAAGCGGCTGTCCGCGCGTCCGTAGTGGTCGGGGTGCTCTGTTTCCGTAAACTTCTTATACGCTGTCACGAAGGCGCTTTCCATCTTTTCTTACTCCATTAAGACTCTATCTTCAGCGTCGATTGACGCCACTCTTTTTCAAGCAGCACGATGCCTTTTCTTCTTTTTTTTTTTTTTTTGTCTCAAATACTGCTTTTTGAGGATCTCGAGGAGTCACCCCTTGAAATGTTTGATATCTTTCGTGAAAAGTTTGGTTGTCTTCTTTTTTTTTCTTTATCAAGGTAGCGAGTGTTCTCGTGAGTTCACGCTGTTCTTCGCGCACTTAGACTGACTCCTCTTGTCGGTATCTATACGCAGTACACTTGATATCTTCTTTCGGAAGCTCCAATTACACACGGTTTATCGGGCGCCCTTCAGTTCCCTCACGCAGGATTCGCTTTATCTGCTGGAGAAAGTTCTCTTCTTCCAGGAGACTACCGCCTAGCTAACAGCAACTCCATCACGATGACGTCGCGTTTCGGCGAGCGCCCTTTTCTACCGCAAAGGTGGCGCATGAATGATGGAAACAAGCAGCGGGTAATACTTTGTGGATTGGGCTTCCGGTCATGGGTTCGCTTGACAGATTAAGTTCATCGAGCCTAGCATGGCAGCCCCCCTGTCAATGCGTGCACCCCGGAGAAGGAGCTTCCGTAAGCTCAGTGACGTCTTGCAGGTCAAAGTCCCGCGCTGTTGACTGAGCTACGGACCGAGCACGCAGGAACGGAAGGAGCAGAAGCAGGTGGTGTGAGAAAGCACGCGGAGCGGAAGGACACGAGACAGAGGAGCAGAAGCAGGTTGTGTAGAAAGAGCGCGCGCAACGAGGAGCACTTTAGTAGAGGGGGCACGAAATCGCGTTCTCCTTTCTTTGTGACTCGGAAAATTCAACGCGAAGGCTTTGTATCCAGGTAGTTTTTAATGGAAGCGCGCAGCGTCACAAAGAGACTGGTGTGACGTAATCTGTTTCCATACAAAAACGCTGCCCTAGCCACCACCCGAACTAAGAGCACCACCCACCCTGCAAAGCTACCACACTTTTAAAAGCGTTTAGCAGAATTGCCCTAGCATGCAGCCAACTTTGTACTTTTATATACATTTCTTGAATGTATATATAATATAGTCTAAGTAAAAAATTGACAACAAAACAACATATACGTGCAACCTTCGTAATTGCGGAGGCGGTCCCCTGCAAATAAGAGTCTTTAAATTGTCTAGTATAAAAAGCGGTAAAGCAATCAGAAGGGTCCTGATTCCTCTGTCGCGCGTGATTTATTGACTATGTATTTGCGGTCTTTGCGCACGTGACAACTGCATGTGAAGCTTGATGCTTTTAAACGTGTTACTCGTAAAATATCATCCCTCGAATTCTGGTAAGATCGCCAGCTTCCCATTTTATGGCGTTCTCCAGCGTCCTATGCATGTAGCTGTACCGCCCTTAGGGTTCTAGCCCTGGAAGCAGCTGAATTACACACTCAAGGGCGTAAACGCTTTAATGTGTTTAGCGTTTTTACTTGCTTAGTGTCACGAGGCAATTTTTCCCCGGATTTTACCAAATTTTGTTTGATGTCACAAATAATAAACGACGGTATCAAAGACTCAAGTATGTTACCAGATTTCTAAAATCAGGTGCCTAATTTCCCTATATGGCAGCACAAGCTGGCAGTCTGACAGCGGTCTGCCTTGAGTGCAGACCGGGAACAAACACCTTGCGCTTATGCTTATCTGGTGTCTTGCCTCCTGGGTGTCCCACGTAGGCGCCATCACTATAGCCAGAGCAGCAAGCTATGGCTCTCGCATCCTTCAGCAGTGCATGGAGCAGACCGTGATGAAGTACAAGCTGCCTTCGTCAGTTGTGCAGAAGGTATGTACCATACCGTTTCTATGAAAAGGTTCTCAAGACAGATTCTGTCTTGTGGTATATTCTATGCTGGTTATCGCAGAAGTTGAGAGAATTATTAGTGCTAGTATTGTTCGCCTAATCTCATGCCAATAATAAATTTTAAAAATGCGCAATAAATTAAGAAACATGTGCAGCCCAGAAGTTGGCCAGGAAGAGCAATAATTTGAGGTCCCTGAAACTTTTGTTGACAACCAAAATAGTTGGATATATCTCTGGTATGTGGCAGAACGCATATGTGCATGATTATACTATGTATAAGCTCAAAGATAAATCAAATAGGATAGTATATAATATAAATTATGAAAGCAAATGTTGGATATAGAACTAGGCGTAATGTTTTCGCTATGTTGTGAAGCATGCAAATTAATATATTTCGTTTTATGCAGTATAGCACAAGTCAGATTCCCTCATGGTGGCTACTCATGTGAAATTAAAGTTAGTATTGTAAAAAGAGTACAAATTGTACGTTACGTTGGAAATATTTCCTGGAGAAAAATTTAAGATATGAGTCAGAAGCCTGTTGTCGCTTAAACACAAATTTTTGCTTCACCGTCACCTGACAAAAATGGTTTTGATAATTCATCGAAGTGAAAAGACTGAAATTAGCCGAGATACGGACCGGCTACTCTGGATGAACAAAGGAGATAAGAGACAACACATTCAGAGACTGCAAAAAGTCACACAAATTTGCAGACAAAAAAAAAGACTGACAGCATCAGTAAGGAAGCAATTAAACAAAAGTAAAGTGCAGACATGAAGATTTCAATTTACTATAGCTTGTCGTTAAGAGGAATCTGACGGTCGCATTAAGAGTTGTTGCGCAGAGAAGTTCTTTTTCGTGATCTACATACATTTGCATGATTCCGCCAATTTCATCTGACAATCTTAGTTTCTTTAGGGCAGGGGTGCACAGCTAAAATATTAGGCGGTCGAAAATTACATTTATTGAAAACTCTCCAGGCCGCACCTAGTTCGACGTGCTGCACTTTTTGGCTGCTGTCAGGCTTGCGATATCAGGTGTATTCGCACTCGTTGACGTCTTTAGCACATCTCGCAATGTCATGTCCGTCATGGTAGATTGAAGGCGGTTCTTGTTCAGAGTCATCAATGAAAATGTCTGCTCACAAACTTCCGTGCTCCCGAAAAGTGACGTTAGTTTCAAGGCGTGGTCCACCAGGTTTCCGTATTTGTTCTTGTTCAGGTTCTTATAGAACTCAAGCAGCTGAGATTCGCGATGCATAGTCTTCAACGCTGGTGAATCGTGGGATCGGAGTTTTGGGGGGATGCGGAAAAGGGATCGCGGAACAGGTCGTTCTTCTCGTTCTCGACCTCAAGCGCCTTGAATCTTTGCTGGAACTCGGAGAGAAGGCTCTCAACGTGTGGCGCGTACGTCGCAGTCCCCGACTTCTGGTTTCCACCGTGGAGAAAAAGTTTCTGACAAATTCTAAAGTGTGCTAAATTTCCAGTTTGAAGCTTCCATGTACAGACATGTTGAGACATTTATCACAAGATGTGCAGGGACGGCTGCACACGCCGTTTTTTTTTTTTTTTTTTCAGCCGAATTGGTGGAGAGGTAAAGTTTGAACTGAGAAATCATAGTTCCTTCGCCAAAAAGTCAGAAAAGTAGGTCAGAGGGTTTCACTGCTGCTTGCGAAGCGAAGCGGGCGTTCGGTGGATTGAATGGCATACTGAGCAACTTTCTGTGCTGAACCGGGCTGCGGGCTGCTAAAAAAGCGCACGCGGGCCGCATGCGGCCCGCCGGCCGTATGCTGCGTGCCCTTGCTTTAGGGGTTAAAGACTTTGGCCTCAATTATTAGGGCATTATAGTAAAATAGGTTTCAACATTTCGGTAGATTTGCGACAAGTGGATTTCGGGTAGCCAATTGTCCCAGTGCAGCAGAACCAACTGTTTTTATATGCGATCAACTCCAATGCGGCTCAAATTAATACATTTTATTTGCTTCGGCAGGGTCTCAGAGCCGTGTGCATATACCTACGGTTCTGCTACCACAAGTACAAGCCCCTGATGGACACGGTACAGCCCGTCAAGTTTCTTAACCGTTATTAAATATGCGCTTTAGTCCCCCAACAGAAAGGCCCTGTTAACAAAAATAATCCCTGGAGAAGGGAAACAAGAGGGACGAAGGACAACCACAAATCTCCAAACACAGCTAGGTGACTGGTGCGCGACCGAAAAAACCCTCCTGGTCCGGGTATCGAACCCGGGAACTCTTCATTTCCAATGCCCGGACCAGGCGGATTTTTCCGGTCGCGCACCAGTCACCTAGCTGTGTTTGGAGATTCGTGTTTGCCCTTTGTCCCTCTTGTTCCCCTCCTCCAGGGATTATTTTCGTCATTCTTGTCCAGCTTGCTTGCACCTTTGAATTTAATTGCGTTCTAATCATGGCCTTGTTAGGTTTGTCATTACACAATTTTCATTGACAATTGTTTTGTCGTGGGTGGTACTCCTTTCGTTCACTTTCGTTCAAGAATTAATTTGCTGCTCTTTTATTCAAAATTTACATATAAAACTTTGAGCTGTCAAAATATTGGCCAGGCAAAAAAGTGAACAAGAAAGGAAGAAGTTGGTTGTTATACACCCGCGATGTATAATAACCAACTAGCTCAGCTCATTCCTGTAACAAAAAAGTGGCTAATACTATAACCGGTCCTAATCCTGAACCAGCCTTTGGTTTATACTTTTTGTTATTCCATACCTTGTACAAACCAGCTGCAATTTATTGCTCCTGTTCCTCTATACCTCGTCCTGAACCAGTATTTTAAACCTTGTTTATCTTTCTATATTCATTGCCCTAAGCCTGCATTCGGTTCATTTTTCCTGATCATATATACCTTTCCTTGAACCAGTGTACGGTTCACTTTTCCTCTTCCATATACCTTCTTATCAACCTGTATAATGTTTATTCTTGCTGATCTTATATACCTTTTCCTTATTTAGCCTTCGATTTATTCTTACTTTTCCTATATGTTTTGTTCTAAACCAGCTTTCGATTCAGTGTTCCTGTTCCTGTATGCAATGTCTTGAACCTGTATTTTATACATCATCATGTACCTTCATATCTTGTCCTGAACCAGCATTTCGTTCATTATTCCTGTTCATATATACCTTCTCCTGATCCATTATTCGGTTCATTGCTTCTGTTCCTATATACCTTGTACTAAGCAAGCCTTACGTTCGTTGTTTCTGTTCTTGCATATATTGTCTTCATTTTTCCTGTTCCTATATGCTTGTCTTGAACCAGTATTCTATTCATACTTCCTGTGCCTGCATGCCTTGTCCTGCACCAGCCTTGGATTTATTGCTCCTGTTCCTGTATACTTTGTCCTGAATCAGTAATCAGTTTATTCTTCCAGTTCTTATATATCTTTTTCGTGGACCTGTATTCGGTTTGTTCTTTTTTCTTCTATATACATTGTCTTGAGCCAGTATTTGGTTCTTTCTTTCTTTTCCTATATACCCTGCCCTGAACCTGTTATTTATTTATTCCTTTTCCTCTGCACCTTACACGAAACCAGTACTGTGTTTATCTGTCCTGTTCGTATATACATTGTCAGGAACCTGTATTGGGTTCGTTTTTCCTTTCCTAAATATCTTGTCCTGAATCAGTGTTTGGGTTGTTCTTTTTGGTTTTTTATACATTGTCCTGGACCTGTATGCGGTCCTTTCTTCCTACTCCCTCATACCTTCTTGTGAGTCAGTATTTGGCTTATTATCTCCGTTCCTATATACCAGGGGCGGACAAGCTGCGGATCGCGACTCCCTGCCCTGCCTCCCCTCCCCCAACTCCCCCGCCTTCCTTCCGGTCACACGAACATTTCCCCAAAAAGAGAAATTGAGCGCGTTTTAAATCGAAAGTCAGGTTGTGGTTCGGTAGTCTGGTGCTACTTGCTACTGCTACCTTACGTACAGTTTGACTGTTTTTGACTTGGAGTTCAAAATTTCATTTATTGCTCTGGACAAAAATTTGCCCCCCCCTCCCCCCCCCCCCCCCCGCGGCTCTTTAAAGTTTTATGGTTTTGTTCGCGGCTCTTAGGCCGGGTTAGCCTGGCCACCCCTGCTATGTACCTTGTTCTGAACCTGCAATCGGTTCGTTTTTCATTTATGTGCTGGGCCAGTATTTCTTTGTTCCTATAAACATTATCCTGAACCTGTATCCGGTTCGTGCTTGCTTTTTTATTTTTTCATATTTTTGTCCTGAGCCACTATTCGGTTTATTCTTTCTGTGTTATATACCTTTTCGTGAACATGTATTCGTTTCGTTCTTCCTTTTTTTTTACACCATGTCCTGAACTAGTATTTGATTTATTCTTTCGGTTCTTATATACCTTGTCCTCAACCTGTATTAGGTTCGTTCTTCTTTTTACTTTGTACCTTGCCCTGAGCCAGTATTTGGTTAACTCTTCCTGTTCCCGTGTACATTATCTTTAACCTGTATTCGGTTTTCTCTCCCTGTTCCTATATGCCTTATCCTGAAACTGTATTCGGTTTCCTCTTCCTGTTTTAAATACCTTGTCCTCAATCAGTCTTGGGTTCTTTGTTCCTGCTCCTATATATACAGTGCCCTGTCCTGTAGATATATATCCTGTCCTTAACCTGAGTTCTGAACCCTCTTTATGTTCCTTTGCGCCTTTTACTGAACCTGTATTTGGTTCTTGGTGATCTTCTTATATACCAATTGTCCTGAAACTGTATTCGGTTCACTCTTATTCAGTTTCTTATTTTTTTCCCTATATTTGTTGTCATTAACCTGTATTCGGTTCCATAATCCTGTTCCTACATACCTTGTCCTGTACCTGCTTCGGTTCCTTTTTTTTTTTTTTGTCGTATATACCTTGCCCTGAACCTGTATACGGTTTCTTCTTCCTCTTCATATATACTTTGCCCTGAATCAGTCTCCGGTTCCTTCTTCCTATTCCAATATACCTTGCACTGAACCTGTATGCGGTTCCATCGTCATGTTTCTATATACATTGTCCTGAATTTGTATTCGGTTCACTCCTATCCGGTTTCTCCTCCCTGTTCCTGTATTCGCGGCTCCAAAGCCCTTTAGATGGCGGGGCAATATAGTTCTAAGATGGCGGAAGAGACGGGGATACATTTTCCAGGATTTCCCGTGCACCTGCTCACTGACGCTGGTCAATGCGCTAAAAATAATTTAGTTGTCTACAAATGGGAAACGGCCAGAGCTGAAGCATATTACAGGTGACGGAGATGTTTTTATGCGTTAGGGAAATAAGTATGTTGATATTTAAAAGCTGCGGAAACCTCAACTCGCGAAGCTTTCTGGAGGGCGAGCGCGTTTTGGGCGCCGGCTACGTCACTATTTGTGGCAAAACACTTTTGTGGTTGATGCAGATGTGGTGTTCGAGCTTTTCCCGGCTATTAGTGTTCTAAAACGCGAGCCACGCACGGCGGCCGTTAAGCACCGGAAGAGCAGCGTTCACTGTATGAATGTCTTCGTGTCACAGGCTCACAACTCGCTGCTCACCGTTGCGTTTTTAGTTTAGTGCAATACGTGATCAAACTGTGCTATGGTCATTGATAGGAAGCTTTAGGATAGCGTGATCGCAGGCTATCTTACGTGCAGCGTCGCAACCGGGAGCTCGCGTTGTGCCTTTGAAACATAATTTTCAGCACGCGCCAGGAGCGTTGCCGTGCTGACGGTAACCTGCGGTAGCACTATGCTAAAACTGTCTATTAACGTCATCATCGTGGTAAGTGGTTTTATTTATACCTCTATCAAAACTTGAAAAACGATAGAGCTTTGTTTTTAAGATTCGAACGCGATAACGTTATTGGTCCCAGTTCGCATCACCTTCTCATTCGCTTTTTATGCTCTTCTGCCAGTGAGCAGAACGTGCTGCGGGCATGGCCTAGTCAGTGACGTGTCTAGCTGGCTCGCAACCGAAGGGTCATAGGTTAGAATTTTGCCTAAATTTAATTTTTCTTCCAGTCAAATAATTTACTTTATAAAGTTAAATCATTTGAGACATGCGGCGACTTTTAATTTGCATTACATGTCATGTTATTAATAACTTTCATTCCACGCGTGACACCACGTTTCACGTGAACGTTGCGGATTGTTTCGAAATTCCCTCGCAAGGTCATGTGGCTGTGACGTCATGACCGTATCGACCAATCAAAATTTTCCCGTCACGCCACCCACGCCGGTTTTTCTGCGACATGGGCTCCTTAACGCTACGCGTGTTAAAATAAATATTTTAATATACCGTGAAATCCCGAAAGGACGCCCACACCCGATTCATGGCCCACCCCCTTTGTTGTCCAAATATCTATTTCAGTCACTCTGCCGGTACATCGCCCACCCTCCAAAAATAGCGATTCCAAAAAAAAAAAAAAACGCACAAACAAACTTTTTTTAAACTTTCATCCTCTATTTTTTTTTTTTTTTTCCAATGGGAAGAGGTCACGTTGTTGAGGACTAGAGTAATAAGGGGGCAAAAGGCAAGAAGGGTTCAAGGTTGCTTTTTCGGTGCCCCCGCATCCGATCGTCCGAATTGAAAACCGCAAAGGAAAACTAGGCGAGACTGACGTGGCCGTCTCATCCGTCGATCTGCCAGTGAACTGTGAAGACGTTTCTTCGGAGGTCCCAGGATGAGGTCCAGCTACGCTATTCCGAAGGTGGAAATCGTAGAGTGGCACCGCAAGAACGGACTCAACGTGAGCAAGACTGCACGCCACTTCATAGATGACAGAACGCGTGTACGGGATGGAACACGTAATATCAAGTGCTTATGCAGCAATGCCATGGTAAGGTCAAGATGAAGAGAACGATTGGAACTGGACGACCCGTTTTTAGTGAAGAAATTGACGACGCATTGATGGACTTCCTGGAGACTGAGAAATCAGCCGGTCGAGCCTTCAGCAACTGGCTTCTCAAAGAGCACGTCTGAGCAACTTTCCAGCATCGTGCCAGTAGATCGCTCGCTGTAAAAAACGCTGCGATGTGTCCATGCGGGTTGGGAAAAACGAGAGTCAAAAGCTGCCCGCCGACTGCGCTGAATCGATTGCGGTATTCGGAAAGGCTGTTTCGACTCTTCACCGGGAGTATGACTATACGGATTGCAACATTGCCAATATAGACCAGACTATGGTACGAATGGACTGTCCAGCAACGTAAACGAACAACACTACCGACGACTCAAGTATCCGAATCACCAACACCGGGTGTGCCCGGCGAGGTATGCCCGTGGTTTTGTGTGCAATGGCAGCAGGAGTCAAGCTTCCAGCGTTGATCGTGCTTAAAGAGCTAACAGGCCGGATATCCCCGAGGGCACTATTTGCACTCAAGATTGCAGGTCTGTTGCTTTAAACTTCCTCTGCCGTATATGTAGGTAGCTACACGCTTAGAACTACGCAAAATAGAAACAAAAACTATAAAACTGCATCTTCAAACTTTCAACAAAAACAAATATTTGATTGTTGCGCCATACCTAGAGCCACACCAATTTCGTCTTGCTTCGCCATAGTCGCCCAAAATTACGCAGCCCCAGCCCAAGCTCAATGGTCAGGCGGTTATGTACGCCCAGTGGGTAGGCCGCATTTATCCACCGGTCGTGTTTGAGGCCTGTTGCCCTTGTGCTTTCTTGTGGGTTGCGCTTTCGTAAGTCAATCAGTTTCAGGTTGTCAATTATTTTTGTTCTAGTATTCTTTTCACAAAATGTGCGGGTCACATCATCTAGAAACGGGTGGATGACACCTCCCGTCGTCCAAGGGTGGATACGCAGGGTCTGGGGACCGAACGTCGACGACGTGAGAGGGCTCCTCGTGCTGAACCAGGCGCCGATTCGTAAGACTGAGGGTGCCCGAGAAGCTCTCTACGCCAGGGACACAGACGTAGCCCTTACATCAGGCGGCTTCACATCAATACTGCAACCCGCCAACGTCTCGTGAATGCCACCGTTCAAGGATGCGTTGCACGAGCGTTGGGCCGTGTTCTCTCAGGCGGGCAAGCTGACTCTCAAGGAAAATCCCAAGAGGCCGTCTAGGCAGAACGTCGTAGACTTCGTGGCGGAGGCGTGAGCCTCCCTCTCCGAGGACACGGTGCGGCGGTCCTTCAAGTGGTGCGGCATTTCAACAAGCCTCGATGCAATGGAGGGCGGCGAACTCAATGACCGATTGGCGCAGGTGGACGATGCGATGGAGGCGGGACCCGGGGAACACGAGAGCCTGGTAGACGAGGCCTTGAACTTCATTTTTGACTGCGGCAGTGATGTTTCCTTCAACTGATTCAGCGACGAATATTAGCGAGGATGAAGGCACAAAGAAACATGCTGTTTCTCGTATTTTTCGTAGTTTTTGAAGCTGACTCCTGAAACATGGCTTACCCCACTTTTAACTACAATTATCTCTGGCAATAGGGTGGGCGCCCTTTTGGGATTTTACGTAGTGTACATTTGTGTACCGTGTTATTTGCAACGTTGCGACCCGCCTCCCCAAAACTGCGACCGCCTCACCAAAACTTAAGCACTGATCACGAAAGGCTGATTACCACGGGCGCGCTTAGAATGTTTCGAGAATTTCTTTCTTTGTCTTTGTAATAACATGAAAGCAAATACGCACATTTTGTATTTTTAAAGTGCTCTGAACAAATGGTCATGTTCCTTGTAAATGCCTTAAAACGCGAACCCATTCGCGATGTCCATTGCTTGGTATATCGTTGCACGACCAGTTTTCATGTCCTACCTAGTGCAAAAAAAAACTCTTGTGGACCGTGCACTACTAACGGGAGCGTGTTTGCCGTCACGTTGAGCACAGATTGTGCTGACGGCCACAAGACCACAAATCCGCAGAGTATGCGACATACGAAAAGTCCCTAATGATAATAAGCATCCCAGTCCCTTCGTGCAACGCTGTTGTGAGGCGGAACACAACCATTCCTAAAATTTAACGCGCTCACCCTTTTCGTTAAAACTGCTTCACGCATAAACACGCCGACCAGAACCATGCGGTAACAGCAGCACCGAGGCAATAGGGCCCACAGTCCATGCCACCGTCTCGGTGCCACTTCTGTGGTTCTTTGTTCGTCCGCGAGAGGGCGAGCGGCGGGCTGGAGTTGCGAGCACATTGTCCTGAACCCGTATTCTAATTCCTCTTTCGGTGGTTAGCTTTGACCTGAACTAGTCTTCGATTCCTTCTTCCCGCTCCTATATACCTTGTCCTAAATCTGTATTCGGCTCGGGAGCTGTATATGGATCGTCGTGTGTACAAATATGGCTCGCGGCGCCCTGGTAAACGTGCTTCTTTTCCTCTCCTGTGTCCCCAACGTACATACAGCCGGACTTTTTTTAGAAAAAGATGTGTCCAGCGACCCTGCTTCCTTTATTATTCTATAAAACAATTTGGACCGTATAGGCATAGCGGGCGTCAGGGACAGTGGCTGGCTAGCGAACCAAGCATTTATTTTTGCTTAGCGGTTGAACAAACGTGCTGCTGCCTGGCGTTCTTTGTTCTAGACGATAAGTATACGTGTCCTCTTTGGAAAGGACTGTTCCCTCCATATCGTTTGTTCTTCAAATTGGCGCTCTCCCTTTCTTTTTTCCTGCAACTCCTGAAACTTCTGTAGTTTTGTCAGAGGCCCTAACCCCATGGCGCTCTAGTTACCCCTGCTGTATACCTTGTCCGGTGCCTGTATTCGATTGCCTGTTCCTATGTACGTTACCCTAACCTTGTATTCGTTTCCCTCTTCCTGTTCTTATTGAACTTCTTGTTCTGAACCAGCCTTCAATTCAAGACAATTTGTTTTTCTGTCTTTAGAGGATATTTAAACGTAAAGAGGTTTTGTTTTGTTTTTTCGTGAATATGTAGACTAGAAACTTACGTTAGTGCTTCTAGCCCGAGGGCCAAGTTGGTGTCCATGGCGGCCACTATAAAAGAGGCGAAATACATTAATTATATTTAGCTAATTAACAAATTATCTAAATTAAATTGCTGCATTTCCATGTTTGGGGCATTATATAGTGTGTCCCAAGCGGACCTTCCGCTCTAAAACAAGCCGGAAAAATTGCGCCTGCCAATAGAATGCTCAAACATTCACCGAATGTGCACTGAGTAGTTCTGTTTTACCGTGTGAAATTTTAAGGCGCAATTCTATTCATGTAAAAAATTAGAGAAAAAAACTTTCCAAAGTCTACGTTAAGCGCGTACGCAGACGATACCAGTTACCGACGATTTTAACTTACGGCACCTTCTACCGACAGGGACAGCGAGCATAAAACAGTTTGTCGTCTGCTCACTGCAGTTTTCGAGAGATGGCGCCGTATATTAATGACGTCTGTAACTCGGTCGTCTACGAACGAGCCCAACGTGGTCTTCGGCAAGTTTTTTGTTCTCGTTTTTTCACAGAAGAAGAATTACGCCTTTAAATTTCACACGGTAAGATTGACCTGCTTAGTGCACATTCGGTAAAATTTTCAGTTTTTTAAATGCGGACGTCGATTTTTTCGGCTCGTTTTAGAGAGAGCAGTCCGTTTGGGACACCATATATATATTTAGAGAACTGACGCTCGTCGTCAATAGGATCATAGATCGTTTCTCCCGCCCCGCAACGCTCTCCGCAACCAGCTACGAGATCCGGAACTCCGCAGCCAAGGCCAGCGGCGTGCATGCACATTAGCGGCGTCTTCGTTGCGACGTAGGGAAAACGGTCTACGAAAATTCCCTAATAAGCCTAGTCATGCCGTAAAATTTTTATATAAAAAACGGTGAAGCCGTTTACAACTCCCTGTAACGCCGAATCAGAACGCAGCTCTTGAGGAGGAGTAGGGAAGGGTACTGAGGGGGGGTCATGTGACCTCGGGGGTCACATGATTTCGGAAAGGGGGTCACATGACCTCACGGGGGGGCACGTGACCCCCCACGACGTCACGTGACCCCCCTCCCCGAGGTCACGTGGACGTGACCTCGGGGGGAGGGGGGGTCAAGTGACCTGGGCGTGTCACGTGACCTCGGGGGGGGGGGGGGGGGGGGTCACGTGACCTCCAGAGAAATTTTTTAGCTAGATTTAGCGAGATAATTTTTCCACTAGATTTATCGGGGAAACTTTTCCGCTAAATCTAACGGGGAAATTTTTCCGCTAGATCTAGCGGAAAAATTTTTCCGCCAGATTTAGCGGGGAAATTTTTCCACTAGATTTAGTGGGGAAATTTACCCATAATGCGCCGCGCAGTTACGCAGACGGTGATGCCGACGCAGACGGCGACGCCGCTCAAGCCGGAAACGGGCGCCAGAGCTGCGCTCTAAAATTCGTAATAGGCGCTACGGGGCGAAAAGAAAATCTCACCATTGTAGACTGCTTTAAAATGACACAAAGCGCGCAAGGAGCACCAGTGATGTCAATGCCTTCGCCCTGCGCCGGCTCCTCATGCAAAGCCGGCGGTGATAGCGCCGCTCTTTTTGCCTGTAGTGTCTACTTCAGTTTATTTCACTGAAACAAATGCTACAGGCGTCCAGTATGTCAGTCTGGTTTTTTAGGACATCGGCTCGTAGAGAAATGTAACTTGACCTCGTTTCTTTCAATCCAGGTGACGTCCTGTTCTCAAACTTTCGCATTCCCTCTCGCCGCCCTGCCTCCGCCCCTGCGTGTGGCTTATTTATTCGGGCGAATAAACAGGGCTTTATTTTCTCGATCGGATCCGGTGACGTACATTCTGATTAGAGCGTTTTTATGTACACCACATCGCCTAGTTTACGGGGGAAATAGGGGAGGGTGAGGGAGGCTAGGTAAATACGTCTTTGGGATTCACTCACTAAACTTTAGGATGTTTAGCCGGCACCAGCTTTGCTTACCCGATGGAGAACAAGAAAATCTGGGAGCTGGATAAAGGCAAGCGCGTGTATCACTGCGGCGTATTTACCTAGACCTCGCCCGCCCCCCCCCCCTCCCCCCGGCCCCTTTTCGTTTGTCTTCTTCCCTTTCTCCCCATAAGCTAGGTGAGGTAATCACGAAACGCGCCAATCATAGTGCCTAAAATGGCCTACGCGACAGGGTTTTCTTTTCTTTTTTAGAGCGCAGCTCTGAGGGGCCCGTTCCCGGCTTGAGCGGCGTCGGCGTCGCCATCGCCGTCGGCGTCGCCGTCGCCGTCGCCGTCGGCGTAACCAAGGTCATCCCAAGGTCACTTGACCCCTAAGGTCATCCCAAGGTCACGTGACCCCAAGGTCACCCCAAGGTCACGTGACACCCAAGGTCACGTGACCCCTCCCCCAGGGTCACGTGACCCCCAAGGTCACGTGACACCCAAAGTCACGTGGCTCTCGAAGTCACGTGACCCCCGGGGTCACGTGACCCCGATGACGTCATCGGTGACGTCACTGATGACGTCACCGGCATACACATCGTCAGCGTCATCATCACTGATAACGTCATCAGTGACGTCACTGATGACGTCACCGGCATCCGCATCGTCATCATCACGGATGACGTCACCGGCATCCGCATCGTCATTGTCATCATCACTGATGACGTCATCAGTGACGTCACTGATGACGCCACCGGCATCCGCATCGTCATCATCACCATCCGCATCGTCATCGTCATCATCGCTGATGACGTCATCAGTGACGTCACTGATGACGTCACCGGCATCCGCATCGTCATCATCACTGATGCCGTCACCGGCATCGTCATTGTCATCATCACTGATGACGCCATCAGTGACGTCACTGATGACGTCATCGGTATCCGCATTGTCATCGTTACTGATGACGTCATCGGCATCGTCATCGTCACGTGACCCCCCTAGGTCACGTGACCCCCACCCAAGGTCACTTGACCCCCCCCCCCCCAGTACCCTTCCCTCCTCCTCCTCAAGAGCTGCGCTCTAATTCGGCGTTACAGGGAGTTGTAAACGGCTTTCACTTTTTTTCTTTTGACAGTTGCAGTTTTGTTTTGGAAAGCGTCGGTCATTGCTTAGCATCTGCTAAGTTTTATGGATTAGTCAATACTGCCACGCGCGTCGCTGAGCGTGCGCGTACGTGGCCGTGCTTGGCTGTGGCGCAGAGGATCTTGGTTCGATTCCAGCGAGTGGAAGGTACTTTTATTCATTCTTTACAGTTGGTGTTCTTGCAAATTCGATAACTTTCTTGTCTGATTGAGTTACGAATGTTCTACGCGCCGAAAGTTCTAGGCCGAATGTTCCAGAAACCCACGCGGCTAGAAAAGGTGCTCTGCGTGGCAAGCCGGAGTCAGTCTCACCCCAGCGTTCGAGCCTGCTGTCTCGGCGCCTGCGACGTTAGCCTTTGTCTGCTTTGTTTTCGGCACAAGTTCACCCTATTAAGCGTTTAGTTTGCTTCAATTTTCATTGCCTCATCAGTTGTCATTCGTGACAATATCTCGTTTAACCTTGTCGTGCGTGGTCGACTCTCTGGTGCAGTTGAGCATTTGATTTGATCGTTTTTCTTCCGCGTGCGCAGGAGAGGAAGAAGTTTGAGTATCGCATGCACACCTGCGTCGCCAACCTCACTGCCATGTCACTGGAAAAGTTTACTGAGGTAAGATACGAACCGAACGTCGTGCGACTATAGTTAGAGCAACGCTAGCTCTACCAACAAAAGAGTATGGTATTCAAACCTGGGCATCAGTACAGTTTCATCATCTTTATTACAACTCAGGGATGGGCAAAATATATGCATATATGTATCGAAATACAAATACAAAGTACTTATTCAAAAATGTATTTAATTACAAATCTAATTACATTTACAAAAAATTATTTAAAAACAAGATACAAATACTACCAAATGTATTTGGTCTCCCTCCAAATACTTTTCCAAATACATTCCTCAAAATTTGCGTCAGCGACTTCAGGGCACCTGCAACGGGTTTCTGGGTATCTCATTATAATTTTTCATTGCACACTCGGGAGTTAGTGTGCGAGGCTCTAGTAACGTAATAGAAACATAATCACAAAAAAAAATGAAATCAGCTCGGACTTAGTAGGTGAGAAAAGTACCGAGCTTCAAGCAGCTTCTTTTGTCGATTACATTTTGGCATAGACCAACAAAGAACCGAGACGACCAATACGCGCAGCACTAGCTGGAGAATTTTTTATTGTTGCAACTCGCGTCAGTTACAAAAATCTGGACGACCCGCGCATTTAGAATGTTCCAGGCAAAAATATGGAGGGAAATCAGGCTGGAAAGCATCACAAGTTGTCACAGGCACTTTTTTAGCCAGTCTGCCTGTGAACGTCGATTTGTCACTATTCTTGCCCTGGACTAACAACGTAATCGCAAAGTCACCAAACGCTTCTGCTTGATTGAGAGACACTGCATTCGGTGCAGGACGTAGTTTTCTTCCTGCTCTGGATAGTAGCAATAAATTTGGGAGATGTATTTTCACCCACAAAATTGTATTTAATTACAATTGTATTTGAAATACCCACGTTTTAGTATTTAAATACACACGTCAAATACATTACCCAATTTGTAATTAAATACAATTGCAAAATACACAAAGTATTTTAAATACGTATTTCAAATACTTGTATTTGAAATACCGCCCATCCCTGTTACAGCTATATACCTTCTCAGCTTGCAACTTTCTTTAGACGATTTTACAAGAATAAAAATGCCTGCTGCGTCTGTCTCAACTTGTGTATAGTCCCGATAGATTTTCTCCCCCATTTTCACTGACCCCATACGAGTCTCCTTTTATTTTCACTCATCATAAATTGGCCAGACTCTTTCTTCTTCTTCTCTTTTATGGTGGCCCAGTTTCTGCAGGGCACCTTGCCTAAAATATGTACTGTCTAGCTTTTTTTTTTCTTTTTTTTTAAGTATGCGCAGTGAAAATAACTCGTCGTTTACTAATTCAATCCTTCGGGGGATCCTTTCAGGCAGCTCTGTCTGGGCATAAGCATAATGAGCCAAGCCCAAACCCTTTCTAAAGCTGTCAGTGACTGTAGCCAATGACAGCTTGAGAAAAGTAGGGTGTAGCCAGTCCCGAGCATCTCATTATTGCTCTGAAACCAGTCATATTGCGTCATTAGCCGAGAAGGACGCCGAAGAACGAAGCAAGAAGCATGAACATAACGGCTGCCAGTAATTCCAGTGCAATCCACTTAAAACGATACCACCTATAACGATTCACAGCTTATAACGATTTTTTTTTCTAGAGTTTCTAGACAAAAAATGATCCGTTGTATATCGTGCAGCTGCGCTATTCTTTCCCTCTTTCTCTCTCTCTCTCTCTCTCTTTGTCTCCTACTTTCTCGAGTTTTCCGTGGTAGGAGCTGCACATATGGGACATTCCCACAAATCGTCGCGCTTTTGTTCGCGGCCTGTTGGAATCTTTTTTTTTTTCGAATTAGGTAGTTTTTAAGGGAGTGATTCGATTTGGCTTACTGTACTAAGGCTATTAGAACTCGGCATATGGCCAGTTTTGTCATTTTCAGTTGCAGTTGACCATAAACGCACCCCCAATGTTTATGTTGTTGTTGTTGTTTTTCTTCGGAAACATCAGTTATTGTCGAGGTTTCACAGCGCGTCCCACAGGTGTTTTGTTTTTCCCGCTACATCTAGCGGGAAATGTTTTCCACTAGATTTCGAAGTTTCGAAGGAAACCACAGCGTTACCTGACGTCATGGGACTTCACAATATACCCTTTTCAAAATCCAGTGCCGTCTGGCCGCTCAACACGCACTTTCATGTTCGACAGACTAAAGCGCGATCCAAACCAACGCTTCTTTTTGCGCCTGTAGGTCGTGCGGCTGCGGATGTGACGCATTTCCTGACGTTTTTGCTGTTTCCGGGCGCGCTTTCTGAGTCAGAACCGTGCGCTTTGGTTTGGACGGGCCAGCTTCGGGCGAGCGCGCACGCGCGCGACAGACTGGCCGGCCAGGCCAGTCTGTCGCAGCCAGAAGTCGACGAGAGAGAGAGAGAGATCGCGTTGTTATGTTGGAAGAGAATAAAAGTGGGGGGAGGAGAGGGCCAATTGTGGGGGAGGAAGTGGCCGAGTGGGCTAACGCGTCTCAGCTCGGAGCGTGGAGCGAAAGCTTGCACTGGGCGCGTTCAGTAGCGGCCCCGGAGTCAAGGAGTCACTGACTCCTTCCACTGGACGGCCAAAAGTCACTTCCGGTGAACGTAACTCCGGGGCTTCGGAGTCAAGCTCCGAAGCACCGAGTCCGGAGACGGTGCACGTAGAGTCAAAGGAGCTAAAATGACGTCATTTCCTGACTGGTGACGATTTCCGGCGCTAAAAGAGAACAAAAACAAACAAAATGGCGGGATAAGCTGCTTCGGTTCTGTCGCGGGTGTGCAGTTTGCTCGCTTTCGTTAATGAAAAGTGCTCAAGGTAAGACGAATAACGCGTCCGAATTTCTTTTTGAGGTAAGGCTCCTTCGGAAAATGCATTGGACCGTATTTTGCTTGGTTTGAATATGCTAATAAACAACGTAAACGTTCGTTTGACGCCGTGTCTTGATCGCCGTTGCACGGAAACTCGGTAATATTGACGATAGTCCTGTCCGCGCTCAACAGAGCAAGGCAGGGTATGACCGCGACTTTGGAAGCCGGTTGGACACTCACGCAGAGCATGATACCGATTAATGTTTTGTTTGCGTAGCTAAATCGGGGTGCACGTTGGCTGAGGCTCGCTTCGGCCGACAAAACCTTGAACGCCGAGCGCGGCCGAACTTCCCGTGTGCATACGAGTTCGTTACGAAGGGCAAAACAAACGTATGGCCGTATAAAAGTATCGCAACCGGCGGCGTAGATTCGCCGAGCTCTATATTTTACGTGTGCTGACGACGTTTTTTGTCGGCTTTTATAACAGTAGCTGCCTTTGCGCCGCCAAACGAAGGGCTCGATCGCGTTGCATAGCTTCGAACAGCAGCGCTGATGTGTACAATCACCCGTTTTTTCTGCAACAACCTTGTAAAGACTTCAATACTGGCGTCAAATAAAAGCGATCGTGCTCGCCATCGTCTGCTTCCAGTTCGGAGACCGTCTGGCCAAGGTGTTGGTCTGGCACAGGGGAGGAAGCGGAAATTGCGTAGAAGCAGGTTTGGAGCAGCGGGTTTTTTTGCCGTTCAGTAGGCGCTCCGATGACTCCGACTCGAATCACTCCGTTCGGAGGCAAGGGAGGCGCTACTGAACGCACCCAGTGGGAACCTCCTGGGTTCGATCCCCGCCACCCCCGCCCGTTTCGATCTGGATGAGTTTCGTACCGGCACGCGTTCGTGTGATCACTACTGCGTGATGCACGTTAAAAACCCCAGGTTAGCGGTTGTACCGCACTGGCCAAATTTCTCATCTACAGCTAAGAGACCGATTACCCGTTGAGGCGCATCTCCATCAAGGCTGTATAAACATAAAGAGCAAGCCAATTTTTTTTTTTGGCCAATTGTGGATGCGCACCGGGCGCTTTTGTCAATTGCTCTGAGAGGGCGGCGAAGAAACGCGGAGCCGGAACTAGCTTGCCCTCCACCGATTGGCCGGGACACAGGAGCGCCCTATACGTCACCGCGCGTTTTTGTGCGCGTTGAGAAAGAAGTTGAAATTATCCAACTTTTTTGTGCGCGCCCGGAAGGAGCGAAGAAGTGGCGCGACGCCACGAAAATACGTCACATCCGCAGCCGCACGACCTACAGGCGCAAAATGAAGCGTTGGTTTGGATCGCGCTTAAGAACGGTTATCAAACTGCTTCTTGTGTGTGTTTTTAACGGGCGCCGTCGTTTTTGCACGTCAATGGCGGATGACAATTGGTTCTTCTATCGTGTCATAATATTTTTGTTCATTCATTTCGGTTTTGATGGTATGAACATAACAATTCACCATGGGCTCTAATTTGGATACCTGGCGAATAAGTCGGCGAGGAATCCGGTGGCCGTGATTGGCCGGCATCGCGCTTGAGCTTATCTCCGGTCAAACGCAGTGGTAGTACTCCTCGCCGGCTTTTTCGCCAAGTGCCCAGATTAGAGTTCCAGTACAAAGCGGCAGCCCATAAATGCCTCGATTAAATTTCCGCATCAAAAGACTTTAGAGCCAAGCTTGTGCCAAGAAATTGATTGGACCACATCCCAAAATAAATGCTTCCGCAGCCGTTGTATGTAATTCCTGCGTCGTGTTCTACCGACGTCTCGAACGTGACAAGCCTCCAATATCCTCCACTTAGAGTATATTCAACCTCTTTTTAGCAGCCTCAAGAATTCAGCCAGTAGTTTGGCACCGACGCCATATATGGGGATGAGGATAGCGATCGGCGTTGTCACGCTGAATTTTGAAAAGGGTGTGTTTTTTTCTCAAAACTTTACTGACTATATGGTTTCCCCGTTGAATCCAGCGAGGAATCAGAGTGTCGCGTAAACACTGTGGCGTCACGTAAAGTCATTTGACGTCAGCGCGTCACGTGACGTCAAATTCTGCCTGGGCAGGGGGGAAGAAACTCTTCGCGTAGTGTCACAGTGTCATGTGACGTCTTGGAAAGTCACGCGACGTCACATGTTGAACAGTGTGCAGCAGAGTGCAGCGCCTCGGCTATCTTCGCAGTTCACTGCGGGACACGGCAGAGTGTCGGCCGTTTTTCTTGCATCTGCTGGCACGTCTGCTTATACTCTGGTACCTCGAGCAGGTATATCAATATCTCCGATATTCAACAAGTACCATAGCCATTTTTTTTTCCTGTACGGGGGTATTTGTGTCTTTTCTCTCTTTTATGTATTTAACCTATTACTCTGCAGGATATATCGGACGAGGTCGCCATGGCTGCGAGGGGATTTTTGCTCGAAGGAAGGGTAAGGAAGTCCGAGGAACGATCTGACGCGTTAAGAGGACATTGACTTTACCCTTTATCAGTCCTCGGTTCCCACGCGACGTGCAATAAAATACACCGTGCGACCTTAAATTCAAGATATCGGATAAAAAAAAGGCTCTTAAAAATCGGGTAGTTTAGATAAGTACCTAAAACCCTGAGCAAGCGCCCCCTAAAACTTTTGAAAGAATCGTGGAGGTAGAAAGAAGAGGATGCGACATACCGGCTCAAGCCAGCCAAACGAGAATGTACCAAGTGAAGCCGGAAGTAGAGCTTGAGCTCGGTGGGAATGCCTCCAAGGGTGCACGAGGGTTTACTTTGCGTCCAATAGCGTCTATTGGTTTTGTTCGTTTTTGATCATTGTTGTGGGCATGTCCCTCCGAACCGGAAGTCTTCCCCGGGTCGAACTTTGGTGGCGTCATGTCGCCTCCAGAAGCTTCCCACCTTCATGGAAGTACTCATGTAAAACTGAGGAATGGGCGCTTTTTAGTGCAACAATACGTAAAGAAATGACATTCGTGTATTTTCCGAATGTTACAAGACTGAGGGGTAGGAGCTTATTGGGGAATGAGCGGATGCTCAGTATATGTCAATGGGTAATTTTTGTATTATTAAAAAAAAAAACTCCGCGATTGCATTTCGTTCTAGAACAAGGGAGACAGCTGCCAATTACTGCGAGCCCCTCCTCCTCCTTCATACCCTTCCCACCTCCTCCTCAAGAGCTTCGCTCTTATTCGGCATTAAAGGGAACTGTAAACGTCTCATTTGTTTCCCCTCATTCTCCCTTTGTTGTACACCCATCAGGCCCAAAAGGCCGCCTAAAATAGAAGGCTGGCATATCAGGAAAGTTCAAAACGAGAAAAAGAGATGTTAAGAAAACACATAAACGAGACCTAAAAGATCGGCAATTTGTATTATAAAAAAAAAAAACTAATTACGCAAAAAAAAAAAGCGAAAGCATGAATGTCGAATTGAACGCCGCTCCTGCAAGTTTTGCTGTGCGAGTATTGAGGCGCCGAGAAAAGCAGCCATTTGACCGCCCAAGGCGCGAGGGCGTGACGCGCTGGCACGTTCAGGGCAACAATGGATGTCTTCACCCTGAGACAGACACACATGTAGGCACCCTAGTTTCTGTTAGAGTGCCTTCATACACACGCGCGCTTTTGCTTGAGTGGTGACATCTAAGCCATTTCTCCGCCCAGTCGTTTTTTTATGAATTTTGAAGTGCGCGCAATCCGGTGTCACTCAGTTCAAGCAGGTAGCTTTGGCTAAGGCATAGACGCCATTTTACCGCCTAAGTCACGCACCGAGTGCTCGAGAGCGTCACGCGTTGGCACGTTCAGGGCAACAATGGATGTCTTCACCCTGAGACAGACAGACATGTAGGAACCCTAGCTTCTGTGATCTTCTTCTCCCTCCTTCTTTTTAGAGCGCAGCTCTTAGGGGCCCGTTTCCGGCTTGAGCGGCGTCGGCGTCGCCGTCGCCGTCGCCGTCGCCGTCGGCGTCGGCGTAACCGCGCGGTGCATCATGGGAAATATCCCATAATGCACCGCGCGAGCCCCCCACCGGGGTCACGTGACTTCGTGGGGAGGCACGGGACCCCCTACTCAGGGGAGTCACGTGACCCCCTCCTCGAGGTCACGTGACTCCCCTAAGGTCACGTGACCCCCTCCTCGAGGTCACGTGACCCCCCGAGGTCACGTGACCCCCGCCGATGTCGCGTGACCCTCCGATGACGTCATCGACGCTGATGACGTCACCGGCATCCACATCGTCATCGTCATCATCACTGATGACGTCATCATCAGTGATGACGATGACGATGTGGATGCCGGTAACGTCATAAGTGATGATGACGATGACGATGTGGATGCCGGTGACGTCATCAGTGATGATGACATCAATGATGATGACGCCATCAGTGACGATGACGATGTGGATGCCGGTGACGTCATCAGTGATGATGACGATGTGGATGCCGGTGACGTCATCAGTGATGATGACGTCATCAGTGATGATGACGATGACGATGCGGATGCCGGTGACGTCATCAGTGATGATGACGATGACGATGTGGATGCCGGTGACGTCATCAGTGATGATGACGATGACGATGTGGATGCCGGTGACGTCATCAGTGATGATGACGATGACGATGTGGCTGCCGGTGACGTTACCGACATCCGCATCGTCATCGTCATCATCACTGATGACGTCATCAGTGACGTCACTAATGTCGTCACCGGCATCCGCATCGTCATCGTCATCATCACTGATGACGTCGTCAGCGACGTCACTGATGACGTCACCGACATTCGCATCGTCATCGTCATCATCACTGGTGAAGTCATCAGTGACGTCACTAATGACGTCATCAGTGACGTCAGTGATGACATCATCGGCATTGGGGGTCACGTGACCCCCCAAGGTCACGTGACCCCCCCCCCCTGGTTAGTCTAACCCCCCCCAGCGCCCTTCCCTCCTCCTCCTCAAGAGCTGCGCTCCAATTCGGCGTTACAGGGAGTTGTAAGCGGCTTTCACTTTTAGAGCGCAGCTCTTAGGGGCCCGTTTCCAGCCTGAGCGGCGTCGGCGTCGCCGTCGGCGTCGGCGTAACCGCGCCCCTCCCTCTCATCCTCCTCCCCCTCCTCCTCCTCTTCCTCCCCTCCTTCTCCTCCTCCCCTCATTGTGTAGTATGGTCCGGGCGGGTCACGTGACCTCGGGGGGAGGGGGTCACATGACCCGTTTCCAGCCTGTGCGGCGTCGGCGTTGGCGTCGGCGTCGGCGTCGCCCCTCCCCCTCCTCCTCCTCCCCCTCCACTCCTCCTCCTCCCCCTCCTCCCCCGCCCAGGTCACGTGACTCCGGGGGGTGACTCCCCTCCCCCCGCCGAAGTCACGTGACGGCCCGCCCAAGGTCATGTGATCCCGTCCCCTCGAGGTCACGTGACCACCCGGACCTCTGCCCTCCTCCTCCCCCTCCTCCTCCTCCCCTCATTGTCTAGTATGGTTCGGGGGGGTTACGTGACCTCGGGGGGAGGGGGTCACATGACTTCAGCGGCGAGGAGGAAAGCAGTACGAAGGTGGAGGAGGGGGGAGGAGAGACGAGGAGGCGGAGGCGAGGGGAGGGGAGGAGCTTGAAGGACGAGGAGGTGGTAAAGGAGAGGGAGGGGGAGCAGGAGGGGAGGAGGACTAGCAGGCATGATCACGAGAGAGGAGGAGGAATATACCCTCCACTCCTCCTCCTCAAGAGCTGCGCTCCAATTCGGCGTTACAGGAAGTTGTAAACGGCTTTTTTTTTATTCTTAAAATATCCACATCATCAAAGCTGCACATGTCTCTGCCCAAGCTGCGCTACTCGAAAGTCTCACGGCTGTGGCCTTCTTTTGGCCCCAGTTTTGCTGTTTTGCTTTGGAAGAAAGGTTACTGCGCGACAGCGTTAGCCCGAACAAGTAAAAGTCGGTTTTTGCTGCTCTTCTCGTGCAATTAAATCGCTGTTATTCGAACTGCTAGTATGGTAGAGAATTCTCGAGAGCTCCGAAGTAAAACATGATTCACATTGTGCGATTTTGATAAAATTTCGCAGCTGCGACGGCGGGCACCGCAGCTTCCACAACGCAGCTTCCACAACGCCTTTTCAGCCGCATGAGCGAGTTCGCATCTGCGAAATTGCGAGTAAAATTGCCCGATGTCAATCAGGAATAAGGTGTGAAATTTCGCTCTCGTCAGTACCTCGTTGTAGTAAAATTTTAAAAAAGCGTCGATGTTGCGTTTGTACTGTGTCGCACGCCCTACGTACAGATTATGTTAACATTCGCAGGAATGCATCTACGAGAATGACCTGACCCCGGATAGCATTGAGATCGCGCTGCAATGCGTGCGCTGGTTGCGGTCGGCGGTCTTCTGAGGAGCCTTCCCTTCTGTTGTGCCCGTGGTTCAGCGAAGAAATAAAACAAAGCCATATAGGCTCCAGTATGTGTGCTTTTTCTTTGTCTCCCGTTCCTTCTTATGCCGTTCATTCATACCGACGTCTGACGTTCCAGAGAAAACCCGAACGTTAGCAGAGAGACAGGAAACGAATCCTTGCACCGACACAAATGCATTCGGGCTGTCAAACACACGAGCGAAAATATGCAGACAAATATATGTTGACACGAATAGCGACAAACATGCAGAAACAGATCGAGAGGATGTGCCAACTGCAGGGCTTCAGTCAGGGTGCCCTGGCCAAAGATAACGCCCTGTTCTGTCTTTTGTCAAACGTCCACTGACATGCATGCTGACACTTGCAGGATGTTCTTTTTCAAGTTCTTCGTGTTTTGTTTTATCGTGCGTATACTGGTCGGGTGTTTATTCTTGTGTGTGACCATCCCTGCTGTAACAGTCCTGATCAAGAGTTTTGCGAATAGATCGAAACAAGATAAAATACGGGAGCACCACCTTCAGATCGATTTCTGAAGCGACAAACACGCGCGCTCCGGGCTGTGCATGGAGATTCCACGCACGGCTGTTGATTTGCAAACATTGGAAAGGGTATGTAAAGTATGGTCCTCCTAATTGAAACGAACTGTTTAATATCAAATACTACCCCGGCCATGCTCCCTGAGTCCAAGATCACAAGAAAAAGCAGCAAAGAGGTCGTCGAGAACCAAATAACTACAAGGAATGGAGCGCAATACATGTGATTGCAAGGAATTTATGAAAACTATGTACCTTACCTTTGTCTCTACAAATATATTTTTGAGACGCTGACTATACTCTGTTTCACAATAACTCGGTGAACTGTGGAGGCTGTGGCACCCGCAGCCGAATACAAGCGTCGGAGCAGGGCACGTGGTAACACTTCATAGTCGAGACCACGGAAGCCTCGTTACCACCACAGCAACAGCACCGTCCGCGACCAAAAGTAGTTCTAGACTTCCTTTTGATTTAACGGCATTTGAATTCGCGCGACTTCATCTCCATGAAGAATATTTAAGAAGGAAAGAATGCGTATTTAAGAATGTATGAGGCTCAATTACCTTTAAACCAGAAAAGTGACGCCCATATCCGTATCCGATCCCTATTTTCTTTGCGCCGTGGCCGTTGGCGCCGTTCTTTCTTTGTCTCACTTAAGCGGTTCGCACGTTTAGAAAAACAAAACAGATTAGTCGTTAGTTATTTATACAGCAGGAGTTTAGTTTGGCAGAACATGGCGATATTGTTAC
Organism: Ixodes scapularis; assembly: GCF_016920785.2. Taxonomy (NCBI): domain Eukaryota; kingdom Metazoa; phylum Arthropoda; class Arachnida; order Ixodida; family Ixodidae; genus Ixodes; species Ixodes scapularis. The sequence goes on from NW_024609897.1 coordinate 1,859,909, forward strand.
TGTAGATAAGCAATTTAGCCAGTGCAGTACGACTTTAACGTGTACCACGCAGTAGTGATACACGAACGCACGCCGGTACGATGCTCATCCAGATCAAAACTGGCAGGGGTGGGGATTGAACCCAGGATCCCTGGGTTCTGCAGCGCGAGCTTTCGCTCCTCGTGCTCCGAGCTGGTGCGCGCTAGACCTCTCGGCCACCGACTTTTTTTAACAGCAAGTTCATTGAGTGTTTTAAAGCTTATTTCGAACACAACCAGACAGCCGACACGCCGGCTGTTTTTGCGTTAGACTATGAGCAGCCTGAACGTTATATCATTCTACGCTAACACTTCACATACACCATTTCTGGAGACGTCTTTCGATTAAGTCCCACTGCTCCTTGTCCTCTGGAAATCTTTTTGCGCAACACTGAGAGTCCACCTCAACTTGGCCGCAAAATACCACCATGTTCGCTTGGCAAGGATGTCGCACTCGAGATACGCAGTTCGGGATCGCCAAATCGCGTGCAGTCCGAGCACCACTAAAACACGCAGCACAGTTGGAGAGTGCTCCTCGCTCTCAAGACACAACCATTTTAACACGTTCCAGATAATTTCAGACGACGCTACAGTAAAAAGGCACTTCAGTTCCGCCCAAAAAAGGTAAGCGTTCCTGCACTCCACAAACACGTGATGTAAGGTCTCAGTCGCCCCGCACAAAGCACAGTTTAGCGACCACGGAACAAAGAATCCTTTCATATCAAGCCATACCTTCACAGGGAGCACTTCAACATGAAAACGAACAAAAAAATCTTCGCTGCTTGTAGGCACAGGCAGCTTTCTCAGCTGCTTAAAGACATCGGATGAGTTGGGAGCGTTGGCGCACTGTCGGTACAATGGCACTGGCAAAACTGCTGAGACAGTGTCCCAGTAAAGTTTCTTCCGTTTCACCGTCAAAAGATACTCCCAAGAGAAGTGAACAAAGAAGAACCTGATTGAGTCAGCAGCTTCCTTGTAATATCTGAGATGCCTTGACGTGGTCGCCCGACTCGTGGTGCTCGCCATCCATTGTTGCAGGTTTCCATATCCTAAGCAGTGAAATGCGGTCGTAAAAATTGGATCTCTTTGATCTCTAAAGAATGGAAAGCGCTGCACATAAAGTTTCAGAATCACATTCACGAACCCGAAGCCACCGCCTCCCAGACTCCAAAACAGGTTGCTCCTTCGCATCTTTTCCATTCGCGATTGCCAAATGAACGTGGCCCAATGTCTGTGAATGGCGTTCACTGTGACTGCGCCGCAACAAGGTTGAGACCGGAGATCGACTTGTTGCGCTGCACCTTGAGGCACAGTGGCTCCAGCTGTAGAGCGAACAAGATATGTGACATGGGGCAGCCTTGCCGGACAGAACGCTGAACCGAAACTGGCTTTCCTTTCTTCCCATTTATTAAAAGCCGCGTGGTGATGCTTTTGTAGCACAGCGCTATCTAATCTCTCATCACTTCGCCTACCCCACGTCGTTCCAAAACCTTCATGACGAACTCGTAGGACACTCGATCAAACGCTTGACTTGAGATCCGTCTGCAGCACCGCTAATGGTTGATTACCTTCGGCTGTAGCTTCACAGACAAAACGCATGACGTGAAGGTTGCGATAAATGGACCGTCCTTTCAAGCCATAGGTTTTGGTGCTCTCCGATGACGTTTTACAGTCCAATGTCAAGACGCCGTGCCAATATTTTCGCCATTATCTTGTAGTCTGTGCTTAACAAACTTATAGGACGGAAGTTTGTTACTTCGGGGTTTTTTCCGCAGGTTTGCACTTTTGGAATCAAAACAGTGAAGCCCTCTTTCATCGACGGGGGAAGTAGCTGTCTTTCTTGTATGTCTTGAAACACTGTCAGCAGAATGGGGCACAGGAGGATTATAAACATCTTAAAACTCGGAGCCTATTCCGTCCGGGCCCGGGGCCTTGTGTGCTGGCAGATTCTTGATTGCCCAGTTGACTTCTGCTGTACTGATCGGTTGATCCATGCGGTCCTTATGCTCCTCTGACACTTGCGGCAGATCGTTGAGAAAACTATCGGTGATGTTATTATCGATATCTTCTCTTCGAAATAACTCAGTGTAGACGGCTACAAACATTTCTTCAACTTCTGTATGTCCTTCCGCCATATCATCACCGTTTCTTACTTTCAGAATGGTATTTTTTCCCATCTTGTTCTTTCCAGCATTACGAAAATTTTTGTCGGCACCTCTTCTTTGTTTAACACACGAGTGCGGCTCCGGACTGCAGCACCAATTAGCTTTTCTTCCAGTAACTTGAGAAGTTGTGCTTTACATTCTTTTATGTCACCCTGAAAAACTCCAGGCCTTGTTCTTCTTCGAAAATTAGTGTCTTGAGGGACTGGACCAACGCCCTTTTCTCTCGCGAGCGCTCGATCTGTCGCTTCTACGAAAAGTCAGTTCGCAAGCATCTAGCGAAGTTTCATTGCCAAGTACCTCAATCTCTTCTTTCACCATCGAAGCAAATTCTTCGTCTTGTAAAATGCTCATGTTCATTTTCCAGCTTCCATCACGTGCCTTGCTGCGAGTTTTTGCTCCAGACTTGAGAGAAAAGGAAACCAGCGCACGATCAGAGAACGAGACCGCGTCAGCCCTGTACTCCTCCACCTGAATCAGCATCTCGCTTGACAGGTAAAGTCTGTCTAGGCGGGCGTGAGATGCTCCCTGCCAATGCGTGAAGCGAGGAGAAAAATCTTTCAGCGGACTTGAGACGTCGACCATGTCAAACTGCTCTAACACGCTTTTCAGCTTAGTTGCACTCGAGTCACTTATTGTAGCGTGGTTAGAGCGGTCATGGTTAGATAACACGCAGTTAAAGTCTCCGCCTATAATGACTTTTTCAGGCGTGTCCAAGATTCTTATCAAAGACTTGAACAAAAGACAGCGTTCAGCAGCATCATTCGGTGCATAAACCGACACTAGACGAACTAGTTCATTTTTAACGAGGCAGTCAACCCTACTTTCGCGACCGTCCGCGCCAAGCTCACAATCAAAAACAGAAAAACACTTTTTCTTTTTGGCAAGTACCGCCCTTCCTCCAGACGCATTGCCAAGAGTCAATGTGTGAAAACATCAAAACACGTGTCCAAAGTACTGCACGAAGTGCTCATGCGTGGAGATTCTTGTTTCCTGAATGAAAGCAATATCTATGCATTTTTCTATCAGACTGAGTAGCCATTCCTTACGTTTCCTTGCAACAGTACTAACAGCGTTAAACGTTCCAATATTCAAAGGGTTTGAGTTTGTAGACATACAATAAAGCGTTGGAGTTGGGATGGCTTACACGTTTGGCAGAACGACGTCAATCTTCGAAGGCTGTTTCTTCAAGTGCTGAAGCACCCCGCTCTGTCAACTACGGTTGGCCTTGAGGTTCGGTGCCTTTCTTCCAACGCTTGCAGGTCACAAGAGTAAATCGTTGGTCAGCCGCAGTCGCACGCGCTGCAGTTTTTTTTTTTCTTTTCGTTGATCGCTTTCCCTTCTTTTTAATTGGCGCTTCCACTCCGGTGACTTCTTGATTCGGGTGGCCATCTGCCCCGCTGTCCTTTCTGTTTTCCTCGTCCTTCATCTCAACGGATTCTGGTGTGACGTGTCCTGCTTGCGAGTTCTCTCCTGTCTTTGGCGACGGCGTCTCTGTCATCTTTACTTCTGCGACGCTGCTTGCTGGTGGTGCTGAATCGGATGCTCCGACGACGTCAGTCGACAATTCACACGCCTTCCCTGTCGGTGTCGCGGAAATGGTCTCCTCCATTTAATCTTGGTTCATCAGCTTATCGACGTCCTGCAGTTCAGTTGGAGGCCTCATTTTTGCCGCGTACGTCTGGATGCAGTTGTCCTCCTCATGTCCGTAAGTGCGGCATGTCCTGCTCCACGGAGTGCGACACTGCTTTCGCATGTGTCCTACCTTCTTGCACCGTAAGCACTGAGGTGGGCGCTTTGGAATGGACACCAACGCTGGCATTCCGAGGATGTTGATTTGATGCGGGATAGCGTCCACTGTGATGCCTTCCTTGAGCACCAACGTGACTGGGAAGGCTTTGAGAACGTCTCCACATTCTCAAAGCCTGGTTGCCTCCACTTCTCGCGCACTATGAATTTCACTTTACCGAGCGACTCGAATGTCTTGCACAGCTTCGTCGGGAACGTAGACGGGAACCCAATGAACTTTGAATGATTTCTCACTCACATTCGGATCGATGACCAGGCAGGTCTTGCCCTTGACGTTGAGCACTGCCGCATGTAGCAGCTTCTCCTTCGCTGCCGCGTTGTGCAGGGTGAGCATCCAAACGTTGTTGTACTGGAAGGCACCGAAGCCGGCCACGTCATTCATGTCAACGACGTCCTTCAGAACGTCGCGAAAGTCGTCGATGCGATACGGTCTCGCTGATGGGTCACCATGTAGAAAGACTGAATTAAAAGAATAACGACCTGTTGGCAGCGTAGGCAGGATGTTACGGTAGCCCTGGGGAGTCAAAAATTCCGAAATACCTGTTGGAACTCGGCTAGGATAAGCCGTAGAACGCGCTCTGCTGGAGCTCATGATTCCTTGACCGCGCGCCTCGGCGTTCGAAAAAAGAATCCCCACTCGGCCACCGATCCCCCTTCGCACGTTCAGCACACACGCTTCTGATCACCACACTACACGACACGGAAGAAAGACGAAGACATGTTACTTTTAAACGATATTTAATTCGGATTAACCATTTTTCGATAGCAACGTGGCTTTTGAACGGTGTTTGAACGATCGCAGTTATGTAATCGATTGCTTCCGCTCAAGACATCGTCCTGACATTAACATTTGCCACAGATTCGCGGGTATATTGAGCGTATGGTTGTGTCATGAACTGTTCCCGAAGAGCTCGCTGCTCTAGCGGACTGCAATGTTGCGGCAGTGCACGTCCATCCGAAGTTGGTTGGTTTCGCAGCAGACGACTCTTGGCCATCATGGTGACAGTCGGCTCCTTCGGGCCTTGCATTTCGCACAAGGGTACTGACGCTCCCGTGACGTTTGTGGCCTGTGCCTCGCTCCGATGCTCTTATTGGTAATTTACATTAAAATTTTTAGGGATAGTGAATGTTTCGACGTCCACCATCAAAATAAAACGAGTGGGTTAGCTACGAAATTATTGGGGCGTTAAATAAAATGTTGTGAGTGCAAATGTTGTGAATGCAAACATTGTCTCCTTGATGTTCCTTGACTGGAGCGAACGAACAACGGAGGTTCTGACGCACCGAGCTTAAAATTGTCATATTGCCGTCTACGTCGGGGTTGTGCGATATACAAACAATTTCCGACAGCAAATGTCGTCCTATCAGCTGCAAATTTTATGAAACGAGGTTCAGCTCCTTTGCCTATATAAAACACGTGAATTAAATCTATATAAAACATGTGAAATAAATCATGAAAAACAACGGCGTCGCCTTTTGTAATGTTTAGCGCAACCAAGCAAACGTTACGTGCGGCCTGATAGCTAATGTTGAACGTTGAGACGGTCATAAATACTGCAGACGACTGTACGACATTTGTTTCCGAAATATCCGTGTCGAACTGCGACTCCGCCTGCAAGCAAGGTAGTATTTGTTTGACCGCCACGTCCGACCACTTTCCAGTTCGGACAGCGAAAAAAGCTCCGAAACTCCAAAGTTCTAAGTTTGAGATGTCAAAATAATGCCAACGATATTTTGACGAGACGTCAAAACTTGTTTAAACATTTTAGCGGCTTTAGAAAGAGGCGTCATGGACGTCAAAATAATCACTGCCTTTCAATGTCATCAGATTACTTCAGTTGTGGACCGCACCGCCCAGTTTGCCCTATGTAGCTCTTGCCCAGTCATGGGTACGTTACCAGTAAAAAGTAACAGTGTTACAGTTACAGTTACCTAGGGGGACAAAGTAACTCTGTTACAGTTACAGTTACCGGTTTCAAAAAGTAACGTGTTACAGTTACAGTTACTGCAAGAATAGTAACGCCGCTACTTTCTCGTTACAGTACAAAAATTGGACACAAGGAATCGCAAACCAAAACAGTATTATTTTATTTGTTACGCTATAGTGAGAAGAAAAGTAAACTGAGAAGTTAGAAAAAATTAAACCCGAAGGGTGTTTCTTTTTTGCGTCATTCGCCGTTTTAGCATTTTGATGTGCATAATTTATTCGCAATAATTGTTATAACTTAAAATCAACCGTTTTTTTTTTTTTTTTAAATTGTCGTCGGCCCGCGTCAATGAACGTTTCGGTTTAGTTTTCACTCCGAAATAAATGAGGACAAAGATGGTCACATAATCCCCTTATGGGCAGGCCTGAACATAACAGGTCCAAACAGCTTCGAAAATATAAAAGGGGAAAGGAGACAATTAGCTTCTGGTGCTTTACGAGTGTACGGAAACGCCAACTGTGGAAGTCGTGTACGCTAGAACGGCTCCAAAGAGAATTAATAAGTTAAACAAGCGCCGGCTTTCTGCACAATATGGGGACGGTTTCCTTGAAAACTAATAGGAATGAGGAAACGGCGAACGGCTGGGTGTAAAAACAACAGCAAGGACATATCCCAGACACAGCCCAGACGGAATACTCGGAGACATCGCACGACCACCGACACCCGCAGATGGTCCCCACGAGAGAAGAGTGAGCCAAAGTCGGTGATACAGACATTGTTTGCCGCCCCTACCACCGCTGGCGCCGCTTCCTTTATCTCCCGGTTTCGTGCTGACTCGCCCGTCGTACATTCTAGGTCGTGGGCTAAACCAGGCAATTTTTCGTTTGTTTCAGTGCGTGGCCACGCTTCTTTTTTTTTTTTTTTTTTTCTCAGCGAGGAGTTTGGAGAAAAATACTTCAAGATGGCAATTTCTCCATGTCCGCGACAATGAGCTCTAATTTATATAGTAAAAAAAAGTAACTGTAATGGCCTAAACAGTTACAGTTTCAAGATAAAAAGTAACAGTGCTACAGTTACAAGTTACCAGTATTAAAGAGTAACGCGTTACAGGTAAACGTTACCGAAAAAAGTAACTAGTTACCGGTAACGCGTTACTAGTAACTAGTTACTGCCCAAGACTGCTCTTGCCACAGGAAAGTGGTGTGTGGTACACAATGCCCATTTGGCACGGGGTATACTGCGTCGTGTGAGCAATTGTGCATTGTTTCTATTCTTGATTTGTTCTTTGGTTTATTCTGCGGCAGTGCTGAGCACAGAACCCGAATATCATATCTCCCGGCAATCAAGGATATGTGAGAATAGGTCGGCATCTTAAGCTGTCCTCACTCAAACTCACGATCACCATTCTTTCCTCAATCAGAACTCACGCCCACTCACGATCACGATTAATTCAAATAGGGTCATCACCCGGACTCACCCTCAAGATTCAACACAATACCAAAACTCACTCGCCATCATCATCATGGTCGTGACGCTCACCTGTCATCACGGTCATCACGCTCACAGGTCATCACGAATCATTAGACTCACAGGTCATCACACTCACAGGTCCTCACGGTCCTTACACTCACTGGTCATCACGCTCATCACACTCACAGGTCATCACGGTTTTCACGGCACTCACACTCACAGCTCCTCACGGTTCTCACACTCGCAGGTCATCATGCTCATCACACACACAGGTCCTCACGGTCCTTGCACTCACCGGTCATCACGCTCATCGCACTCACATGTCATCACGGTTTTCACGGCTCTCACACTCACAGCTCCTCACGGTCCTCACACTCGCAGGTCATCATGCTCATCACACTCACAGGTCCTCACGGTCCTTACACTCACTGGTCATCACGCTCATCACACTCACAGGTCATCACGGTTTTCACGGTACTCACACTCACAGCTCCTCACGGTCCTCACACTCGCAGGTCATCATGCTCATCACACTCCCAGCTCCTCACGGTCCTCACACTCGCAGGTCCTCATGCTCATCACACTCACAGCTCCTCACGGTCCTCACATTCGCAGGTCATCACGCTCATCACACTCACTGGTCATCACGGTTCTCACGGCACTCACACTCACGGCTCCTCACGGTCCTCACACTCGCAGGTCATCATGCTCATCACACTCACAGGTCCTCACGGTCCTTACACTCACTGGTCATCACGCTCATCACACTCACAGGTTCTCACGGTTTTCACGGCACTCACACTCACAGCTCCTCACATTCCTCACACTCGCAGGTCATCATGCTCATCACACTCACAGGTCCTCACGGTCCTTACACTCACTGGTCATCACGCTCATCACACTCACAGGTCATCACGGTTTTCACGGCACTCACACTCACAGCTCCTCACGGTCCTCACACTCGCAGGTCATTATGCTCATCACACTCACAGGTCATCACGGTTTTCACGGCACTCACACTCACAGCTCCTCACGGTCCTCACACTCGCAGGTCATCACGCTCATCACACTCACAGGTCATCACGGTTTTCACGGCACTCACACTCACAGCTCCTCACGGTCCTCACTCTCGCAGGTCATCATGCTCATCACACTCACAGGTCATCACGGTTTTCACGGCACTCACACTCACAGATTCCTCACGGTCCTCACACTCGCAGGTCATCACGCTCATCACACTCACAGGTCATCACAGTTTTCACGGCACTCACACTCACAGCTCCTCACGGTCCTCACACTCGCAGGTCATCACGCTCATCACACTCACAGCTCCTCACGGTTTTCACGGCACTCACACTCACAGCTCCTCACGGTCTTCACACTCGCCGGTCATCACGCTCATCACACTCACAGGTCATCACGGTTTTCACGGCACTCACACTCACAGCTCCTCACGGTCCTCACACTCGCAGGTCATCACGCTCATCACACTCACAGGTCATCACGGTTTTCACGGCACTCACACTCACAGCTCCTCTCGGTCCTCACACTCGCAGGTCATCACGCTCATCACACTCACAGGTCATCACGTTTTTCACGTCACTCACACTCACAGCTCCTCACGGTCCTCACACTCGCAGGTCATCACACTCATCACACTCACAGGTCCTCACGGTTTTCATGGCACTCACACTCACAGCTCCTCACGGTCCTTACACTCGCAGGTCATCACGCTCATCACACTCACAGGTCCTCACGGTTTTCACGGCACTCACACTCACAGCTCCTCACGGTCCTCACACTCGCAGGTCATCACGCTCATCACACTCACAGGTCCTCACGGTTTTCACGGCACTCACACTCACAGCTCCTCATGGTCCTCACACTCGCAGGTCATCACGCTCATCACACTCACAGGTCATCACGGTTTTCACGGCACTCACACTCACAGCTCCTCACGGTCCTCACACTCGCAGGTCATCATGCTCATCACACTCACAGGTCATCACGGTCCTCACACTCACAGGTCCTCACGGTCCTCACACTCACACAGGTCTTCACACTCATCACACTCACAGGTCATCACGGTTATAGGTTGCTTTCTTCGTGTTTTTCTTCTGTTTCTCGCAAGCCGTTGGTCCTGTCTTCGTGTGAGTCGGGGGGCGGGGAAACTACCCCAAAACAGTGAACTTCTGAACCGCTTATCCAATTTGAAAGAAATATACTATGTTTATGTTTATGCACCGCACATTGCTACCGAATTTCTTTAACCTGGATTAATTACGAAATAAACTACATGCAGACTAACGAAAGTGGGTGTGTTGAACTTTCACCTGCTTACAAGGTCCGCGGTAAAACACAAACGCTCCTTCCGACAGGTTACACAGACAACGTCGCAGATTAGACCATCACCTCGCTGTATATACCTCGCACGTTTGTACACAAATAATTGATTACTACATATATCACCCCATTTCTTTTTTCTTGTGCCACCCACACGTACTTCTACGGAAGTTTATGCCGCATAAACATATATAGTGAACATATGCATCGACCATATTTTTTTCTGTATTGGGAAGAAGGTAATATTAGGTAGGGTGGTTTCACGTGACGTAACTCTGGTGTGAAATCTCACCATAATCTCTGTTGGCAGTGGTGTCCGTCAGTCGTATTCTATTCTATGAGCAGGAGCCACGGAGGCCGAGTTTTCCTTCTCAATGGAGTTGCTTCTGCTTTTGTTGATCGACCGTGCATTCTTGCCGGAGTAGGCTGCGATTTAAGGAATCACCGGCCGGCATTGTTTGTCAGTCCTCTCGGCCTTTATAAAATACTGCCAGCATTTATTATCTTGATACATGCAGCCGTCCTTGAATTGGCTTTTCATGGCTTTGCTTGGTTTGGTTTGGAGTGGTTCGGGGGTTTGGGGTCCTCCCCATGTGACTCTGTCGCGCTCTCGATCACGTTGGCTTCTTGACGTCTCGCGTTCTTCGCGTGTTCGCAGCGCACTACGGTGTCCGCTACGGACAGGGCGCAGGTGGCACAAGCGCAAATGCTTCTCACTCTGTACGCAGTGCGCTGTGCGCTTGTGTTGCTGGAGTGGTGCGTGTGGCGTGGTGGCCTTTTGGATACGTTTGGCCGTTTGGGCGCGTGCTCGGCCTGTCTAGCGGATATTTGTTTACGTAAGGAGCGTGGCCTATGAAGCTGAGGACCGACGCTCGGCAGGCAGACGGCCGGACGTAATTGTTGCTTTCTGTCGTGCTTTTTTTTTTTTTTTTGGCTTCGTACTTGCGGAATGCTGAATCGGTGTTTCTCGACGCAGTGGTGGCCTAATATACCGCTCATGTTTTTTGTAGAAACATGTGAGGCTTATTTTGTGCCCAGCAATGCACGCCCCCCCCCCCCCCCCCCCCCCCCCCCAATACGAAACTTGACCTTTTTACATTCTCGTCTTGCAAGTGTTCCGAAGAAGGTAGTGACGTAGAGGTTAACCTGTCGGTTTCGGTAGTCTTTCAGAGTCGATGAACGAGGAATTTACATTGTTGTAGCTTGTAGACTTGGAGCTGGCGAAGATCTCTCGTCTACGTCGTCTTCGCCATTGGGCAGCTGACCGATTCTACGGGCTCGAGCTCTTGCTTGAAGCGTGATCCTATTTATATAGTATTCAACAGTGCTCATCTGTGTGTACTGTAGTGAATATTTCAGGCCCGACATATCAATAGTTTATTGTTATCAACCAGGAAAACGCAATATCTCTAAACACCTCCCTACAAAGAAAGAAAACGAGAGCTCGCCGTTCGTTTTGACCAATAGACCGATCTCACCAACCGTCCGGAGGGTGCGTGACGCAGCCATAGTTGTACTTCACAGGAGGCAGCGGTAGTGCACGAGACGGCTCGTGATCGACACGCGCAAGCCTAAAGTGGCGTTGACCCTCGTGCGGAACGACTACAGTTCTCGCAATGCATTGCGCCAGAGGAGGCGTAGCGAAACTGGCGGTGAGGTCGGTCTGTTACCCCAAGCCTGGTTCACACATCTTAAAACCCCTCGATATGTTTCCGTTTGTCTTGCAAGTAGCGTCAAATGCGCGAGCGCACGTGGCCCGTGTCTCGAGCGGCCCTTGGAAGCAAATGGCGGCCCAGCACTGAAATGAGCGGCCCTTGGAAGCGAATGGGGGCGGAGCGCCCGCTCGTGGCACGTATCTCGCGCATTTTCACAACAATGGTTGGCGGTACTTCTAAAAAATGACTTTATCAAGGGGCTTTAACACAACTGCGTTCCAAGTGACAGAAACGACAGAAACAACACGAACGACAATGACACCGAGACGATTCTGTTCGCATTACAGAGCGTGACAGATAATGCAATTAGCAGCTTTGTCAAGCAATCATGTGTTACTTTGTCCCGGTGTCATGTCGTTCGTGTCGTTTCTGTCGTTCATGTAGCTTGGAACGCAGATGTGTGAACCGGCCTTGAGTAGGAATAGTAGCGGGGTCTTAATTGATTTGTTCGGCACACAAGCGTCAGTACAGGTCATCACTTTGTCAACATTGCCTGAAGCCTATTCCAATTTTAAAATACAATGTCGAAGGTGCCTTCATGGTTCTTTAAGTGTGCGTGCTTGCACGACATGAAGTGTCGCAGCTTTGCGACCGTAACACCTCACGCGGGCACAATGTCCGCCCATATCAAAATTGAACTGGGCGGTGTTTTTAAATACATTTAGTCTTATTTCGCGCATTTAGTTCCCAGAAATTAATAGCAAATTCGGAAAGTTAAAGTTGAGTGGTTTTTTTTTTTTTTCATAACTCGGCGGAAATGATGACAAACGGTTTCTCCAGTCATTTAGTTGCACATTCTCAAGAAATATTATAATTTATGTTACATAATTATCAAACCCGCGGCGTCTCTGTAACCATCGGTTCAAGAGAGATTCTCTGTCGCTCGGTTAACGAATATTCATTCAACGCAGTAGCGCGCTTCAACGACCCGGTGATCAATCTTGCCCTCTGCTACATCATTGTACAATTTCATTACGGGTTTGAATCATCGCGATCAGGGCCGGATTAAGGTAGGGGCTAAGGGGGCTGCAGCCCCGGGCCCCTGACTCTCTGGGGGCCCCCATGCAGCTCGTAGAAGAAAAAAAAAGCCGAAATTTAAAAATATTTTTGGAAAGCGATGTTGCTTTGCCGCAGCATTCGAGAAGAGGGAACGCGCACTTCACGTAGCACACTCCTGTCCCTGTACAAAGCCGGCCCTTTGGGTGGGTGACCGGCCCCTGAGGGTGCTTGTCCGCTTTCTTTTGAAAGTGGCCTAGAGCAAACGAAAAAAACACGCGAGGGGCCCCACGATCTGGGGTTTTCGCTCCTCTTTTCTTTTTTTTATCAGGAAGGGAAATGTCATAAACACCTCCCCCCTCACCCTACTCGGGCTCGTGTCTCGTGCGCGAAAACACGTGTTTTTGAGCAGCGCTTACACTTTGAAAGTGCGGCCTTTGACGCTGCTGGGGAAGGGAACAAAACTGCATACCGCCTCCGCGGTGGTCTTGCCGGAGTGCTCCCTAGTTTAAACCAGACGGGAATGGTAATTTTTTTTATTTTGAGGCTATTTCGGAGCGTTAGTTTTACGAACAATGGTGGCCCTCTAGGCAAGTGCACGATTGTTTATGCCGAAGGATGCACATATGATTCCACTTCGCGAGAAGCTGAGTCCGGGTGGCGCGGAGTAATTCCTTTTCGATACACGACTTTTTAGGGAAGCGACAGTTTTGTCCGTAACAATGAGCTTGAAAGTCCTGCCTATGACAAGCCTGTAGAGATACCATCAGCCCCCAAGAAAAAGCAGCACATGGTAGTAATTTTCAGGACTCCCAGAAATAAAAGAAAGGGAACTCTTCGAACAGCCTATGAATGACGGTCTTATAGTTACTGGACTTTACGTTTCAGTTGCAGATTGGCCGATTTTGTTGAACCAGCGAGTGAGAGTAGAAGGTAGCCAATCATATCACATCGTTCGTCTGCACCAACCATATTTTAGCGTTTTGTTCAAATTTAGGAAAACTCGCTATTTGATGAGGCCTTGTTTTTCCGGCGGGACAAATCCTTCCAAGTCGGAGTCCAAATGTCAGGTCGCAAGTGTCTGAGTGGAGCTGCTAAACGAAAAACGAAGTTCGAGAGGGAACAAAGTCAGAAAAGGTTGCCAAAGCTGACTAAATATTTAGCCAGTTGCCCTAAGACATCGTCGAATGAGCCTCTACCATCGGGATCACCAAAACTAAAAGCTGACTCCCAGGTGCAGCAATCCACCGATCATGCCAAAGAAACTGGTGAAGAAGCTGATCCACCTCCTCTGCCCTGCCCCCTTCCTGTGACGCGTGAGCCTCTGCTACCACGGACCACCTAGAAACCCGCCACCACAGACACGGGAAATTGTCTCAAGGTCCAGGAGCCCTTCCAACAGCGTGCTGAACAGTGTTCCACAGGTGTCGGAAACTGTCTGCGGGCAACTGTACTGGAGCCGGTCGCTGTCCATGGAAGTGAGGATGTCGCAAGAACAGTTGCGTCACCGCCCAGCGATTCTGACGAGTGCGTGGATTTGACCCCGCAACCTCTCGAGGAAGGATCCATCAGCGTTGAAAGCGATCCAGCTAAGTGGCCTGATACTGCGCCTGACAAATTTCGAACCGCGTGTATCGAGAGAGGGCCGCAGTACTTTCAAAATCGATCGGAATATTACCCCACTTTAGAGAGACAGTACACGAGCCAGAAACGATATCTGTCCCGTCAACTTTCTGTGAGGAAGGCCGCTAACGGGGGGGGGGGGGGGGGGGGGGGGGGGTATTTGAGCGACACTTTCTCTTGTACTCTCAATCCAACGGGTCTGTGTATTGTTTCATGTGCAAGCTGTTCGCCGCATCAAACAGTCCTTTTGCGACGGATGGGTTTTGTGATCGGAAAAAGGCTGAAGAAAAGGCAAGAGCTCACGAAGACAGCATTGACCATCGAAATGCTGTTGTTGCGTGGCTAGCTCGCTCTACTGCTCGTGCAACTATTGACAAAGAGTTCAACACTTTGTAACCCAACGCGCCTACTGGAAAGAAGTACTGAAGCGCGTCGTGGCAGTTATTAGATTGCTGGCTGAGCGAGGCCTGGCATTTAGGGGCAGCGAAGAAGCGTTCGGTTCTCCTAGAAAAGGGAATTCCTTAGGGATCCTTGAAGTGATCGCGAAATTTGACCCCTTTCTCGGCGATCACATCGCTCGCTATGGCAACAAGGGAAAAGGTCACCCATCGTATCTCTCGAAGTCTATTTGTGACGAGTTTGTTGATTTGATGGCGCAGACCGTAAGGAAACGAGTTGTCGAGGAGGTACAACGTGCCAAATATTACTCACTGATTGTGGATTCTACTCCCGACATTTCCCATGTTGACCAGTTGTCTGTTGTACTTCGGTACTGTTTGCTGGGTAATGTTCACGAGAGGTTCATTGAATTTGTTCGATTGAATCGCACAGTGGGCAGTACCTGGCAACCATAGTACTATCCCTTCTTGATACGAACGGCATTTCAATTGGTAACTGCAGGGGTCAGTCGTATGACAATGCCAGCAACATGGCAGGGAAGTATGAGGGTCTCCAAGCCCAGATAAAAGAGCAAAACGAACTCGCTGTTTATGTTTCATTCTCGGGTCACTCTTTAAACCTAGTAGGAACTGGGAGAGGTGACTGTTGTGCGGAGGCAGTGAAGTTTTTATACTTACTCAGAAGTTGTACGTATTTTTTTCTGCCTCCCCAAAGCGCTGGAGATGTTTTATCAACAGTCTAGAACAGGGAGGAAAGCCATCTGTCCTGAAAAGCCCAATCTCACACGAGGTGGCCAAGGCACGCTGATTCGTGCAAAGAAATTGTAAACAACTTCAGACGTATTCAAAATTGTCTGCAGACTATGATGAGCGACAAAGAAGAGACCTGCGACACTCGCATTGAAGCGCGATCTCTTCTCAAGAAGCTGTCTAAGCTCGAAACGGCGTTTATGGCAACGTTATGGAACGAGATCCTGGAGCGTTTTGACAGGACCAGTGTCGCACTTCAGAGACCTGCACTCTTAGAAAAAAGGGTATGGATAGTCCTCCCTTAGCGGAGGAACGGTCTTGTAACCTATGTTCCTTTAGAAAGGGAGAAACTTTCGTCCCTGAAGCAGGGGAGCAAAGTTCCTCCGTCGCTTGCATCTCAATATGGCGGCCCCAAATCGAGCAAATCGAGCCCAATAAGGCTTGAAGATGACGCTACGTCTCTTGTACCGGACGAGAGCAGCAGCAAATAAAAGCGTAACACGAGCTCCCCGCAAACTGTGTTTATTTCGGAAGCCAGATTCCCCCCACAGGTACAGAAACTTGCGTTTCGAAAGCAGTTACTCAGTCTTCTCGTCGACAGCACTGCGATGTTAAACGGAGACCACCAATACCCAGTTACTTCGCGCACTTTGCGTCTTACCTTTGGTGTTCCTCGAGTCACAATTCCTTCGTCAACCGCAAATCACGGAGAAGGGCAAACTCAATCCGCGAAACCAGAAGCCGCTCTCGAAAGAACAAACTCGAAGCCGCTGTTTATCGCGTAGCGTGAAAGAAGGTTAAATCGCTAGCCACCAGATGGCGGAGTCAAGCAGAGTAATTGCAAGTAGCTAGGCTAGGTGGCGCGACGTACCGCCCAATTCATGTTCTACAAAGAAATATTGTGTTTCTCTCAGGCCACTACTCCCGCTTGAGATCCTCTACTATACACACATTACGCTTATTACAAGCCAGGGGGGTAAAGGTGGGTGAGGAGGAGTGGCAAATCCCGTGCGCCGACACCCGGGGTCCCGAGTGAACGATCGCAAAAGAGAGCGACAGAACACGAGAGAAAGAAAGCAACGTTGCCATGGTAAACGCGAGGAGTGAAAACTCTCAGCAATATAAACAGTGATAATTTAACGTTGTAAACTAAATTCTGAGCTATTTTAGCGCTTATAAAAAGCAACAAAGTCATTACGCTGAATTAACTTCCCTTCTTTCGAAATCTCGGAAATCTGATGGTTGCGCAGTTTCGTATTCCTCAACCGCGCCCACCCGCGCCCCACCGGCGAAGCTGGGTATATGGTTTAGTTTAGCGTTAACGCGAGGCCGTACATCTGCGCGCTATGCAAAAAGAAAGCTTCGAAAGGAACGCGAATATCTTTCCACCGGTAAGTTCGTGGATTGTTGAAGTTCACAAAACTGCTCTGATGATGTAACCGTGTTTGGGACCCCGAGGGTCTGCCTGCATGCTCCGCCGCTTGC
This sequence comes from Ixodes scapularis, assembly GCF_016920785.2. Taxonomy (NCBI): domain Eukaryota; kingdom Metazoa; phylum Arthropoda; class Arachnida; order Ixodida; family Ixodidae; genus Ixodes; species Ixodes scapularis. Next base: position 1,876,605 of record NW_024609897.1, read on the forward strand.
GGCAGCCAGAATGTATGGGAAAATGGCGGACCTTTTCCTCTAGAGTTAGTATGTATGATCTCTATGTTACAAGCATCAGGTGAAGGGACATTGAGCACATACATGGCGCACAGAAATATCAATACAACGGAACAGCACACTAACCCGAACACTACACCCGTGCGCTGCGTTTCCGTCTTTTATACTGGTCGTTTTGAATGTACGGAACTTTTCGGTGACTCCCTAAGCAATAAAAAATATTGCCAGCATGTTGATTCTTTCCCGGCAATGTCGTAACTCTGAGAGTATTTTGAATGGCTCAGGGGATGAATCTCTTATTAAAAAGTATACGCTCGATCATGCCATAATTACTTGAAAGCCAATAAATCAAGCCGCTCCAATGCTGTTCGAAGCCATGGGTTTGTTTCCCCACACGGCACGTCGCAGCCTGTATTTCTATTGTTTTTTTCTAATAACACCTTTTGGCGGGCTAGTTGGTTCATGATTTTAGAAATAAATGAACTGCGCAAAGGACGAGGACAGAGGTAGAAACGAGTACGACACACAGAGCGCAGACTTCCAACTGTTTATTTGGCGCAGACACAACAGTATATATGACAGCAGCAATCAGTTTGCGGTTAAATAAGGTTTAAACATGACCGTCCAAAAAAGAGAATTCCTTGTCTGATAGTGAAACAGATTGCATGCTTATGCAGTCGTGACCTTTCTTTTTAATGAAGTAGGCTTCTACGAGTTTTCTTTCCGTTGCCTCATTTGCTCTTGCGAGAACACGTGTCCTTTGCAAATCAGGATGACAATCGCATTTCAAACAATGTACAGACAGATGTCCGCCTGTGTTGTTTTTTATCGACAGATAGTGTTCTCGTGCCCTCAGGTTTTCTATTTGTGCTGTTCGCGCAAAGCTGCAATTGCCGTCTTGAATTAATCTCTGTAGAGCGGATATTCACTCAGCTGGAAGTGATGCTTCACGGGCTGAGAAATCGCTTTTCGATCAACTTGAATGCAGTCAAAGCCGCGATTTGCGGCAGGTACGGAGCTACGCCGTGGTGAGCCCGAAAACTTCTAGCGCTCATCCCAGCGCGCCACTTGGAGGGCAGTTCCTCCAGGAACCGTAGTATATTTAAACAGCAAAATAAAGGGTAACTTTTTTTTTTTCGATTTTACCTACTATTGTTTTTTAATGCCGAAATTCCATACTGAAAATATGCGTACTTTCCGTCACGATTTCGTACTGTTCAGTCCTTGTCTCTTGTCCGGGGACGAGACAATTCCGACAGTCACATTGGCCACTGTACAATGGGAGCTTCTACTGCTAAGACCAGCGTTCCAACATGACTATCCGCACGTTGATCGATTGCACGGAATCCCTCAAGTGGTATTAAACTTTTTAATATAACCCTATTGGAAAAACGTACAAGAAACAAACCTGCTGCTTGTACAGTTCGGGTATGACACCAACATAATTTCTTGTTATTATGTATGCAGCTAGTTTGGTTCGGCTTTCTGCATAACTGGAGATACAGGCACCGCTATGACTCCGGGTCTGTCTATACTGGCAGCCAGTTTGCTTGCCGATATGATTCGGTGTGCTGGTATGATTTTGCGTCCGATGACGTGGGCGACCGCCATCTTTCCAACAAAAAACGCTTATACCGCACGACCACCGTTATATCCAAATTATACATGCAGAAAGACGACCGCCATCTTCCAACTTAACGTCCATCGTTTACCACCGGTATCGTTACATACACCATACATGTCGAAAAAGAACATAAGCCGCGTTTACATGAATGCGACTTAGTCGCATTAAATCCAGTTGCCGCATTCCATACGCGGTCATGTAAACGGCATAATGCGCAAAGCGCATCGCATTAAAGTCGCTAGACAGAGGTGGATCGAGATGTCGAGTGCGCATTCATTCAGCCCATGTAAACGGAGATCGCATCGCATTTTGGAACGGGGAGGATTATCGGAAGGCGCTCGCTGCGGGAGCGAGTGAACAGCTGAGAACATGGAGGCGGCCAATCTCGTCGGCGGCGCGGAGAGCGGTCCCGCAATTTTTTTCCCGCGAACAAACGCAAGCTTTTATTGTGATCATAACTAAGCGGAATATAGCGGAGCTGCTCGGTGTGGGCGGCCCCGTCCAAACCTTTGCGAAGTACGACTTGCGTGTCCGAAGGGGTCACAAAGACATCGGTGCGAGCACGAACGACACCGAGACCCCGGGCACTGTTGAGCACTGCATGGTAGCGCAGAACGAGCAGCTCCTACCTCGGTGCCGTTCCCGGCTGCGCAAGAGCCTCTCGGACTCGGGGTACGGTCGCGATCGGCGAGTTCTGGCGCGGCGAAACGCGGAGGCTTCCTCAAAGCGTGCGCACACATGTCGCCTCTCGTTCAGAGTAAACCGGCGCCCCGGCCTGCAGTCCTAAACGCCTTGGTTTCGATGCTTCTTCCGTCTCGCAACTTCTTCCACAGCACCGAAGACAGCGGGCACCATCTTCACGGTCACTAAATGCGTCGAAAGGCCTCCACGTGCGATGCACCGGAAAACGTGGTGCGGCTGGTGCAGGAACGGAACTGCGTAACTTCGAGCTTTGAGTCAGCGTGCACGGCAACAAACCGATCGTGACACCAAGCCGCGGATACCGCATCGCCGGTCGACAGCGGCAAACGGCCCGTTGCTCGTATCGTGGGCCGTGACTCGTACTCGGCCAACTCGGCGTCTTTTCGTGGCCCCTCGCGTCGTCGCAACCAGCCGCAAACCCGGCGTCGGAGAAAAGCGAAACCGAAACTTAAAGCTTCCGCCAGTGGCTTCCGCTGTCGCGCCTTTTCTGACTTCCCGGCTTCCACGCTTCCGGTCGTCGCGGAGATGGCGACGTAGTGGTTTAGGCGGTTTTGGCGTCGCTGGCTCGTTCTGCGTTTTGGGGGACAGATGTTCTACGGTCCGTTTCTACTGCGTCTCTGGCTCTCAACTCGACGGCGCCTCTCATAGTTCAACCAGGCGTGGTCAACCTGGGTCAGGCCGGCTCGACTCGTCCGATCGCGGGACCGCAGGCGACTTCCCAGTTCGGCCAGTTCGGCCGTGAGGCCTAGGATCCGAAGACGTCTGTCTCCGTGAAGCGGTAAGCGAATCTCGTCCCGTTTTCGTTCTACTTTTAAATTACGTTAGGTGCGCTACAGTGTAAGCATGCGTGCCAAGTGTTCGTAACAATTTTGAACTAGAATAATTGTGCTTCATTGCTGTTTGTCATTTACGGAAAATATAAATCGAGCAATGAACGAGGAGCCATGCTTGAAAACGATGCATGTACGATGTTAACTTCTACTTCGGCGGCTTTAAAAAAACGTCAAGACTGGTTACGGTTGGATGCGAGGCTGGTCCCAATGCAATGGTAAGCACTTAGAGCGCCTTTCTGAACGGCATGTAAGCAATATAGCGATCAACGGGACGAGCGACGGCGAGAAGCTACGAGTGCCGGCGCCGAGCGACGAAGATTTCTCACTCTCGCTGCTTGCGCCGCTCGGTTCTTGGGCTTCTCAAAACGTCGCTTATCGCCTTGGTCGCTCGCACCAATCGCTTTCATAATGTGTGTCTCGTCGCGCGGCTGACTACCGTGTTCATTCAAGTATAAATCAACCCTTTTTTTTTTTTTCGGAAATTGCGATTAAAGACTTTCGACCTACATTCGCGACCAAATTTTGCAACCCTACCGGAGGCATGGAGCTATCGAGTCACCGAGCCGGAGTTGCCGTAGAGCCGCGCCGCTTCTTGTTTCAAAACGCTTTTGGTGCACGAAAACAACCCCGGTGGCTTGTGCCGCTATCGCGCGCCTCCCGGGCATCTGGTTTCGCCATCGCGCCTCTAGCCACTAGCGTTCCCCTTGCTGGGCAACGGGGAAGGAAAGAAACGCGATGCGCCATGCACTTTGCCCTCCATCCTCGCAAACGCGCACAAAAAAAAAAAAAAAAAAAAAAAAATTGTTTGTTGTTTGAGGCGGCTCGGCTCGCGTGTTGCTCATGGCGACACGGCGGCTTTGCTTGCGTCTTTGTAGTTCGTCTTCCGTCGCTTCGCACCTTCTTTCGTTTCTTCTTGTCGTCATTTTACAACGGTGTCAGTGAAATATTGTTGCGAATTTGCGAGGATGTCTACCCAGCTGACGAAGCTTCGGACGACGATGACATGTCCAGAAGTTCTGACGGTGATTAAGTTTTTGGCATCGCCCCGTGATTTAGCTGAGAGTGATGTAAATAAAGGTTTGTTTCTTTTGCCCAAAATTTCCCCTGTTTTTAAAAATAAAAAAAAAGGTCGACATATATTTGAATTATTTATTTTTTATTTTCGGTGGGTCCAACAAGTAGGCTTCGACCTATTTTCGAGTAAATATGTTAAGTTTAATTTTTATTTTGGGTCACGTCGGACGTAACTCGAATGCTTGACAGTTACGTTGGGCGTAACTTTAATTTTTAATTCGGGTTCCGTCGGACGTAACGTTAGACACTGCGTTACACTTAAGCAAAATAGGGGCTGCTGGTTCATCATATAAACCAACCATTTGTGTATGATTAAAGCGCATCACTGGCCTAAAATAAATACTGCCATCCTATAGGAATGTAGCGCTTCAGATAAATTTGTTAATTTTTACTTTTAGTCCCTGCCCCACCAGATACAACATCTGACCTAAAGCAGTGTTCGGGATCTCCTTCCAAGAGCTCAGGCGGGTCGTCATTCAATCCAGGAGTCGGCGGCGTCTCATGGGCGTGTTGCTGGTGCTTCTTACTGGATGGTGCTACTGAGGGAAAAGTGGTCGTGTTTGGGAAAGGCAAGTATGGCCGCCGTAAGTATAGATATTGTTTTTACCTTTGCTCGAATCCACCTTTAAGTAATGCACAGTTCGCATGTGTGCATCTCTCAATGCTTCTACAGTCGGCTGTTAATATTTGGAGTGCTCCAACTCTGTCAGCGCTAGTTTCTCTAGATCATGCAAATGGGATGCAGCAATAAACCACATACGCTCTCGCAACAAATGGCGCTGTGCCGAAACACTGTGGAATTTTTCTAGCTTAATAATGCAGCACAAAATAGTTGACGCCAAGTATAGCTGCTTTTGTGACTCCGTTTTACCAAAAGCTCTGCCGAAACAAACTTGCCGCCTTATAGGTAGTGCAAAAGAACCTCGCGTGCCTAACCTGGAGAAGGGCATTTTTTTTCATAGGTCAATTTTTTCTTAAAGCAATACCTTCAGCCTCCTTGAAATGTTATCATGTGACACTCAGAAGAACAGTAAACCCCTTAATGTTGGCGACCCTTTAATGTTCGCGGCCTTTAATTTTGCGGAATTCAGTGGCTGCGATTATGTCCTCTGTGACCGATTCGAGAAGAAATAGGGGCCACCAAGGTAAGGGGGTTTTACTGTACATCAAAGGAGACAGGAAGTCACTTTTGTTTGTATGCAAGAGTAAAACCAACAACAACAATCATGGTGTCGACACTTTGTGAGCCTATCTGTGTCTATTGAATGATATCAATTTTGTTTTAGTTTGTTAAACATTGTTGCCTGTACACTGTGGGACATCGTCTTCAACACGAGCAGTGGCTTTCCTTTGAAGCAGGCAGCATGGACGCGTGCCGCAGCACAACATAGTTCATTTGCAGGTGGTACTGCAGTTTGAAGGATGGTTCGCACAATATGGGGGAATCGCAATTCAATGTTCTACCTCGGGCGTAGACAAGATTTGCTTATTCTAATTCATTTTGTCTACAAATCGGGAACTTGCAACGAATGTACCCGCATGGTTGGAAGGGCCAGACAAGCCTTGTGAGTGCTTAGTTTCCTAGCCTCTCAGTCCTGAACCTACTCACGTACCATATGTGTAATGTTACGATAGGTGGGAGCACTTATTTGGAAAATGGTGAATGGCAACTGTTATCTTTAAGGTGGACTGCATATTTGCAGTACTTTTCCTCACTTAAAAATATGTCTTACTAAAAATATGTAGTATAGCCGATGACAAAAAGAGAATGGCTGGGCGTCCTCCAGCACGTGCTTGTGCTTTTCACCCTGCTTTGGACAGATGTGCTCGCTCCAGGCTCATCAGGCGCTGAAAAGTTATCGAAGGTAGCAGACGGGCTGGAGGTGGAATAACGGAGACTTCTCCCTGCCTTTCTGATGGTGTCAGTGAGCGTGTACTTCTATACTCTAACTTAGCTTAACCTGCACAGAGCTGAGTAGAATAGGCTTGGTAAGTGCCCTTATTGCATATGCATTTGTACAGCTGAGGCACTTTCTAAACCAAGAACATTGTGTACCTTACCTTCAAAACCACATCATTTTGGGGGTGCAAAAGGAATTCTAAGGCATATTTTTGTTTGTATTGTCCTATTACGCATCGACTCCTTCAACTTAATGCAGAGTCGACCCAGCCTCTTAAAAAATTTAATGCTTGCCAGGTAATTGTTTTGCATTTAGTTGATATATCAGTATTCATTTAGGTATCCCAAGTCATTAGTCGTTGAGGTGGAGTCTCTCTGTAAGTCAATCATGTTTAACATTCATAGAAATGCTTGTCAAATAATGGCACTGTCGAGGATATCTATTCAGCTCGGAACAATCGCTGGGCACAAGCTGATCGTGTGGTTACAGGCAGCAAACATCCCGGTTGGAACGTCCTATTTCGCAATGTAGCTGCAGACTAGGTGAGGGCCCCACTCATAAACGTCTATACTTTTAGTCTCTTTAAGCTGGACCACTTTTGACACGACAAGCCATTGCAGCTAAAACAGCATGACACATGATTATAAGCTGGACGTACTATGGCGTCCAACTAGAAGGTCACATGGCTTGCTTTGTGCACTGAATTTGCAAGGATGGCTTGAAGCTTCTGTCGTGGTTAACTTTGAGCTGAGATAGTTTAAAATAATGCTCTCAGTTTTTAGTGTTGCCCGGCATGGTTAACAAGTTGGTGCTATAGCGCTGCATTGAAAAGTTTGTGCATTCATGACTGTATCACCTTATGAATGCATACGAGCTATTAAACTCTTTGTTTTTCAGAGAAATGAAATGCACTTTGCTTCCAATTGCACCCGCTTCTGTAACTTCATGGTATGAAGCACCTTATGGCTGCAAGCTGTGACCGATCTTGTTCTGTGGTCTGCGCAGGCCCATATCAGGGAGTCGCTCCGAGAGCCTCACCAGGGTTTCCTGCCCGTGGTCGTTCTAAATTTTTTTTGTTGTAGGTATGCATCCTTTCTGTCTTTCCCTTAATTGTACTCAAACGTCTTCTTTTCATTGTCGCCGATTTGCCTCAAAATTGGTTAAGCACACAAATGGACACTGTACAACTGTATTGTACATATTTTGTTCAAGGTAACTTTTCTTTGCCAAAGTTACAGATTTTTTTATGAAGGTTAGTCTTTGTTTTTATTTACAAATTTATGAGAGTTTCCATGGGCAACACTAAAACGTTATGCCAGAAGCAAGGACAAGTTCACTGCTGTAATTTGTTCTCAACTGATTGCAAGAAATTTCGTTCATGTCGTGAAACCTCCTTCCAGCGCTTGCTTTGCAGCATAAAAAAAAAATTATACATAGGACATACTCTGTTTTTTAAACTGCTTGCTCATTCTGCAGGTCTGCCTGCCATAGATGTCATGCTACTGGAGAGCAGGCGAATTCGATTGCTGGTTTTGCCATTGCTTTTTTTTTTTTTAGCCGTTGTCTTAGTAGTTTTTGTAAATTTAGAGATTTTCCTAAAAAGCAAGCCGGGAAGAATATTTAGTTTAGTTAGGTAGCTGAAAATAATGATTTAGTACCCCTTTGTCAGTAAAATAGATACCGTGTGCCGCTGTTAGTGTCAAGCCGAGATCCACGCTTTTTTGGCATTTTGCTCAGAGTAGTACCCATTCTTATTCGTTAGCCTCTTGGTGTGCCAACTAAACTCTTTGTATACAGACACCTGCCCTCTGCTGGTACACTCTACCCTCATGTTCAGCGAGTGTATGAACTGGAGTTGTATCCACAGTCGACACTCGCTGAGCACGAGGGTAGGAAAATCTTTCCATTGCAGTAGAGCCATATATGGGGAGAGTCTGGCAGTCTATGATTTCGCTGCTGTAACGTCTCCCTTCCGAGTGAGCTGATCAGCCCGCGGCACAGAGCAAGAGGCGTGAGCGCATGCGCGTGAACTCTAGGCTGCTCCCAGCTGAGCGGGGAGGGCCGCCATTTTCATTCATTCGCCCGGCATGGGATCGATATTCAAATTTCGGTTCTTTCCTTTTATTTGGCAGGCTCTGGCAATAAAATGATATAGTGTTATTCCTCGGTGGCTTAAAAACCTAAAGAAAGAAGTTCCTCCATGCTTGAACACACTTTTATTTAGGCAAAAAAAATAAATAAGCCCGTAGCAGACGACTCATAGCCTCAACAGTGCTCTGTGCCGACAGCTTTGCGTCAAAATGGCGGTCATCTCTTTGCCTCTTTGCTGCCGTCTCTATCCCTCCTTCGGCATTCTCCTCCCTTTCCTCCTCTCCGGCGCCTTCGTTGCCACACCCGCTGGCTAAACTCTCCCACTATACGGCTTTGCATTGCAGTAGTAGTTTTATTTGTAGTCTTCACAGTTGAATGTGAATATTTGACAGAAGTCTCTCAGGTTGGGGCGAAAGGGGGTTAAATGAATGCATTTGATCATTCGCCTAAATTCGGTACCCATCATTTTAACGCCTACGTAGCCTTGTCCTGGGGGGTGACTATGACTAAAATAAGAGGATCTATGTGCTGATCACGAAAGAATATGCTAGCCATTCTAATGTAGCTCTGCCAAGTACTTGATTGTGATTTGTTTTTATTTTCAGCTACTTGGGTGCCTCAAGATCTGGAGATCCTAGTGGCCACAAGCTTGGACTCAATCTTTTTCTGTGGTCTGGCCAGGACCATGGGGGAGGTAATCCAGCAACAGGAGCATCGCAGTATCTCCCTGCCTGTGACTTTCGATCAGCGTCACGACAGGGGAGTCCTTGTGCCATCAGGTGTTAGGTATGCTACTCGAAATAAGCATTCTTACCTATTCTTTAGGTGAAACAGCAAAAGCACTACTAAGCCTAAAATGCAAAAAACATATTCAAATCTTGGGTTGGATGAAATTCCAATTACAAAAAGGAGTCTGCAGACATGATTAACATCTGAACTTAAAGCCCGCGGATGTAGGTTCGACGGTGTCACAGAAATAACTTCCCGCAGATCGCCTTGCTCGTGCTATACCCAAACAAATTCTTAAAATAATCATTGTGTTTCGTTGGTGTTATCAATCTTATGTCCCTACCACACCCACCAGTCGGGACACGTGAAATATAAAAAAACAGGAACTTGCACATTGTCAGCTCTGCAAAGATTTATATAGTAAACAGAGCATAGCACGTTCAGCTTAAGAAAAAAATTTAGTGCAGGTCTATATTCATGGTTCACATATGTGTAATTGCTCTTTATAATGAAGTGAAAACTGCTTAAGTTGTGGCCCACTACAGGCTTTCCATTAGTGTTAAAAAGTGCGGTAGAAAACATGATTGCGCTTGGAAGACGGGGACATAGGAAGGACAGACACAGCAGAGCGCTAACTTTCAACTGATTTAATTCAAGAACCTCAGCGTAGAAACGGACTGTGTCACAGCACCACATCTCAACCAATCCGTGGCCCTGCCACGGACCGCAAGTACGCCAACTCCTTATCCGCCAAGTCAATTGACGCCACACTGACACAACTTGTGCCGGAACTATTTATAGTGTCAGCCTTCATAATCTCGCTAACAGTCCTATCTTTGTGCCTCTCAAGAACAGTAGACGAAGCAAATAATGGTTTGCACCCGCAGTCATGACAGTGACACGACAGATGATGACTGTGAGTGCAAACCATTATTTGCTCAGTCTACTGTTCTTGCTAGGCACAAAGATATGACTGTTAGAGAGATTATGGAGGCTGATGCTATAAATAGTTCCGGCACGTGTTGTGTCAGTGTGGCGTCAATTGACTTGGCGGATAAGGAGTTGGCGTACTTGCGGTCCGTGGCAGTGCCACGGATTGGTTGAGATGTGGTGCGGTGACGCAGTGTGTTTCTACGCTGAGGTTCTTGAATTAAATCAGTTGAAAGTTAGCACTCTGTGGTGTCTGTCCTTCCTATGTCCCCGTCTTCAAAGCACAATCATGTTTTCTAACGTACCGTACCAACTTGCCCAACAATCAGCACTTGTTAAAAAGTGCTATTGTGTTTTAAGCAGCTCGCACCGAATATTTTCTTGAAATAGATAGGTTCATGGAAATTATTATGTAGATGTTGGCAGACAGTCATGGTGAGGCCAATCTTTAATGCCAAGTGGTCCACTTATTCAGAGTTAATTGAGTTTGTAAATATTGTAGGTTGCAAATTAAATTTTTATGGGACGCAATGGGCACAATCATCCGTAATGACTAGCTCTACCTAGGGGAACTTCATACATTTACTACGGCAAGATGGTTTCGAAAAACAAAGTATTTAGTTTATTCAACTCCTGCACTAACCTTGTCTTTAGAAACTTTTTATATTCTTTGCGATGCTGAGATAAGATTTTGGAAATAGTTTTTCTAAAGCTACTCTAGATATTTCCAGTTCATCATTTTTCTCGCAAAGCATTCGAGAGAGCCAAACCCTGTAATGTACGGAGGGAACTCACAGAATGATGCGACTGACAGTTTGGAACATTCGGCACTGTAACAGTAATAATGACATGTCACTTATGTAATGCTCACTATCGCAGATCAAACTGCTTTTTCCGTCTACACTCATTTTCAGTAGACTCATTCAGCGAACTCCCACCTGAGACTGCAGCGCTGGGTTCTGCAAAGTAATTTGAATGAATATAGATGCAACAGGTTTCTTTGAGCGTGCGTCTAACACATATTCTTCATATTGAATCTGCTAACTGTATTCATGATCATGTCCATAATTGTATCCACATTCCAGCTTATTTTTATTTTGACATTTGAGTTTTCTTCAGTACTTTTCTCAACATCTGTGCTTGCTGAGCCGTACTCAAGTCCATACATCTTGTCTTTCGCTATTACATTAATATATAAAACTGTTGATGCCGAGTGAGAATTCAAGGTACCGAATCTGTCGTGCGAGCTAAATAAGAACCAATAAAAAGCTATACAAAGGAAATTTTGTTAAAGGATGCTGTATGGGCATTAGAATAGCACATGCCATGCTAAAAAAAAATACAAATTCTTGTTAGGTATGTGAGGAGACAGTGCTGTGCTGTTTCTGATGTGTCACAAAAAAAAAATCAGTGCCATACAGTGTTTCTTATGGAAGTACAAACTGTTGAATTCGAAGCCCAGAAGTTTTATTCAAGAATGTTCCTCAATACAAATGTATTTAGAGATCTGAGCCACTGACTCATACATGACTATGTGGCAAACATTCATTTTCATGTGGAATATAGTTTACAAGGTCTAGTCTGCATTGATTTATTGCATTCATGCTGAAACTAGGAGGGGTTCTCTGGGTATGAATAAAGAGATAAACATTTCTTGAAATCAAAACATTTGAGAACGGACAAAAGGAAGGATCTGAGAACGGTATCTTAGATTCTCTTCTTTTTTTTACAGTATCTCTAATGTTCACTTTATTTCACCTGATGCATTTAGTTTTTAGCGCAGCTCTTGGCACCCGTTTCCGCGTTTCGCGGCGTCGCTGTCGGCGTAACCGCCCAACTAAACTTGGCAGGAAATTGAATTAATGTTGGGGTCATGTGACGTTAATATTTCCGCTAAGTCTAGCTGAGAAACTGAATTTTTTTATGGATGACGTGACACGGTCATGCGACGTCATTTTCCCCGCTATTTTTAGCGGAAAAACTGCATTTGTGTTGAGGTCATGTGACATCAATTTCTGCGCTAAATTTAGTGGGAAACTTAACCAGCTAAATTTAGTGGGGAAATTTTCCCGCTAAATTCAGGGAAATTTCCCTCTAAATGGGAGGGGAGCAGAAGAGGAGGAAGGGAGGGGGAGGAGGGGCATACCCTCCCATCCTCCTCTTCAAGATCTGTGCTCTAATTTCACGTTACAGAGAATTGTAAACGTCTCATATTTCATCTCATGTTTATTCAACTTTTATATTGCAGGTGCGCTCGCAGCAAAAATCTGGGTTGTGCTGATCCTCTACGCACAAGTTAGGAACTCCTGAGTGGCAAGAGTGGGAGTTTGGTCTGACAGCTCAAGGGACACCATTGTTCAGTATTGAATTTTTAATAATCTTCTTTTGAGCAAAGTTAAGCTTTGCTGCTTGCAGTTCTTCTAAAAATAAATACCTGCAACCAAATTTACCAGGTCACGACATTTCGCCTCTGCTCTTAGTGGTCCTGGTGAGCCTCGGATAAGAGCTTACTGGTGTGCCAACATCATGCTTGTTTGAAACCACTCACTGATGTAGAGACTCGCTGACATCCAGCATTCCAATGAAACGCTGGATGTCCACAAGTCTTTCTTGAACAATGCAAGCGGGGAAGGAACCATACAATCGTATCGTATCGGGGGACATTCTACAGAGTGTTTTTTTCTATGTTTTACAGATTTTTTTTAGAAAAGCCGTAGAAGCTACATTTACGCGGTCTGTGCACGTGAGTTATATGGCCAGGGCGGCATAGTATAAAATGCTGATTTGTAATGATCCGTCGGCTTATTACAGAGATGTGCCAGACTTCTTTCAGAAAACTAGATGGAGGTTCATTCTAGCGTAGTTTTATCCCGCGAATCTGAATATCCCGTTCGTTTTCCTCAAAGATATAACTAAACGTGAGAAAACACAAAAAAACATCCTACCAACAGTGACATCGTAAGAAGACCTTTCGGCCGCCAAGCGTGTGTCGCTTAAGGGCCGAGCGTCCAATCGCAAGTTTTCTAGGTATATTCTCCGGCATTGGCACCAGTCGTGACACATTTTTCTGCCCTTTTAAAAAATAGCATGTGCGTGCATAGCTTTGATAGGCGCTGAAGATGCGTGAACAAAGATTTTGAAAGCTGCTCTTGTGACGTCGCTCTCTAGGGAAGTGCTTTCACAACGCTTTAAAAATGACTATGCAGCCTCGATTAATTAAATTAGCAAATAATTTTGATATTTGAGATTCTGGAAGTCGAATGAAGAAGATTTAAAAGTGTTTTCTCAAATACAAAACTGCTTCAGCCTCTCTCTAAGTATAGTATGTTCGTGAAATCTTTAATCGGTGAAAATAGACCCATGGTTCCAATTAGAAACTTGCTAAGCATCACCAAAACACACTAAATCAATTTTCTTTGTAAAGATATAAGACAAGAGTAGCATTTTATGGCGTTCTAAAAGATGGACAATTTGGACGCGTTTCCAGACTTCGGTTTCTTACCAGAGCGCATCTTTGCACCTGCGGTCCAGCTGCCCGGTGGCCGCAGTGCGAAGCCGCCCCCTCGCAGGATGAAGGGAAGCAAGGCGCACGTGTGTTGCGTGTCTAAACCCCTGGGGAACAGGACCGTGGGTACAGAGATGAGCTCTGATAAGAAACTGAAACCTAGAAACTCGTCCAAATAAAGCTTTTTACAGAACGCATAAAACGCTACCCCTGCATTATATCCTTCTAAAAAACTTGATTTTGTGGTTTTCAATGACTCAGCAAGTTTCTAATTGAAACCAAATTTTCATTTTCACTAATTAAAAAGTTGATTAACAAATTGTATTTAATTATCTAACTGATCGTTACGACTAGGTCCCTATACTACGTACGCCTGGCCGTACCTCGTCTGCACAAACCGCATTAATTTAGCTTTCACGACCTTTCTAAACATATATGTAAAGCTTAAAACTAAATCGCCCTGTACAACAGTGAAAAGGCGAAACCAACCAACATTGTGGAGCCATATGGCTCCACCATGCTGGTATCTCCTTTTTGCTGGTATAGGATGTCCCATATTACGTTATGCATGTATGGTTCCGTCCGCCTACATGGTTCCGCCTTAATCCACTACGCTGGTATAGGATGTCCCATAATACAACACGCTTGTATGGTTCCACCCACCTGTATCGTTCCGCCTTATTCCACTATACTGGAGCCGCCTTTTTCGCTTGTATAGGATGTCCCATATTACGGTTACGCTTGTATGAGCCTTTTCCGACATCTTTCCATCATCAAGATTTTCCAACAGGGAAAGCGGAATGTCAACCTGCGACACCCCGCCCGCTCCGATCACGGCCCGACCAGCGGCATCAATGCCCAACAGTTTACGATCTCATCTTGTTACACCACTGATACGCGAACACACGGTCACATCGGCGATAATTCCAGTCTTCTGTTCACAACCCACAACACTGCCATCACGATGTTGCAGCTATGTTGCTGACACGCACAAACACAGAACCACGTTGAACGCCGGTTGCACTCGGCATCGGAAAACAGAACCGAACTCAGCACAGAATTAAGGCACCCAGGCAGCCTGCAGCAAAACCTGCCTGTCTTGGACGCAGTTCCTGCGGTTTCCATAACGTCGGAAACGTCGACACAGTTCAGCGTGATTTCGCTACTGTAGTTCAGTGCCGCGCGAGTCCCGAAATCCGGAGACGGCCATCCCCCAGTGTACGTAGCGCTGCTGGCACTGCTCCAGAACTTCGCTGTTTCTAGCGGCTTCGTTTGCTCGTTCAGTGATAAAATTAGGGATAAAAAGTGAAAGCCGTTTACAAATCCCTGTAACGCCGAATTGGAGCGCAGCTCTTGAGGAGGAGGAGTGAAGGGTACTGAGGGGAGGGTAGACCCCTCCCCCTTCTCCTCCTCCCCTCATTCTTTAATATGCTCCGGGGGGGGGGGTGTCACGTGACTTCGGGGAGGGGGTCACGTGACCTCGGGGAGGCGTGACCTGGGGGTGACCTCAAGGCCACGTGACCCCAAAGGTGACCCCCACGTGACCTTGGGGTCAGGTGACCTGGAGGGGTCACGTGACCTCGGGGGGTCACGTGACCTGGGGGTCACGTGGGGTCACGTGACCTTGAGATGACCTTGGAAGGGGTCACGTGACCTCGGGGGTCACGTGATCTTGGGGAGGCGACCACGTGACCTCGGGGGTCACGTGACCTCAGAGGGGTCACGTGACTTGGGGGTCACGTGGGGTCATCTTGGGGTCACGTGACCTTGAGATGACCTTGGAAGGGGTCACGTGACCTCGAGGGGTCACGTGACCTTCAGGGGGTCACGTGGGGTCACGTGACCTTGAGATGACCTTGGGAGGGGTCACGTGACCTTGGGATGACCTTGGTTACGCCGACGGCGACGCCGCTCAAGCCGGGAACGGGCCCCTAAGAGCTGCGCTCTAAAACGTCAATGCAACCGAAATGTTCTGCACGTTTAGACTAGAAGACGGAATTACAGGCGGCCTTCGCTGCCGCTGAAGCTCAATCAACTCAACAGCTATTTATTAAACAACGTGCGCGACCTGCTCGAAAAACGAAACCGAAAGGAGATTAGTCGGGAGGGCGAAAGCTTTCTCCTGTCTGCCTGGAAAAGGAGAAAAACGTTTCGTTTCTCCCCTTTTCTCGTGTCCGCTTGAGGGCGCGTCGGTAGAAGGGACGAAGACGCGCCGTTGCTACTTTTTTCCTCCATTTTTTCTTAGAGTGTGGTTTAGACCTATCAACGGCTGTTGACTTGTTGAACTCTCTTGACGGGTTCGTGAGTTCTCTCCCGCCTAAATTTGAAGCTTCT
Source organism: Ixodes scapularis (assembly GCF_016920785.2). Lineage (NCBI taxonomy): Eukaryota > Metazoa > Arthropoda > Arachnida > Ixodida > Ixodidae > Ixodes > Ixodes scapularis. The sequence continues at coordinate 1,892,346 of NW_024609897.1, forward strand.
GAGGAGAAGGCAATGGCACTAAGCGTAGAGCAGTGTTACCATGGTAAACTCACTCGAGACACCTCAAGGCAACTCACGGCAGTGGAGGAGGATGCGAGGGCACATGGTAGCAGAAGGTTCGAGGTAGACACGTTTTACGTAATTCTCGATAACCTAAGCTCAGCGCTGAGGACTCGGAAAGCTGCGTATACCGATCTCTGTGAAAAATTTCAGTTGTTAAAACTACTTAGGGAAACTGGAAGCGAAGACGAACTAAGAGAGCAAGCTGATAGGCTCGCTGAAACCTACAAGGAGGATCTTGAGTCGACCTTTTCTACTGAAGTCGTTCAGTTCTCGCACTATCTGAAGAGTTGCGTTTTACAGGATACAAGTGCACGAGGACTTTTACAACTTCTGCAGGAACGAGACGTTGTAAGCGTTTTCCCCAATGTTTCCTTCGCCCTTAGAATATACCTGTGTATTCCTGTATCGAATTGCGAGAGCGAACGGTCATTTTCGAAGTTGTGCTTGATTCAGAATTGCCTTCGCTCCACTCTCAGCGAGGAAAAGTTGAATTCTCTAGCTATCTTGTCTATTGAAAGGGATATATTCCGGCAGATATCTTTCGGCGAAACGATATGTGAATTTTCAAGCTTGAAGAGTCGCAAGATGCCGTTTTGAATGTAAAGTTTGTTCGGATTCAGATTTTTGCTAGTTGTGTTAATAATTGTTGTATTTAAGAGACCTGTGACAAACACTGATGTTTATTCCCTCTTTCATTTTATTGCACGGAGACATGTAAAACGCTCCAACATGATGGCCCTTTGCGTTCCTTTGCAACGTAGGGAAACTGAAAAATCACAGATATCATTGCATTGTGTATAATATGCGATATGTACGCATTGTATAGCTAAAATCTGCATTGTAAATATTGTTAATACTTGTATATTTGCGGTACCTTTTTGCACTTTCATTCAATTTCGAGCGTGATTGTTTGAATAAAATATGTTCCTCATGGAAAAGGTTTTGTTCTGCACTTCGGTCTATGCCTACGTGGCAGAGCGATCATTGTTGACAATCGAAACTCGACAAGTTATCCCTTAGACGATAATTAAACGCGAGCTGTAAGGAATGTGTTGATGGCACTGAAAAATATAGACTCTACTTTCCATTGATTAAAAACTAAAAAAAAACTGCAGTATTTCCCAGGTTCATTGCCTTAACCAGACCGCATTATCATCATCATCATCGCCATCATCATCATCATCATCATTAGGGCCCCTGAAGCGTCCTTAGCCCAGGGCCCCGAAATGCCTTATTCCGGCTCTGATCGCGATATGTGTCATAGGCCTTGAAGCGATAAGAAGTGTTTTAGAATTGAATTGTAAAAAGTTGGTCATCATATATATTATTTTTGTTTTACAAGAAATTCTTACCTCACTCAGTGTACCTATGCATTCAACCAGAATAGCTTAAAAACGCAACATGAGTAAACAACGGGCAAGGGGAGCACAGAGCGTCATGCCCGAAGCCCGAGAAGCCCGGGCAATAGATCCTTTCCGAAATTCAGTGCCATCTGGTGGTTCGTAAACGAGTTTAGCTTTTGCCATATCAATGGCGGAAATGAACTTGTATCGGCACTGTCACTTTTGCAAGTCAACAACACGCGAGGAATTCTTCAGTTTGAGTTCTTTCTCGATCACTTTCAGTTCGATGGTGACCAAGAACCCGCCAGAACAAAGCTCCAACCCACTCAGATGCCTCAGGAAAATTCTATACACCAAAATGCTTTAAATCCAATTGTGTGCCGCCCGCAGATTGACTGAATCTGAGTTATTAGAAATAAACGCTTGCGTAGCTCTTGTGTTTCATTTCTACGTCGCGTCGTACTGACCCCTCGAATGTACAGGCCTCGCGTCATCCGCTTAGAAGCATCTTCAACGTCTTCCTTTATGAGTCGCTAGAAGGCCGCCATTGGTATGGCGCAGATGCCTTTCCACACATGATGATAGCGATCAAAGAGGCCAGACTGAATTTCGGAAAGGGTCTATTGGCGCCTCGGAGTCGCGTCCAGCCGGCGCGCCGACAACCCGGCCGTGGCCGTGGGGCGAGCGCCGCGACGTTGCGGCACCGCGCGCCGCCGTCATCTACTTCTCAGTGTAAGCAGGCACACGGCACACGGCGAGTTCTACGAATCCCGATGAACCAGTAAATTCGTTGGGGTGGGACACGTGACAACGTCTCACAGGCATCCCTTCTAGATGCCACGTGTTTCTATGCGACTCTAATTGGCCCACTGAGTCGTAGCTTCCACAGTTTGCTAAGTCCTACTTAAACAGGCTTATTGGCGTGCCCATAGGCAACCAGCAATGCAGTTTAGAACTATACGTTGCGCCATCTAGTGGCTGCAAAATAAAACAAATTGGGTTGGCCAGGGCGGCCCGGGTCGCGGGGACTGCGACTGCGGGCGGTCGCATTTGGAAACCACGTGTGAACGTGGCATTTCGGATCGCTGTGAGCCTTTTTGGAATCGTTTTTCATAAAATTAAGTCGCAACTTCACGTCTCTATGACCTCACCGGCTTCCTGTGACATCTCGCTTACCCCCTAGAGTTTCCCAAAAAAATAAATGCCGCTACTGCTGCGTGAAAGACTGCCACAGTCGCGAAGTTGACTCAAGCGTCAAACTTTACCGCTTCCTTTCAAGATTTTGGAAAGCGACACGTCGACGAAGTGGATTACTGCAGTGCGATGCATCAAGTAAGCGAGGGAAAAACCGAAGTGGCAGTGCGGCAACACTGAGGCCGCGCGCCGCGCAGGCGCAGAGGTCGCGAGAAGGTGCAGCTGGCGAAGCCAAGAGATGGCAGAGCGAGCACTTCGGTTTCCAAGCCTGCACAAATAGATGTGCAGGCTTGGAAAGTGGTCTGACTAACTCGTTTTGTAGACTACTTAACAAAATAACATATTATACAAGTTGTTTTACGAGTCTCCGAGACAGCCATACAAAGAAATACTGTAGGAATAATCGGGCCGATTGTTGCTTCGCTTTGACGGCGAGAATCTGGCGATCAGGCCCTCAAGCGAGATGTCCGTCGGCCCGTTCCGGCACTTGTGGTAGTAGGCGTGCATTTATACTCTGTTTCACCTTATGATGTACCGCAGGAAAGGCTACAAGCGCGAGCTCCTTGCTCTAGGGCACATCTTGGCGGCACAAGCTCTCGTGCGTTAAGAGTAGCTCCCAACGCTATGAGCTCGCGCTTAGCCTTGTCTGCGGTACAACGTAAGGTGAAACGGAGTATAGTTGCGACCGCGCGCGCCGTTCGGCAAGCGCGGTCGCAACCGATACCTTCCAAACCTGCGAGTTTTCAAATAGTGGATTTTCGTAAAACAAACTTTTGTTTCTTTCGGCTACAAAATTTAATGCTGAGTCTGGCAACAAAGCTGACGGCGCGCTGAAAACAGGATGCAAAAGTTTTTCTTTGGGAAAACCTCCCTGCAGAGCTTAAATATCCTTCTCACACGTATATTTTTTGGCCTGTCGCCTTTTTACACCAGGCTTGTGTACTGTTCTCTAGCACGCAGAGTTTGGTTCTAATTACCCACATTTTATTCCAGTGTCGTGGGGGCGTCGGGAGAAGAAGAGAACGGTCGAGCGAGGCGCGAGCGGGGGCCAGCCGGCGACGGAAGAGGAAGAGCGTGCTGCACGATGCTGGGGCCGGGCAGGAACGGTAGAGACGTTCTGGCCGGTGGCAATCAGTTCGTCGAACGACGCTTCATGGACAAATCGTTTCGTCTACACTGCAATGTTTCACCGACAGTTCGTTTCGTGGAAACGAGCACCCGCTCTTTTCATCGACAGATGTTGCGACGTTTCGTCGATAGCTCGCTCTGCCATCTCCTGGCTCCGCCAGCTGCACCTTCTCGCGACCTCTGCGCCTGCGCGGCGCGCGGCCTCAGTGTTGCCGCACTGCCACTTCGGTTTTCCCCTCGCCAAGCGGCAAAAATTCCCTTTTTTTCCCATAACGCCATTTTAGTAACAGAAGTCGTCTTTAAGATACGTATGACGCCAAGTATATTTAAATGCACCAACACCTCCCTTATTTTTTTTTTTTTTTTTTGCAGAAGTTTGCATTGCATAAATTACGAAATGTAGTTGGCATTCGGCAAACTGGTCTCCCCTATCCTTCTTTTCCGAACTATACATTGCTTGAACGAACCAGGGGAACTGAATAAAGGCAAGCGGGCCATTAACTAAACTAAACTAAAATCGCCTGCTCGTTTTCGTATGTGAAAGGGACCCCACCCACTGTGCAATTCATTATCTATCGCATTGACAGAGGATTAGTGTGCGTAGTTAGCGGTGAGAAAAGCGCGCGAACAGGCAGTACTGTACCGGCAAGCTTGCAGCACGCACGTGATGTAAGTCGTGATGAATTAGGTTGACTCTTCAAAACAGCAAACTGCTTTGCTGGCTAGTGCCACTTCCATTCTCTTGTTCAATGTAGATAAGAAAATTACGAAATTTTGGTTTAGTTTCGTATTAAAAAATATTTCCCACGTTTTACAAGTGTTTAAATTCTGGTTTCCTTTTTTCCCTAGCTGTCATGCTTTTTCCCACCAATATGGGAAATTTCCCACGATTCGGCAACACTGCACGGCCTTGAGTTGGATGGATGGATGCATGAAAGATGGCCGACTGTGCCAAGTATGGCGAACCAGTGCTCAGCCATCTCGCCTCACCGACTTTAACTATCGCAATTTTTTTTTCTGCTTACTGATTTTTTTTATTTTATTTTTTTTTTTTTTTTGGGGGGGGGGGGGGGGGGGGCGGGGGCACCGATCGCACGGATTTCGGAACTTACGATTTGTATGGTGTTTCGCTCGTGCCTTTGCCCAAACCTTTGGGGAAGCGTTGTCAAAGCCGGGAAGTTTTGTTCTCGACCACTGTTCTTTCTCAAATTAGATTCTTAAAACATTCAACAGTATGCGCTGCTCTTGAGGGCTACGCTTTCGGCAGTATACGTGATCGAGGTGTCTGTACGTCACCGAATGCAACACTCCGACTGTTTTGACGAAGTGGCAGTTGTTGGATAGCGCTACACCGAGCAGCCGAGCAGATGCTCCGTCGCTTGTGCGCATGAACTCGTGCTTTGTAAAAAAGTGGCTAGAACGTACCCGGCTCTGAGCCGATCGCCATATTGAACCTCTTGTCCTACCGTGCTGTCGTGTCACCGTTCCCTGGCGCAACTTGCAACACGACTTGCAACATGGTGTCAGAAGTGGGATGCCGCCAACGATGAGCCGAATTTAAGAGCTCTTTAGCGGGCGTCGCCGCGCCAACCAGGGACCCTCACGAAGGTAGGCGACTTTGCCCTCGGGGATCTTCGGCTGCAGCTACGCGATAAATGATGGCGTCATACAACCGCCGGAAGCATTTTGTTTCTCATCGCCGACCGAGTGGCCAAAGTGGAAAATACGTTTCGAACGTTTCCGCACGTCCTCCGGACTTATCGCCAAGCCCGAGCCACACCAAATAGATACGTTGCTCTACATCATGGGAGACCAAGCGGAAGATGTGTATGGCACGTTCCAGCTGTCTGCCGAGGAGGCCAAGAAGTTTACAGTCGTCTTGGAGCAGTTGTTGTTGTTGTTGTTTGCGAGTTTTATGGCGCAAGAGCTGATGGCCATACTGCGCCAAACTAGGTAAACTAAAATTAACTAGAAACAATGTACCAAGAAAGTATTTTGGCTATAGTTTGTGTAAAATCGCTGTATTTTCTAGAAAAGCTAAGAGTCGGTCAATTGATATTAGAGGCTGCTCCCCTAGGAACAGGGTAGGATGAAAAGGGATACGGTACTTGAAAAGCTCAGGAAAGAAGAACTTGTGTTGTTGTAGAAGACCAGGGCAAAGAAAAATATGCAGAACTGACAAGGTGTCTCCACAGTGGTCGCACACTGGTGGTTCTTCACCAACAAGTAGGTATCGATGGGTAAGGAAGGTGTGGCCGATCCTCAACCGGCACAGAAGAACCTCACGGAAACGGCTCCGGTTATAGGAGCTTTCAGGTACCGATGCTTGGCTTGATGATATGGAGTTTGTTGTTATCGGCCAAATCCCACCCGGACTGTCACAGTTTTAGAAGTGAAAACCGTATGGGCCTTGTTAGGTCTTGGTATGGTATGCGTGCCTGTGATGGTAAGAGGTTACGCGACGAGGCGGCCAGCCTACCTGCAGCCTCGTTGCCTGCAATGCCCAAATGGCAATAAAAGGTAATAAAATGAAATGAAATAAAATGGCTCGGGATCCAACAAAACCTAATATCCTTCCCATCTCCGATGCCCAGCTGAATTTTAGCACGTACTAGTTGAATCAGCTTGTTCTTGGTTGGATTAAGTGAACATGTTGCTGTAACAACGCTCTGAGAGTCTACAAAAAGAACTGCTTTCATCACTTTGCTCCGGATAATATAGTCAAGTGCAGACAGCACGCCATTAAGCTCGGCAGAAAAAATACTAGCAACATTATTCAGCTGTGTCACATGTGTAAACGAATTTGAATGAACAGCAGAGCTTCCTCTTTGCCCGCTTCCTCTTTGCCACCCTCCCTGGTTAAACGAGCTTGAGCTCTATTTCTCTGAAACTCTAACAAATTCACAGATGTTGGATATCTCCGAAATATACCCCAAGCCTTATCCTGTTTTTTCTTAGTGGCAGAGCATTCTTTATTCCACCATGGCTTACATTTTTTGCAATGTTACATGAAGTCTGAGGGATGGAGCGATAGGCAGCATTTATGGTCTGATCTGTAATGTATGTGGTGGCTTCACCATGTGTTAATGGCAAGAACATGCAAGGTTTGAGCTCCGAGTTTAGGCTAAAACCCCAGTCTGGCATTTTCCTGTTTCCAACGTCGACTGCGTTTCATGAGGCTTGGAATAGAAACCTGACTCTCCAAAACGACTGGAAAGTGGTCGCTCCCAAAGGGGTTATTTAAAACTTTCCAAGTAAACGTAGAAAACAGTGAGGGGGATGAAATTGAAAACTCAATAGATGTAAATGAGTTGTGAGCAACGCTAAAAAAGGTTGGCTCTCTGGTATTCATAAGGCACAGCCAAGAAGATAATAAAAATCCCTCAATTACCCCACCACGCGAGTCCTGGCGGACGCTACCCCACATGGGGTGGTGAGCATTTAAATCTCCTAACAGTAAAAATGGATGAGGAAGCTGTGTAACCAGCCGCTGAAGATCATGAAAATGCAGTGAAATGTTAGGTGGAATATAAATAGAAACGACAGTAATGAGGCGGTCCAAAAGAGGTCGTACAGCCACAGCTTCAAGAGGCATAGCCAGAGGAACGTTAGAGCAGGCGACTCCATTCTGGACAACCACAGCTACTCCACCAGATGAATTAGACGCAGGGCGATCTTTTCTAAAAACTTTATGGCGGCGCAATATTGACTTATGATGATCATTGAGGTTTGTCTCTTGTAAAGAGAGAGCACTGATAGGACGTAAATTGTTGATAAAAAAATTAACATCGTCAATATTACGTAAAAGACCGCGGCAGTTCCACTGCATAAAATGAAATTTAGTCATGCATCTAAAAACAAAATAATAAAAAGAATTAAATTAAACCGTTAAAACGTTGTTGAACTTGTGACACTAGAAGGAAATACATAAAAACTTACAAATCTGCCACTCATGGCAACAATAGATCAACATCATCACTTTGGGGGGATGACAGGTTTTTTGTTCTTCTGTTTACTCTTAGGAGTCTGCCAGTCCATGTCGTCTTGGTCAGACGCATGAATGGAGGCTTCCATGCCCTTATCCATTGCCTCAACTTCTTGAGGCGAGGCCTTTGCTGCTGGTTTGGGCAGGCTTGGAGGATGGGGCGCCATGCCCCGTCCACGACCAGCCCCAGTCAAATGGGCGGAGGAGGTGCTGGGCGGGGAATCACCCAAGTGCACCCGTTCCTGCCCCTTAAAGGGGTATTCACGCGAGGGAGAAATCCCGGGGATTTCTCCCCGGCACGCGCATCCCACGACGAAAACGTCAGGCTTTGCGATGTGCAAAAGCCTCGCGTTTTTATCTCGTGATGCGCGCGTGCCGGGGAGAAATCCCCGGGATTTCTCCCTCGTGTGAATACCCCTTAAAGGGGTATCCACACGAAGGAGAACTCCGCAGACGGATATCGTGACGTCAACATCCCGGGAAACTCCGTCCCCGGATCCGCCGCGTGCACTTGCGGAGCTTTCGTGCTGTCAGCACAAAGCCTCCGCACCTCCGCCACGGAGGAGAACGCGCCGCGAGGCGTCAAAAAGGGATGACGTATGTCTCACGTGATGCGCGATCCGCGGAGGAAAGTGGCGGATTTCTCCTTCGTGTGGATACCCCTTAAGGCCACGGTCCCACTGAATGTGGCAGTTTAGGTACTTTTTGGCAGGCCATTACTCATCTCCTTTTAAATACTGTTTTGTGGGATTTATGTCGTTCGAAAGGCAATGCAATCCTCTTTCATTTGATATTATGTATGTGTTGGTTTTTACTGTTCATGCGCATTTGTAGCGTTGCGAATATGATGGCGCGGACCCTCACTTGCTCCGCTAGTTCATGTTTTATGAATGATCCATTAAAGATAGCACGGCTCCAATACAGCAGTTTTGTTAAGATGATGTCGGAGCAGAATCTGACGATCCACTTTTTTTATATTTGCACTACTTTGTTTTTTTCATCCCTCCAAATATTGCCCTAAGATTGACATTTTTCAGCACAAATATGTTTTTAATGACAAGCGCTAGGGCAATGAAATTAGCTACAGATGTAGTGCTTATGATTGGTAATATGCAGACAAAAATTTAATGTGTAAAATTTTTGTGTTTAGATATTTTATATCAAACGTAGCACTTTTTTGTGCTTCGAGTCATGGTAGTCCAAATGCCGCTGAAGAAATAATTAAACTATGATAAAATCTTTTATAACATTTAGAGCTACAATGGTTGCCCAAGAGGTGGACGATGGCTTTTTTTCATTTTCAAAGTCGTAACGCTTCAAACTTACCTGTTTTTGACGCATATCTGTTTTGGACATCAAACAGATTTATTGGCATTTAATAATATTTATTGTTTGGAATAGATATACATTGCGATGTATTAAATTTTCACAATGATCTTGCTTTGGTTTCTTAATAGGTGTAGAGCTTAGCTAATTTTAAAAATAATTAAAAACTGTTTGGGTGTTTTGTTGCGCTACCTGGCGGATGGCAGACAAACTGCTGATTTCTAGTGTTCAAAACATTTCCGAGGGCGGCGTTGGCATCTGTATCTTCATCAATCTCCGTGTCTTTTTACCTTCACATTTAAAAAATATATTGGAAGATTTACTATCGATAAATGAATGGTTTAAGTATTGGGTCAGGCTAATAAATCTAAGACAAATAATTACACAAGCGTAGCGTGATATAATGCGTTCATTATTCGATATGATTGAAATCAATAAACAATAAAGACGAAGAGGAGAATAATACACCCGAGTTCACTTTATGCCTAGAGTCACTACATGAGCTTTAAAGTATCGGCACTCAGTTCCCCAAAATTGGTTTGGGCGCCGCCATTTTGGGTCTTGCTCAGAGCAAACGCAACTGCCGATCATCATGATCCAAAAGTACGACATCCTCAGCATTAGATGCGGTGCTAGGAAGCTGATGCAATATGGAAATGCTCTGTCGCGGGTTGTTTAAACATTTGTGAGGGACGGAAAAGCGTTTCCTGTGATTTTAGATAAAGCTCCATATAACTGGCAACCATGATTTTAAGCCACAATTTTAAGCCAAGTGTCGTTACTCGGAACCGCAAGCTAAATTACTGGCACAAGCGGGAACAATGAAGAAGAGGCAGATGTCAAAAGGTAGTGGCTTGTGGAATCCACGGGGCTTACGTCATGGCCCCTCCAGGTATTACAAGCCTCTTGAACAAGATAAAGTCACTTTAGAACAAGAGCATGAATAGTGTCATTAAATAAGCTACTCTTCAGAGTAGCGACACTTGGCCATATTGTGAATTAAAATCATGGTTGCCAGTTATTTGAAGCTTTATCTGAAATCACAAGAAACGCTTTTCCGTCCTCCATTTTAAACAGTTTGCGACAAAGGAAAGCAACATTACATGAGCTTCCTAACACCGAATCTAATGCTGAGGATGTCGCACTTTTGAATCATGACGATCGGCAGTTGCGCCTGCTCTGCACAAGCACCAAAATGGCGGCGTTCACAACACTGTTGGGGAAGAGAATGCCGATACTCTAAGCGCAGTTCATTTATTGGCTCTAGTTCCCGCGAAACTCCTTTTCCCTGACTGAAACTGAAAGTAAATATAAATAATACACCATTATTATAGCTTATTTAGTTATAACCAACTACACATAATGAGAGGAGGAAGCGGCCGGGTAGGAGAAATGCGGGTTTTATGTGCGACCGTTCTAACCGTCTCAAAAGAAAGAACGCGTGAGCTTTTGCTGGTTTAAAAAAAGGCATCCAAAGAAAAGAGGCGGCACGCTGTGTTCTTTGTTATTATGCGTCTAATTGCAAATTCTTGTGTGTAAGTTTATACAGCCGGAAGTTAGTCTGCTTAGTTGGCGTCTGGTGTCTCAGCTGTAGATGAGCTATTGAGCCAGTGCGGTACAACCGCAAACCTGGCGTTTTTAACGTGCACCACGCAGTAGGGATACACGACCGCCAGGCCGGTACGATGATCTTCCAGATCGAAACGGTCAGGGGCGGGGTGGGTTCTGCAGCGCGAGCTTTTGCTCCAAGTGCTCCGAGCTGGTGTGCGCTAGACCATGCACTCGGCCACCGCCCCCCCCCCCCCCCCCCCCCTTTGTGCGTCTAATTTATATACAGGTATAAGTATTTGAAGATCGACGATGGACGTCGATCGTCTCGAGGTAATGTAACGTAATGACATTATATAAATAATAAATTTGTTGAAGGGCTGAACGACTCAATTTTTCAATTCTTGGATTGTAATATGGCGGTAGCCTATTGTACTTACTGTTGATGAAGAGCAATATGAGGTGACGAGGTAATGATTAAATGATGATGCTCTATAAGTACGACGATATTAGTGGGTGTCGAACCACAACGTACAGTGCCAGACTTGTTTCAAGTATCGTGTACCTAAAGACTTTCTTCACCCGCAACAGTATATGGCAGAATCAATGAGGATGCTGCTTTACAACTGTACGTGGAACAGAAAACTGCGCTGTGCAGAAGTGCGGCTTATTCGTTAATATGAGAGACGGATTTCTAGCAGCATTCCCTGATTGACGTCTTGGAACAAATGGCCTCGCTGACGTAAAGTGTCCCCGTTCCAAAAGATTCTTGAAGCATACTTAAACCGCAAAGGAGTATGAGGCGAAAAATAAGAAAAAGAAGCCTGGTTGTGAAAGGTCCAAATCACCACCATAGCTTCTACTATCAAATACAAGGGCAGTTACACAATAGACAAAGAGAGTTATGTGATTTAGTTGTATTTACACTCAAGGGCATTGATATTCAACGTAATCAAAGGAATGACACCTTCTGGTCAACGAACAAAGAGCCTTTTCTACTCAAGTTTTACATGGAAGGCCCGACTTCCGCTGAAATTTCTCACGTAGACGAGTTGTCCCACCGAATTAACTGCCATTACTCCTGATCTGGGAATCTCTCGATCTTCGTTCGTAGGCCATAGTATCATGAGATCGAGGAGTGTGGCTCTTCGTCCGCCGAATATTGCTTCGGCGGGTGTTTCTACCGTGTAATATGAGACCTTCGCGTGCTGCTGGAACAAGAACCTGGCGATTCTTCACTGAACTGCTTCTTCCGTAAGCATCAAAAGGGCTTTTTTTCGTTTCGCACACCATCTGCTCTGCTTGCCCGTTAGTTGCAGGATGGTAAGGTGCACTAATGTGATGCCTAATGCCGGTTTTTTTTTTTTTTTCATCAAAAACTTGTTTATTTTATTTGAAGCAAGATTTGGCGCGTTATCAGAGAAAAGTATTTTCGGTAGGGCAAAAGTAAGTAAAAAAGACCGCAGAACGTCAATGACGTGTTTTGACGTCGTGGCAGGCATCGTGTAAACTTCCAGCCACTTAGAGTACGCATCGACCATGACTCCGCAGATGCGGATACGTTTCGCCACCCACCGACTGAATTGTGGATCGTTTTCAGTTACTGCTCATGATGGCGTTGGACTCAAGAAAGACTTCGAGTCTTTCCAGAAAGTTTCTGAAAACTATAATGTAACAACCTTTACAACATCTTCCGGACCCCGTGAAACACAATATTTCGTGACCATATTTTAGTCGTCATTATAATGGTGAGGTAAGTACCGTAAATCGCGACGCAGCTTACTTGACGTCCGCTACCACTGGTGTCTTGGAAGATTGAGTTATACTGAGCGTGCATTCCTGCAGAAGAAATTTTCATTGATAGAATATTGCCACGTCAATCAACATTTGATTCCTTCTTGGTAAGATTTATAGCGAAAGCCCGTTACAACCGCCGTACCGCATCTCCCTATTGGGAGGAGGACAGACCGTGACGCCCCAAGCGGTTAAGTTAACAACTACACGGATGGGGACAACAAATACAATGACGCAGCGCTCGGCCGACATAACCGAACGCGGCGTCAGCGTTCGGCTGGAGTTTCTGCTCTCCCGCGAGGGGGAGGAGGGGCTCTTTTGTTTCCATTAGGGCCTGCATGAACAATGCAGCATTCACGATCCCAGCTCAGCACAAAAGCCGAAGTGGGTCAAGCTCGCATTCTCTGAGGATAGATCCGGCACTTAACGTCGCTTCGTCGATTGTTAGTATTTTTTTAAATTAAACTGTGCCCTGCGCTCTATTGTAGAAGATGACATGGCCATGTCCATAAGGCCTGTCGGCATGTGCACAGGCCTTGTGTTGAGTAAACACCTAGCGTGGGGAAAACAAACGGGTCAGAGCGCCCCCTATAGTTCTATCTCCTGCCCAATATCAGAGAACAATTTATACCCAGCCTGACATTCTCGCATACATCCGTTTGCTGGGCCACGCTACTTGAGCCAGCTGAGCACAGCTGGCAGCGGCGCGAGCAAGGCCACGAGGGGAACGTGATGGTGCTCGAGCCATCCCACTGTGAACCAATGTTTCGTCACGACATCCGCGGACGGATGTCGTGACGTCAACAACCCGGGAAACTCCGTCCCCGGCTCCGCCGCGTGCACCTGCTGAGCTTTCGTGCTGACAGCACGAAGCCTCCGCGCCTCCGCCACGGAGGAGAACGGCGCCGCGAGGCGTCAAAAAGGGATGATGTATCTCTCACGTGATGCGCGCTCCGCGGAGGAAAGGGGCGGATTTCTCCTTCGTGTGGATAGGTGCTGCAGGAGCGGCACGAGAGCCATGCAACAGCCATGCCGCTCCCTCGATGATGCTCTCTCCAGTGAGTGTGGGCGAGAGTTTCGACCCTTCTCCCTGGAAGGAGATCGCGGAGGAGGGACAGTTGCCGCAGCCGCCGGCCCATCGTGAGCTTGCGAAGCAGCCTGCGTACCCTCTACGTGAGAAGGCTGAGGCCGTTTTCCCGCAGGAGCGTGAGTGTTTGCGCCTTGGCTGGGAGGGTCAGGAGACCCACCAGCCGAGATTGCACGCCCTGGAAGCTGAATCTTCAGCTGGGGCGTGGGGGACTGTCTTGGCTTACCATAGTCCAGAAAGGACGTCTGAGTTGACACGACAACCTTCAGTGGTGCAAGTTCCCGCTGCACCACCTGTGCATGGCCACCCTTGCGCGAGAACGCAAAGCGACGGCGCGCTTCCGGGTAGGAGAGGTTTTCTTTGACCTTCAAGGTAAGCACTTCTTTCTCCTCTTTCCATGTCTTGCAAGATCTAGAATACGCGGGGTGTGGATCGCTACAGTTTACACAGTGGGCTTCATTAGAGCAAGTATCTGCAGCGTGGTCATTTTTCCCACACTTGGCACAAGTGGCCTTACCACGGCAGTTCTGAGAGCCGTGGCCAAACCTCTGGCAGTTTAAACATCTCCGAGGGTTTGGAACATAGGGCCGAACCCTGCAGTGCAGGTACCCAGCCTTCACCGCGTCGGGAAGTGTGGTGGATCGGAAAGTCAAAACTATGTGCTTGGTTTTACGTTCTTGGCCATCACGACGCAAAGAGATGCGCCTTGCAGCAGTAACTCCTTGTTCAGAAAGGCCCTCAACTATTTCGGTGTCAGTGGTCTCGAGCAGGTCATCCTCGGAGGTAACTCCTTGGATGGAGTTTAAGGTGCGGTGAGGGGTGACCGTTACTTCTTGGTCAGCTACAGTCCCCAAGGCAAGGAGAGCAGCACTCTGCTCACTTGATTCGATTTCGGCGAGTAGGTCACCCGATGGAATTTTCTTGGCTTTAAATTCCTTTCCGACAACACCTTCGAGTGTTTTTGCGACGAGGAATGGAGATAATTTTGACAGCTGTGTCTCATGCACTTTCAGATTGAAGAACCAAAAACTTCGGGAATCTGGCAGGTGTAGGTGGTGTCTTCTTTGTGGCTTGAACTTCGGTGCGGACCCTTTTCAAGGGCCGATCGATAGAGGTTTTTGCGCGAGAACCCACAACATGGGAAGGAAGGTTCAGTGCCCGGGCGCACCGCCCACCACGGAGCCCAACAAGGAGGTAGGTAATGTGCCATCGCAAGATGGGCTTGGCTGACACAATTAAGGCCGGTTCACACATACAGCGAAGCGCTAAGTTAGCGCTACGTGAGCGCTCCGAGGTGCGCTCATGTGGCGCTTCCTAGCGCGTGATGTAGCGCTCGGTTAGCGCTTCAGTAGCGCTCTGTTAGCGCTACAGAAGCGCTTTGTTAGCGCTCTCATGCTCCTTGTGCCGTGCTTGCTGCTGCGGAACAGCGCGTGCATGGCGATTACTTTGTTCTTGTTTTTCCTTTGGCGTTGAAAGAAGAAGGAGCTAAAGAGCCGCTCTCCAAGCAAAGGGTCGGGCAGGCGATCCAGAGTCGTGGACTCTGAGCGACTAATTGATTGGGCACGACCTCATCGCTTTCTATTCGATTTGCGTGACCCTGGTTTCAAAGACACACAGTTAAAAATAATCGCCTTCGAAAGAGCTCTGTGTCTCGGTCCCTCAGCCTATGAACAAGGTTCACCGGGTACCCGTCGGTATCTCGGTGTCGAAAGATTTCGCGCACCCAGAAAACGCTTCTGGGCGTTAAGCCGTCCACACACATATGCACTAATCGCGTATCTAAGAGCAGATGTCGCATTTCTATTTCAGCATCCCACATGTCCGTCAAGGTGCTGCTGATGCACACCCAACCACAGGAACCGGAACCGCAGTGCACGCGCTAATCCGCAGCACTCTCAAGAAAAAAGGGGTGTCAAAAGGCGTATTCTTACACCCTTTGTCCCATATAATACACCCCCAAACTTCAATTCGACATACAGCGCCCTGCAGTCGAACACACGGCCCGAACTTTTACGAGGGGCTTGATAGCCGTGTTTCACAACTTATTAAAGTAGCTAATGTACGTTTTAGTGAACACGAAAAAACTAACCGGGGTTTTCTTGGCCCTACTGTAAAAACTCGGTGTTTTCTTTATCTGGTCTTTGATACGTACTTTAGCTATTTACAATGTTGTACCACACGGCTATCAAGCCCCTCGTAAAATTTCGGGCTCTCTGTTCGACTGTAGGGCACTGCACATCGAATTGAATTTCTGGGGTGTATTATATGGGACAAAGGGTGTAAGAATACACCTTTTGACACCCTTCTTAGAGCGCAGCTCTTAGGGGCCCGTTCCCGGCTAGAGCGGCGTCGGCGTCGGCGTGACCAAGGTCATCCCAAGGTCACGCGGCCCCCAAGGTCATTCTAAGGTCACGTGACCCCCAAGGTCACCTCAAGGTCACGTGACCTCGCGGAGTCACGTGACTTTGGGTGTCACGTGGCCTTGTGGGTCACGTGACCTCTGGGGGTCACGTGACCTTGGTGGTCCCAAGGTCACCCCCCTCGAAGTCACGTGACACACCCCGAAATCACGTGACCACCCCCAGGTCCACGTGACCCCCGCCGAGGTCACGTGACCTCCCCGATGACGTCATCGTCAATGATGACGTCACCGGCATTCGCATCGTCATCGTCATCATCACTGATGACCTCACCGGCATCCGCAACGTCATCGTCATCATCACTGATGACGTCACCGGCATCGTCATCGTCCTCATCACGGATGACGTCATCAGTGACGTCACTGCTGACGTCACCGACATCCGCATCGTCATCGTCATCATCGCTGATGACGTCATCGGAGTCCGCATCGTCATCGTCACTAATGACGTCATCAGTGACGTCACTGATGACATCATCGGCATCGTCACGTGACCCCCCAAGGTCACGTCCCCCCCCCAGGTCACTTCGCCCCCCCCCCCCCAGTACCCTTCCCTCCTCCTCCTCTTCAAGAGCTGCGCTCTAATTCGGTGTTACAGGGAGTTGTAAACGGCTTTCACTTTTTTCTTGAGAGTGCTAGCACCGTAGTACAAGAAGCGCTACTGAAGCGCTAACACGGCGCTACTAGCGCTAACAAAGCGCTACTGGAGTGCTAACAAGGCGCTACTGGAGCGCAAACAAGGCGCTACAGAAGCACTAGTCGCGCGCTATGTTAGAACTAAGTCACGCGCTAGGAAGTGCCACATGAGCGCTCCTTGCAGCGCTTACGTAGCGCTAACTTAGCGCTCCGCTGTATGTGTGAACAGGCCTTTACTCTACCAGTGCTGCCCGGGCACTATACCCTAGTGTGGCTGCAGGGACAGGACCTGTTTCCACTCAAGGTTGGCCCTTGCCGCCTAAGGAGGTGAAAAAGGAAGGAAGAGAATGTAGAAGAAAAGAGAAAGGTGGAAGGAAAAGTGAAAGAAGGAAGAAGATGGTAGAAGAGGCGACTGACTGAATCATCCTGGTCGGGCCAAGCCAGGACACCCGTCTACGAGAAGCAGGGGCCGAAGCGGTGTACAGCCTCGCCCGGGGGGCCCCGAAGGGTCCAAACATACCCCGGGCTCAGCTCAACCACCAGGGTCCCCTTTTCCCCGCACACAGGTACGCCACGCACAGCCAGACGTGGGTGGGCGAACCCACATGGCTCGGGGTTCGTAGTGACGCCACTCACCAAGCACCTACTAAAGTAGGTGCCCCTGCGTGCGGGTATGGTGGCCCACGTGGCTGGGGTCCGTGGTGACGCTACTCACCAAGCACCTAGCACCCAAGGTGCAGGCGCCCCCTGCGGGGCTCGGGGTCCGTGGAGACGCCACTCTCCAAACACCTGCTTTCACAGGTTCCCCCTGCGGGGATCATGGAGCAGTTTAACAAGTATTTTATTCCGCGGCGAAACGTTATCTTTGAACGAGCTTGCTTCAACACGAGAGTTCAGCCAGAAGGCGAGTCTGCGGAAGATTTTGTCACGGCGCTCCACGCACTTTCGAAGCACTGCGACTATGGCGAGCTTCAAGAGCAGCTCGTCAGAGACTGTCTAGTAGTAGTAATCAAAGATCAGAAGCTCTCAGCAAGACTTCAACTCGACGCCGACCTCACGCTTCAGAAGGCACTTGAGAAGGTCCGACAGGCCGAAAGCGTACGTCAGCAGCAAGCTGAGCTCAACCCCCACAAATCAACTGTCAACAAAGTCGCCGCGGCGCGTCAACAAAAAGCAAACCAAAGACGTTTCGTCAAGACTTCGGGGAAATCTGCTCAAGCGAACGACCAACGACCTCACCCAGAAGTGAAGCCATCTCCAAGCTCGAGCAAGAGCGGCGTTCAGAGACCGTGTCGCTGGTGCGGAAAAGAGCAGCACGGACGCGCCCAATGCCCTGCGCGGTCGGAAGTGTGCCGTAAATGCCACAAGAAAGGACTTTATTCGTCTGTTTGTAGGTCTCGACGAGTCGACTTCGTTGAAGCGCCTGAAACCAACAGCGAACAAGGATTTTTGGGAGCAGTCAAGTCCTCCGAAACTTCGGAATGGGAGACTACGATCCTGGTTCAAGGCCAACCCGTAAAATTCAAAATCGACACGGGCGCCGACGAAACCGTCCTTTCACAAGCAACATTCGACATGCTCAAACGTCAGCCTCTGCTTTCAGAAGCACCTCGTCAACTTCACGGGCCCGACGCAAAGTTTGTCGCAACTAAGGGCGTTGCAAGACTCGAACTCGCTTACCGCGACGGGACAACAGTTCAAGACGTCTACGTGCTTCACGACGTCCACACGTCCTTGCTCGAAAAGCCCGCCATTAATGATCTACAGATACTTACTTTCGTCAATGCCGTCATCCAGAAGGTATAATACCGAAAGTCGAATTTCCTTCACTATTCCAAGGTCTCGGCCAGCTGCAAAAAGAACACCGCATTCGCTTGCGCAATGGAGCGGAACCATTTTGTATCAACTCTCCACGCCGCATCATGATATCCTTGTACGAGAACACGAGGTTGGAGCTACAGCGAATGCAGACAATCGGTGTCATTTCTCCTGTCGACAAGCCAACCGAATGGTGTGCGCCGATGGTAGTCGTCCTCAAGCCAAACGGATCGGTAAGAATCTGCGTCGACTTTACTGGACTAAACAATCACGTCCTGAGAGAATGGCATCCCATTCCTTCCGTCGAGCACACACTCGGATTGCTCCGCGGCGCGAAGATATTTTCAAAATTAGATGCTAATTCGGGATCTTGGCAAACTCCACTGGACGAAGGCAGCAGGAAGCTCACCACCTTCATTACACCGTTCGGGAGGTTTTCCTTCAACAGACTACCCTTCGGCATATCGTCCGCTCCAGAGCACTTTCAAAATCAGATATCCAGTCTTTTGCATGGCATTAACAGAGTGGTCTGTCACATGGATGACACCCTCATCTGGGGCTCAACCGAAGAAGAGCACAACGAGACGCTACGCACCGTACTGCAGCGATTAACCAAAGCTGGATTGACGCTCATCGAAAACAGGTGCCTATATAACGTCCAAAAGCTCACGTTCTTAGGCCATCCACTAGACTACAACTGCATCAGACCCGATAAAAGGAAGGTAGAAGCTATTTTGAAAATAAAACGCCCGACAAACAAAAGTGAGCTGCAAAGAGTACTGGGTGTGGCCACGTACCTTGCCTGCTTTGTGCCAAACCTTTCAGAGGTTCTTCAGCCACTTTCATCCTTGTTGTCAAACAAGCAGGAGTTTCTTTGGGACTCTCCACAGCAACAAGCATTTGACAAATGGAAGACAGTACTATCTTTTCGTCTCGTACTGGGCGTATACGACCCCAGAAAAGATACACTCGTCAGCGCAGACGCTTCCTCCTTCGGACTTGGAGCACTGATCCGGCAGCGACAAACAGATGGCAAGTTTGCTGTCATTGCGTACGGCTCAAGATTGCTCTTAGACACCGAAAAGCGCTACGCGCAGATTGAGAAAGAGGCTCTTGCCTTAGTCTGGGCATGCGGAAAGTTCGAGGACTACCTGGTTGGAAAAACGTTCAAGCTGGAGACAGACCAGAAGCCGCTCGTTCCCATCCTCATGTCGAAACCTCTTGACCACTTGACACTCAGACTTCAGAAGCTAAAGGTGAGGATGATGCGGAACCAGTACAGCGTAGAATATGTACCAGACAAAGACCTACTAGCCGCTGACACACTTTCCCGAGCACCTCTTAAAGGGCAACTCCGGTCCATACTTTCGATTTTGGGATTATGACTTTTTTTAGTGCAGTTAGCGCCCCTGAATTGCAAGGTGTAATTTGTTTCTTGTTATTGTGCGTAGTTTTAAAGATATCGACGTCTCAAAGTTTTGTTTGGGGCGCGGCCGACAAAACCGAAACTAGCCGCTCGATGTTCCGGCAACACTGGAAATCAGCCGTTATGTGGACGTGACGCCAAGATCGTTCTCGTTCAGCGAGTACGCAGTCCAAGCGGCACTTACCTCTGTTGCGCTAGCCGTCTAAAGATAGAAGGTAAGCTGATTTTGTTTTAATTCTGTATACGTGGTAGTTATCCAGCATATGTAGCAAGAGTTAGTGCGTATACCCCTAAAGCTAGCGACTGGAAAACCCGTCAACTCGTTCCGTGGCGTACTCGGCGGCCGCCGCCGCGCGTGCGCTATGCCGTGCCGTACTCGTTGCTTGTATACCCAAAAGCTAGCGACTGGAAAACGAGTAAACTCGTTCGGTGCCGTACCCGGTAGCTGTCGGCGTGCGTGCGGTCTCCCGCACTCGTCGCTAAGCCTAAATTGTCATCGGGGCTCCGTGGATGGAGCGGCGTTGCTCTACGTTGCGCTGCCAGTGACGTATACAGTGCTGGCGCTTTCGCGCGGCGGGTCAGTCCCAGACACGAAGCTTTGAGGCTCTCCGGCGCAGACGGAGAGCCTCAAAGCTTCGAAGCTCAAAGCCTCAAAGCAAAAAATCAAAGCTCAGAGCCTCAAACCGAACAGACGTGTGTCAAGCTGTAGACGTCTGTTTTTTCGCTATTTTTTCCTCAGGCGCGTAAAAGCCGAATTTGTAAGCTACGACACCAATTCACCACATAAGTTCGTCCAGGTAGTGAACCTTTGTACAAAAAAAAAAAAAAAAAAAACTTGCCGCACTAAAAAAAAAAAGTTCTTTGGGCAGTCATTTTCTTCTCAACGCCAGCAAAAGTTTTTGTGGGTGATAAAAGAAAACAGAGCCGTTAGCAAGGTGAGAACACTTTCTTTCCCTAGCGCATTCCCACCCCCACCCACAACAATTTTTTTTTATTAGAATACATAGGATTTTAAGTTTTCCTTCGTAACTTTTAACTAAGGCAAGTGTTTTTTTGTTTTTTTTTTCGCATTTTTAAATATTATATTTACCTCCAGCCGAACTCGGGCAAATTAGAGAGTTGTAACTTACGAATCCGAACTTTCGCGATTTCTTTAAAGTCCCTTGTGGTAATCACGAGCGCAATGTTAATTAATACTGCTGCGTAACGGGTTCGAACGATTGGGAGGCGAATGTTTATATCGCATGAGCTTCACGCGCCGGCTGTTCGCTAGTAGTCGTTACGGACCTGAATACTACGCACGAGATTGCGTAGTAAACAAGCAGTGACGCAAAGCAGAACATTGTTTTCGTTTTCATTACAAACTTCAGTGTTTGGAGCTAGTTAGTGGTTGTACTCTACATGCCCACCATTCCCCATTCAACAGACATTCAATGGAGCGTGAATGCTCAATCTTCAACACTGCACTTGACAATGACTGTTTTATTTATTGATCAGGATACTTTTATCATGTTTACCTTTTCTGTACATGTACGATGGGCAAAGAGCGACGGCACGGCATCCTTTTTAAGCCTCGACCCCTTCGCTGACAAGCCACAAGCAACCAACACCTGTAGGTTTCGTTCGTAACTCTCCGGTGAAAAATGATTGGAGCAGAGCTTCGATCTGGGGGTCGACGTCCAAGGCTTTCCAAAGTCCACTCGTCGAACAGCGTTCACCCACACCTTCTCCAATTTCCGAGCCGTTGGAAACTTGTGAAAAAGCACCTCCGGGTTGCGCAGCGGCTTGTTTGAGCAGCCCACAGCGCTTTAAGTTGTACTCTGCATCTTTCGAGGAACAGCTGGGCAGTCTTGGGCGCACCGAGTTTCTCGCTAAAACGAGTCTAGGAGTCCTCACAAGCAAATAAACAAAAGGCTATACCGAAGCTACACGGGCTACAGGTAAAAGCAACGGCTAAACACGCAATTACAAGCCGAAGTAGCGGTGATAGTGGCACAAAGAAGCACGCGCGACGGCTGCTCCGTGCGCCCGTCCGGAACGGAGGAAAAAAAGAGAACGATGTTGACATCACGGCCCAATGTTGCTTTAGCGATCGGCAACCCGCTGGCTGCCCGCTAAGGAGCAGCGGCTCGCGGCGGGTCGCGTTTTTATTATCGGCATTAGTTGAGAATGCGGCGTCCCACGGACGTGAAATTTTGGCTGGGGTCGTATTCTGTGTCACTAAAGCGATACCAGTCATTTAATTCATGTTGAGTTTTGGCCGGAGTTGCCCTTTAAGCAGACAGGGGACACAGACCTTGAAAAAGACGTTGAAGCTTTCGTCTGTTCCTTCAACAAAGCTATCCCAGTCAAGGACCATTGCCTACAATGGCTAAAAGAAAGCCAAAAATCGGACACAGTCTATAACCAGCTACGAAAACTAAGCTCAAGGGAGTGGCCATCCAAATGAGACTTGTCACAAGACCTGAAACCTTTCTTTGAGCACCGACACCAGCTCACCGTAGAAGACGACTTGCTCCTCTATGCAGCCCATGTCGTCGTTCCTGTCTCGTGCAGACTAGAGATTATGCAACTTCTTCACGAAGGCTACTTCGGCATCACGAAAACGCACGCAAGAGCAAAAGACTGTGTCTGGTGGCCAACAATAGCAGCAGAGATAACTGTCACAGTAAAGCAATGCAACGAATGCATCAAAACCGCGTGCAATCGCAAGATGCCGCTTCTAAACACGGAATTTCCTGACCGACCATGGCAGCGCGTTGCAATGGATCTTTTCTACTTCAACAGCCACTGGTGGTTGATCATGACAGATTATTTCTCAAGGTACCTCGAGATAGCACGACTTAAAGGAGCGGTGCAACCATATTCAATTGGGATGTTTTTCACTTTACACGAGCTTACTGGTACTAGTGGGTCTCAAGGTTACTCGCACGCAACGCCACTGGCCAAGAAACTCCTTTGTTGCGGTGTAATTTCAGAGACAAAAGCGCTCATTTTCATTAAATCTCTCCTTTGCGAAATTTGATGACGTTTGATGACGTAAAGTGGGGATCGCAGTGCACCCGTATGACGATATTTGAATGCTGTTCATAGAATGAACCCGAGCATTGCGTGGGCAGCCGATTTGGGCTCGTGATAATTACTAGCTCGAAAAGCGTTCGGGTAGTGACCCGTGTCCTCGCTGCAACGGCGACAATAGCTAAGCCATAACAATGTCTGGAACTCAGCGCGTGTCCTGTGCTTTGCCAACCCCAGCGCGTGGCTATGATCAAGATTGGCGGAATATAATCGGCTCCAGATCACGTGGCCGCTTGTTCTGACTGCGAGTTGAGGGAATGAACGGTGCTCGTTTTCTTTAATTTTTTACTGGGACTTCTATTGCGTGGGGTAAAAAACGAACGCGTGTTTCATAGGTCATTAACGTCAGGGATCTGTTCTAAGCGGTATTTGCACAAAGTACGAAAATTGTTGCATTGCCCCTTTAAGAAACTTACATCGCTTACAGTCATTAATCACTGCAAAGCAATCTTCGCTCGCCACGGCATTCCTAAGGTGGTAGTGTCCGACAATGGACCTCGGTTCTCGTCATCAAACTATATTTGCTCGAGAATACGGGTTCAAACGTACCGCCTCAAGCCCATATTATCCCCAAAGTAATGAGCTTGCGGAAGCAGCTGTGAAATGCATCAAGAAATCAATGGAAAAAACGAAAGACCCGTACTTGACCCTTCTCTCTTCATGTGGGTTCCGCTGAAGAACTGCTACAGCCCCGCTGACCTATACTTATGGGTCGACGTTTACGAACCAAGCTCCCTATTCTTCCCGAGATGCTCATGCCCCACATGCCCGATATGAGAAAACTTCGCGACTTCAAAGAACTATACCGGGAACACCAGAAAAAAGACTTCAATCGACGGCATGGCGTACACGCAATACCTAAAGTCCTAAATGGAGGTGAAGTATGGATCACTGACATCAAGCAGAAAGGTACAGTGCAGAGACCAGCAGAGGAACCCAGGGCCCGTTTGCTCGAAGCGCTAACCGCGGCTAAAGTTAGCCGCAGTACCTAGGAGAGGGATTTTGAGATCACGTGACTGGCTCGGTAGGGATGCGGGGAAACATGGCGGTGCCCCAGTGAGTGAGCACCGGTCGCTTTGGGACTAATATGTCGTTGTAGCTGCAATATCGGGCGCGTTCAGCAACAAATAATGCAGGAGGCTTTCGCTTTGCCTTACCTCACTTAAACCGCAAAGCATGGGCAATGACATCGCCGCATTGTTTAGATAGTGTTTCGATTCTGGGCATTCCTAAGCCCAAATGAACGCGATAATTGTCGGCATGGCAACGTCTTTGGAAAGCGGATTGGTTGATAGCACACAAAAGCAGACGGCGTCCCGACAGACTTTTTTCTAAATTATCCAAGCATCGCGAGGAGAACGCTGGAAGTGTAATTCTACGGTTCACGCGCTGGCCTTCCTCTTATAAAAGATTTGAAGTAAAAAATCATAATAAGGCTTTAACGAACGCGCGTGCAAGGCAAAATTTGTTTTATACTTTTTGCTTTAGAACGGTTACTACTGCAGACGCCAGCACATGAGACGCGTGCAACTACAGTCGTAGCATGCACCTCGGTGCTTGGATAATTCAGAAAAAAGGTCTTTTGGGACGCCGTCTGCTTTTGTGTGCTATCAACAATCCGCTTTTCAAAGACGTTGCTATGCCGACAATTATCGCGTTCATTTAGGCTTAGGAGTGCCCAGAATCGAAACACTATCTAAAAAATGCGGCGATGTCATTGCCCATGCTTTGCGGTTTAAGTAAGGTAAGGCAAAGCGAAAGCCTCCTGCACCATTCGTTGCTGACTAACGCGCCCGATATTGCAGCTACAACGACATATTAGTTCCAAAGCGAGCGGCGCTCACTCACTGGGGCACCGCCATGTTTCCCCGCATCCCTACCGAGCCAGTCACGTGATCTCAAAATCCCTCTCCTAGATACTGCGGCTAACTTTAGCCGCGGTTAGTGGTTCGAGCAAACGGACCCAGGTCTTACTTCGTAGACACTGACAACGGGGTTGTGCGACGTAACCGAACTCATCTTCTGCCTTTTCCTGCAAATGTCCGGAATGCGGAAGTCGTTGACAGCGAAGGTGCTCAAGAGCCACTTACCGAATGCGAAGTCAACCTTCATTCACACACGCGAATTGGCCGATGCGTCAAGGCTCCCCAAAGCTCTGTATGGGGGAAATGTTGGATAGCGCTACACCGAGCAGCCGAGCAGATAGAGCTCCGTCGCTCGTGCGCATGAACTCGTTCCTTGCGCCCGTGGCTAGAACGCACCCGGCTCTGAGCCGATCGCCATATTGAACCTCTTGTCCTACCGTGCTGTCGTGTCACCGTTCCCTGGCGCAACTTGCGACACGACTTGCAACAGCAGTGTCGTTTCTAGAACAAGTGTATATTCCCGCGCTTCGCGTCTTTTGGTAGAATCCTCAAGAGCCACCTGAACATAGCATAGATTGTCCACACGTCAAAACACTGAAGCTCTTTAAAAAATTTGAAAGAAAAAACGAGGCCTGTTTGCGGTGCACACAGCCTTTCTACCGTTGAAAATGGCATAAAATCGGTTTTTAAGCTAATTGGCATCTGGTGTTAGCCGCAAGTTATAAACTTTGAAGGAGACTGAGCATTCGGCTACGCGTAGTTTACACATACGGTGATAAAACACGTTTGTTTTATCCTCCAAGCACCGGTTTTCAACGTACTGTACTTTACAGACCGGCGATTTTTAGACTTTAGCGTATTTAGCTTCTGGATATTAAATAACACTATAGTTTTGCATATGAAATGAAAATTTGCATGCACATAAACCAATATGTGGCCAAAGAACATTAGATTTTGAAGCCGCTTTTTTATGCAAAGAGCTGGGTCACAAACTTGCACAAGAACAATTGAATGTCGCGTGTGAGGACCAGTCGGCTGCTGCCGACAGATCTCGTCTAGTGGTACTACCGCATCCAAGGCCTTGCATGTGGCGGCTGCTCGAGAGAAGCTATATAATGCATTAAGTTGCACATTCGATATCAACTATGGTTTACTTTGTGTAATAAGACTAAACTTGGTGTAATGTATTGTTTAGATGTTACCAATTCTCTTTTTTTTTCGCTTTTTTTTGCATTGCAATGTAGCTTTTTTTAGGTTTACTCGCGGTGCAGCGTGCTCGCAGTAGTGCGAGTGTTAGTGGTTTTCGTGCTTTTGTTATTTATTTTTATTTGACATTGTGTACAGCCCCTTTATTACGTAATGTCCTTTTTAAACGGCCCTTAAGATTAAATGATGATGAAACGAATGCGACTAAACAGTTTTTTCGCGTATAAGTAAAACACTGCATCACTTTTCCTTTTGAATAATTGAGGGTAATGAACATGCTTAATTTCAATTGAGCTATTAGGGTTGTAATGTTGCAATAAAAGGCTGCAAGCTGTATTTTTGCTTAAAAATAACCAATATAAAGACAAAAATCAGTGTTTACGCCCTCTTCCGCAACCCACCATTGAATCGAATTTTTTTTTTGCGCCTATGCATATTTTTCTTCATCACTTCTTCCAGTAACGTTCGGTTCCATAAACGGGCATCGGAACTTGCAAATATCCCAAAAGGCCGTGTGCGAAGTCCTGTGCGCTCTTGCTCATTCCATGTGACACGGATGAGAGCGAAAGGATAGCGCAGTTGCTCACCTTGGAGAGCAACTGCGCTAAGCATCGACTTTGTCATCTGTTACAAGCGCTTGTACCTTAAGTTTCCGGCATTCCTTTCGGAACAGCAAAACAAACAAAAAAAGTTTGTCGATGAAACGTTTTATGGTGGTTCTGTCGACGAAACGTCACAGTGTCGACGAAACGTGTGTCCATGAAACGTGTGTCACGAAAAGTTGTCCACGAAACGTAATTCCACGAAACGAGTTTCGACGAAATTATAGGGACCCGCAAGCCTTGCCCTTACCGGCCTAGGCCATGACGATCCAGGAGTGGTTCCGCAGCGAGGCTCTGGCTGTGATAGTCCGGAACAGCTAGCCTACGCAGCGATGGCGTTTGAAGGACGATCCGCAGGTGTGGACACGGACTCCGACTGCGAGCCATGAACGACGGGTGACAGCTGCGGGTCCGGACTGCCGGCTCTCGAAGACGGGCAACCGGGAAGTACAGTAAACCCATTCGCTGCCTTCTCGTTGTGTTGTGTCACTTCCTGGGAGACGAGCGAATCGCAGACCGATCAGGCGGCGATTAATAGAGAACGACCCCACAAGTGGTAAAGACAATTCAAACTGGTGTCCAAATGACAACTCTAGAATATGATCTAAACACTTCGACCATCAAGGCTCCCTATATGGTCTTAAAAAACCGCGTAAAAGAACCAGGGGACATGGCGCGCGCGTGCACACGGCGACTGCTGAAATCGGCGTCGCCGCCGCTCGCCACGGCCCGACGGGCAGAGTGGCCGCCCCATTAACAGAGACACCTCCGCTTGTGGCGCTGAATGCAGCACTTTCGGGGCGCCGCCTGGCCATTGCCGGCTGGCTGTCATGCACTTGCGCCATCTTGCCCCGAACGACACATAAAATCATGATATCGCACCATGTGAAAGATCTTACTCGAAGCTTCGATTGATCATGACACCGCCTTTGTTGCACTTCCTGAGTGATGACTCATTTGCAAAAGGTACAGTGAGGTAAGCGGAAAGATAAAATTGTTTGTGCGACTGGGTGCTGATGAGGATCATGCGAGTCACTTAATTTTATCGCAGCCGTGCGAACATTATAGTTGACGCCATCATAAAATTCTATTCACACCGGCACCAACCTGGCAACAGGAGCCGAAATCCACACGACATTTTCTATGCCACAGAGCAGCGCTAACCGTTTGGAGCGCTTCCCCAACTTCGACGTTGCCGCGCCGCCTCGAGGCGCCGCCAGTCTGTTGGCGTCTCGCCGTTTGCCGTGAAGCGAAGAGCGAACGCCGAGGAGAGACAAAAGCGACCCCCCCCCCCCCCCCCCCATAGCCCCTCTGCCTCCACAGCTGGTTGAGACATTGCGGAGGGCGCTGGCAAGAAGGAGCCTGCAAAACAAGCACCCCCACCCCTCCTCCTCCCTCCGCCCTCCTCAAGACCCAGCGCGTTTACACGGCGAAGGAGCAGGCGAGCGACACCCAAACCAACCCTGGACACCACGCAGTGGTTGCGAAGTGAGTCTCCTCGCCCACTAAGATGGCCCGGGAGCTCACGTGACCAACTCAGCTAAGATAATACCAGCGCTCACCGCGACTCGTTGGCCGCGGTCCTCAGACTCATGTCATCACGCAGACTAATGCAATCACCAGACTCATATCCACACTAACACTCACGTCTTGATTCAGCCTCATGCTCATAAGCCTCGAAACTCACAATCACACTCAGAGATCTCGAAACCCACGCTCATGAGTACTTCACTTAGAGCTCAAGCTCACACTCACTCAAGAGTTTTCATAACTTACGATCACACTCACGATCAAACTCACGCTCATGAGTTCGCAGGACTCACATTCACACTCATGAGTTCTCAGAACTCGCGATCACACTCACGATCAGACTCACGTTCATGAGTTCTTAGGACTCACACACACACTCACACTCATGAGTTCACATAACTCACGATCACACTCACACAATTTTTCGAGGCTCGCGGCCTCACTCATGATCACCTCAAATCTGACGGTGAGTGTGAGTGATCGTGAGGGATTGCACTCATGAGTGAGAATGCCGAGGTATGGACTGTGAGTCTATGTATGTAAGGACATAGCCTCCTCTATACTGACAAAGCCTGGCAGATCATCACGTGACGCGGCCGCCGAAAGTGAAAAGGTAGAGCGGCAGACAAGAGTCATGTAACAGGCGCCCCGCTGCGGCGAGACGCCGAGACACACTTGTCCCGAGCGATGGAATATCCGCTAGTGCTTCTCGGGTTCCTCGCGCTACCGATTCTTTTCTCGTCGGGTTCGAAAACCATGTTTCGGAACCTCGCCGCTGCAAAAGGTGTGCGCTGATACCAGACTCCCCGAGAAATGCTCTGTGCTACCGGATCCTCGCCCTCCAAATCCGCGACCGCACGCTTTGTGAGTATAGAGGAGGCTATGGTAAGGAATAACCGCAACGTTCCTATGATTTGTAGTTTTCGATGAAGCCTCATTCCCTGCATGTAGGCGTTTCAGTTTCTGCATGGCCTCCGAGATCCCGAAGCGCGCGCGCTTCGGGATCTCGGAGGTTATGGTTTCTGGCAAATGGTTTCAGAAACGGCCACCAGGAGAGAATCTGGATAACCAGACCCTCGCAGTCGCCTAATCTGTATTTCAAAACTTGGTTCAAGTTGATGGTGAAATGTCTTTTTTAGGGTGGAAATAGGAGCAGTAGTGGCTAGAGTGCCTTCATACACACGCGCTAGTAGTGGCAACACTCCTTTTTACGATTTTCGAATGTCCCGAGTCGTATACAAGAAACCCGTGGCACGAGCGTGGCTCATATCTCTAGCACACGTGGCCTTCTTCGAATTGAAGCTCTAGGTCAAGGAACCTGATGGAGTTTGCAAAGGGGGAATTCAGATGTGAAATCCAATACGGAGCAACATTCTTGGAAGCACCGCTTTACTATAGCCGTGCACCCATCCTCTTCTTCAGCGACCCCGGTAGTGTATTCTACATGAGGGGGGCTAACAGTCGAAATAAAAAAAAGGGGGGGGGGGGGAGTGAAAATAATTGAATTGAAATTGAAAAAATAACCATTACCAATATTTTACTGGTTATAGAAGGTTTCTTATCACTACTTATAAAGTGCGTTCATCAGTACGCTTCCTCAAAGTCATCAACATTCCAACCCGATATCGTTTCATGACCCTTTTAATTACTGACTTTCTTTTTTCAATTCTTTTATTTACTTCCATCTTACATATGGGGACTTTAACAATAAAGCAAAACCTACAACAAAGTAATCTTGATGGTTAAAGTATTTAGGGCTCAAATTGCCTCGTCCACCCTCCTCTAATAACTGAACTCTTGTGTCCCGAACTAATAGATTTCTGCATACAAATAATAAAAAAAATAATAATTAAGACTGAATGTGATTGTAATATAGCATGCAACCACTGTCATTTTGGGCACATTCACGGGCATCTCTCATGAAGATCAAGGAGGTATTTTTATGTTCCTCTCCTACATGCTGTTGTTTTAAAGGGACACTGACAGGGTATTTATGCTCGCCGAGGTTTTTAGTTGTACGTGACATATGAGAGCTCAACTACCCAGAACAGAATTTGCGGCTCGAAATTCGGTTTCTTTCCGTCCGAAAACCGCCGATCAAGAACTGGACGGTTCGAGTCTCGCTCACTCTCTTTTTCGCGGTCACGGGCCGTTTTCAAAGGTATCGATGCGACCACCAAATTTAATCAAAGTCGTGGGTCACTGAAGGCACACACTCAATATTAAAAATATAAAAAAATATGAAACCCATTTTTTGTGGCTTCTAAAAAGCTGTAAATACGTTGATTGAAAAAAAAAAAAAAAGTTCCACAGACAACCGGAAGCATTCTGTGCGTTCGTCGTTTCGCGTAACGTGGGACTCGCGGGGACGGCGATGGCAGCGGACGACGGGCGTGGGACCTCTATTTCAGAACTGTCGTTCGCGGTACCGGCGAATTCTGCCTACCGTTAAAAGAGAAATTTGGGACTGATCAAAAGAATTGGTATTCATCCCGTACGACACGCCCGGCCACCAAGCCGATTTGCACGAAGACGTCGCCGAGCCGTCGCTCCCTTCTCGTGGCTGAAGACAACGCTCGCGCAAACGTCAAGCACGACGTGTCTACTTCGAGTTGAATATGCACGCGTACGATTTTTTTTGCTAGGTGCGAATATGTCCCCAAAGCGTGGTGCTTCCCGACTTCGACCCGGGAGTGCTTTTGCTAGAGAAAAATCGACAGCAAACTTTCCAACTTACAGTTTAACGAGTGAATTATTACTAAGGAAAGAGATCCACCAGAAACGTGATACCCCAGTAGCTCGGTGGGAAAGACGTCCGCTTTACACGCGCCAGGATCGGATTCGATCCCCCGTGCATTTTTTTTTTCAAACATTTTCCGATGTTTACATATCTTTTTCTTTTTTTTACAATCATCACTAAAAAAACAAACAAAAAAATAACAAACAAATGTTGTGGACGATACTTGACTGAATTAAATGGTATGGGATTTCCGTTTTGACACCTGCGAACTCAATGTAATCACTTTCCACAAAATGCAAGGAGCATATAAATCAGGTTGCGTCCGCTTTTTGAGGTGCCCGTAAATGTTCTACAGGAATTGCAGCCAGCCATTGGTCCCGATCCCGTTGATTTTTCGGAAACTCTGTCGCACAATGCCACTTTTTTTCGGATGCAGGACATGTGAGCCAGCTCTTCACGCAACATCTTGGGTTTATTCTTTTCGGAGCCGATCATGGAAATTCACCACTGGCACTCACTACTCATCTCCAACTCCTCAATGTACAAAACAACTCATCTTGGAGTACAGAACAACGAGCGGAACACACATAACTGCAAAAGAATCGCACGGCAAGCAGTTCCCGCACGCCGCATCGCACGCCGCATGTCGTGTCGTCTGCTACCGGAGAGGAGAAAAAAAAAAAAAAAAACGCACGGTCGGGTGTAGCCACGTGACTTCCGGCAGTCACTCTCTTCTCTCCACTTCTCCGACCTCCATCGGGTTTCGGTTTCGGTTTCGAGCAGTTGCGTCTTTTGGCTTTATTAAAGAAATACGCTACTCTGTTGCAAAATATTAATTGGGTAGTCCTCCGACACCATAATAAAACGCCTGGCAAAAAATAAAAAAAATTTTTGGGGGGTGTCAGTGTCCCTTTAAGGCTGCGGTACCACGGCGGCCATCTTGAACAAAACATTAGTTGAACCACCAGGGCGGCGTTGGCTGTCCGTATGAGCAAATGCTGCAAAACCTGCGCGCCAATTTCGAAACCCTTTTTCCCGTCGCTTGCGACCTTGAGTTTCCTTCTCCACTCTTACGCCCCTCCTTTCACGTGTTCACCCTCTGGCGCGTCGCGCCCACGTTCATTGTTGGGAGGACAATGTACCGGATAATCCCCAACTTGAGGCCCCCTGCCAAAATTGTCCGGCTGCCAAGTGATTTGAGCGAGATGGGGTTTTGAAGCGGTATGGAAAAGTGGGACCGTCAATTTTGAACTATGCCTTTTCGATACTGCATAAGTTGTGTACGGGGCTGGCCAAGGCACGGGCGCGAGGACGTAACTGTATACAATGCTTGGGTTGCAGGAGCACTCGCGCGTAGAAATGGTAGGACGCGCTTTCTGAAATCACACGCCTACATTCCGCAGCGTTGCAGTCCTACGAGTAAAACAGAGTATATCTTCGGACAGTGCGTGAGTTGATGCCGGCCGTACGAAAGACACACCTCGCGCTTCCTGTCACTACTGCCTCTGCTTGCACGCGCTGCCGATTGGCGGTCCTTTCTTTATTTTGTTTCGTCGCTCTTTTGAAAATACTGAAACTAATATTTTCTCAGACCCTGCTCATCGTACCTCTGCACTACAGTTGTGTAAACACGTTGTGATGTAATTTGAGATATGGGACGGAGTGTCTACATTCTTATTTCGTGTGTAATGCCGGCATAATATTCCTTTGCTGCCAGAGGGTCAAAATAATGGTAGGGTCGGCAGCAAAAACGATTTCAATGACCGAATTATGATCAAACACCAGTAAGAACATAAAAAAGAAATCACATGGGGACAATAAAAATATTGCTACAAGAGGATGGTGCGTGGGGCACAAACAATATTCGGAGTGACGTTGAGGGAACGCGACAAGCCTGATGGCAGCCGTAAAAGTTGATCTGGTGCCTCGTTTTGATCGGCTTTGCACGGAAACTCGTAAACTACCGACTATCTTGTCAGTGGTGAACATAGTGAGCATGAACTGGATGATTTTTTTGTTTTTGTTTTTGTTTCTGTAGTTAAATGAGAGTATGGAAATATGAGACGTCCGCTGACGCTTGCGTCGGCTAACGGAACCTCAATCGCCGATCGCGGCCGATGTCATGGGCGTATACAAATACATCAAGTCGTCTGGGCGGGAGCAGTTGAAGCGCCGCACTTTTTTGGCCGGTCAGTAGAGACTCCGCGAATTCTGACTCGAGGCTACTCTGTGCGGAGGGAGCCGCTACTGAGCGCGACCAATCGGAAACCAAGGATGGCTGAAATTTCCTAATTGCCATGAGATTTGCAAATTCGGTCTTCCCGCCGTAGTAAATTCGTCCGAATCGCTATTCGATTTACTAATCGATTATTTGTATGAAAAGATATATTTCAAAATTCGTACGTGGCTCACCAAATGGCAATAAAATTGGTATAGGATTTCAAACCTATATAGTGTCGCCCTAATTTACAAACTTGTTTCACTTGAAATTAGAGTTCACGCGCAAGCGAGCTGGTGGAAGCCTATACTAAAAAGGCCAGAAACAAGAGAAACAAAAAATAAATAAATAAGAGCGGGATAAGCGCAACACAGTCTCAAATCACAGCTGAAAATGGTTACTTGGTAAGTGTAAATGTCCAGACATTGTATTAGTAAAATGTATGTATGTATATATATATATATATATATATATATATATATAAAGTCAAAAATGCGTACTGTCGGAGTTATTAATTCGAAGTTTATTCCGACGTTTCGAGCGGGGACCGTTCTTCATTAGGTGATGAAGAGTGGTCCCCGCTCGAAACGTCGTAGTAAACTTCGAATTAGTAACTCTGACAGTACGCATTTTTGCCTTTGTATATATATATATAGAGAGAGAGAGAGAGATAGGTAGATAGATATTTTTCACTATTTGCTGACGGCCGAAACTAACTATGCGACACAACAAGTAAAACCACAGAGCTGCCCCGCCGCATATCACCCTCAGTTGGAGCTCGACTGACACATTGCGCCGATCAAGCATCACCAACAGCTCAACACCTAAACGCCACGGCGTTCACTATCTTTGTTTGGGTGATTCCACCCACTAATATAACAACTCATACAATGCGCCGTGATAAAGTGCTTTTTGTCTTTGTGTATGTGTTTTCGTGACATCTAACCTCTGTTCGCGCTCTGACTAAGAATGAAACCATGTATACTAAAACATCGATAGTGGTCTCTATTTTTAGCGACGCTCGCACACGTCTTGCCTTTGACGCAGTGGCATTCTCATCTCCCATACACGGACATTTGGACAAAATAGGTTGGTCGGCCTTCACTCATTAGCTGCGGAACGTTTTGACCGTGACGTATGTATAATTCAAAGAAGCACCGACAGGGGGGTGCCCCTTTGAAAACAAATCATGTTCGCGTAGAGATATTTAGCGGCTTTAGTATAGTCCGTGGGTATTTATTTCTAGGCCAACTCGTTGGCGTCAGTCGGTACAGGCGCTGGAGGCGTGATGAAAATGCTGGCAGATGTCGGCTTGACGAGCCCCACACTCTCCCCTTACAGCAGATGGCAAATAAACCAACAACAATATTTGTCGACGGGCAATTGATTGAAGAGGCCAATCGGTAGTAGGATGACTCGACAAAGGGTAATTCATCAAAAATTCCAACTCGTTGACAATTGTTTGTGAGGCCATTCAGTTTCCACATTGCACTCATCTTCTGTATTAGAACACATACACATGTTAGACATTTTAATATAAGCAAGTTTCGGGCACCGGATATTTTTTTGAAAAGCTGTTTCACCGAATTTCGCATCTCCCGGTTCGTCGAATTTTGATATGAAATCATAATATAATTATTATACTTGTCACTTCTTCAATTAGAAATGGTTACAGATAATTACAAAAAAAAATTAGGCTTTCGCAAAAATTATGTCGATTATAGGCTATGCCAACGTAGCCGAACAGTAAAAAAAAAATGTTATGAGGGTGTTTTTGTTAGGGTTCAAAAAAGACAAAGGCGATTCTTCAAATGAGCACTGGTCACACAGGCCGACTGGTAACATAATTAAAATAAAAGCACCGACTTCACAGAACAGGAAAAAACAATTTCACTAGACGTTTCGCCTCCATGAATAAACGCCTCCATGAATCATGAATAACCAACTCCCCCAAGCTGAAGTTCTGACCAGTTTCGCCTCCCTTGCGGGAGGCATCTTCAGTAGTCACACAACAATGCCTGTGTAAGCTTCATGGAGAGGGCCGCGTTTTTTGTTACACACGGATGTGTGTGTCCCTGCGAACAAACCACGATTCTAGGATTTTCGGGACCCCCATCTGTCCTCCCTCGCCAAGGTCGTCGCGGCCGGGAAGTCAAAATAATGCCCTATTGTCCACACATAGTACACCAGTTCAGACTTCAGTCGGGTCGCGTGGGATGCGCACGTGACGTCACGCTTGTGTTTACAAAGCAAATGAAAAGTTCGACCTCAAGTCAACGCTATTTATCAAATATGTCCGTATAAGCTTTGTGGAGAGGGCAGCGGCTTTTCTTACACACGGATGTGTCTCTGAGAACAAACCACGATTTTAGGAGATTTTCGGGACCCCCATCTTTGTCATAGGGTGACTCGTTTATCGGACTGTTCGTCGCAGCGAGAGTGCAGGGAAGGGTAATAATTCATACCTTATATCGTGCAGAAGAGAAGAATATAAAAAAAAAAGAAGACGAAGCGAAAATTTCGATTTCCTTTCTTGTGGACAGGGCATTGTAGGTGAACGTGGCTTCCTTGTTTGATTCGCCAAAGTAGCAACAAAGCGACATTTTACGATCGAGCGAGCACCGTCGGAAACACTGCCCGAAATAATTTTATAGGGAGTTTCACGGCTTTCCACTGCGACATAAGCACGTGGATAGAAAAACAAATATTGACAACAATAATTGTCGAATATTTTTGGCACGTTCGCACCTGGTTTTTCTTCATAATTTGATGACTCATATGTTGATTTTGTTTGCGGAACCGTACTTCTGACCGGCAATTTTATTGCGTACGCGAAGCTTTTGCGTGCGATCCACTACAGTTAATTATTTTGGGGTGTCCAAGTTGAAGCGGTGCGTGTTATTTTTCGATCTCTGTCCGAATGATACAAAGTTTCACGTTTTCACCCTGTGAGTGAAGTGAGTTGGTCAGTGCTAGCATCGAAGGCTAACTTCGAACTCTAATTTGGAAATAATGTCTCTGTTGCCGCATCGCGGACAAAGATATATATGCTCTTATCACTGTAGCAAAATAACGTGGCAGGATTTGTGCTCTTGTTATGATCGTGTACCATTGTAGTCGACGTCATCCCAGCACGGCGTATCGTTTTTGTATTCGGTTCAGCCCTGCAAACCACACTTAGGAAAAAAATGAAAGTTTGCACCTTGTTTGTTCAATTTTTTGTTATACTGCAGAAACATATTGCGCCCCGTGTTTTTGAAGGCACGGTAGACGGTGGTGACGGTGAGGTGACCGACCCCCATGTCAGCCGGCGTCTCGCTCGACCTCCTCGGAGGACAGGTCGTTTTTACTGGTGACTGGTGCATACGTGGAGCAACTCCGCGCGCATTGCGTTCTTCATCTCAGAGAACGCAATACATGACTCAGCTCTATCTCGTCATCGCTCCAAAATGACAAGTGGAATTCGCAACTGTAGTCGGTGACAGGTCAAGAACGAAGTGGGAGCTCCTCCCACCCTGTTCCACTTCAGCGGAGCGAACGGGGGAGAGGAGGTCGCCCCCTCTCCAGCGTTCGCAAATGGCAAATATTTGTTTATTAGGCCACTAACTGTCAATTTACGCTCGTTCCTTTACGTCCGCCGCAGCCGATAATGTTATCCCCGGGAATACCAAAAGTATAATTTCTTTCAGCAAAAAAAAAAAAAAAAAAAAAAAAAAAACAAAACAGAATAATAAAACGCCCGGTATATCACAGCTTTGACAACGCTTCACGTGTGTGAGGTTCGATGACCGACAGAGAACCACCGCTGGCCGTGCTCCCGAAGCGGGGAAGTGCAATTTATGGAGACCGATCATATTATCAGAAAGGCGCAGACTAGGGAGCCTTCATGTGCGCGAAGCGCACATGGAGGCACTCTAATGCAGACAATCCAGGAAAAGTATTCTTGCAACTATGAGGTTCCAGTTGTACTTACACATGCATTATCGTCAAATTTGACGGAGTTCCTTCCAACACTAAAGAGTTGTCAAGAGTGAAGATTATAAAGGAGAATATCAGCAGGAATCTATTGTCTGTTTACTGAAAACAAAACAAGTATCAGAAAAACGCATTTGGGCGGCCGGGGAGGCCAGAAGCACGGACTGCGCGCACCCAGCGTGGAACCAGCGAATGAGAGGGCACTCCTAGCAATCTGTTTTCAGAGCCACGGTATGCCGGCTGCCGGCCAAATGTCCACTTTAATTCTATTATGGCTTTCGAAACGTAAATACACGCTCGAGAATTTTCAACAATATCACGCGAGCACCGACCGGCCTGTAGATCAGCGCATCGTCACGGCGCGAAGTAGCGATATCAATGACAGTACGCGCGTGCGCAGAAGAAACGCGCCGAAGTCGGCGTCGGCTGCTAAGCTGTTTCCCCAATCACGACCCACCCCTGGCGCGACGCCCACCGCTTGCTCCACCCCATAAGCAGGGGACCTAGTAATCAAAGCGACACACACGGTACGCAAACACGAACAGCAGCCAGTAGGAAGGACACCGACACGAGCTTAGTCAGCGAACGAAAAGACAGACACAAACTTCACTCTAGGCAAACAGAGCAGGGGTAGTTACAAGGATGAGATGCGTGCGCAGACGGAGGTAAGCAGTGCACAATAAATACGCGAAAACTCGCAGCAACCGAAGAACTACGCAGCAAACACGTACGTGCACACGCACCAGAAGCACGTGCGTCACGCTGCGTATCTACGCAGAACTGGCGATTTTGGCATTTCGGTAATTTGAAACTTCGATATCGATTCCGTGAACAATTTATTCAGCAAACTGAACCGGTGGAGCCTCGCATAAAAAAAAATCGTTTAACAATATGAAAGCGACTGAAATTCTTCCTAAAAGCTATATTAGCAGAAAGTACCGTGTTATAAAGGACCTCACGAGTTTCGACCAAGTTTTCCAGCACGTTATTTTGCAAGAAACGGAAGAAGCCAAGTGTACAACCAGTTTCCGAAGCTGGCAACCACAGCTGGAATCAGCGCCATCCTCGGCAGTTTCCTGAACCTCGCGTAGTCACATTTCAGCCACCGCCACATAGAGGGCGCAACCAGACATCCAATTTGTGTTTTCTGTGAGTTTTATGATTCTTTTTAATAAATAGGCTCGATTAGTGAAAATGTGGGCTAATAATCAGGACCTGGAACAGTAATCTCCATTTAATACTAAAAATATCGGCCTAAATGTCTGCCAAAAGGGGTCAAAATACTCGTTTTTGACTATCAACAAATACGTGATTTCACCTATATTCAAACTTTTTTTATGGAAAATCAAAAGTGAAATTTAGAAAAAGGGCCTCGCTTTGCAAAGCAGAATATGTTTTTCTTTGCGGGCCTACAATTTTATTCATGTGTGCCAATCCCTAAGCGCTGTACCACTGTACTACCAAATGAAGTTTGCCAAAATTAACGGTTTTTGTCACTTTTCACGGGAGCATTCCGAAAAAAGTTTAAGCCATATTACAATGAAATTTAGCGTAACTCTTTCGACCATAATTACAAACTGATGTAAAAAGTTTCAAATAAAATGACCGAGTAGGCGCCCAAAACTTCGCGACTGAAGTGCTTCCGCAAAGTCAATTTTTCTAAAGTAAATATCTGTCAAAATAAAATAAAAAACGAAAAAAGGGCCTCCGTTGACAATGAACGCACTCTTCTTCTATAACATTCTAAAATTAGAAAGAAATTGCTCCAATAGTGCACCCTGTACCACTGTACTACGAAACCATGTTTTGCCGAAAAGGTCAATGTTCGCGGGTGCCCTCTGAATTAGCTTTTT